>NC_081519.1:32532953-33191703 GCF_030273125.1 Centropristis striata
CCTTTAACCCATAAGAACCCATGGTGACACCCATGTAACAAACACTTTAAGTCTTCTAGAATCTCCCTTATTCAGCTTTATGCTTCACCTTAACTCATTATGTTCCAGTCACACCCAAAATGTGGGTGTGACTGGAAAAAGAAATGTGAAAAAGTAGATAATTTCAAAAAGCTTATTTTTGGTGACTAGGCTAGTTTAAACCCATTTAACAATTCTAACCCGTTAATGTCCTGTATTGTATTTAACTTGTTAAATTAGGGTCACATTTTTGATATATATTTTATGGAGATGCAAACAAAAAGGAACATGGTTATTTTTTCTATTTATTATTGATTTATTATTATTATGCTACTTAAAAACAAATCTGAAAAATAATTTGTTGTTAAACAGCACTATTAATGTCATAATTTTGATAAATGTTGTGAAGATGCAAAGAAAGAGGCAAATTTGTGTCTCTGTAGGCAGAACATGTGTCTATTTTTTTACATTTTAAAATAAGAAATATTCTAAACATAAATGTAAACATAATTACCATAAAAGCCAAATGTAACATATATGTCACATCTCAGATCTTTGACATTTAGGGGTAGTATTTTTTTTAAAAACATCATAAATGTGTTCTATGTGGTCCACTTGTTCTGTTGTATATCCCCCATAACTTTCCTTTCAGGATAAATAGGTCTGAGTTCTTATGGGTTAAAACCAGACTCTTATTTACAGTTAAGAGCAAGATAAAGTTCAGTAAAAACAATGTACGGCTTAGTGCTCACTGTGATACCTACTGCCTGCTAGCATATACATTGGAGCTACTTTGTTGTGATCCGAATAGAAGAATACAATAGATCTTAATGACCTTCCATACAAAGCTGAAACCGGAATGTTATGAGGGGCATGTCCACAAGCATACAAGCCTACATATTGGAAACAGTAATCTCTGCAGGGCTGGCCATTAAACTCGCGAATGTAAAATCAGATAAAACATCTGCAATGCTAGCACAAAAGCCATTCATTGTTGAAAGGTTTTAGTAACACTGTAATCTCACCTGCAGTTCCCTCTCTTGCAGGCCGAGAGGTTGATGCGGTATGCTAGCTCGATATGCTCCAGCCTGATGTCTTCTGGTTTCACCGTCTCCACCCAGCGCCAAGCCGCCTTCTCCAGCTGTAAGCGGGGCGCCATAATCCTACGATGCAATGTTAACCACACAGTCAGGTTTATAAGTCGCAGAAAGATACAATGCTTGGGCCTAAGGCTAGCCAAAGTGTTTCCTGGTATGCTAACATAGCGGCTAGCAGGGCTAAATAAGTTCCTGCAGGTCAAAGCTTGTTTCTTACGAAGCAACCTACCGTTAGCTCTGTGCTGCTACTTATCCTAGCCAGCTAATATTAGCCTACTAATTCCCTTACTGCTCTAATGAACTTAAAAAGTGAGCATATCACATAACGCATCGCAACAACAAATAGAGCACTGAAATGAGATAAATCACGACACACAGAGTTTGCAGGGTGACGCCTGGAATAGCATCGTGCTAATGTTAGCTACGTTAGCTAGCTAGATGTAGCTAGCCCGACCGGCAGTGTTAGCAAGTCATTTCCCTTCATTCTCCATTAAACGTTACCGGACACTAACCTAACGACTTTATTGTGTTAAGGTCAAATATTATCCAACCTTTCATGCGTGCAGCTGCTTCACCAAAATATTTAATGTATTTTCACATTTTATTCACGGTTTATTTTAGATTTAGCGCCCTTGCGTCAGTTTATAAATAAATTATTTCTCTGCTCAAAATCAACACGACGTCAACAAGTGACGTAGTCGACGTCTCTTTGTTGCGACTGGAGGAGGAGGAACCATGGAGGACAGGATACATGCAGAGCCTCAGACATAGATATCTATAGCTTCACAGGCCACTGCTCTGTCTAATTAACATTAATGCAAGATCATTTTAAAATTCTGTATAATATTTACCATAATATATGCATAATATTTACCCATGTAATAAATTCATTTCCAGATTTGCTGATGTAAGCTGTTAGAAATAATCTGTTATTCTGTCTCTGTTGTCTGTCTCTGTGTGACAAACATCACTATCTATGCATGCGTAATTCACTGTGTGTGTGTGTGTGTGTGTGTGCCCTCTCTGTGCATGCAAGATGCTTTGATACAATGATCATGTGCTAATATTGTTTTAATTACTCTAGATACATTCATTTTATCTGCCTACACTTTCTGTGTCCTATTTAGAATAAGATTTTATAATCACAAATATATATATTTTACATTTTATATCTTATGTGAACATTGCAAAATCTGTGTCCCCACTATCATCTCTGCAAGTCATAACAAGACAGGAGGTTGTGTCTGAAAAGTTGTTCCAGGTCAGGCCACGGACTGGGTGTGCTGTAGCAGAGAGATAACTGTCTTCTCTGCTTGGTGACATGACGTGTCCACAATATTGATTAAAACTGACGAATCAACGGTTCGAGAGGGACGCATCTTCTGGAGAGACCTACATTCTGAGTAAAACCTCTGTTAGGAGATAAAAGAGGGCTCTATGGACAGAAGGGGGGTCCAGACTTCATGAACTGATCCACCTTAATCATGTAAATCAGGGAAGTACAAATACAAATAAAATGTATTATTATTATTATTATTATAAGTGATTTGAACCCAGAGACTTTGTTACTGCAAATTTCTTGACGTATTGTAATAAAATTATGTTAAACTTAGAACTTGGACATCTCCTGCTCATCATTTCCCATCAAATGATCAGCGCAGAGAAATAGGTGAGGATTTACTGTCGGAGTCAGATAATTTAATTTTAAAGGTTTCCTCAATGCATTTCTCAACAAAGCGAAATGTGAACTTTTTGTGGAGATGAGCCAGAGACAACTTTACATTTATTTTATGTTTGTCCATTGTCATCTATATTTTTTAGGGATATGGAAAAATTCATACTCATAAGACTGGACAGCCCATCATTTTTGAACCTAAAGATATTATCTCAAAATTTGAATCTAATAACAAAACAGTATGCTTTATAACAAATCTTATGCTTCTGATGGGTAAGTTTTACATCCACAAGATGAAGTTTTCCAAATCCGTACCTAACTTTAGTGTTTTTACGATAGAATTGAAATTTTATATCGACAATTTAGAGTTGATGTCAAATAAGACATGTGAACGCACTCTGCTACACTTTAAAAGCTTCTTTTCAGAAACCGCAGAATAGTACAAAAGTAAGTACCCTATACTTTATTTATTTTATTTTTATATATATTTTTTTATTCTACAGATACTGTAACTGACATTTTTTTAAATATGTCTTGTTTATATCCTGGATGCCTGTATTTCTCTGTATTTCTTTTGTAGATGTTAACTGTGAGTGTATGAGATAACCTACACTATATGTTTCAGTGGCTGCTGCTGTTCACTGGTATTCAGCATGTGTGTTATGCAGTATAAATGTCATATATGTTGTTGTCTACAGAGAAACAGATCAGAATTGATTGAAGAAGTGATTGGTGCCCATCACAACTACTTGTTTTCCCATTTAAAGCTACTTGTTTATACTTGTTCATACATTCACCTGTTACATAGACTATTCATACTGTACTTATCTTAACACTTTCATACCTATTTATACTCAGTACATTTCTCTTTAATGACACATTTTAATATTTATTTTTGCATTTATCTAATATTTTTTTAATATACTTTTTTCCATTCATTGTTCATGCTACTATAACAACCTATTTAACTGCAGGATAATGTTCTAATGTGAAATATATAAAATACTAAATACCAAATAGCAACCATCTAAGTATTTTATGTATATAAGGTGTATGTTTATTATGTATGTATATGTATTATTTTTATTCTTTATTCTGTTTTTATATTTTTGTAAACTTCCCTGTCTGTATCTTGAGCTGCTGTGACGACTAAATTTCCCCTCTGCGGGATAAACAAAGTCTTATCTTATTTGAATCGAATCTAAAATGAAAGATAATGCTGTTTTATTATAATATTTATTTTCTCGCCACAGGGAATATTCCTTTACCAAAGAGGGAGGAGAGGGCCACCATGCTCAAACACACAGAGTTATGATATTTATGAATTTATTCTTCATATTTATTCCCAATCTTTCATTTGAAAGAAGTTGAAAGTAAAAAGTGCTGGTCATGCATTTAGATTTGTTATTTTTCAGTTTCACTTGCCACCTGCTCTTTAATAGTAACATCAGCACCACCAGGGTGTTGGCAACATGAGGACATTAAGGGCAATTGTGTTAAGTTGTGATTTACATCGTGATCATAATGCATCCTGTTTTCACTGTTTTGTTTTTTTGTACAATAAAAAATAAAAAAAGTTATCTTTTTCTTCTCTTTCTGTTTTGTTTCCGCAGAAATATTTTTATCTGTCTAAAAATAGACAGTGACGTATTTATCATGTACATTTCACGTGATTAAATTATTTTACCTTTCCCTAATAAAACTAGACTGACCTGATATGACCTTTTTCTTTTTTCTTTTTTTTTTTTTACCTGATATGACCTTACATAAAATCGTCCCGATGGCGTGATTATGGTCATCAGGACTTTATATCTTCAGTTACCTGCAATGCATTCATACCTGCAGCTATTGGCCACTCTGATAAAACTGGATTATTACGTGGTAAGTCCATAAACTTGCCCTCAGGGGGTGTTAGTAATGATCAAAACATTGCAGCGCCAATAACAGCTGAGTCATGTTTGGAGAATTGAAACCAAAAATACCACCACTGTTAAAGCAGGGAAGGAAAACGAATCTTAAGTAAAGGGGGAGGCGCTGTTGAGCTGTGTATATAAACACTGTGTGGGAAGAGACCTTTCAGGAGGACTTTGCTAAAGGGATCACAAGGTAAGAAGCTCTATTTATCAATGTCGTTATGAAATACAATATGAAACATAATTGAGAGAAAGTTTGTTTATAGATTTGACTTGTTTAAATAATATATTAAATGATCTTTCAGGACACTTTTGTTAACTGATGTATAATAGAGATGGTTTATATTTCACCAAAAGTCAATTTTTTTAAAAATTTTTTGGCTGTTAGTTTTCATGTAAAAATCCTGTTTCTTTATTTCTTTTGGGTAGCTTTTATTTTGGTATTTTTTTTTATTGTAATGGAATCTTAATGGGAATTTTATTATAATGGGAAAAAATAGAGATGGTTATAATGGTTATATAAATATATATATAATGGTTATAATAATATAAAATAGAGATTTCGCGGTATTTTTCCTCACTTGGCTTGGTTAGCCTGCAGAGGACAGCTAAGACCGTACGAGTGCTCTTGTTAATAGTGTGTTAAAATGTAAAAAACGCTAAATATAGATGCAAATTGTTCTTTGTATGGGTCACATATGTTGTATTTGATTAGCATAATGTTTGCTCCAGTGTGTATGTCTATTTTTTTTGTCATGTACAGCACTTCAGAGTAGTTAGTTAGGTCGCTGTTAAGATTTGCTACCAGAGGGTGGAGACCATTTCTGATGCAGTTTGTTGTTATGTACCTTTCTTTTTAAAGGTGTGCATTTGGAGACTGGCCATGAGATGTTGCTGTAATGGTTTTTATGTGTTTTACACAGAATAAATACACCCCAGCCAAGCAGAGCAGCAGCTGTCAGCATCTCATTCCTCATCATACATAAACACAACGCAGAGATTGTAGCAGACAGACCAGACCAGCTACACTTCCATCATGGAAATAAACATCAAAATGCTGGATGGGGCTTGCCACACACTGCAGGTGAACCCAAACGACACAGTGGCCTCTCTTAAAATACGCATCCAGGAGAAACTGGGAGTTTCCCGTGACACTCAGAAGCTGATGTTTGTGAACGGCCAGAACACAGATCTCAACGACGACTCAAAGCCCCTCAGCTGGTACGGCCTGCACTCCGGGGTCACCGTGTCCCTGCTGGTGATCCAGCCGGTAAACAAACCGGTGCAGGTGTTCCTGAGAAACGAGAAGGGGAAGACCAGCACCTACAACGTCAGACTGGAGGAGACTGTGAGCAGCTTTAAGAGCAAGGTCCAGAGCAGAGAGGGGCCCGCTGTGAGCCAGCAGGTACTGGCTCACCAAGGCAGAGTGATGGATGGGGGGAAACTGTCCGACTACAACGTCACTGAGTTGAGCACCATCGACCTGACTCTCCGTCTGAGAGGAGGCTGAGGACACTTCTGGTTACCACAAAGTGAATATTCTGCACATTCCCTTTATTTCATCTAAATTAACAATATATAGCCTTTCATTTATTTGTATTTACTTTGGACATGTTGATGCATTCCTTCACGTGTAAAAAAACAATGTGTCTTTTTAAAAAAAGCAATTAAGGGTTGATTTGTTATTTTAATTTGGTTCTGAATTCTAAATTTGTTCTTCATATTTATTCCCAATATTTCATTTAAAAGAAGTTATGTAAAAAAAAAAAAAAATCTGTTTCACTTGTCACCTGCTCTTTAATGGTAACATCTTGTTTTAGTTTCAGTGTCTTTTTATTAAAATTGTGAGTCACCACCAGGGTGTTGGCAACCTGTGTTATGCAGATTTTAAGTGCAATTGTTTAAAGTTGTGATTTAATACATCCTGTTTTCATTGTTTTTCTTTTAACATTACAATAAATTAAACATTATCTCTGTCTTCTCTTCTCTTTCTTTCTCTTTCTATGTGCCTAAATATAGACTGAACAGGGTTTTTTAAGGGACATTTCATCTGAATAAATTATTTTCCCTTTCCCTAATAAAACTAGAATGACTCATCTACGAAGTGCAATTCTGAAGAGAGATGCTTAAAAAATAATCAATAATGTTACCATGGAAGGGTGTAGGGTGAAAATAATGCATCCACACAATAATCCATCCCAGCTGGTAATCTTACAACTATTGTTTTGGTAAAACATGCTTTTATGTGAATTTTATAGACATAAAATATGTAATAACTACTCAATTGTACCATGTAGTATCACTTAAATTCCCTCACACAGAACATGAGCTCCTCTTGGTTACACTACAACACATAGTTTGGGAAAATCTGCATTTATTTAATTTGGGGGATTTATTTTATCCAAAACATCAACAAAATGTGCATGACAAAAGAAACTAATAGTGATACAAAACTTGCATTATTATTTATTTTGGCATTAGTTAATTTCCGCACCAAACAGGGACCGGCCCAGGACGTTAAACCTGAGGGATGATGCATTAATGGAAGGGGACTGTGCAGAAGAATTGCTTCAACTTTCCAGAAACACAGTGGAAGAATATTTTGTGGCACCACCAGGTAAAAAAAGCAGCCTGAATACATTTATTTTACAATATTAGTGTTGGTTTTATGAGTAGTTGTACAATATTGCGAAATACATGGCTTCCGACTACCACTACCACACTACTGCACATGATACACTCACCTGTTACATAGGCTATTCATACTACAATTATCTTAACACTTTATTCACTATATCTATTTATACTCTGTACATTTCTCTTAACTGACTCATTTTAATTTCTTTTTTTCATTCATAGTTCATATTACTACATACAACAACATATTTAACTGCAGGATTAAGTTCTAATGTGAAATATCTGAAAATCGAAATGCCAAATAGCAGCCATCTAAGTATTGTTTGTATATAAGGTGTATGTTTATTATGTATTTATATGTATTATTCTGTTTTTATATTTTTGTAAACTTCCCTGTCTGTATCTTGAGCTGCTGTGACGACTAAATTTCCCCTCTGCGGAATAAACAAAGTCTTATCTTATTTGAATCGAATCTAAAATGAAAGATAATGCTGTTTTATTATATTTATTTTCTCACCAAAGGGAATATTCCTTTACCAAAGAGGGAGGAGAGGGCCACCATGCTCAAACACTCAGAGTTATGATATTTAGGAATTTATTCTTCATATTTATTCCCAATCTTTCATTTCTTTCAAGAAGTTGACAGTAAAAAGTGCTGGTCATGCATTTAGATTTGTTATTTTTCAGTTTCACTTGCCACCTGCTCTTTAATGGAACATCTTTTCGTTCATTTTAATTTCAGTGTCATTTCATCCAAATGGTGAGTCACCACCAGGCTGTTGGCAACCTGTGTGATGAGGACATTTAGAGCAATTGTTTGTGTTGTGATTTACATTGTGACCATAATGCATCCTGTTTTCACTGTTTGTTTGTTTGTTTTTGACAATAAACATTTTTAAAAAGTTATCTTTTTCTTCTCTTTCTGTTTTGTTTCCGCAGAAATATTTGTATCTTTCTAAAAATAGACTGTGACGTGTTGGTCAGGTACATTTCACGTTATGAAATTATTTTCCCTTTCCTTAATAAAACTAGACTGACCTGATATGACCTCACATAAGATCGGAAAGTCTGTAAATGCGCTATATAAATACATTTGACTTTGACTTTAACATGTGTGTTATACTTTTTTAGGAGTACACAAGGGTTAAAATGCACTTGAATATCTAATGTACAGTAAAATATTACGGCCAGAGCCGGCCCAAGGCATAAGGGAACTAAGCGACTGCTTAGGGCCCTGTGGCCACTAGGCGGACCCCAAGAGCAATTAACAAAAAATATGTACATATTTTGTTTAATATTTTGCATGCATGAGTGACACTTTCTATATGATCAAAGATATATTATTGAACAAAAATACAATTTTATGTCAACAACGCCAAGATAAAGGAATGTTTTCGCGTTTTTCAAAAATAATAAACCAGATGACACTTTTTCAGTAAAAATAATGCTTTACCATTTGGATTGTTGTGTAAATCAACCCCAAGTCACTCTATAATTGAATGTGATACATTTTTAGATTAAAAAACACATGTGACACCCTGGACATCATTCATTCATTGGTATCATTTGTATCATTATTGCATTGGTATTATTTATGTAATTAACTGGGACACCCCCTTAAATGTGTGAAGACATATCAGGCTGACAATAGCATAATGTAAACAACACTGCCAGAGCCGCAGTTTGTAGTAGGTGTGTGAATGATCAACAATCAATATTATTGGCAGAAATAAAGGGCCCCGAAATTGAATTTTGCTTTGGGCCCCATGGAGGCTTGGGCCGGCTCTGATTACGGCTCACTTTCCCGCAGCTCTCAAACGCCCCCACCCCGCCCTGAAGTGCACGCAGTCAGGTGTAGTGGGTATGAATGGCCGAGGCCCCGCCCCCTGCTCCTGAAGAGCGTCCTGCTGTGTGAACCAGTCAGGTCCACAGCGGATACCTCACCTCAAGCAGCTCGTCACCGCGCCTCAGGTAAAAACTTGCTTTATTAAACTTTTACGACTAAAACTTTGGTGAAATGTTTTAACAATGAAGTTGTCTTTGTTCAGGAATCTAGCGGTAACCTGTGGATATAGAATTCGTTTTTGGTCTGTTTTAGACATTCTTTACAAGGTTTGCTGCAGTCTAGTGTATTTTTGAGTTTGTTTTTTGGGATCAACAAGGGACATACAGCTAATGCTATCTGAAGTATATCTTTATCATCTTTTCATATATACCCCCTGACTTCTGGGTTCCCTAACTCTATGCCTTAGTGTGTTTTTTTTTTTAATTAAAAAATGGTCTCAGCAACCTGCAGAGCCATAAGTAACAACTATCTTTTGAAACAAGCAAACAAATGATTCAAGGGAGTCTGTTCCCCATGAACTAAAGTTTAATTATAAGCCTGTACTTCAATTTATTTTCTTTCAAAGTTAGCTCCTAACAAGTATAACGCATTAATTCAAAATACAAAGTGGTTGTGAAATATCCTGTGGTTCATATTATAAGAGTTTTTTTATGTGATCAGAATGTAGTCTTAAAAATGTTACAGTCATTTTCTGAGATAGTAACTTTTATTATTTTCACAAATTGGTATATCAACCTTTGGATGTACTACTCTTATATTAGTGCAATTCAGCATACATTATTAGAAGGCCAGAGTTCATTGGCCTTTCAGGGCCAGGATTATAAACCGACCCAGTTTTTGTCCTGTCAGGGAATCAGCAACTAATCTGTTCCCACAACAGACACAAGGGATGAGTACAGGTGACGAGAGAGAGGGAGGGCTGGGAAGATTAACTAAGCACTGTTTTTTACCTCTCTAATCCACTGCCTTTTTGAATCTTGTGTAACTGATAGGTACAAATAGGCTTTACCCAGTATGTACTGACCTTAGTCATGGACATGCAACTGTTTATGTAAGCAGAATAGGTGGGGGACATCTTAAGGGAAGGGTCTGGGAAGGGTTTATATCCCCTATATGACTTTGTTTATCCCACTGTAAATAATCGCTGTGAAATCAGTTATTTACTGTATTATTCACAGTTCATCACTGTGTTTGATTTTTACCGTAAAGTGCTGTATAATTTACAATAAAAATCGGTCCATGTGACAAAATTACAGTAGTTAAAACATTACTGTGGAAAATCACAGTAGTTAAAACATAACTGTAGAACAAAACACAGCAGACAGTATGAATAGTAAAGAAGACTACTGTATTTTTCCATTTTTATCATAATTTTGATCAGAATCAGTCCTATACAAATGCAGTTTAAATAATTAACTTAAAGTCAAGTTTTTCATACAAAACACAGTATGGACATCAATTGTAAAACAGTAAATGTATTAAGATATTTTATTTAGTGTATAGAGTAATTACTTGTAATTACTAGTTATTTCTATAAAAAGTAATGATGAAATTATTATCAAATCAACAGCATTGTTTACTGTGCCATATTGCCATATACAGTCCCATTAAAAATCACAATGTTTAACTGTTTTTATTCTTACAGTAAACAAATCAGTACTCTAAACACAACTAAAAAATCAGTGTTAAATTGTTTTTATTGTACAGTAAAGAAACCAGTACTGTAAATAAAAATACAGTAGTTCTACTGTAAATAATAATTACAGTAAGTTACTTGTTAATTGCTGCCAATAAGTTACTGTAAAAATCACAGTAAATACTTTACTGTGCAGGTATGTTTGACCATTATAGACATTTTATTGTTATTATTATTATTATTATTATTATTATATTACATTAGTTAAGTCCTCATACATAAATAACAAGTTCATCTTAGTGTCTTCTTAGTGTCTATCAATCCGTATCCTAAAATAACTCATGTAGGTTTTCTGATATGCCGCTCCTACAGACACCCTGCAATATAAAATGCTGAAAATACAGCCAATGCTGCTTCTGTGATAAGTAATTATCTTAAAGTGCTTTATTTTGCAAAGTTGAGTTAATAAAAGTAACTAAACTCATTCAGCTTTATGTATTGTGTGGTCCTACATTTCTGTATACTCCCCTTTTCCTAACGATAAAAATGACCCATCTTTGCTAAACTCTAAAGAAAACAACCTGTCCTTGATCACAAACTTTATCAGTATCTCGGTTTCCCTCTTCACTATTTTTGACAACATAGTCATATTCTGACTGTACAATAAGGAACTCTTAAGTACCATGGTTTAACCACTGCCTCCACACAGGGTGTACAAATAACAACAATAGATAGGAATGAAATAAGACAAAACAAAAACATGAAGGACATAAATCAATCAACTGCAATTAACACAAATTCTGTGTGCATGGACTTTACACATGTATTTCTCATATGTGTAGTTCAAATTTGTGTTATTGTTCTTCTTTGGGGGACAGAATTTTAACTTTTTTAAAAATGGAAGTGTCAGTCCTAATTTTAAATCTGCTCTAAGAGTAATTCAGAAAGTGTTTAGTGCTAAAACCAGAAAACTAAATCTGTGAAAATTAAAGAGGACTCTGAAGTCACAAAGAGCAAATCACAAACAAGCCTAAAATGGCAACCTGCCTTGTAATTGCAAACATTTTAGAAACAATTTTTATTACACTGAGCTTTTAAAATGGTTTTGCCCTAATCACGAGGGTATTATGATCATAGTAAAGTGTAAGATGCAAGTGTAGGATGCAATCACTTCACTAAGCAACAGAAACAACCAGATGTCACAGAAGTTCTCCTGCTTTAATAATGTCCCTTACATGCACATGTTGGGCTAGAAGTAAAAGCTGTTCATTTTGGATCTAACCCTAATATAACCACCTACTATCTGCCATGGTTATTGGTTGCCATAATCAGTCTGATCATGACGCTTCTTATATGGATGCCTGCTCATTGTTAACGAGCTACCACACTGTAAACAATGTCTGTAGATTTTACGGTGAAAACTGCTAAACCGTGACAGTAAAAGACCGTAAAATGATAAATGAGTTAATTCAGTTTTAGTAACAATGAAACACTGTAAATGTATAAATCAGCCAAAACAGTATTATTTTACATTTAAAAAAAATACATTACTCCACTGTAAAATACACTGGCACTGTGTTTGTAGAAAAAATATACTGTAATATATATACACAAGCCATCATTTTTGCATTCATTTTTTGTAAAAATACTTTTTCTAACTGTTAAATGCAAACACCATATCTCTAACAGAAATATACTGTAATATATAATGGTAAAATCTTTAATTCATGCAGCATTTATCAAGTATTTTCTTGTCATTTATATGGCAGAACAGCGTTTCTTTTGATGGAAAAACTTTTTATTTTTTACGGTAAAATATGGAATAAAATGGCAATCTTAAACGTGAAATCAACAGTGCTAATATCATTTTACCCTAATATTACAAAAAGTTGCACTGTATTTATTACGGTAAAGTTCTGGCAACCACAGCTGGCGTTTTTTTACCATAAAAACAACAGTTTTTTTTTTTTACAGTGCAGACATGTAAGAACCTGACAGTTGTCTGCACATACCTGACTAGTCAGCAGCCATATACTACTATATTACTGTTCATTAGTCACAGACATTATTGTAAATGTGTATCTCTATCTCTTCGTCTCTCTCTCCCCCACTCAAGCATCCCCCTCCCTTCTCACATTCTATCTGTTGTAATTTTACTAAGTTGATCGGTTCTGTACAAATAAAAATAAATCTCAAATAAATCTCTCTCTCTCTCTCTCTCTCTCTCTCTCTCTCTCTCTTTCTCTGTCGAAATATACACTTTTTCTTGTTTTTGTTAGGGTTGGTTTCGGAAAATCATGAGATGTAAAATTGATAAATGATCATTTAGGGGCTTCGTCTGCCGTTAAGACGCAGTGAGGTAATTTTTTGATAAGACAACACAACAGTGAAACCATACACCAAGATGCTACAGTTCACAGAACAAGATGCCTTTTAAGGGCTAAACTTTAGTTAGTTAGTTTAGTTAGTTTAGCACTTTCATATGTGAGTGACAGAGACATGTCTAAGTGTGTGCTGGCAAACATTTGGTCAAATCAAAATAATTCCAAACCTTTAAATTAACTCTGGAGGCTTTCCATTAACATGATGCATGAGGATCTCTTTGATTTTTGATTCACAAGAAATAATTTAATAGTGAATGTAATCTGTACTTCAGGAGTCTACGGCAACGTCAGAGCCAAGATGGGGCGGAAGGAGATCGTCTGCAGCTGGAAGAAAAGCACCAGCAACATCAAAGATGTGTTTGACTTCAAGGGGAAAATGGGATCGTAAGTATTGCTGTTAGAAGTAAAGACAGACAAGAGAAAGAAAGGGTGACTGCTCCGTATGGAAGAAGAGGAGGACGAGTCTGGCATACATATGTCAAGGCTCACTGACTTTAGTTATTTTCAGCTTGTACGTTTTTTTTAGTAACTAGTTAAGACAATTTTAGACAAAGTTGCAACTTGGAAAAGAAGTTTAAAGATCTGTAATGAATGCCCATTATTGGTGAATAACAACAATGTTAGTTAGAGGTTAGTCGATTGACAGAAGAATAATTACCAATGATTTAGATAACTTTAACTTTTCATGAAAAAATGGCAGACAATGCTGTTCAGCTTCTGCAAAAAAGAGATGTCCAACTTTTCTTTATTTAAATTTTTTTTTTTTAAATTAATATGTTTGGGTTTTAGGCTGACAAAACAAACACTTTTCTCTATTTTCTGACATTAAAGACCAAAGATTAATGGTTTGATAATTAACCCATTATAAAAAAAAATGCTGGTTGCAGCCCAACTTGGATGTTGAACAGATTTGCTGTAATTGTAATTTGATTGTAATTGAGTCAGGTGTGACATCATTTGTGGTCATTTGTGGGCCAATGAGACCTACAACAGATAAGATTGTATTCCTAAGTCTGTCATGTTGACTGTCATGCTAGGGTGTGGTTGGGATGGTCAACTGTCTACATGTTGCACCAAACTGCTATTTGACAACGGTTTGTAAATCATAATGGCTTTATTTGTAATAGAAAGCTATTTAATGGAACCTATTTGAATCAGGACTCAAATGCAAGAGAAGAGAGAATTCCAGCACACTGTCCTTTATTTGCAACAAAGTTTTACTACGTACAATGTTTTGGTCCTTAGATCTTGAAGGTCATTGTAATGAAAGTTTGTGTCAAGTAATGGGATAGTGTGTGGAAATTCTCTCTTCTATTGCCTGTGGACATATTCCCTCCTGCACACCTTTCTTCAGTCATCTGAAGGTGTGCATTAGCCTTCAGAGTCAATCAGGACTCAAGTACCATTTGATGATAGTAATAACACAGACTTCAGACAGGAGGTATGCTTGGTACAGCAGTTTGTGGGAATGAATAGCTAGCTGCAGATTTTGTCTCAGTGCTTCTGTATAGTTGATTAAATACTATACTTAAATACTATAATCAATGATGGGACCCAAGTCTTTGGTGCAGCCACCAGCCTTATTTCAGCTAATGTTTTACAGTAACATTAAATCATTTGCACAAATTCATAGGGCTGTCACTGGACCAAGTGGGTGGTAGGGGAGACTTGTCAGTCTCCTAGTTACCAGGCTTAGATTGGCCTATGGGGTGAGGATAATCCCTTCCATCACCTTCTTTTATCAATGGAGCCTTTAACACTCAGGGGTGGGAGAGGCCATTTCAACCACCCTATTCAAAAAGTAAATATTCATAATTTATTTATTTATTAATATTAACTATTATTTCTCATTGGATTATATACAGTATACTCATATATATATATACTCTAGGTTGGCTTTATACCACTGATTAGTGCAATCACCTGTAACAAGTGGTTGTTAACTGTTAACTGTAGGGCTTGCTCAGAGCTGTCCAGCAGTCTCAAAGCTGCTTAAAGCCTTCTGCTGTCCTCGTCTGGCTGTGAATGAGTTAGGCTTTTCTTTGTGTGTGTGTGTGTGTGTGTGTGTCTGTGTGTGTGTGTGTGTGTGTGTGTGTGTGTGTGCGTGCGTGTGTGCGTGTGTTTAAAGTTCATGGGCACTGACGTCAGAACAGCAGTGCGGGAACATCCTAGCACCACTTCATTATAGGATTAAGAGTCTGACTGACTATATTGGTGGATGAGTGTACTGAAGGTATATGGCGGGAGGTGGTGTAAGCAGGTGCAGGTGGCTGTTTGTGCAAACACGAGACAAAAACGTGTCTGAGTCAACAACTGTTTACCCTGCAAGTTAATTATTGACTTATTGACAATTGACAGTGTAGTAAATAAGCAGATTTTTGTGCCATTTTTATCACCTCCATTGTTTTCAAGTCAAGTAAGGGCTAGGGTTTGTTGTGTTTCTGTTGCAAGTAGAAATAATCACAGGACAGTCAATACTCATAATATTCTAACCCTAATTCAGAAAACAGTGCAGATAAAAAATATAATACCAACAGGCCATATATACCATGTGTCTCCCTTTTAGGGTTTAAAGCATTTTAGGTAAGAGCTGCAGTCTGTCCAGAACAGATGCTTGACTCAGTGGCTGCCATGTGACTGTGAGAAGCTGCCATGCTGATACCAAGCCAACAGTGTCTTGGGCTCTCTGGGTTAGATGGTTTAGACAGATTTTTTACTGCAGTTTTTAACAGAGAGGAGCTTCACATGGTTCAAGTAATGTGGTTCTTTAATTGAAAGTTTGTATCAGACCTATGCTGTTCTACCTGTTTAAAAACACACTCAAAGCAGCCAGTTAACGCACCTGCTCATTCAGGCCATTTACATGTACTGTACTGCCATTTTTGGTTATAATTGAGTTATAACTAAAAATGAACCCCTTGATGTCTGTTTTATCTTGTGACAAAGTTTTATATTTCAATTTTGCTTTAATTCAGAGAAATAATTGTATAAAAAACAAAAAAAACCATCTAAAAACCAAAGCAGTAATTGCACTCACCACATTCTGCTTTGGATATATATACTAATTTAAACATAAAAATAACAGAAATTATAAGTTTATTTGAAAGGGAAATTATAATCTAGATAGTGATGAAGTAAAATAGTGAGATAAAATTATATGAGGACTAAAATATAACATTATTATATAATATTAAGTCTAAAATACACAAATCTTTGAATAGAGTTGGTAAACACTTTTAAATACACTGATAACAAAATCAATTTGAAAATGTTTATTTACTGAAAACAAAATATAAAAGCTGAAAGAAGACAACAACATTGTAGTTACTGCACTCTGTTTGTGCATTAATATTAGAACCTTTTACAGCAAAACCAGAGTGCACTCACTACGTTTTTGGGGTCAAAGGTCAAATAAATCATTATGCTTTTTGAGCATTAAAATTACATCATCAATACATGTAGAAATAAGTGTCATATCACTTATCTACATATAACCCATTTGGCTGGCCAGTTAAAACATGTTAAAAAACTCAGTTTTACCTTTTGCGTAGTTACTGCAGTTTTTACTGCAGACTTTGTAGGGCAGTATCGAAATGAGTCACAAACGCAGGCTGGAACATTGCACGTAGCCAACTAGAAAATTTCCTCTGTGGAAATTCTGAAAGGGCCACGGGGGCTACTGCCGGTG
The DNA here is from genome assembly GCF_030273125.1 of Centropristis striata. Taxonomy (NCBI): domain Eukaryota; kingdom Metazoa; phylum Chordata; class Actinopteri; order Perciformes; family Serranidae; genus Centropristis; species Centropristis striata. The sequence goes on from NC_081519.1 coordinate 32,549,848, forward strand.
TGTGCACACTATGATGAGATTCTTCAAAGATTTCAAACTATGCCCTTTAACCTAAGCATTTAAGCATTTTTGGCAAAACCATAATACCTATCATTGATCCGACTTCACTTTGAGCGTCCTGAGTTCTTCCTGACCGTCTACATGTGGGGTTTTTTTAAAGAAAAATGAAGAAAAAGAGCTTTGTTAGAGCGATCTAAAAAAACTGTTTCATCTCCCTTTTTCAGAAATCTTCCTGCGTTTTTAATATGGGAGCCAATGAGGCTATTGGTGTGTGTTGGTGGCGCATCTGTGCGTCCTACGCCCAAACTATAACTCTGACAGCTTTTCCAGAGGATTGTGAGTGAGAAGACACATTTTCCTACGTTTAAAATATCAAAATGTGCACTTTGATCGGGATCAGTGTGCTATTCCTTTTCTCTACAGAATACGCGACATAAGTCGTGAAAAAATGCCCAAAATTTTGCATTGAAATGAATGGTACACCCGAAAAAGAATGAGTGAAAAAGAACAATAATTGGAGATTTTTAAACGTCTACTTCTCCGGCATAATTTCACCTAGAGACTCCATTTAAACTTAAAACAGTAGACACGAGTCTTGTGTGTCGGTGTATTAATCCACATTTCAGGTAGGTAATTTAGTTTTTTATCAATCCCTGAGATTATAATGGGTGTGTATTGCACGGAATGTTCGTGTCACAGCGTGTGACATCATCGCTAGAGTGTAGAGGGAGAGAAAAAATTGTCAAAAAATAAATTTGAAAACTGCGCTCCAGGCCGCAAATTCCACTCTACAGAAATAATTTATACATAGAAACGTAGGAAAATTTGTCTTCTCACTCACAATCCTCTGGTAAAGCTTTCACAGTTATAGTTTGGGCGTATGACTGAAAACATAAATGTTTCTGTCTTTAAGAAAAGCAATATTACACCAGACACCAACTAGTGCTTTGAACTTGCTTTAATGTATGTATCTTTGTCCTTACTGTGTTTCTGCAGGGGGTCTTTTTCAGAGGTTTTCATGGTGAGAGAGAAGCAAACAGGAAAACTGTATGCCCTGAAATGTTTGAAGAAAAAATACCTCACTCACAGCAATCTTGAAAATGAAATCAATGTACTGAGAAGGTAAGAAGACACACACACACACACACACACAAACACACACACACACACACACACACACACACACACCACACACATCTTTCTATCTTTGTGAAGGCCCTCATTGGAATAGTGAATTCCCTAGCCCCTTACCCTAACCTTCACCATAGGGCTGGGCGATATATCAGTATAAAAAAATATATTGATATATGTGATTTGACCATATCACATTTATAGATATAGCTACAAAAAAGTATTTTTATATATAAATGCTGCCCTTACAAGGGTTTGTCATATTTAGAGCCTTTAAAGAATGTCCTCACTTCACGAAAATGTCCTCACTATGTAGGAAGTACAAGAACACACACACACACACACACACACACACACACACACACACACACACACACACACACACACACACAGGTGATTTCACACATGTGAACACACAGGTGCCTTATGATCAGCATCAGCAGTTTTCTGCTCCATATGAAGTCAACATTGTGTGTAGCACCATCTTACCTTGCCTATAAACAACCTGATCTGAGTAAGATGTTAACAGGGAGCTGTTCTTCATAAGTGGATATTACTGATATCCACATACGAAGAATGGGGCCCTCATCATAGGGTAACAGCCGGCATCTACAACACTGTAAACATGTAACTTTGTCCACTGAGGACAGAAGTGAAGCCTAAACCTGTTTCTGACTGATAAACAGTAAAGCAGCTCATGGTGCCTTCAGTCATTCTGGTCCTACTCTCTGGAATTCTTTACCACATGAACTCAGGTCTGTTACAACAGTGTCTTCCTTTAAAAGCAGACTAAAAACACACTTTTTTCTCAAGCTTTTAGTTAGGTAAAGGGTAAAAGGCTATTTTAAAAGCAGTATTATTGTTGTTTCTTTTAACAATGATAATACCACTACCTCTTACCCTACTCTACCCTCATTTTTTATGCTGTCTTATATGTTTTTAGATGTTTTTATGTATGTCACATTATTTTATGGTTTTATGTATATTGTATATTTCTGTAATGTGTGATTTTTACTTTAAGCACATTGAGTTTAACCATGCCGTATGAAATGTGCTGTATAAATAAATTTGACTTGACTTGACTGTTTCAGGATACAGCATGAGAATGTGGTGGGACTGGAGGATTTCTATGAGAGTCGAACGCACTATTACCTGGTCATGCAACTGTAAGTGAACTCTTGAATTGCATTTTTCTCAAGTTATTACTCTGGCAGAATAAAATACTGACAATGGCTCTCATATTGAGTGTAATGAAATCTGACAACAAGAACAATATACTGGAAGTTGGCGTCTTTCATATTGGAATGCTTTTTAGAAGTTGTTTTCCTCTTGAATTAATCAGCAAGTTTATTCAAGTCATGTCTGACATTAAGTTAAGTCATGTTAAAAAAAATAATGACAAAAAAATACACTGAAACAATCACATGCAGTATTACATATTGTGCCTCAGTTTGAAAGTTTCAAAAACAGTTTCCCACTTTCATTTTCCCCGCAGCATTTAAACATATTATTCCCCACAGTAATACACATTCCTTATCAGATTGTTTTTTATATGAAGTTCACAGTGAGTAAATATTTTTGTGGCTGTACAATTTTAATCGTAAGAGTTATTCTAAGCGTTTGTGCATCATTTTACACACGATTCATCCTGACCAATTACTAAAAACAGTATGTATATTTGGGAATTGTGGGATTTCTAAAATTTAAAACATAGTTCTGAGGTTTTTCAAGCTATCAACAGAAGTTTTTGGTCATACAGAAGTATTTGTCCAGGTGGCCAGTCAGAGGGCTTAAAGAAGACAACAAGGTCCCTCGAAGAAATAGAAACACTGACAATATTTTGTGTGTGCAGGGTGTCAGGTGGGGAGCTGTTTGATCGCATTTTAGAAAAGGGGGTTTTTACCGAGAGGGATGCCAGCACAGTGATCAGACAGGTTCTGCACGCTGTCAGCTACCTGCATGAAAACAGCATTGTACACAGGGACCTCAAGGTAAGACACACACGTGTGCCCACATGCATGCACACACACACATACACTTGCAAACACACACAATATAATTTCATCCAGAAGAAATACAATTAAAAGCTATGATTACCAAATTACCAAAACACATGCAAAATAATTCCAACTGTATGCTTTAATTACAGTACACTTTACATTAACATACACACTAAACAATCCTATTTTAAAATACATATAGATATATTCTCTCTTTTTTTCACCATACCCTGTCTCTGTCTCTCTCTGTCTCTGTGCAGCCTGAGAATCTACTGTATGATAATACAGATGAGAATGCCAAGATCATGGTCAGTGACTTTGGTCTGTCTAAGACGCTGGAGCATGGTGTGATGTCTACAGCCTGTGGTACACCAGGATATGCTGGTGAGTTACTGGGGAGAGGCATACACATACACACAATGCTCCCCTGCTATCTATAACATAACATCTATACTGCCCTACAAAGTCTAACTGCAGTAACTACGCAAAACATAAAACTGAGAAAAACTGCTTCAAAGTTTTTTTTAAACGTTTTTTAACTGGCCAGCCAAATGTGTTATATGTAGGGAAGTGATATGACACTTATTTCTATATGCATTGATGATGTCATTTTTATGCTCAAAAATCATGATGATTTATTTGAACTTTGACCCCAAAAATGTAGTTACTGCACTCTGGTTTTGCTGTTAAAGGATCTAATAGTAATGATAGTGCAGTAGCTACAATGTTGTTGTCTTCTTTCAGCTTTTATATTTTGTTTTCAGTGAATAAACATTTTCAAATTGATTTTGTTAGAAGTGTATTTAAGTGTTTAACAACTCTATTCAAAGATTAGCGTATTTTAGACTTAATATTATAAAGAATCGTTATAGTATGTATATATGTATATATATATATATATATATATATATATATATATATATATATATATATATATATATGTTTTAGTCTTAATATAATTTCATCTCACTTTTTTACTTCATCACTATCTAGATAATAATTTCCCTTTCAATTAAACTTATAATTTCTATTATTTTTATGTTTCAATTAGTATATATATCCAAAGTAGACCGTGGTAAGTACAATCTCTGCTTTGGTTTTGATTTTGATTTTGTGTTTTTTATATCATTATTTCTCTGAAATAAAGCAAAATTGAAATCTAAAACTTTGTCACAAGATAAAACAGACGTCAAGGAGTTCATTTTTGCTTATAACTCAATTTTGACCAAAAATGTAGTTACTGCAGTTAGACTTTGCAGGGCAGTATAAGTGACATACATATTAGAGAACATCAATGGTAAAAGTAATATATAGTAAAATTTTTTAAATGAATTATGCTGTGTTAGCTGCATCTATTGTGTGTGTCATTCTACAGCCCCTGAAGTTTTGGCCCAGAAACCCTACAGCAAAGCAGTGGACTGCTGGTCTATTGGTGTTATTACCTACATCCTGTGAGTAAATCTTTGGTTCTTTAACAGTTACATAGCACCTTACCTGACTGTTAATAAGTTTGCATTACAGACAAGAGAACTGAGATGATCTATTAGTGCTGGAGCTATTCTCCACCATAAGCTTACATTTAAAAGATTACTTTCAATAATAACTTGAATGTCAGAATCCAGAGGTTATGCAAAAATACTTTTGTTGTGAAGTCATAATTTTCCATTAGTTTGATGCAAGTAGAGTTATACGGTATAGAAAACAGATTAAACATGTAGATGTAAGTAAACTAAAAAGGTGGATGTTGTTTCTGTGTTGCAGGCTCTGCGGTTACCCTCCATTCTTTGAAGATAACGAGACTCGTCTGTATTCAAAGATCATGAGAGCTGAGTACGCCTTTCATTCACCTTTCTGGGACAACATCTCTGAGTCAGGTAGGAAAACTGCAGAAAATTAAAAAATGTTTTAAACATCTTATACTGCTGCACTTTCTCTCTAGGATTTTTTTTCCTTTTTATGCAAATGAATGTGAGCTAGTCTCGGAACTGAGCAAGAATTGAAGTGGCTATAATGAATATTTTCATAAAAACAAAATCAAATAACAAAGTGAAAACAATGTGACAATGTGAAGGGGGTTGCTTGCAGTGCTTAATCCAGCTAAATCTAGTGTCCATATAGCTCCAGGCTTGGGCCCACTCGCATCCATCTCCATTGCCAGAACTCTTGGTAGAAATTATGGCACTTCCTTGTCAATTAATAACATATACATACCACTGTTTTATATATTGGGGGCGGCTGTGGCTCAGTTGTGGTTTGATCCCTGACCATGGCAGCCTACATGTCGAAGTGTCCTTGAGCAAGATACTGAACCCCAAATTGCTCCTGATGCTGCGTTCATCGGTGTGTGAATGAATTCCCAATGGTGGCAGGTGGCACCGTTTGGGTAGCCTCTGCCACCAGTATGAATGTGTGTGTGAACGGGTGAATGAGCGCAGTCTGTAGTGTAAAGCGATTTGAGTGGTCGCAAAGCGACTAGAAAAGCGCTATATAAGTGCAGGTCCATTTACCATTTTGCGTTGTTTTTTTTAATATCATGCTTATCGTTAATAAACAAAGTACCCTACTGAGCATATATTTAAGTCGGCCTATTTTAAGTTAATTGAACACATTTGGGTTCACATTTGCAAAACACGGTATGTTTTGTTTATAGAGCTATATAGAGCTTTATAGTTCGTTTCAGCTCGTTGTTCAGCTGTCTGGCAATAACATTTACTGCTGTGGTTCACCTGCATAGTTTAATATTGGGACGCCATCTGATCTAATTCACCACCAGATAGAGATCAGTTGACAGCTCTGCTCCTTAATCAGGCTATAATAATCCTGTTTATTTTAACCCAGCTAATACAGTTCTCTGAAAGCAGTTTGAGAATTATTTGTTAATTCTTGAAAAACATTGTGCTCTAATTACATATGATTGGCTGAATGCTGATCATGGGTTTGTAGCTGCAATAGATTTACTGACATATATAGGTCTGATTTTATGTGTGTCCTTGCATTGTGTCAATTTGTTCCAGTTCTAAAATATGAAAATAATGTTAAAAGCAAGTTTTTTATACTCAAGTCAGAATTAGGCTCAGAACTTCTTTTTGGGACAGAGCCAGGATGAATTTTAAACTAGTTTTTAAGAACATATAAATCCAGGCTCAAGTCATCAACATTAAAAATGCAATGCTGAAAGCAATACATGTTTTGTTCTTGTACTGAGTAGGTTCAGCAGGCTTCTGGACTGCTGGAATATTCATGCAGAGTTTAAAGGCTTGGCTCAAAACACTTTCTATTTATAACCTCAGTGTTAGCTTAGTATAGATCAAGATACCTCCTTACATCATGCAAAGCTATATTAGGTTGACCCATTTGGATTGTGGGTATATATATATATATATGTATATATATATACATACAACTGTAGAATCTAAATGTGCAAGGACAGGTCTTGCTCACCTGAGAGATTAATGAATTAGCTAGCATTAAGAGACATGTCATCCTAACCTAAAGACATAGGACTTAATTCTTTCTATGGAGGACAGACTGAACAAAAAAGTAGTTCTCAAAACCTGAATGAAAAGAAAAAATACTTGGCTATTTGCCCCTTTTTGTAGAGAGCGTCTGTGTTTAGGGACCAGTCCAACTTATTATCCAAGTATACACCTAGATACTTAGAACTTGGCTCCACCTCCATGTCCACCCCACAGGTATTCACTGGCTGAAGAGGGGGCTTGAACCCGTTGAAATCTCTGATCATTCCCTTAGTCTTTGAGGTGTTCAGTAGGAGATAGTTCTTGTGACTCCAGTCACTGAAGGCTTTTATCAGATCCCTATATTCAGATTCCTGTCCATTCCTGATACACGCCACAATAACAGTGTCGTTGGAGTACTTCAGGACTCAGAGTTGTATTTGGAGATCGCTGTGTACAGTGTGAACATTGTGTCTGAGGTTCAACACTAAATTGTAAACTTGCATAAATAAAAGATAACTAAACAATGTTATTGAACTGGCCTTTCCTTGTACTGGCTCAGTGAACTACTATTCATTTTTTTATTTTATAATAATTGGCCTTGGGAGTGCAGGCAGTAGCTGCTGCTGATTATCTCAAAATTTCATTAATGGTCCAATTATTCCACTAGCATACAATTTGTATCACCTTAGGTGATGAGTACTGGCAAGAGTACTGAATTCTCATCAGAAACTAACGATGATTATGCCATTTCTCAACAGCTAAAGACTTCATCAGGAATATGATGGAGAAAAACCCCACAAAACGCTTCCTCACTGAGCAGGCACTCAGACACCCATGGTTAGTTCCAGAGCATTCACACACACACACACACACACGCACACACACACACACACACACACACACACACACACACACACACACACACACACACACAGACACACAGACACACACACACACACACACACACACACACACACATGCACACACACAGACACACACACACTCACACACACACACAGACACACACACACACACACACACACACACACACACACACACACACACACAGACACACACACACAGACACACACACACACACACACACACACACACATGCACACACACAGACACACACACTCACACACACACACACAGACACATGCACACACATGCACACACACACACACACACACACACACACACACACACACACACACACACAGACACACACACACAGACAAACACACACACACACACACACACACACACACACACACACACACACACAGAGTTTTTTCTTGTCATCCAAATGAACTAAAAGCCAGTGACTTCTTGATTGCAGGATTGCGGAAAACACAGCCAAAGATGTGGACATTTATCAGTCTGTCTGTGAACAGATGGAGAGAAACTTTGCCAAATCCAAATGGAAGGTAAGTGACACTGCTGCTTGCTCATAGACTGCTTCATATTACAGTTACATTTGCTTTTGTTACTTATGGAACCAATATAAGCTGAGCTTACCACGCAAAATACAAGCAGATACAATGTATGTGGCCATATTTTAGTTAAATTTGGAACAGCATCTGGAACATACTCAGCAGACTGACAAACAGTGGCTAACTTGATTATGCTGCATGAGTGGTTTGAGTAGTTTTTATGTACATTCCAGTATTTTCTTGCACTATGGCAATTTGTCATCATTCATTTAGCATTGTAACTTACATTAATTCAAGATGACCACAGCTACTCCTCTCTATGAGCAAAAAAACAGTTTTTCAATTTTTTTAAAGCCTATGGGGAATTTTTCATACTAAAAAAAGTCAGTTAAAGTTACAGTGATCTAAGCCAAAGTGATTTGGGAGCATGTGATGTACTTTAGTGTTGTCAAATGTTATCAAATAAACTGTATTGACACTGTAAAACTGTACATTTATTTCAGCATGTTGCATTTGACACATTTACATTTAATTTTACACATAGTTACAATGTTTTCAAACTCTACCAGTTGTATTGAGGCCAAGTAAATAATGTCAGTCACATGTTAATGTCAAGCTGCTCTTAGTAATACAAGACACACATATGTGTCATGGCATACGTAGGCAGCACCAAGGTTATAATAGTTTTGGAATTCTCTTAGGTTTAGTTTTAATTTCGTTGTGATTTTTTGTTTTCAAATTCAGTTAGTTTTAAATTGTTTTTAGAGTGAGTTTGCTAGTTTTAATTATTTTTTATTTTTTGGAAAATGCTTAGTTTTAGTTTAGTTATTATTAGTTTTAGTTTTTTTGTAATGGGGTATTTGTTGGGTGCCAGATTAAAAAAAAAAAAGTCACAATAAATGTTGCCTTTATTTCCTTTGTCTGATCCATCTCAGCCCCAATAAGTTTATTTTCACTATAATTTTAGTTAGTTTTAGTTAGTTTTGTAACCACACAATACATTTTCAGTTAGTTATCATTTTTAAAAAAACCTCTTGTTTTTATTTTTATTTCAGGTAACGAAAATGTTTTTTCAATTCTAGTTGTGGTTATTTCATTAGTTTTCGTTAACTTTAATAACCTTGGGCAGCAGCATTATAACCCTCTCTCTTTGTGTGGATATTTCCAACAGCAAGCCTTCAACGCAGCCTCAGTTGTCAACCACATGACGAAACTGCACTTGTCCCACAATGAGCCGGCCCCCTCACACCTCTGCACGCCCAATATCGTGGTACAGGCCTCCTCCCACAATGACACGGAGATGCAGGAACTCTGCCACGATGAGGCCGATGCCCTCGACCCAAATGGGAATCCTGTTCATGAGACCAATCATCTGTCCTGTACTGATCCTGAGCTGAGCAGAGGTCTCTGTCCCCCACTGAGAGCCTGTCACAGTGAGGTCAACAACTTGCATCCAGAGGTCGACGCTCCTTTCAGGCAGTCCAAGAGGTCAGTAATTTAGATATGGACGGATAAAGAAAAAAATTGTTAGGAGTAGATTGGATATATTTTAGCTTTTTTTTAAAATAAAGTCAACGTTTCATCATCCAGTGGCACACCTAAAAACTGAGGAGAATTAATGTTCTTAACTCTAAGAAAATAAAGAAAAAAATTGAATTGAATTTTTAGTATTAGTATAAGTATTGGCATAAGTATAACTTCTGTAAAACCATTCTGACATATTTTCCTGGATCTTTGCCTGCTTTGGACAGGTTATTATAGTTAACGAAAAACTAACGAAATAACGAAAACTAGAATTGAAAAAACATTTTCGTTAACTGAAATAAAAATAAAAACGATAACTAACTGAAACTGTGGAACTGTGGAAACTTTTTGGTTACAAAACTAACTAAAATTATAGTGAAAATGTCCTTCGTTTTCGTCTTTGTCAACTTTTTTCATACGTAAACCTTTTTGGTTGATATGAAATCTATTTCATCTATCTGGTTTTATATGAGTTAATAAACTTATTGGGGCTGAGATGGATCAGACAATGGAAATAAAAGCAACATTTATTGTGACCTTATTGAATCTGGCACCCAACAAATACCTCATTACAAAAAAACTAAAAGTAATAAAAAATAGACTAAAACTAAGCATTTTCAAAAAAATAAAAACTAATTAAAAGTAGCAAAGTCACTCTAAAAACTCATTAAAACTAACTGGATTTGAAAACAAAAAATCACAAAGAAATTAAAACTAAAACTAATGAAAAATCCAAAATTATTATAACCTTGGTTTGGACATGCTGTAAGTGGGCCTATATTAGGGTGAAATTTTGAGATTTAAATCTTCATGAAGTATTGCCACTTTTTCTCTGTTGCATTTGGGACATTATTTATGTATTTATTTTGTTAATATGAACCCCAGGAAGAGTAGCTATTGCCATGGTAACAACTAACGGGGATCCAAATAAACAATGAACAACAAACAATAGACATACAGTTTATGATAATCTGCAAACTATTTCCAAACATTATTTTTTTATAATTGATAATTCATCAAGCTATATTTAAGGGCCATTGGTTCTGAAAGTTTTCAAGCATTATTCAAGGATAATTTATTATTTTCACATCATACGTATGTTTTAGAGAGGTTGAATCATATTTGTGAGAACTGTATTGACAAAGTATTTTATTATTGTGCTTTTAAAGCCTATTCATAATTTTTTGCACAGTTCTCTGGGTGAATCTCTAACCCTGCTTGTTTGATGTGTTGCAGCATGGACGCTGTGACGAAGGACCACTCGTTTCAGTCTGGAGTGTGTTCTGTCATGTGATTGGCTGGTTAACCTGAGAGGAATCTGCAGGTATAGAATCATCACTCACAGTTGGAATTCAAATGACAAATTACTGACTCTAACTTTTCTATAATTAATAACTAATTTTCAATAATCTGTCTTTTTTTAAAGTGTGTTCCACTGAGTTGAGGGCCCTCTTGATATGAAGGCGTTGTTCTGCAGCTCAGCTTATTCATGTCTGCTGTGGTTCTTTGCTGCAGAGAACATGTTCCATCGACAGACACATACAATATCTGCACTTTGAAAACACTTTAACATGGAATATATGTCATTAACACCACATTCAACACAGACACAAGCAAGAATTCACCCTTTGGAATTCATAAAATTGTGCTAGGCTGATGACATCTATTTTTCCTCAAAACTATTACTATCTATTTTATATTCATGTCAACATGTAACTAAATACCTATGAAATGTTCGTATGCAATGGTTTTTTTTGTTCTATTTGACTGACATGGCTGTACACTGAATTCCAATAGCTTGCAGGCTGATAAGCTCTTTTAGACTCCGAAACTTCATATCATTGTCTTCTCTGTATATCTTTTTTATTGAACTGTATATTCGCTGTTCGATACTATAACAAAATGTATCTTTAACACTAGTTAAGTCCATTGATGGATTATACATTTAGTTTCCACTTTACTCAAACATGATGGTTCATTTTGTTTATTGCAATGTTTTATTTTGATGTGGAGTCATTAACACACAGCAACTGGGTGTTGCTGTGTTTTCTGTGATAAGCTGCTCTCTTGTTAAACAACAAAACTCATCAAGTGCCACAATATGGTGTATAGATGCTGTCAACACTATTGTCGTCATGGAGGATTCTCAATATAGTGACATATGTGCATGCATGTATTATTTTATCAAAAAGTATGAACAGTCTAGTCTTGTGCAAAGTATTAGGTAGTAGGCTTTATTTAAATATTGTGAAAACAACATATACAAAACAGAGAATAAATAATGTGACATTGACCTTTTAAGATCTAAAAAAATGCAGTAATTGTGGAGGAGTGTTCACAGTGGAGTGTGTATTGCTGTTGAAAAATAAAAGTTTGTCTTTGCTCTTTGCTGTCAGAAAGCCAGAAGCTGTGGTCTTTTTCTAGAAAAATGCTGAATAATCAAAATGATATTGACAAATTTACACTATCACCATGTTTTGCAAATACATATTTTCTATGTAACGTGATAGCATCGGTATTTACACACACAATAGCTATCTGGACAGCAAATGGAACCTTAAGGACCATCATTAAAGGGCCCCACCCTCCACACACACTGACACTGTTACTTATCACTCAGGAGTTTTCAACTCCAAACAATGACTTCCTACATCTCCCACAATTAGTTGACAACTGACAGAGAAGAGGTGCAATGCCATAGAGAAGAGTGAAAACATTGTTTCAGAGTTAAGGAGGAGTTCTCCTTCAGTGAAGTGACAGTGCGAGGGTGAATGGAGTAAAAAGACTGGTATGAAGTTTTGCACTGCTGCTTGGAGGACAGCTCAGCCCTGGCAGCTGTTGACGGCCTTGACTTTCTGTCGAAGTTGTTTCAAAAGGCCTTCCAGCTTAGCATCAAGTCCTTGAAGCTTTGTTGACTTATCAAGGACCTCCTTCTGCAGCGACCGGAGGGAATCTGCTTTATCTGAAAAAAGATAAAAGTACAGGGATATAATAAAAGCCAGCCAGACGTCAAGTTAAGTGTCTGCCAAAGACCCTGTCTACTAAAAGTATTCATTCTGTTTCATAGGCCTCTCCACCCAAATAGCCTACTTATATCCTGTGTGGTCATATAACAGTCAAGTCACAATCAAAAGGGAAAAAGATCAAGTTGTACACTGCAAATTATTTGTTTCTAACCAAGATAAAAAAGACAACAACTTTAGATTTAGAAGTGTTAGATAATTTATCTTGTTTTAAGTGTTAACCCTCTGGAGTCTCCAAAAGCACCAAAGCATGGCTTCTTCATCACATCCAGACGTAAAAACAAAGCAGACCAAAGAAAAGACACAAAATGACTAAAAAAAACACAAAATGACCAAAAACAACACAAAATGAGAAGACAGAATAAACAAAAAAAAAAACACAGACGACACAAAATGACAAAAAATGACAGAAAATGACCAAGAAAAGATACAAAATAACTAAAAAAGACACAGCAACAGACACAAAATGACCAGAAAAGACACAAAATGACTTACAAAGACACGAAAAGACATGAAAGGATTCATAAAATGGACAAAATAGCCCAAGACTCCATAGAGTTAATTTCTAATTTTAAGCATTCAACATGTATATTTCTACACTAAAAAAAGACTTTTTTGGCCCTGTAATTATTATTTCAATTATCTATATAAATTCTACAAAGAAATATGAATTCAGTGCTTTTACTTTAAAATATCAGTTTTTCATGTGGTGCGTTACTTAGTGATTGTTTGTTACTATGTGTCCTCAGTTTTGTATGTAAATTGAATCATTTGTTCCAAGTAATATTCACTAAATCAGTTCATTGGCTTCATTAGTTGATATTTCCAAGTAAAATGTAATTGAGGGACATCAGTGAATCTGCAATTTACTTGTGTATTTTCATAAAAAAACAAGTGGTTCTATTAAATAAATATTACTTAGAAACAGCCTGAGTAAAGATTACAAACACTTTCTGTGTGGAAAAACTTGCCTATCTTTTTTTAAAGTAAATGTCACTCCAATTTTTTTCAGTGTAGATTTAATAATCTTAATTTAAGAAATCTTGTCAAGTGAAATTATCTGTCCATGTAGCAAGATAATTTCCCTCAGATTTAGTGTTTTTATCTTGTCTCAGAATCTCAGATTCACCCTAAAGAACTGCCTTTCAGCGTAATGGTGAAATAGCTGTTAATCCTCCTTCCTCAGAGGACAAGAACACCTATTTATGAAGCTTTCTCATTTCAGAGCGAATAGCATTACTCAAAAACAGATTTGGTGGTGTGGTTTTGCTGTATTACCTCCCAGATCCTTCATCATGTTTTGAGTGGTGTTGGTCAGAGTTCCAGCGTCCTGCTGCAGTTTATCTAGACGCTCGGCCACTGGCCCCACCTCTCCACTGTCTGCAATCTTTCTTTTAAGAAGATCCAGCAGCTTCTCCAAAGACAACAGCTCCTACAAACATACACACATATATTAACTCTCCTCCTTTAACCAGCAACTTTAATAGGGTTTCCAAATGTTCAACAAATCCTTTTCCAGGGCATTTTCAATTACTTACCCTAATTGCAATTGAATGCACTGCAAAATATAGTACTATTACTAAAATAACAAACTCATTTAAATGTTTCAGCTACTTGTAATCTGTATAGTACATTAATCCTAAATGGGGATGGATTAATTAAGTTCCCTTTAAGAATACAAATAAATAATCTTAGCCCTGATTCCAACATGGACCTTTGTAAGACACAGATTCCCATAAAGTTGACACTACTGATACTTGATTCCCCCCAAAAGTTTATCAGTTTCAACTTTCAACATAAACTTCTGTGTATTGTTTTGTACAGCTTCAATTGAATATATGTCTAAAATGATAAGGAAATTATCATGCTCTTTTATTTATGTTTTAGACAAGGTCTAATTTTTTTTGGAATCAATGTCATAAAAGCAAATTTACAAAACTACAGCAGCTACAGTAGGTCTCCCACCTTATTTGCAGCATCTGCTTCTGTAGCTGCGTTGTCTGCATTTTCCTGTGCATCATCGGCCTGCTCGCCTCCATCCTGCAGCAGTTTTTTGAGCTCATCCAGTTGAGGCTTTATTGGTGTCAGCAGGGCCGATGTATCATCCAGAGCCTCCTCAGCTGGGCTTAGCTGGTTTTTGACCTGAACGAGGAGATCACTAAAGCTTAATAATGCTTTGCAAGCAGGACCACCATGTCATCCATTTGTTTGATGTATCGATGATTCCTACCTCAGTTAGATTTTTGTTCAGGTTGTCTATGATATCCATGCTGTCCTGTACTTTGTCCTCCAGGTCAGAGAGGGCGTCTTCCTCTGGGCCGAACTTTGCCAGCAAATCGTCCACGTTGCCCTTTACTTCCAGTGCTTTATCCCTGTGAATGAGAAGCCAAATAAAAAATAGTTTACATCATTGGGACGTTAACAGGACAAGACATAACAGACCACACATTCATACTCAGGAGGAGAGGAAAGTTTAAAGGGCACCATATGTACCTGTAAAAAGATCACAACATTTTAAGAATTGGCCTCAAAAAACATTTCTGATAAAAAACTGTAAGGACAACTCCAGATTAACTCCTAGATGCTGCCTGGATATTTAGATTTAATGGATGTGATGCTAAAAACAGTGATGGTAAAATGGTAAATGGACCTGCACTTATATATCGCTTTTCTAGTCAAAGCGATTTACACTACAGACTGCGCTCATTCACCCATTCACACACCCATTCATACTGGTGGCAGAGGCTACCCTAAATGGTGCCACCTGCCACCACTGGGAATTCATTCACACACCGATGAACGCAGCATCGGGAGCAATTTGGGGTTCAGTATCTTGCTCAAGGATACTTTGACATGTAGGCTGACATGGTCAGGGATCCAACCACCGACCCTCCGATCGATGGCAACCCGCTCTACCAACTGAGCCGTGATAGCCTTTATCACATTTTACATGAAAAAGCATAGGGCAAAATTTAGAATATGGCTGACTGTGTTTGGTCAATGTGATTTTGCTATTTTGTGGGTAATATGTTACAGGAATACTCAATGGTACTGTGTAAGATGTGAATATGTTGGATATTAGTAGTTAATCACACATCTCACTGATCAAATAGGATACCATTTTATTAAATGTGTCAATCCACAAGGGCATGAGATGGAAAAGGTCACTAAATTACTGCTGTCAGTCAGCCTGGTGAAGGCAGTTTAGCCAGCTGCTGTCCACCCAGCTCCAGTAGCTGCTGCTGAGTCACTCAGCTGTCTGCAGCAAAAATTATATAGTATAAATAAAAAAGTTCATATAAAGACTGTTGAATTTAAAATGTAAGAACATGCAGCACCTTGATTAATGTATTTAACCCTCTGGGCTATGAGCCTATTTTTGAATACTTTTGATTTTGCCCTTCATGTACCACATACAAAATGTTTACTATACCTATATTTGGTATCCATTTTTTCTTCACCTATATGATCTGACAATTATTTTTTCACTTTAACCTACTTGATCAACATATTGAGGCCAAAAACCATGAAATTCGAGTTTTAAAATTATACTATTTACTACAATAAAAACCACAAATATGCTCAATAAACTGTTTTGGAACTTAAAAATGTAAACATAGGATACAAATATTAACATATAAAAAGGTAAACATTTTAATATAATAAAACTATATACAAAAAATTCCCATAAAAGCATGTATGTTTATAGGCTTTTTCCCCTTGTTAGCTGCAACTCTTCAAAACAAACTATGTGCTAAATTACAAAGAGAACTACACCAACACTCAAATATTTATATCAAATTAAAACCTTCATATCTTTGGTTTTACATGAGCTAGGAATGTCAAACAAAAACTGGGAGAAAGTTTAAAGTTTGACTTTGGAGTGAAGTTGACAGCAGCGCTCCATGTGACCTGTTTTTTTTGTTAAACATCACATGATCTGATTAGGACGGCACCATCATAGACCCCAGAGGGTTAATCACGGTGCAAAGTTTTTTTCATGTAACAATCTTCCATGATGTATCTATAATGTCCTTTAAATTGTTTTAATATCCATCCTGGGATTAATAAAAAAAATAGCAGTTTTTATTTATCCCTTTTTCAAATGTTGTAAATTTGCAAAGCTGATAACAATTTGACAAACAGCATTAAGTATCAGTAGTAGTAGCCTGGTTGTGGACAGTGAAGACCCACCTGGCATCCTGGGCTTCCTTCAGCAGTTTCCTGGCTGTGTCCAGCTGCGGCTCCGCCTCATTCAACACAGCTGTGCTGTCTGGCAGATTGGCTGCCAGCTTCTTCAGCTCGTCTAGCTTCTTTTTCAGAGCATCCAGAGGCAGTTTGGCTGCCAGGATCCTGTCACTCACTTCCTGGATGTGGGTTAGGTTGGAGGATGGGTCTGTGCAGGCAGAAACAGGACATTTTAGAGGCAAAATAGCAAAATAATTAATTTGATTCCAATCTCACTTAAGCTGTCTGAGGGGCCTGTCAGGGGCAAACAAATATTTAAAGGCTGCATGTGGTAGGCTACCAGCTGCCACTCTGCACCAAAACAGTCTTTACCTGACAGGAAGTCTTTGAGATCTTTCACAACATCCCGCGTCTCTTTCAAGTCGTCTTCTAGCTCGTCTCTGGCCTGTTTCATCTTCTTAGCCAGCTTCTCTGCAGACTCTCTCACCTGATTGGTTGTGTCCTGTGTGTCCTGGAGCTGTAAGGAATTAAAGTAAACTTAAATGATGCTTTGGAATCTGTACACTGTTTTTATAGTATTTTTTAAATTTTTTAGTTTTGTTTGGCTTTTTTTATTTCGAAAAGTGTGAGTAACACAACAAAGTAAACTGAAAAACAAACAAATCCAATGAGAATAATCAAAACAACAATAGCAATAGTCAAAACAAAAGTTATAATGTAAACGCAACATGTCCAAAAAGGAGTAGGATGAAGCATATGCTTATTTAAACCTACCCCTTCTCCACAACTCAATTAAAATTTTTTTCCCTAGACATACATATTTACGTAATACATATTTACAAAAATCCCTGTACCTCGTGAAAACCATGTGTTGTACTGCTTTTTAAACTGGATCATGCTTGGAAAGTATAATCTATAACATCTAAAATTGCTTGTGCTTTTGTAATACTCTCAGTGGTGTGTATGCTGAGTCAGCAGAAATCAAAAGTGATCAGTGTGTGTGTGTACCTTCTCTGCAGCGTCTGTGATCTTCCCAGAGAGCATGTCCAGTCGGTCTTTCACATCCTTAGCATCAGCGTCAGCCCTCTTGCTCAGAGGCAGGGCACCCACACACTTTTCACCCTTTTTACAAGGTGGGGTTCCGACCGGTGGACACAAATTTCCACCCTCACACTTGAGAGGTGTGCAGGGCTCTGAGCGAACACTTCCACAGACCTAAAAAGCCACATTGTATAGATAGCATTTAGTGATTTAAAGAGGACATATTGGATCTATGATCACATTTGACAAAATAGCCATTCAATATCAGGTGTTGATAGATTTGTCAATATCTTAAGAATTTCTGTCCAGGTCGCTTCAAAATGTACAGTGAATTATCCTAAAATATTTTAGTGACCTGTTTAGCTTTCCTCTAAGGACAACATTCCCACTTGCACACAAGAAGTAATGAATAAAAATCAGGCAGGTTCACTATATATGCTCCCCAGAAACACTCTGAAGCTTTTTTCCCCTTCTTCTTCTTCTTCTTCTTTTTTTATTTTTACAAACGACAGATGTGGTATAGTGCAGCAGATTAGTAAAAAAATATCGCTCACTTTGGTATACAAGCATGAAATGTGGCACAGATACTCTCTAAGGGTCACTATTTTGAGAATGTTCCTTGAAGAATATTTGTACCAAATTTGATGACAGCATCACCATTGGAAAAATTGATGTAAGGATTCAAGAGAAATGGTGGCCATCTTGAAAATACTGCCCTCTTGAATTTTTGAGGGACAAGCACCATTTTCGCAAATTACATTCTTAAAAGAGTACTTTCACAAAATGTTATGCCTACATCAATTTTTGAATGATTGACATAATGAGAATTTGACAGAAATAGCAGCCATCTTTTGGGTGGCCAACACCTTTTCCCAAAAAAGTGACCCTTAGAGAGTATCTGTGCCAAATTGTATGCTTGTATACCAATTTGAATGATTCTCTTGAGATGTGCCATTAATCTGCTGCACTAGCAGATTTACCCAGAATTCAAATAACATCACAATTATGATCTGTTAAAGTACTACAAGTCAGCAAACGTTTCAAAAGAAACAGTGGATCAAGAAGATGTTTGTTTCTGAAACATGTTTCAAAGCTGTAGTTTTTTCGTGCCATTAACAAACTATAAATGAAAAAAATGAAATGCAAGAGTGTTTCGTGTTGATGAAATGAGGTTTTGTTACTGTTACCTGTTTGGCTACTGGAGTGAGGTCAGGTCGGGAGGCCATGCTCTGGTTCAGCTTGTCCAGGTCTCTGATGTTAATTGGCTGTACTTTGTCTTTAAGGTTCTTAGTCTCTTCTCTGTTATCAGCAGACTCCGTCAAGGGCTTTTTGGTGGCATCTACTTTCTTAGCTGCATCTGTAGACTCATTATAGGCATTCTGGATGGCAGAAAATGCTCCTGAATAAGACGGAAAAATCAACATGATCAGATTTTATGATGTCACCATGTCAGAATGTCTGTTTGAGAAACATGGTGGAGATGATGAGATGGTTCAGCAAGACATTTTGCTTAAATTAATATTAATTGTGACCACACACACATATTTTGGGACTGTCCAAAGTAAAAAAAAATGATTGGGAAGGGATTCAGAACAAATTATTATTTATATTAAACATTGATTTACCTCTGACCCCACAATTTTATATCATAGGGGCACTCCCTAGGGGAAGATGGGAAAAAAGGAAGCTGTATCTATTACATGTCCTATTATTAATAGCTTGGAAGATAATAACTGTCTTGTGGTTAAAACCACTCCCTCCTACTATACCCCAGTGGCAGGAGAGAGTGAAGAAGGTTTATGTGATGGAGAGGATAACGGCTCACCTTCATCTTAAGGTGGACATTTTCACAACAAGATGGAGCCCTGTGAGCAGATACTTAAATCTACCAATGTGAAACGTTGTCAAACTTTGCTACCTCAGAACTGTCCAAGTGTATGTGTGATGTAGAAGTAAGTCAGAAACAGACCATTGAGTCTAAGTTGTTTGCCAAGCTGTTATTTGTTTGGACTGTTCAGTCCATGCATTTCATGAATAACTTTGTATAGTTGTTTATTTGTATTTATGTAACAGAAAGAAAAATCGTATGTAAACTAAAAGATGCGTAAATACATATGAACACCAATAGATACTTGGTTAAAAAAAAAAAATTGTGTTTGTGCCATATTTTAACTTTTATTATAAAATATCACTTTGTTTTGAGCCACTTAAGGGTGATGTAAGTGTGTAGCAGGCATTGGTGTGTCTTTCTTACTGACCTTTATTGTGTTCACTGAAAGAGTTATTCTTTGCATCTTTTTTAGCTTTGTACTCCCGAGTGAGGCTGTCGAGTAGATCCTTCAATTTGTCCAGTTCTGAGTTCAGACCAGGAGTTCTTTCCAGGGGGGGAAGCTCATCATTTACCTTGTCCACCTGATCCCTATGAGAAAAAAAAGTTTTTTAATAAGTCATCAGTGATAGAGAGAGAAAAAGGTTTCCATCCAAGAATTAGTATAGGGATAAGTAATTAAATTTATGAATTTCTAAAACATAGAACATGGGTCTGCTATTACCATAGCAGACCCATATTCTGTTTATGTTTATGTAACAGTCGCTCACCTGAGCTTGTCCAGTTGGGACAGAGCATCATCAACCTTTGTGGCAGTAGTGGGTGGAAGGGAGATGGAGTCCTGGATCAGCTTCAGGGTGGCCTCTATGGTGCGGATGCGAGGTCCGAGATTTCCAGGATCACCAGAACCTCCAGGACGAAGAGGAAAACTGGAGGTGAGTTTCCCCAGAGCCAAGCTGAGGTTCTTTCTCTGGGCGTCCATGGTGAAGAAGCAGGAGGGACATGTCTCGCACTCAGGGAAGGAGTCACATCGTCCTCGACTGCAGGAGTCACATTGCCTTCCGGTGACGCCTGGCCGGCACAAACAGTCTCCTGTCTGCTTGTCGCAAACTTCTGGAAGTGTTCCTTCAGCATCACACTGACATGCTGCGGAGGAAGAGAAAAATACTCATTTGAGCACTATTTGGAACACTCAGGTGCCCATACATTTGAATGCTTATGTTTAAAAGTTGCTTCACTGCTGCATCCCAGTACCTAGTAGAATAGAATAGAATAGAATAGAATGCCTTTATTGTCACTATACACATGTACAATGAGATTTGAGAGCTGACTCCAAAAAGCAGTGGGACAATAAATAAAATACATATAAAATATAAAAATATACAATATAAACATAAACATACATAGGCAAGTAAATGTAAAGAAAAATATATACAATATAATGTAAACATAGGCAAGAAAGGGACTTAAGGTGCACAGTTTTCCATTCAATTTGCCAGACGCAGATATGATGCTATACAGTGTTCATAAATATGTTGAAGGACAATTTATTGCACAAATTATTGCACATTGCCAGTTATAGTATATTTAAAAAAGAAGAAATATTGCACAGTAATAAAGTCCATATGAAAATCAGTGCATATGAGAGTTCAGGGTTGTTATTGCTTTTGGGAAGAAACTGTTTGTTTTTGACTGGATGCACCTGTAGCGCCTCCATGAGGGCAACAGGTCAAACAGGTCAATATGTATATGCAGACTTCTCAACATTAAAAGGAAAAAGTGAGAAAAACAACATTAGTACGAATAGTAAATATGTGCAAAGGCCAGGAATCAAACTCTGGACATTTGCTGAGTAATAAGTGCACTGCTAACCATGGAGAAACTTAGCCAACCCATGGCTAATACACCTTTTACCAGCTCTTTTTGTTGCGTATTGTATAGGTCACTTTTAAATACCACTCCATCCATACTAAACAGTATCAAAATTGTAGAATTAAATTCTAGCACTGAACACCGGCTACATCTACACTGCCTTACACAATGTATATTTTGAAGAAAAAAAGTGCAATCTTAAAATGTAATAACATTTTCAGATTTCAGATTTTTATTTTTATATTATTAGATTAATCAAAAGTATAAAGGACTAACCTAAGACTGCAATCATGCTAAACATGCAAATTGTATGTGAACCTGGGGTATTTACAAGCCGGGTTCACTTTTACTTTGTAAAATTTGAATCATACAAATGTAAAAAATATCAGACAGATAAAGCCTTTTTTGTTTTGTTTTTGGCAAGACTGAGACAGCAAACTCAACTATAATCTAACTATGACCAATATAATTATTACATTCCACAAATCCAACAAATGTCTTCTCAACAATAAATGAGTGAAGAGTGGGTGCTGACTTACATTGGCAGCCTACCAGAGGGTCTCCGTATGTGTTGTCCGGGCACTCAGTACATTTTTGTCCTCCAAAGCCTGGTTTGCACTGACACTGGCCCGTCACCTGGAGAGTATAAACAGAGTTGATTTGAGTGTCACTGCTTCTGAGAACAAATACAAACTCGATATAAACTCAGGCTACAAATGGCAACACATATGTAACTTCTGAGGACGGGCAGTAGAGCTACCAGTGGGACTGAGAGGCTGAGTGGACTGGTTATAGTGGGACAGACAGACTGAGTGGACTGGTTATAGTGGGACACAGAGACTGAGTGGACTGGTGAAAAATACAGTACATTTTCTCACATTTTAACTGACTTATCTTTTTACTTTAACTTACTATTATTATTATTTTTCATATTATTATTATTATTATTATTATTATTACATTGTCATACAATTATATTTATTTTCATGATTTAGTTTTAACTACTTTAAATTGAGTGAAATATTGTGGTGCTCTATATTTCTGGGTCGAGGTCGTACCTGGTCACAAGTATCACTGTATGACCTGGTGGGGTCACAGCCACAGGGTGTGCACTGTCCTGACAGGGCTGGTTTCCAGTAGCCTTTGGAACACACTTCACATTTCAAGCCGTGGAAGTGGGGACGACAGGGACACTGTCCTGTGAGTGAGTCACAGACATCTGACAGTGACCCGTCTGGAGAGCAGGAACACCCTGAACAGCAAGGAAACATCAGCGTTAGGTACCGGACACAGACACACACATCACATCTCACCAGTATGCATAACTACTATATAAAAAGGTTTCAATATGTAACAGGGCAAAGTAAAATATCAGATTCTTCCAATTTAATACATCAAAACATAAAATAATGAAATTCTGTTAAATGTGAAATATGCTGCCCTACAAAGTCTAACTGCAGTAACTACACAAAGTATAAAACTGAGAAAAACGGATTTTATGTTTAAAGTTAAAAAAAAAAAATGTTTTAACTGGCGAGCCAAATGTGATATAGGTAGGTCAGTGATATGACACTTATTTGCTTTAAAGGGTTCTAATGTTAATGCAAAAACAGAGTGCAGTAACTATAATGTTGTTGTCTTCCTTCAGCTTTTATATTTTTTCAGTGAATAAACATTTTCAAATGTATTTTGTTATAAGTGTATTTAAAAGTGTTTAACAACTCTATTCAAAGATGTGTGTATTTTATACTTAATATTATAAAGTAATGCTATATTTTAGTCTTAATATAATTGTATCTCACGTTTTTACTTAATCACTATCTAGATTATAATTTCCCTTTCAAATAAACTTATAATTTCTCTTATTCGTGTCTTCACTATTCAACACAATGAAGAAATACAAGACTACACTGTATCTCAGTCAAATCAGACGATGGAAAGTTCAATTACTGCGGTCAGCTTTGGTTTTGAGTTGGATTTTGTAGTTACTGCAATTTTTGCAATCATTATTTCTCTGAAATAAAGCAAAATTGAAATCTAAAACTTTGTCACAAGATAAAACAGACATCAACTTGTTCATTTTTGGTGATAACTTAATTTTGACCAAAAATGTAGTTACTGCAGTTAGACTTGGTAAGCCAGTATACTTTCACTATGCCTTAAAGAATCAGTTACCTTTATCTCCTGGGGTATTTGATGTACTTAACATGTAACTTTAGGAGAACACAGTCATTATATTTACCTATCAATTGTTAAATGCTCATTGAAAACAGACAGAGGTGAAGGAAGAAGACTGTGGTGTTACAAAGTGTGATATGAAGATGTTAAATGACTCACTGGAGCAGCCCAGAGGGTTGGAGGCACTCAGGTCATAGGAGCCTCTTTTACAGCGGTCACAGCGCGGACCCTCAACATTCACTTTACATTGACAGGAGCCTGTGTTGTCATCACACCTGCCCCCATTCACTGTCCCCTCAGCACTGCAGATACAGCCTGTCAGCAACACAACAACACAGACATGAGCCACTCATCAAAGATTGGATATTGTGTAAATCATTTTAACCCTCTGGAGTCCATCTATTTATTGAAAATACACATGTTTATTTACAGTAATAACTTTATTTACATAAGATATGTACACAAGCTGAGAAAGCCAGGTAAAACGGAATCATAGGAGCTTTCACAGTGTGACATTTATGTTTCTAGACCATTTTTAAAATGTGAATTTTCTTTCTACAATGAAAACAATTACTATTTTAATTTACATGCAAATAGACGATTTTGTAGTTTTATAATTTATTATTTTTTCTGCTGTTTTTGTGTGTATAAATAGTAAAAAAAAAAAACGGTACATTTCCATAGAAACCTGTGTCTTTTGTTTGTATTTTCGGTTCCTGGCTATACTTTGTTATTTAAAATAAAATGAAAAATCTGACTGATAGCCAAGTTTGTGTGGAGAAAAAGGAGCCATGCATGTGATGTAAGGACAGACTGAAAGATGCTAAACAGAGACAGAAATGAATGCAGAGGAAGTTGACAAATTTGAACCAAAATCTCCTGGACTTCAGAGGTTTAATCAAGTTTGAACATATTTTTTGATGTGTTGCACTCAGGTCCCACAGGTCAGACTGCTGTTCATTTACTAAAGAACCACTTACGTATGCAGGCATCGGGACGGTCCATTCGGCTGCGAGGGTTTGGCTGGTAGCCTGGCGCACACTGGTCACACTTTGGTCCTGTGGTGTGGTGCAGACAAGCCTCACACACACCTCCACTCCTCCGCCCACTGGCCTCATACACCGCCTGGTCAAAACGACATCTCTGTGCATGGTTGTTACACTCGCAGCCTGAGGAGATTAGATTAGATTACATTAGATTTATTGTCCCCAAGGGGAAATTTATTTTCACATCACTGTACATCACAACAACAACAACAACAACAACAACAACAACAACAACACCACACAGCACATGACATAGAGACATTCAAACTACATGTAACTAAAACTCTCAATTGGAGCCAATATTTTAGGTAACAACTCACCGTATTCAACAGTTGAATATATTGAAAAGCATGAAAAGGCTCACAATGTATAATATATTTATATGTAACAACAACAACAACAATAATAATAATAATTATACTCAAAACAATATAATTAAGATACTATTGCTAGATAGAAGAAGAAAATACTTCATGTTTTTTGCAGTGAGGTATGTTGCATCATTGTTTTCCTACAGTCTGTGGTCTACCATGACATTACAGTATCATTCCCTTGTTTAGAGAGATGTGTAAAAGGTATGGGTAAGTCTTACGTTTGCAGGTATGAGTGTTGCCCTCCTCTGCAGGTCTCCAGGGCAGATCATTGTAGAGATCGGCACAGCGCTCACAGTTCACACCTGCCGTGTTATGCTGGCAGTCACACTGAGGATTCACCTGCAAAAGAGACACACACACAAAAGTTAATTTAAAGCTGATAGTCAGCTGATTCACTCAGGTTGTGGTCAACAGGGGAGAAAGGGTGGAACATCACTAAGCTATCCCTGCAAGCATCTTTGAGTTAAATACATACAAAGTGGCTGCAAAAACAAGAAAATGTCTAGAATGGTAAAAGTTGGAAATTCATTTTTAATTTAAATCAGCTTACAATGATGATGATGATGATGTTGTTGATGTTGATGTTGGGGACCCATGTGGTTAACACTTTAACCTGGAATTGCCTTCTGTTGCACTATTGTTTTTGTTTTGTTATATATATATATATATATATATATATATATATATATATATATATATATATATATATATATATATATATATATATATATATATATATATATATATATATATATATATATATATATATAGTATATTGAGGCTGTGATCTGTTGCATGTATGTGTGTTGGAAGGTATTGTTTTTTATGTCTTTTATAGACCTAGACTGCAACCAAATTGCATAAGTTGGGACAAATAAACTGTACTTGACTTGACTACTTGATTACAAATATGCTTCAGTATGCCATCATATTGGGTGTGAGGTGGGTTTCACTTACAGGACAGACACATAGAGAGGGTCTTTAGGTCATAACCACCCCTTACGGACAAGATATATGACACGGTTGATATCTATAGATTCCTTAGGTTATTTCATTTCATACATTACCAGTATTTTAAGTTTTAAATTTTAAGGGTTAATTTCTTATTTTAAGCGTACAACATGCTTATTTCTAGATTTAACAATCTTAATTTAAGAAATCTTGTCAAGTGAAATTATCTGTCCATGCAGCAAGATCATTTCCCTCAGATTTAGTGTTTTTATCTTGTTTTTAGACACACCTTTTTTGCAGTGAGCATTCATTACAGAGACACAGTGAGTCCAGGATGTGTTTAGCCGAGTAAATAAAGTGCAATCACCAGGAAACATCCAGCCGTATAAAGCAAAAAAAAAAAAACAACTGCCCCCCAAAAACCCTCCATACCCCAAAACACCTGCATACATACCTGTACGCTGTTTGGCAGTGGGTAGTCTTGGGCCTCTGGCAGGCATCGGTTAGCGTGTCCATGGCACATACAGCTGCCCATCACCCTCATCTCCTTCAGGGCGAAAAACCGACTCAAAGCTCTGCCTGGTAGACGTGGCACATGGCCAAGTTCTGTCAACTTCACCCTCAGCCCCGTTACCGCGGAAACATCTGTGGATGAGACAGCTGTCAGTCAGCAGGCTGCAACCTTTGACGCTGGAGTAATGTGTGACAGAGACTTACCTTCAATTTTTTGGCTGTTGGGAAGTGGGACGTAGGCGTACTGACGCAAAGGACTAAACTGGATCTGGAGAAGAGAAATGTACGTATTGTTATTACACTGTATATGGGTCAATGAAGTGATCTAACCCAGTGTCAGTTGGTGTAACCAGTCGTTTTTTCCCCATAAAAATCTGATTATATACAGGGAAATAAATGTGAACTAAAATGAGAAAAATACAGTCCACGTTTACATTGCAACACTATGGTTTATAACAAATTTTTACATAATTTGTCAAAACTTTTAGAAAAAATTGTTATATTTAGAATATGTTCGCTCAAAATTGACGAAATGTGTAAATGTAAAAAAAAAATTTCATTTGATGTTTTTTTAAATTAAGTAATTATATATATATAAGTCCACTTAAATACAATGTAGGTGGATGAAGTATTTAATATTTATCATTTTTTGTGGTTACACCATTTGACATCTTGCCAACCCTTATTTGTCACTGACCCATATGCCATCTTATGGAGAACTAACTAAACTATGTTAAACTATATTTAAGTAAAAACATTTTTAAAACTAAAAACCCATGTTTTGGTCACAAAAATATAGTTGAAAAAGAATGATGACTATATTGATAGTCAAAATGACAAGCATCCAAAAAATGAAAGATTTGATGACTGAACTAAAAACAGGACTCAGTGAGGAATTAATGAACATGATATTCATTTTAAAGGAGTTTAAATGTTATGCCCACAAGCAGAGAAAAAAAGGCACAAGGACCTATTGTGGTGAGGACATCTCAGAATATCCTTCAGTAATAGAAAAAACAAAGTAAAGTTATATAGGGCCCTGATTGTTTGAGTCAAACTCAATATTATTAATAACTCATTAGTGCTTGTCCTGCAAATATAATTGCATAGTCTAATGACCAAGGTTATAATAGTTTGGGATTTTTCAGTAGTTTTAGTTTTAATTTCGTTGTGATTTTTTGTTTTCAAATTCAGTTAGTTTTAATGAGTTTTTAGAGTGAGTTTGCTAGTTTTTATTCGTTTTTATTTTGTGGAAAATGCTCGGTTTTAGTTTACTTTTTATTAGTTTTAGTGTTAGTTTTAGTTTTTTAGTAATGGGGTATTTGTTGGGTGCCAGCCAGATTAAAAAAAGTCACATTAAATGTTTCCTTTATTTCCTTTGTCTGATCCATCTCAGCCCCAATAAGTTCATTAAGTCATAAAACCAGATAGATCAAATAGATTTCATATCAACCAAAAAGGTTTACGTATGAAAAAAGTTGACAAAGACGAAAACGAAGGACATTTTCACTATAATTTTAGTTAGTTTTAGATAGTTTTGTAACCACACAATGCAGTTTCAGTTAGTTATTGTTGTTTTTTTAAACTCTAGTTTTTATTTTTATTTCAGATAACGAAAATGTTTTTCAATTATAGTTTTCGTTATTTTTCGTGAACTATAATAACCTTCCTAATGACAAGACAATGGTTTGAAGATGTTGGTCCTTACTGTGTGGTCTTGGTATGGGTTTGCTGCAGTAGGGGGCAGTGTGTAGCAGTATGTGTCTTCCAGAGTGAGAGGCGTTGTTGTAGGAATGCCAGGGAAAGCTTCTTCACAGTCTGTTGCCAAGTAGAGAGCAGGCTGCCATGTCTTGCCATTATCTAATGTCTTCTCTATAACAAAGCTATCGGGACGAGGACCCTATGGAATAAAAATACATTTTGCTTGTAAGATGTGTTTCATACATGATTAAATAACACAAAAATAAGACATAAGTTAAAATAAGATATTAGTCCCAAAACGGGGAACTGTCCAGTGTTACAGCAGCAAAGTGTATAATAAAAGTAGAAAAAGGCATCAATGAAACAAGTATAAATAATTTAAGCAAAAATAAAAAGTATTTACACTTTAAACAATATGAAATATAAGATTAGAAACAGTATATACGATAAAGATAAATAAACAATAAATACAACATTTTTCAAAAGCAGATACATCACAGCATTCATCACTTTCACCAGAAGAGATAGAAATAACATGTGATCCAGCAGTGATTGAAGACTGTATCATACCTTAAAGCTGAGCACCAAGTTATCAAGCTGGAACAGGTCGTTGAGGTCCAGCTGGAGAGTGACTGGATCCACCTCTACACGACAAACAAGCAGAACAGCATGTACATGACATAAGAATACTGTACTTTACAGATTGTTTTGACGTAATACTGTATGTCCATCAGTAGAGGACACTGTTCAGCACAGTTTGGAGTTAACAGGGTCGGTGAGGACAATTAACTAAATACACTGTAAAAAATGTCTGTAGATTTTACGGTGAAAAACCATGACATTAAAAGATGTAAAATGATAAATGGGTTAAATAAGTTTCAGTAACAATGAAACACCGTAAATGTATATATCAGCCAAAACAGTTTTTTTTACAGTTTAAAAAACCCCAAAAACATTACTGTAAAATACACTGGCAATATACTGTAATACATATATAAACTGTACATCACTGTAATTTTTGCATTTATTTTTTGTAAAAATACTTTTTCTCACTGTTAAATGTACTAAACACCATATCTCTAACAAAAATATATGTAATATTTAATGGTAAAATCTTTAATTTGTGCTGCATTTATGAAGTATTTTCTTGTCAATTATATGGCAGAAAAGCATTTCTTTTGATGGAAAAACTTTTTCTTTCATGGTAAAATATGGAATAAAATGACAATCTTAAACGTGAAATCAACAGTGCTAATATCATTTTACCGTAATATTAGAAAAACTTGCACCATATTTATTATGGTAAAGTTCTGGCAACCACAGCTGCTGTTTTTTTTTTTTTTTTTACTGTGAAAACTTTTTTTTTTACAGTGTAAATACAAAGCAAGTTATCCTGGCAAAAATATATTTCTCTTTCTTTCTTTCTTTCTTGCTCACCTTTCTTGGACTGCCACCATCTGTCTGGTCCAGAAGATGACAGTGCATCCTTGAGAGTGTGGGCCAGTGGACCATTAGGGTTCCTTGAGTCACATGGACAACACTTCATCCTCCTCTGAGAAACAAAAAAGAAAAAGAAACACACAAAAACAAACATCAGTAAATTGGTAGTTAAACTGTAATATTTTTTGTTTGTATGGAATCGGGTCAATGAGTCTCTCAGGTGTTTTATCCTGTAACAGAAAAATAAACTGGCTGCTCCAATGCGATTTCTTTATTGGGACAGTAATAATAATAATAATAATAATAAAAAAACCTAAATTTAAAATGCTAAGCTAAACTGCCTTCATCAGGGTGGATCTGCCAGGACACTGTGCAGATCCAGGTGCAGACAATCAATGTAGTCTGAACAATAACAGAAACAGGATGTCTAATATCTTATTCATTAGGCAAAACTGCTTAAGGCCAAAACTGCAAAACCCCCAACACCATTGCTACATAATGTACATAATGTAATTTGTAATTGCCATTACACTGAGCACATTATGTCTAGTTAGTTGACATTAGGGACATAAACTGTTTCTGTTGTGGAGACATAGATAGGTACATCAGACATCACCAAATGGTCTACAACCACAGAGGGATTAGAAAAAGCTTTTTTGGTGTTGTCTGTCAATCTTAAGGATTTACCAATACGATTGGTATCCAGCCCATTTTAAACCTCTGAAGTCCAGGAGATTTTGATTCAAATTTGTCAACTTTCTCTGCATTCATTTCTGTCTCTGTTTAACGTCTTTCAGTCTGTCTTTACATCACATGCATGGCTCCTTTTTTTCCCACACAAACTTGGCTATCAGTCAGATTTGTCATTTTATTTTAATTAACAAAGTATAAAGCTGCCAGGAACAGGTGTCTATGGAAATGTACCTTTTTTTTTTTTTTTTACTATTTATACACACAAAAACAGCAGAAAAAAATAATAAAAAATAAAACTACAAACAGTATATTTCCATGTAAATTAAAAATAGTAATAGTTTTCATTGTAGGAAGAAAATTCACAATTTAAAAATGGTCTAGAAACATAAATGGCACACTGTGAAAGCTCCTATGATTGAACTTTAACTGGCTTTCTCAGCTTCTCTACATATCATTATTATTATTATTATTATTATTATTATTATTATTATTATTATTATTATTATTATTACTGTAAATAAAACATGTGTATTTTCAATAAACAGATGGACTCCAGAGGGTTAAATAGCAGGTGGAAAAAGTGAGTGTTTTTTCTTTTCTGAGCGTCTGTCCCATAACTGACTGGTTCTAAGAACAACTACCAAATCAGTCTCTTTCCTCCCTGTTTTGCCAGTAAGATAAGCTGCCACACTGAGTAAAGCACACAGAAAATCAATCTGGCTCAGATGGGAAGCCTGTTGACCAACAGCTTTAATTTGTGGTAAACAATGCTTCAATTCAGCTGATCAAACATCTTGGGGGCAGATTTTGGCCCAAAGAGGAAGGAACACTGTGCTGCCCCAGTTTATGTCATATTTTGTGACACCTGTGGAACTTGACTTGTGAACACAGGTGTAGTGGAAATGACTACCTCTCTTGAGTGAGAAATGAATCAAAGATCACGTCTGTTTCCTTTTAGTCGTCTTTATTATCAGACATCAGAATACACTGCCTAGGTGCAGCGGAGGAGAATTTTTGTCCAATCTCAAAGGCTGCTGAAAAAAGGGTCCTTCTCTAACAAAGCCTCAGTTCTCTCTGTATTTTTCTGTCTTTATCAGATCATTTAAACAATTCAAATCTTGCATCCCATATCCCACGTATGGGGCACATTTTTCTGTGAATGCGCACGCTGCTAGGTCTACTTTTTAACCTTAAAAGGCAACATGGTCTCACAGAAATCCGTGAAATAACCACGGATTCGCTTAACTCAAAATCCGTGGAATAGCCACGGAATCACTCAAATTTCCGTGAAATACAATGCAAGTTAATGACAGTCATATCCCGTGGCTATTCCAACATACAAAGTGATTATGTACATTCACTGAGTGAATATTTAGAAAATAAAACATGTATTTCTCGCTAGAAATGTGATCAAA
The DNA here is from genome assembly GCF_030273125.1 of Centropristis striata. NCBI lineage: Eukaryota > Metazoa > Chordata > Actinopteri > Perciformes > Serranidae > Centropristis > Centropristis striata. Next base: position 32,581,660 of record NC_081519.1, read on the forward strand.
ATCCAAATATCCATGGAATAGCCACGGGATATGTCATTAACTTGCATTGTAGCGAAATCCGTGTCAGTTTCACGGATTCCTGTGAGACCAGGTTCTTAAAAGGATACAACTTATACTGTTTATATTCTGCTTCCACAGCCTCTAATATCTGACAAATCCCAGATCCTACAGTAGGTTATTTCTGGTTTAAACCGGCTGCTCCATGAACAAGAGGTCAGACTGGGGCCTTTTACTAAAGCAGAAGACTTACATTAAAAGTAACATAAAATATACCACTTGTAACATAAAATATACTACACAGGTAAACCAAATTAGTCAGTCAAAAACACCTGTAAAGTCTGCATGTAATGTGCAAAAATGACTCAAATCTATGTATCGAATTAAATAAAAGTGAGCGGATGAGCTATGTGCATTAGCTCCAATACTGTCTTTGGGAATTTATGGAAATGTTGTTTAATTCCTGACAGAGGTGCTCACATCAATAATAGCTGGCCGCTGCTTTCACCAGTTAATATTTAATCGTTCCCTCTCTATTCTGGGCACTTTGGACAGGGCTGCCACTCTGGCACACAGATTTGGCTGCTGTCCCTGTAGGGGAAAGTGGCCTTTGGATTGCTGATTGTTACACCATAACGGCCTTGCTAATGTTTCCCTCTCCTGCTACGTGTCTCAACTCATCCACACTTGGATGCAAATTTACAATCAAAAGATTTGTTTTCCACATAGGAAAATGCTGTAATTTTCCTGGAGGTCACATCAGCTCATTTTACACAGTGTTTACAGTTTCAAGGAATGCTCAACATCATCCCATTTGAATATAATGGGGCTCATTAAATCTCCGTTTAACAGTGATACCAAATATATGTAATTCAATGCCTGTTTTGTGACCCCAGTATGCAGAAATATCCAAATACAGCAGCACATTTTAATGCATGAGAAAAAAATGACGTTTTTTGCATTAAATTGCATGGGAATAGCATAAAGTAGACATGTCTGTAAAGAGGAGACTCATCATCATAAACACATATCATTCAGATATGATGCTATGATCCTGTGTGAAATTTGTAGAATTTGTCTGTGCATGCTTCCTCATTACCAAAAGACACCGATTAAAGAGGGTAGCCTTGACTACAGCTAAATCATAATCGATAAAATAAAAAGGTCTTCACCCTACTGTGTACAGATGTTCCAACATCTCATGTAAACGCCCTCAAATTTCAAGAAAATTGCTAAAAAAAGGAACCGCAGCATGTTATGAAACCCTATCATGAAGACATGATCTAACACTAAGGGCAAACCATTACACAGATCTGAGGACATCTGAGGACTTACTTCACCCAGACAAGTATAAATACTCAATGTTTTCATATAAAGGCTAGTTTTCCTAAAGTAAAGTTATAAACTCCAACAATTTGTCCTCCAAGTTGCATATGCAGCAAATCTGACACTGCACCAAAATGATTTGGGCCCCTGATGAAATCTAAAATGCATGCCTTTAAGAGGATACTTTTGATTTATTTGATTGATCTTTTTCTATACATTCAATGATCCTATATCAAACCTAAATAAATAATCTCATTTATACTTTAAAAGATTCTGAGGGCCTTAAATGTCCCAAACTAATTAGGAGACCTAATAAGTGAGGATGTGAGACCACAAAATGTATCAGAACAACTACAATTTAACTTGGTCCACTGCATGGGACTTGACTGCACTGAAGTATCAATAACAGAAATGTTAAAATGTAGCAAACAACTATATTCTCACAAAACTATTCAATATAAAATACCAGATTTTCCGGAATATGTGGAAACACCGTCAACTCTTTCGTACATTTATTCCCACATTACTTTTAAGACTTTCAAATACCATCTACATTACTATGAAAATATTCAAGGCTATGGCAACTCTAAGCTGTGCGACCAATCAACACTACAGTATTTCTGCAACATTATTATTACACTTAATTATCTATTGCAAAATGTAGTACTTGCAGCAGTGTGATGATGAATAACCAACAAGATGTGACTCGTTTTCTATGATGGCTGAGAGGACTTTTATCTTTATCATCGTTGGTCTCTATTCGTAGTCATGCATGTGTGTCAGCTCTGAGCTACAGCTGAGTGTTCTTGCCCCTCCCTTCCTGGATGAGGTGCGGCTCGGGTGTTTAAAAAGGGGGAAAATAGTCCACACCTAACACAGCTATCCATACCCTGAGGCAGAATCCACACACACACACACACACACACACACACACACACACACACACAAGAAAAACCACGGCATGATAGTTATGTCACCCCAACCCAAACATTAACCCGCCTGTCTTCCTGAGCTGCTCCGTCTTTTCAGGTGGTTACGTTTCTTTAGTGAAGATGATACTGAAAATCACTGAAATTGAAATACAACGTCCTTTGGAAGATGGGGTTTTCCATGTAACGACAGAGTCATGCTCATGTCTACATGTGGTTGCTTTTACTCAAGTCCAGTACAGAGTCATTATAATAAGTGCTAACTTACTATATAGGCCTACTGTACTGACTTATGTTACTATTTCCAGCTTGTAAGACTTCTATATTTCCTCCACTACATTTCTGAGAAAATATTCACTACTTTAATCTGAAGGTGGGAGTTTCTAGTTACATGGCAGATGAAGATTTTACATTCAACATGAAGTAGCAATGGGTATCTTGGACTGTAGTTTGAGAACAGCTTGGTCATAATACAACAAAAACTGCACATATCAAAAATATTTGGGAACATCTTTTTAAAAAAATTCTTTGTCTGAGAGAATTCTGACAGCACAGCAGATACACAATAATGCCAGATTGAAACTAAACTTCATTATGCTTCCAGTCCAGTTTTACTTGTTTTAGTGGGTTTTATTAAAAACATGCTTCGCTTTTCCCCCTGCAAAAATTAAAATTGCAACATTACAGGATTGGCTCTTGCTCAGTGTTTGAATCCAATAAGAGTAAGTTTCTGCTGAGGCAGCAGATGGTCAAAGAGTACAGTTGCAACATGATGCTCTGGCACTGAAATCAGACTGTTTCACAAATGGACAGCAGGCAGTCTGGCCAAAATCACCACAGCCTTCATCCTGTCTGTCTGTTCACCATGACCTCTGCACTGCTTGCCTCCCGACGGTGCAAACCCCTGAGACCCATGTGTGGCCCGGGTGAACACAGCTGGCTGAGACAGTGACAGTATCTATGCTCTGATCTGACTGATATGGGGTTTAAAAAGCCAATATCAATATTTTAGAATTGAAGTTGTTTATGCTTTTGCTTTCTCCCACGTTTGTCTTTGTCAACAGATATTTTATCAAGATGATTTACTAAGATTTGATCTTAGTCTTTTCATTTTTTATCTTTTAGATTAATTCTAATACAGTGTAATACAGTGTGAGACAATCTTGGGACTCAAAAGAAGAAAATGCAGGCACTCTGGTGGATTGACAAAAGTTAAAAACCTTTTATTTTGCATGGGTTACATCTAAAAACACCAATGCGTGTCGGCTTGCGCCTTCCTCAGGGTGTATATACAATCTTGGGACTATTGACTCTCAAAACACCTTCGATCCACACGGATGAAATGTCTTTTAAACTAGAGTTGTAAAGACATTATCTGTATCTGTATCTGTATCTGAATCTGTATCTGTATCTGTATCTGAATCTGAATCTGAATCTGTATCTGTATCTGTATCTGAATCTGAATCTGTATCTGTATCTGTATCTGAATCTGAATCTGTATCTGTATCTGTATCTGAATCTGTATCTGAAACTGTATCTGAATCTGAATCAGAATCAGAATCAGAATCAGAATCTGTATCTGTATCTGTATCTGAATCTGTATCTGTATCTGAATCTGTATCAGAATCAGAATCAGAATCAGAATCTGTATCTGTATCTGTATCTGAATCTGAATCTGAATCTGAATCTGAATCTAAATCTGTAATTGTACTTGTCCAACCAACAGAATTATCTGTTTCTGTATCTGCATTTGGATAGAAGATCAGAAATGGGCATAGTTTATACTGGAAGTCATGTTAAATAGGGCAAATACTGTATTTTCTAATCTAATGTTTATAGGCAATGCAACTTTTGTGCATTCAAAGCATACAATTGATTTGATATTGGCATATAATTCATTATTAAGTATATTTCCAGTATTCTCACACTCTACTTTTCATTATTTCAAGAAACATAATGCCTAAATAAACATAATAATTTCAAGAAAGATAATGCCTTACAAACAGACATACCCCCCTCAGAATAATAATCAGCAACTTCAGAGAGCAACATCTGTTTCCATCACATTAATGGTGCTTTCCCAAACGACATATTTCTGATACATCCCTACTTTAAACACAGGACTGTGCTCCTACCTGTTGGTAAGGGGTGCAGTAGACCTCGGAGCCCGTGAGGCCGCAGGTTGAGCTGGCATGGAACTGGTCAGCCCTTCCCAGCAGCAGGTCATTGATGGGTGGGTAACAAGCCCCCTGGGAGCAGTCAGTCTGGGCTTGGGATACTGCAGCTATGGCTGTCAGGTGGAAGGCAGCACAAGAAAGGAAATAATGCATCAAAAACATCAGCATCCCACTTCACAATCAATACTGACTTACTTACTACTTTATTTGATACAGCACTTGAATCACCGATGTGAGATTAACATAAAAGTAAGCCATGGAGAGCAGTGAGCCAAAGCCATGTAGATCTGCAATATCAGGGTGCAAAAGTTCATTGTCCAATATGTTGCTAATTAATCAATAAAGCCCCTGCTATCACTACTCATTTTTACTCCTGCAGCTGAACACTACATAAATCTACAGTGCTCAAAAAGGACACTTCCCTCAGGCTTAGACACAGTCATGGTGTTTATAACTATTACTTGAAGACTATACTAACAAGCTTTAAACAATATTTTGTTTTGTCTTTACTGTGAACGGATGACATTATGAATAGAGAGTATGCAAGTTTTCATTCTAAACAATCACTGTGGCAGCTCTGTTCAAGTTAGTTCCTTAGTTAGTTTCCAGAAAACGGCGCGATCAGTGTTATCCGCTGCTGCGGTGTTTCTTTGCTGTTAACTCTCCATGATTTATGAATGTAAACATCTGGTGTGGAAAGTTTAAAGTGACAGTTGCAGAATGAATTTGAAACAGAAATAGGAAACTTTAGAGAACACTGCAATATTAAAGCAAAAGAAAAAAGAAAGATATCTTACCAGCTAGAAGTAAAAGTATCCTCATGTTGCGTTCCTCCTATGAAAAAGTAAAAAAAAAATATATATATATATATATCAGCAAGCAGAAACAATCAAATACAATGAAAACCAGGTGACCAGGAGTATTTCCTGATGTGAGACTCACCTGGCCGTCGTATTCTATCCGCTCTGTTATCTCCTCTATTAAACTGTGTGTTGCTGCCAAGCTGCTGCTTTATAAACACTGTCTCACCTGGACGCTATGATACAGTGTGTGTCAGAGTCACACCCTTCACCACCACTCCCTTCACTCCATGAATCAGTACACACACACACACACATGCACACGCATGCAAGCAGGCAGGCAGATGTAGACATGTAGTCCAGACAAAGACACCAATGAGCCACAAACAAACTTAAATAAACACTACTTTAGTCTTTCTTTAAGTTTGTTTATGGCTTTCTTGGAATATTTTAAGGGTCCTTGCTAATGTGCAGGCTTCAAATAATGTATCTACACAATATTTTACATTCAGGAATCCAGAGGATGTATCTTATAACTTTGGTGATCCTCTGACTTTAAATTAAATGTGTCCAATACGTTGGATTATGCCAATACCTGTGGATCCAATGACATACCTACCAGCCTATACTGTTCTTGGTTAGTTACTGCTAATTTGCTAATGGTAGCATGCTACCACTCTGAACTAAGATGATGAAAATTATACCTGCTAAACATCAGCATGTTTGCATTATCATTGCAAACATTTTAGTCATCCGCTATCGATGCCAACTCGTCAGATACAGATGTTTGCTTAGTGCCACTTGGTGTCAGATACGGACAAACAGGTAGCCTAGCCCTTAGCATCTGTATGAGACACAGCAGTCTTTCCATTAACACCAATGTAAACCCATCTGATCAGACAAAACCCAGAATTTGACGTGCCATTTTTGTTAGTTAGTTAGTTAGTTAGTTAGTTTTAATTAGTTTTTAGAGTGAGTTTGCTAGTTTTAATTAGTTTTTGTATTTTGGAAAATGTTTAGTTTCAGTTCAGTTTTTACTAGTTTTAGTTTTTTGGTAATGGGGTATTTGTTAGGTGTCAGATTAAAAAAAGTCACAATAAATGTTTCCTTTATTTCCTTTGTCTGATCCATCTCAGCCCCAATAAGTTTATTAAGTCATAAAACCAGATAGATGAAATAGATTTCATATCAACCAAAAAGGTTTACGTTTGAAAAAAGTTGACAAAGACGAAAACGAAGGACATTTTCACTATAATTTTAGTGGTTTTGTAACCACACAATACATTTTCAGTTAGTTATCATTTTTTTTAAAACTCTAATTTTTATTTTTATTTCAGTTAACGAAAATGTTTTTTCAATCCTAGTTTTCGTTATTTCGTTAACTATAATAACCTTGGTGTACAGAGATGTCATTATCTTTATCTGTGTCTGTACAATCAACAAAATCACATGTCTTTGTCTTTGGATTTGGATAGAACACTAAAACACACTATGGACTAGAGAATTGTATGTTTGGCTGAGAATCTTCTCCACAGTGGCTAACAGACATAGAGTGAAGCCCTTAGATTCCTTAAATGCCAAAATTTTAAACTAGCATGTCTCAACAAAGACCAACCATGTCACTAAGACATCAAGCAGAAGTATTAGCATCATAGAATGTATTACTGTTTAAACACTGTTTGATTGAAATGATTTTCCACTGGGAAACTAACAGTTTCTCAGGCTGGAACACTGACAACGTCATTACTCACTCCCCAGACACAACACATGCCTTGTGGGCAGTGTTTCAGCTTTGCATTCTGGGTTGTGTGCTGCTGATCATTGCCTAGGTCTAAAGAAATAGTAGCCCAAGGGCCAGCTGAACACACACATTCTGTTTTTCTCCATTCTCTGCAGACACACTGACTAAATTCAAGTACAGGGTGTGTCTGGTGACTCAGATTACACACACACACACACACACACACACACACACACACACACTACACAGAGGCTACAGTGCACACACAAATTTAGGCAAGTATCATCATGCCTTCAATCACTCTGGATAGTTGTTTTACCTGTGATGTATTTCTTGGTAACAGCCTGGTATTTCCGCTGCATCAACAAGTCCTTGGTTACAACTAAATGGAGTCAAGGCTGCTTTATTGATATTATTGGTATCATAAAATGATAAACATCAGACAGGCGAGAAACTGTTGGACAATATGTAGGGAAAATATTCAACGCACAATTAACTTCACATATCAAAATACTTGTACAGAATTTGTAGACTCTCAAGTTTTTGTTACTTACTGAAAATCTACAAATGCTAACGTATGCAAGTGATAACTTAATCTAAGTGTTTTAACAAGAGTTAACAACTCTTTGAACGGATGCCATTATGAATAGAGAGTATGCAAGTTTTCATTCTAAACAATCACTGTGGCAGCTCTGTTCAAGTTAGTTCCTTAGTTAGATTCCAGAAAATGGAGAGATCAGTGTTATCAGCTGCTGCAGTGTTTTGTTGCTGTTAATTCCCCATTATTTATGACTGTAAACATCTGGTGTGGAAAGTTTAAAGTGACAGTTGCAGATTGAACTTCAAATAGAAATAGGAAACTTCCATATCAAAATATTTGTACAGAATTTGTAGACTCTCAAGTTTTTGTTATTTACTGAAAATCTACAAATGCTAACGTATGCAAGTGATAACTTAATATTTTCATATGTGGTTGAAATTCTTGGATAAAAGCCAAGGTCTAGTTGCACTACAAGGCAGCAGTCTAGTCATGTACTGAAATAGTTTACAAAAAGTTTGTTGAATATATGCTGTTGACCATTAGTGAGAAATTAGTTGATCATTACAAAGTTCAACACGGATTAATGTTATGTTTACTAATTGTGTGTAATTGTATGGTGTTGTCTTCCTCAAGCTGTGGTCCTCTACCAAAAGCCTGGGAGTTTGAGGGTTCTGCGCAGGAATCTGTTAGAGCCCCTCTCCCATTTTGGGGGCCACAGCCCCAATGCTCTTATTACCATGGAGATGACGTCAGTTCTGACCTTCCACATCTTGCCAAGCTGTTCCTTCAACCCTGGTGTCACCACATCTACTATTACCGCCCCTTTCTGACGTTTGTCCACCACCACTGTGTCCGGTTGGTTAGCCAGTAACTGTTCTCAACTTCCATGGTATGTTCCATCGGAATTTTGGTACTTCTAATCCGTACTGGGTTCAGATGTTCCTGTACACTATCACAGCTACTTGGTTTTGCCTCCCCAAGTACACTGTTCCAGCTTGCAATGATTGTGACAATGATTAACTATATATAACTAAAGATTTACTACCATTTGTTGCACAGATTTGATACAACATTATGATTTTTTTTAAATTTGAGAATTAATCAAAATTGTCAAAAATCCCTCCAAAATATCACATCAAAACATATCCTTGAGGTACACTAGAGGAAAATCCATGCTGTGATATGGTATCAAAAACTCTCAGCTCAATCTCAGCTTTCCATTAATACTCAATTTATGTTTAGAGACCCTGCCATGCAAAAATATTCAAATAAAGTAGATTAAATAAGATGATAAAAACGGCAGGGCTTTTGCCCAAAACTGCATGGAATAACCATAGGGTATATCTGTAAAGGGAAGGCTTGTGGGTAACCATAGAAGTAATTTTCATTCACATGTTTTCAGGTCAGGGGTCAAGGGATCCCCATGGCAATGTCAGATTTTCCCTTGCTGAAATTTTGCCTTTGGATCTTCAACCTTCCCAACAAGATAGCATGACACCAAGGTGGTCATTTGATGTCAGTGTGACTGCAACAAGAGCTATAAAACTGAAAATGCAAAATATGTAAAAAATAACATAAAAGGAGTTTTACAATTAATTCCATCTTGGCTATATGTAATTGTAAATGACAATTGCTTCAGAGATTACTTTATTCTATTCAGCTTTTGTGTCTAACAGGTTACTTCAAAGCAGCAGGGATGGAGTTAGGCTCCGGGTTTTGTCCTTGTCCTGCTGATGAATGTGGGTTAGTATGTACATGGTGTTTCCATTCACAGACCCTACAACGGTGGAGTACCCCATCCCCGTCGTATAGACAACTTTCTCTTTCACTTTTCTCTCTGCTGCTGTTGTAGCTGTCCAGGAACCTGCAGTCGGGTCTGCCATCTCCGACTTTCCATTTTTGCTCATCATAGTGTGACTGATCAGATTGTTGTACCCTCAGCATATGTTACGAATGGTGTATGTTACAGCTTAAAGTTTATGTGAAGAAGAAGCACTTGTTAAACCTAAAACTTTTTTTAGACATAGGGCTAATATATACAAATAAACACCTTATTTGTCACTTAGCACCAGCAGTGACTCACGCTGTAAATGTACAGTAATTGGCATTACAAAGCAACTAACACATGTAAAAAGTTACATAGTATGTCAGCCTTTCTGATTAAACTTGTAATAGGCTTCATTAAAAAAAAAAGGCTCCTTTGCAGTGCGATCGAGCAAAAGAGGTTCATAAAACTTTTTTCAAAAATTATTTTACCAACAGTTTTTACATGTATTTCCATGTTTAGTCATGCCAACTATGTGGATGAATAAAGCACTTTCCAGCTAAACTCTTTCCATATAGCATGTGAGCAAATAGGAATAGAGTTTAATTTGGCCTATATTTCAATTAATTGAATCAAAGGCTCCAGGTGAAAAATAATGGCAATGAAATGGAAAATTATATATATAAAAAAATCTGTGATGCTTTATTCATCACTGATGGATTAAGCAATATTAGAGCTGCTTACATTGCCTCGGGGTTCAGCTGTGTCTTCACACAGACACTCCCTTTATCCTCAGTCATGACTTATGATTATGTAACGTCTATCCTCTGTTCCTTCCATGCTTTTGAAGATTAGGCTGTTGACATAGAATTAGAAAATTACTTTTGCTTTGAAAACTTTTGCTTTTGTAAAACAGAAAATGAGTTTAAAGTAAAATTGTTAAAAATTTACATAGTAGGAGAACCATAGGTGTAACTTCAAATGATAATTCCAGTTTTTCAAGGTGTGCTGGTAAGACATCCCAGTGAACAGTGTGTAGTTTAACTGGGTTCGGACATCTGACATGCAGCAATTCATCCATGTTATTGTAGCATCAGTGTCAGAATGTGGAGAAAAAGTATCATTTGACCTTATTCCAACACCCTTTAACAGTTTGATTAGCCCACTAACTTAGAAGGCTTAGTCTAAAAAAATATGAAAAAGATTCAGGTAAAGAGTTAAAAGTAATTTTTCATTTGTATATGCCATTTCAGACCAGAAACTACAATGTTTACTTTTTTCTCTTTCTCTAACAATAATCACAATTTTTAAAGAAAACATTACAGTAGATGTAATCATGAAATGTCTGCTCTTCTACGTGCTGAGTGTGGTCAGCTCTGTGTGCTGTTGGGCAAGGTTCCACTCTGACCACAGTGTACAATGGCAGAAGACGTGCTCTAGTGTAACTGTGTTAACTTAACCTTTCCCCTGAATTGGTGAGTCTGTTGATGTGGAGGATTCACATGGCTGACTAGAAAACTCCCGGTCACCTGGAGATTTTATCCTACCTACTCACAGACACCTGGAGAACAAAACATGTTCATTAATATTCCTATTGTTTTGAATTGTTTCAAATTTATTTTGATATAATCTCAACCTTTGACTGAATAGTGCAATCAATTTAACCCTCTGGAGTCACCAAAAGTGCCAAAGCATGACTTCTTCATCACATCCAGACATAAAAACAAAGACCTACTGTAAATTTACCTCTAAAGTTCTGGCTGTAAAATGAGGCCAGTTTCAGTTTGATGATGATATACCAAGTAAAACTGGAGACAAGCTCAAATATATTTTGTATAAAATTATAGAACTGGATGCAAACCTCTTATATGTTATATTTGCAACCTTTGTTCACATTTGCAACATTCAAAATTCTTTATTGAGCATGATAGTGTTTTAAAAGTAAAAAAAAGAAAAGAAGATTCAAAATCACATTTTATGTTTGACTAAAGGACTAAAAAGACACAAAATGACCAAAAAAAGACACAAAAAGACACAAAATGGCTAAAAAAAAAAGAAGACACAAAACGACAGAAAATTACCAAAGAAAAGACAGAAAATGACCCAAAAAAAAGATACAAAATGACCCAAAAAGACATAAAAAGACACAAGATGACCAAAAAATACCCAAAATTACCAAAATTGTTACGCTAAACACACAAGACACAAATAAAATCAAGTCCCTCTAGAATAAAAACCAGAGTTGGATGACAGGATCACACACAATCACAAGATCACATTTATGTTGGTTTTTCTTTGTTTCTTTTTGGTTCAAAATGTTGATCCAGTAAGTCAGAATAAAAAAACTATTATTATTAGGTCATATAGGTGAGGTTGTGCTGGTAAAAAGAAAAAAAACCAACATGGTATTTAAACATTTTTAAGTGGTGCATACAGGCAGGATGAAAAGGATTAAAAAATAGACTAAATAGCCCAAGACTCCATAGAGTTAAAAACTTCTTTCCAGTAGTAGTCCTTGAAACATGTTTAGTGAAGTGTTAGTTTTAATTCTGGGAACACTTCTCTGAGGCTGAAATAATGTCATTAGTTGGGCTAAAAACTTAAATACCATGTATGGTATTTAATACATGGTATTTAAGGGGTCATATGTATGCAACATAAACGGCTGTCTTAAAGCACAATTGAGAGGATTTGCTTATTTTGTGAAACAGAAAACATTTTAGTTGATAAAATGTGTTAATTATAGCAGCCAAGTTAGCTCAACACACTGCAACTTAAGAAAACAAATGCAAACAGAGAAAACACAAGTAAATGAAGAAAACGTCATTTGAACAATACACGTGCATCCTACAGGTGTTTGTTGAGGGAATATTAGTGCCAGTGTTGACTTTAATGAGCCTAAACACAAATGGGTCAAAGTTTTTTGGCTCAAAGCCTCAATGATGGCTGTCATTGTGTGGGTGGAGAGAGTGGTGGCTATAAATGACCATAGCATCAAGTTACAGTGTTTTCTTGCCACAAACTGGATCTCACACAAAAGGACAACTTGTGACTAGAACAAACAACAAACTGCATCACTGTAAGTTTTCTTTTGAAACATCAATAGTCAAAGATTATATGCTGTTTTTGTCAAATGCAGCAATGGGATGTGAGACTGCTACTACAGTATTATATCAAACAACAGCAGTTCCAAATAGCGTACCTTGCAATTAATTTCTTTTTTTGACAAAATTGTATAGTTAAAATGAAATGTATTTGTTGTTGTTGTATACTCTATGCTAGTAAACCTGCTGCTACGAGTGCTACTGCATCACTGCTGCATGTCTCAACATTGATATGTGACCTGGTTTAATGGCTGCACCTATGCTAAGTGATGTCTTTAGTCTGCTTTTTAGTTTGACCAAGAATTTAAATAGCCAAAGTTTACAACTAAATATGAACCAGACAATGGTATATCTGTACATCTGAAAACAGCTGTAACCATCTAATGTTTGTTGTTTCACAGATCTAAAGTCCACCATTGTGTCTCAGCCTTTGGAAATGGAAAGCTTGCAGGAGGTGATCCCCTTTGCCAAAGAGTTACTGAGTCAGAAACTCAACCGTGGTTTGCTGAAGGTCTACCTGGTGGGTTCAGTGTTTGCTGTGTTGGGGACAGTCATTGGTCTAGTCGAGACAGTATGTCAAATTTTCTCCTCTGGTGAGCCGCTAGATGCAGAGATGGTCCTCATGTTGGCCCAGAAGCAGAGAACTGTTGAAGCTGAGATGCAGTGCAGTGTGGGGGGCCAAGAGGAAGAGAAGGAGGAGGAGCTGACTAATGAAAATGGGGCCATGACCCAAAGCATGAAGCTCCACAAGACCCATACACTCAAGCAACGAAGCACGGCCAACCGGCTACACGCCTCCTAAAGTCAAAGGGGCAGAGCCCAAGTGACTCGAGATATTTATTACTGCTGCTGTCACACCACTGTACTGTGCAACACGTACATAATCTGTGGCTTCATAGACAGAAGTGTCTGAGCTGCCTGCCATTCTTTCCTGCTTGTTAATGATGCCTTCAAAAGCTGTCAGAAAACTTGTGTGTTTATACATTGGACACAAATGAATGACCCCCAAAATCCCCAGTGGCAGCTTACATGGATCTATTTGACAGGCCCAACTCCTGGACTACCAAATCCACGAAATATTACAAGATATGACAACCCCGAAAGAGCCCTGAAATAAATAACTCATTATGTGTGTGCTACCCAGTTACTGTGTTCAATGTGAAAAACGTTTGTTGCAAATGTTATGCTATGTTCTGATTTTGTAAATATACAATCTTTTTCATACCAATAAAGTTAGTTTTATTTTTAATGTCTGGTTTATTTTTCCAGCATACCAAGTTCAAGGAAAGATTAATTTGCTTGTAAAAAGTGTTCACAACATCATCGGCGATCCAACACCACACCATCCAGCAGTGCACAGAGCTTCAGATGGCTTAGGATGAGAGCGGAAGAGGTTGGTGAACAGTGTCAAAAATGCTGACAGTCTAACACACCACAGACGGCATGGCAATAACATCCAAAACACAAGATTCACTCTCAGTGGTTTCTGTGACATGAGAAAGCCTTGAGCCTTTAGAACAGCAGCAGCCAATAGTATGTCTCTGCAGTCCCAGAGATTGCAGATTCAGACCTGCAGTTCTTGTATTTCACGACAGTGCTCCCTACTGGATGGATGTAGAACTGCAACTAAATCAGCATCTATCAAACTAAAGAATTTCCCAGAAATCAGTCTGATTTTAATGAAGCTATGAGTCTCCCTTCTAACAAGTTTTGAAGGTTTATCTAAACCATCAAATATAACAGTGTAAAGATTTTGTACACCCCAACACTAACCAGTTGGAAGGGTGATTACACCAAAATACAAAATACTAACAAATGCTTAAAGTTTTGTTACACCTGTCACACCAAAAATATGTATTTTTGTATACATTTACATGATTTACACATGTTGTTTGATCCAACTTTTTCAGTTCTTTATTTCTTAATATTCATTATGTATTTAAAACGTGTCCAATTAAACCTGGTGACTTTTTGTTGAAGACATGCTATATAACTGCAACATCATCAGTTAAATTCCTCATTGCCACATGATGGGCATTTTCTTCTTTATTTTCACTTTCATTTAATCAGTTGTAACTTATATCAGTAGGGCTCTATAAAATTCAGACACCTTCAAGCAATAAGAGAAAATTGTTTGTTATTCACAGAGCATTGCAATGCAATGCAGCCGCCCGCCTGCTGACTGGAAAGAAACGGCGTGATCACATTACCCCCATCCTTTCATCTTTGCACTGGCTACCTGTAAATTTTAGGATCCAGTTTAAGGTTTTATTAATTGTTTTTAAGTGCTTAAATGGTGTGGCACCGTCTTATTTATCAGAGCTTTTAAAACCCCACAGTACTTCCAGAGCACTTAGGTCGTCTAACCAGCTGCTCCTGGTCGTACCGCAGTCCAGACTCTGGACTCTGTACTCGTGGGGACAGAGCCTTCTCTGTGGCGGCCCCAAAGCTGTGGAACAGCCTACCTCTCCAGGTCAGAGCTGCACAGTCTGTTGAGCACTTTAAAACATTATTAAAAACCTATTTATTCTCCTTGGCGTTCAGTCCCAGCTAGGCAAGAATCCTTGGCTTTCTTTTTCCTTTTTTTTACCCTTTTATTTGTCTTTTTTTATCTCTAACTCTGTTTTGGAATGAGTTTTTATTACTATTTCATTCTATTTTATTTTATTGTTTTACTGTTTTTAGTATTTTATTGTTTTCATTGTTTTTATTTATACCTATTTGTGTATGATTTATTCTATTTTAATAACTGTACAGCACTTTGGTCAACTGAGGTTGTTTTTAAATGTGCTCTATAAATAAACTTTGACTTGACTTGACTTGACTTGACTTGACTTGACTTGAGCATTCCTTCAGCTGTGCGATCAGTCCAGAACAAACAAAAATGAAGAAAATAGCCTATTGCATCACAATTATACTTAAAATAAATTATTTTGAGCTAAACGCAGTTTCCAGGTGAATGTAAACATTTTTTATTTTTTAAAGAATCATTTTCTCAATTATTGCCTTTCTTAGTGGACAGATGACAGTGTTGAGGCAGAGTATTTAAGTCAATCACCAAACCAATTTTTCTACTTTAAAAAAAAGCAATGCGACTTATAAACAAAGTCGATTATAAGCATCCAACCAATCAATTATTTATTAATCTAAATGAACTCAAATTCAAAGAACTGGTGGATTTCAAAACAGCACAGTTTATGTACAAAATTAACAACAACATGCTGCCTGACTGTATTCAGAAAATGTTCAATCTAAGACAAAGCCATTATAATTTCAGAGGAGTGTGTATATTTATAAAGTTAAAAACCAGAACCAACACCAAATCACGATGCACCATGGTAACAGCCGTTAATTTATGGAACAAATTGGAGAAAGACTTGAAAACTTGCAATACCATTAACTTATTCAAAAAAATACTTAAAAATAGGATGATTAATTTATATAAGTTAGAGTAATGAGTGACATGTTCTATGCGGCTACTATTTAGGAAAAAGAAAAATCAAGCAGCTTCTTTCTTTTCTCTCTTTTGTGACTGCTTGTTTCTTTTATTGATAAATAACAGATTGTACATTTCTAATTTTTAAATTTACTTGAGTTGTAACAGGGTAGGCATAATAAGCTATGCTTCAGCTTACGCCTTTTCGGTCCAAATGTCAATTATCAATTTTTTTTTCTATGTCTACTTATTGTTTACTTTGATCAATGTTTTTTTTTTCTGGTTTGTTACTTCTGTATTGACGGAAATAAACAGATACGAACTAAAGTATAAACGGGGAGAGAGGGAATGCAACAAAGGTCCCAAGGCTGGAGCTGAACCTAGGATGTTGTGTGGCATGTCCTATAACCATTCAGCTGCCAACATGCCCAGCATGTTAACATTTTGTTTGATTTCATGTGTAACCAGATATCTCTGACAGAATGACTGAGCTAAATACAATAAATACAATACTACATCTTAAACTATTGACTGATAACGTCATAATATTTGGATATATATCTAATAAATGTGTGTGTGTATGTAATAGATAATCTTCGTGCAATTTCACAGAGCCAACTATACTAATGAGAATACCAAATGTAGACTCAATCTAGCTGTGTCTTAGCATGCTGGCACCTATACTGACCCAATTTTTCAGTCTGTATGTGTCATGTAACATATATCTGTGAGACTCTTGTGTTCGTCATGAAATCTATCAGAGAAATCCTATTAAACCATATTCTGATTTTTTCATTAGGTCCTCACTTTTAGCCGGAATCATTATTCAGCTTATTCCCCCACTGCATAAAAGTACTACATGCATCCCATGTATCAGTAGACAACACTAGCTTCAGTGTTAGTCTATCACACAACTGTCCAAACTGAAGAGACAGGACCCAGCCTCCCCTCCCTCAGGGTCTTTAAATAGACGAGCTTGTTCTGTGAGCTTCAGCTGCCTGTGTGTATCACCATGGTTCAACCCCTATGATCCTTTAAAGGCCAGTGCCAATACAATTATTTTTAGACCAAAGCTGTTTATTCACAGCATTATATGCTGAGTTTTAATACATATATTTAAGCCATGCAACCATTTGACAAGTATCCAGTGGTTCCTTATGGAAGCATGTTAATTAATACATATATATTTATGTATATTATATATATGTATATATATAGCACCAACTCACAGCTTTATATATCTTAGCGCGCTCTCTCTCTCTCTGTGGTTAGCTCCTTGCATTTTCTTGCTCTGCTCACCCTGCCCTCTCTACCATTCACCTCCCCTTCACTTGATCTCCCTTCCTTTTTGCTTGTCTTCTGCTTAGTCATTTTTTCTCTAGGTGTCTGTGTTCACCTCCTGTCTTAATCTACAGCTTGCCTTTTTTCAGCTTAATTCTTTCCACAAATTCTGTAGTCGTTTTTTTTTTACCATGGCAGACAAAAGTCGTACGCAAATGAGAAGAACAGAGAGAAAAGAAAAAGGGGGCGCTGTAAATACCAAGAATGGAAAAGAAGTGAAAAATGAAGGAGAGAAAGAAAAGCAGGCAGAATCTACTGCAGAAGGGCCATCACCTGAGGCTGCTGCCACCAATGGTGCAGAGGCTAATGGTCAGAATGGAGATTTTAAGGTTGAGGAAATGGAACTACCTCCGTTTGAAATCATCAAAGGGTAGGTCAATATCACCAAGTATGGCTCATGAAATAATAGAGATAATGCTGTGTATGGCTGACTTGCCTTTTGACTTGCATTCTTGTTTTACCATTGTTTT
Organism: Centropristis striata; assembly: GCF_030273125.1. Lineage (NCBI taxonomy): Eukaryota > Metazoa > Chordata > Actinopteri > Perciformes > Serranidae > Centropristis > Centropristis striata. Next base: position 32,599,287 of record NC_081519.1, read on the forward strand.
ATTTACAAATTTTGTCTTTTTGCAAATGATGCATTTACTCTATCTCAGTCAAATTATATGATCACTTCAGTGGCCTGTAGAGTTGATCCCTTAACCACATGTTGTTACTTATAATAGATTATTAGTGTGATTTATTTGAAGATTAGCTTGTGGAGAAACAGACTAGATGCCAAAACTATCACTGCAGAATATGAGCCAGTCATGATTTGTCATGCCAGCAGGCAGGCAGCGCTTCCCTCTGACTGTGCCTGATCATCCACTATATTTATAGGAAATAGCCTTGCATCTGTGGTGAATCACTGCAGTTTTTAATTGTGTTTTTACATTATATACTTTTTTCACACATTTGTCAGTTCTGTTCAAACACATAGCAAGAGAGAAAAGCGCGCGCGCACACACACACACACACACACACACACACACACACACACACACACACACACACACACACACACACACACATACACACACACAAAGGAGACAGACAGCATTTAAATAGGCTGCTGAAGATATCTGGGCCATTGACATTTTGTGTTTTTTGTAGCCCAATTAGGGATCCAAGCCAGAGGGGGCGGGTACCAGTGGTACTGTGAACCCTATTGAATCGCTCAGATTCTTACTTTTTAAAAAATTATTATTATTCCATTGAAAAAAGCCATACTGCAGCATAAACAGGAATGGTATAGACTGCTGCACACAGCAGCCACCAACAATGACACATGTCCACCAAGAAGAGGCGCTACAATCAAGGCGAAAGTGTTTTGGCCCATAACTCCTGCATACTATGGTGCACATTAAAAACTCTTACATGCACTTGTTCACTGAGTTCACCTGAATTCCTGATATAGGTTATGCCAATTTCCCCCAGGATCTATTTTTTTTATGCAAAATCGAGAAAAATCCTGTAGGGCTACTTTTTCAAACTCCTTCAAGGTGCATAGTCCCATCAGCACGAAATTTTACACACAGAATTTGTGGAACCCAAATAATTGTTATAATCCAAAAATTGCACAAGTGATCAAGATGAACAACTTCCTTTGAGTTGCAGAAAAAAACAGGAAATGGTCGATATCTTGATAAGTTACTCCTATCAACACCTAACTTGACAGTTATTTCCCATGAGCCATTGAGAAAGGCTGCTACATTTGACACATGTCCACCAGCAGGTGGCGGCCTTATAATAAAAAAGAACCAAATTGAGTGCATGTTAGCCACTAGGTCACACTTTACTGCAAATAGCATTCAATTTCCCGAATTATTAAAAATCAAAGTCGCTCTCAACCAGTATCTGGCGTCCCGACTCGCATCCTCATCGGGTTGCAGGGTCTGAGCTGTGCGGGAGCTTTGGACTCTGCTGACACCTGCACACAGGTCTGGTTGAATTTGTAATTGAAGAGCTCTCCGTCTGGGTGATACATTTTGGGGGTTGTTTTATTACACCTAATGTTTCAATGTAGATTCAGATCAACCTCTTACAATTTAGTTAGAGTTTGATTTTTTTTTTTAAAACAACATAAAAATCATGCAGAAAACTCTTGCTATTGAATATAACTAAAAGTAAAAGTACTTCAAAAATAAAAGCAATACAAACCTCTTTACTAGAATGCTTTTACAGTACTAAGATAAGCAGCTTTATAAAGTGCTTGGGTGTTGAAAAAAACCAGGAGTGAGTTAACTATCATGATTGTGTTCCATGTTTTGTTCCGTCTGCTATTAATGACTGTTTGGTCTTGATTATGCATGTGTTGAAATACATGCTTTACGACAATGACAGGCTTTGTAGAATCAAACAACAAACTGACTGTTGGTTTCACTTGGCACACAAATACCAGTCACCTGGGTTAAAGTCCACCTACTGCAAGGAAGTGGACCCACTAAGGATCCAGCATGTCTTCAGTAGTGTGTGCACGGGCAGGGCCACAGGCCCCAATGGCCTGCCAGCTTTTCTGCTCAAAAGCTGTGCAGAAGAACTAACAACGCCATGGTGCCCTATTTCCCAACAGTCACTGAACACTCACACTTTTTTTTGCTGATGATACTGCGATTCTGCACAAGGACATGGACTCCTCTGTGTACCAAGTGGTCCAACACCAACCATCTCATTTTAAACATCAAAAAAACACATTAGAATGTCTTTGACCAGAAGCAAGTTGCTGACCATGAGAACCAGGAAGTGAGTCAGGGGTTCTCACACAAATACTTAGGTGTCCATATTCACAGTTGCTTTGATGGAAAATACACATTGGTGATCTGTGTAATAAACTGCAGTAGAGGCACTATTTTTAAGGCGTTTAAAGTTGTATAGTGTTACCAGTCAGATCACGATGATATTCTACCACTTAATCTTAGAGAGCATCATAAGATATGGAGTTACTGCATGGTTTGGCAACTTAACAGTTCAGCTGAAAAACAAGCTTGCCAACATGCACAAAACAGCTATGAAAAGGAAGAGAGAATATGAGGCGACACAGTGTTTGCAGGCAGCTATTAAACAAACAAGGAAAATTACTGCAGTTTCCAAACACCATGAACACCAAACCCTTCCACGAACAAGACTCTGTGTACCAAAATTTTAATCCAATTGGCTAAAATTATCGTTTGTGCTGCTGAATAATGTAATACTTAATAGAGCAATGTGCAATCAATGTGATCACATTGGCACTCAGCACTTTACTTGTAATCTTTGTGCAATAGAGCAATGTGCATTCTAGCACTTTAGCACATGAATAAATACCACACTGTCAGTCACGTCCTTTTTCTCTTTTCATGATTTGCTCTTGTGAAGTAGTACCACGTCAGTGCTTCTCAGGTTCTTGTCAATATAATGTAAGTTTCTCTTTTGTGTTGTGTGATGTGATGTTTTTTATGCAGCAAAAATGCACTGTGCCCAAGCCAAATTACCCTTTGGGGACAATGAAGTTTAACCTTAACTTACAAGTAAAATGTGTCAGTTTCTATTTTGGTGACCATCAGAATGACATCATCGTTGCAGCCTGTCTCCCAAAAGTCACAACTCCTGTTAATCAGCAAAGATTGGATACTCACCTCCAGGAATCTATTTTTCGTGTGTCTCACTCACAATAATAATAAGAGTTCCCCTCTGCATTATTCACTCTTCATCATCCTTAAACCTAATATTATCCCAGTCAATTGAAAAAAAAGATAATTAAATTGATGGTTAATCTCTTTTTTTCAGGGACTATGGATGCTAGCAGTTTTGCTATAATCTGGCATGTTTACAGAGTTTTCAATGTTCATTAATGTGCACTGTCCCTATCCAAAAATAAAGCATTAAACATGAAACATCATAAAGACATATGACAAACACAGTGTTTTTGGTTTACATGTCAACAATGAAATATGTATATAATATATAATGAAAGCTAAACGAGTAGACTCTGTATAAATAGAAAACGTACAACAAAATAAAAAATCAACCAAAAATCTAAATTGTAGTGTAAAGTGCAAATTACCAAATACATAAAATTACTCTTGACCAGTATTAGATTAAAAAATAATATTGCAAATGTAAACGGTGATACAAAAGAGAATGCCTTCCAATGAGGTATAATGTCCAAAGCATGCACATAATGCTGCCTGAAGCTATCCAGCTGACCTCGCATGTGCAAAAATTAGGGCCTTAGTCTCACAGTCAGATTCTTCACAAAGAACACAAGGAATCCACTGAAGCAGACTGCTGTTGCATCTTATCCTCAGCATCTTGTCTGGTCCCACTACTCCATGCACAAGTATTTACTCTAGCTTCTTCTTACTAAAACTAGCATGTATATCGTTTCAGGTTTTAGACAGGATCTGAGGCATGTAACAATGTTTCCTCCTGAAATGAAAACACACTCTGAAGTGAAGCCAGTGGCTGGTATGCAAAAATACTTTTTTAGAGTGGCAAAGTGTACATAATGCTTTCTCCACCGTTCCAGTGGATTTTCCTCACTACCCAGCATGAGAAACACCAAGTAACTGCTCAGCTCTGCTTCTAGTGTTTGCTGAAGTGGCACAGTGGTGGAGTTGAAGGGGTTGCCTCACTTCCTTTGCCTTGATATTTCTTTATCATCAGCGAACCTGTGCAATGGCTTTCTTTTACTCAAGGAGCCCTGCAGTGATCATTTGCATCGATCCCCATGTTGTGGCACATGTTGTTTTCAGCTTGTGTTATGGCAGGTTAAGTTCTTTTTTTGCCTTCACTCATGCCTTCTTTTTACATTTTACAGGCAAATATTGTACTTTCTACTCCACTACATTTAGCTTCCGGCTTTAGTTACTTCTCAGGGAAAGATGTGAAAAACATGATTTAATGTAAAATTATTATGTATTTCCAAATATGAAACCACAGTATATTAGGTACTTAAATTGCAGCCTGATCTCACAAAATTAGGTAAAATGACCACAACCTCTCAAAACCAGTTCTACCAGCACGGAAACAATGCCAATGTAAAGTCAATAGGAATCCTTATTTGTGCTGGACACACCTATTCCCTGGTTTAACAACGTGACCCAGTGGTAATGATTGATGGTGATGCAGAGTCACACTCGGCGGGAGAGGAGGTGGATGGGCCCAACTAACGAGGGACTTTCACCCAGGACAACAGGGTTTGTGTCTGGTTTGAAAACAAAAGTAAACAACTTTTTAGGCAACTTAAATTTTTTTACGTAATGGCTCATGGTTTGTGATTTTAAATTTTTTTTTACACAACTTACGTTGTTTAGTAACTTCCATAACTTCCATGGCTCACGGTTTATGAATAAGGTTTTTTACATAACTTACGTGGCTTCACTTCAGGCATTTACGTACATTTATTGTTAAACACCTTACCAGTAAGTTTTTTGCCCTAAACCTCCATCAGTGGTTTTGTAGCCTAAATTCACAGAAACTGCAGCACAGAATTCAGTGTTAAGACGTTGTGGTCATTTCACATAATTTTGTGAGATCAGGTTGTTAAATTTAGTCCTCGATACTTAAAGTACATTTTGATGCTGATACTTGTTACTTTTACTTAATTACAATTTGAATGCAGTACTTTTACTGGAGTATTTTTACAGTGTGGTATTAGTACTTTTACTTAAGTAAGGGATCTGGATAATTCGTTCACCACTGCAAGGCATACAAAACATAATTAAAAACACAACATAGATATTATTATTTATGATACACCAAGAACACACAAGGAAAGTAGCAGCCAGTCATCACCCAGATACCCCATTCAGCTGAATATTGAATTTGAATTTACCTATTGCAAGGTGCAGCCTGTGTACAAAACAATGCTCCCATGTCCATCCATTGAGCTCTGCAGCTTTGACAACATTAGCTCAGTTGTTTGTCATAATGGCCATGAGGTTCTCTTCCGGGAGGTCCCAAAGAAAGCATATTTATCAAGCCTTGTGCAAACATCTGTGATAGACAGGAAAATAGTAAGTATGATCCTATGATCCTACTTCACCAGACATCAGATGTGGCTGCAGACTGCTGAATAGATTTCAGTTCAGCAGCAACCTTTATACAACATGTTGGGCAATGCAATTTAGGAAAAACATTTTCATGATGGCTTGCTGTGTCTTTCTTGAGAGCTTTAGCAAGGTGTTTAAACCTGCCGTGCTCTACTGTAGCTATGGGAGCCATGCTTCAGGATGTAGTAGGAAAAGGTATCAGTCATTTCTTTCCATCTTCTTGAATCTTTTTCATGTTTTGTAGCATTTGTAAATGCTTGTGTTATTGACAGCTGCTTTGTAGAGGTACTTGTTGCTTGGTACTTGTCAGTCTCACTCTTTTTTTGAACCATGCACTGTTCACAGTAATGTGATTGTGCTCCCGCAATGTTTACATTTGACTTATTTTTGTTCAGTGTTGTCTTCCCGAAAGCCAAAATGTGTCAGAATTACGTTCACGGCATTTTACTAGTGTTTGAGTTTGAGACAGGGCAAAGTCATGAGTGCACATCCAGTGGTATGTTTAAGGTGACAAAAAATTAACACACACAGTACGGAAAGCATTAATAGAATGTAAAAAAAATAAAATAAATAACCAACATTTGCAAGATCGTGGTTGATTCGGATGTCAATTTTGATTCATTTTCAATGAATTGCCCAGTGTATATGTTGCATTGCTACTGAGAATAAAGATGCTGTTGTTTTTCCTCAGTTTCCTGATTTATGTTGAGATCAGCTGAAAGAATTTTTAATTGATTTTCTTTTAGTAGAACTGGACTGGGAAACACTGTTTTGAGGGAAACTGAAGCAATGTCTTGAGTTGACTGAACACTGAGACTATGGCACACCAATGATTTGAGGAAGAGAGAAAAAGGCTGCCAAAATTGGGCCCCAGACAGTAAATTACTAATGTAATAATTTTTGATATATGACCCAGATGTCAAGAAAACAAATTATTACCATAAACAACCATATGATTGAACATAGCACGAGTTATATCTACCTTGGTATAACCATAAAAGCCTCAGAGAGTTTCAACAAGGCAGTTAATGCACTAAAGAAAAACGGTCAAAGAGCTCTACATGCAATTAAGAAAAAAAAAGCTGGGCTGTGTGCACTTTGCGCTGTATGGTAGTGAAATATGGGGTCCACTCAGTTATCATAGCTTTACCTGTTGGGACAAACATCAATAGAAACTTTTCTTTTTATACTTATACTTTTATTAGTTTTTATAGTTTTTATATCAATAGAAACTTTTCATGCAGAATATGAAGGTACATTTTGAGTGAACACAGAACACAGCAATACATGTATGTCAGCAGATTCCCACTGATAATTAACATTAAATGGAGAGCACTAAAACTAATCACCTTAAATCCAGCCCCTGTGACACCCTCCAACTCAAAGCCATCAAAATTTAAGAGCTGAGCCAAAAAAGGAGTCCCTTTTGTCAGTTGGTACTGAGACTAACTGCCTCCTCTCAGACACACTTAAGCCTTACAACAGTACCTTTTTGCAGACTCAGAGTCAACCAAGATGTTGAAATGAAATGTAAACAAATCTAAGAGTTTCATGTTTGGAATGTGTACATATACATAAATGCAAATGTACAGATGCTTTATTGTGATTTTCAATCATTCAACATTCATTTAATGTTTCACCAATCATGTATTTCGTTATCGTGAGGAAAATTAACCTTCCTGATTTTGAATGAGAGGTTGAGAGGGAGAGAGATGAAGCCTGTACTTGTCAGTAAGAGCTGGGTCACATGAAAACTAGTCTAATAATAACACAGTGGAATTCTGGTCTCTGTTCTGTATATAGAGTAAAATTACATTTGCTCTGCCAACCAATTTAACTTGACCCGTGTATTTAAAAGGACCAAACCACAAGTTTGGCATCGTCAGTCTACAGTGCTTGATATTCTGAATTATTTTCCTCCATTCAAGCCAGCCTTTAATCTGTTTTCATTAGTCCACCTATTATTGACAATTATTGTTTAATTTCAGCATTCTATGAAAATCAACTTGCAACCTGACTGGAAAGATGCTTAATAAGATTTACCGGACACACTCGTGAGAACAGGTGAAAATTGCAAGACCCCAGCAGGGACGATGAGCATGCAGATTAGCTTTCCAGTTTCGGACAGTTTGTGAAGAAATGTATTTGGTTATTCAAACCAATAGTCTGTACTTGGCCTTGACAGGCTGTGGTTGGGCCCCTCAGGCCTACGTTACTGAGCCTGTCTAGTTGTGTGTACTTTCACAGACTGTACAACTTTTTCTTACTAAATAAGTATCACTTACCAGTAACTTTCCATCATGCTGCTATCTAGCTAAATTAGCCTCCCCACATGTTTTTTCTTGCCCACAGAAGAATATAAGCAGTGTTTCAGCTACTGTTCTCTTGAAAAGAAGGGTCTCCCACACTTGCTGTGTCCAATGCCTCAGGCAGGGACACACTGAAGCAGATCTGTTGGACCCCTTTTCTAAATTGTCTGAATGCTTTTACCTCATCCTGTATGCAGTATGAGGTGAAAGTTCCTCATATAGTTCATGGAACTAAGAAACACCTGGAAGGAAGGTTTATATCAAACATCCAAGCCATTGGATGTCAGAAATAAAGGCATCAACACATCTGACATCAGGTGTCTAAATATCATAAGTGTTAAGACAAGATCGAGCCATGTGCTGTGGGGAAACTTCTCCATGGGTCCCATTAGAGCATGCACAGGCTCAGATAACAGATATCTTACTAACATTAGGGAAATTAGGGAAAACGATCACAGCTCAATTGTGATATGTTGCCTGTCAGTGGGGTTTATTGTGGTGCTCAATGTGTTCAAGAGAAGCCTTGTTTGTTGGTTGTATTTTGCTACCAAAATCTGAAAAAAAATCTTGTTCCAGTCACTACCAACAAATGACCCCCTGCAGATTTTTGGTAGCCCTTTATAGGGCACTCATTGAAATACTTGGAAATTGAATATGTCAACCCTTAAGTTTTATTGGAGGATATTACATGACTAACTTTTAAAAAATGTTTAATTTTTATGTTGAAAATCAAGGTCAATTGAGTTATTATTATTATTATTTATTATTATTAATATTATTGAATAACGAAAACAAACGTAACTATGTGTCTTTCATTTATTCTTTTATACACAGGGACCGGATCGATCCTTTTGCCTTCAAGTTCCAGTTCAAGAATGTGGAATACTCCTCGGGCCGCAACAAGACCTTCCTGTGTTACCTGGTGGATAGAGGGAACACAGTGGATGGTCTCCTGAGGGGCTGTCTGGAGGATGAGCACTCTGGGCCTCATGCTGAGGAGGCCTTCTTCCATGAGTGCCTGTCGGACTACGACCCTGCAATTAAATACACAGTCACCTGGTACATAACCCCAACCAACCTTAACTATGTGTAACCTTAACCTTAAAACTAGTGAAGGGACAACGAAGCTTTGTGAACCATTTGCTTTATTTACAGAGCCCACTCGATGGCGCTCTTTGTTCAACAGAGGGCTGAAAACACACTTATTTACCATTTCTAAAGCCTTTTTTTTAAGCCAAGACCGCCATCTAGTGGGGTCAAAAATAAAGCAAATGGTTCATGAAGCTTCGTTGTCTCTCCACTACTTAAAACACAGGAAAGGTAACCTCCTCTGCTGCAGAAACACTGATTCATACCTTTATTAAATCCCAAGGCAGCAACAGTTGACCACAGGGCCTCTCTCTTCAGCGAGAGCCACTGACTGGCTCTCTCTGTGGCACCAGTGGTTGATTTTGTTATTTATTTTTTAAATTTCTGTTGCTAGACAAAAAAAGAACAAAACCACGATAAACAGGAAGAGGACATGGACAATAATACAGTGTGTGTGTGTGTGTGCGTGCGGGTGAGAGAAGAAAAAAAATGTGGGGATGAATAAAGGACAAGCCCAGCAATAATATTAATAATAATAATAATAATAATAATAATGTTTGGAGTCTTGTGACCCATTTAACCTGCACACATAATAATAATAATAGTAATAAGTAGTAATAATAGCAATGGTAATAATAACTAGAAAATTTCCTCTTGGGAAATTCTGAAAGGGCCACGGGGGCTACTGCCGGTGTGTGTACACTATGATGAGATTCTTCAGAGATTTCAAACTATGCCCTTTAACCTCAAAATGTGTGTGTGTGTGTGTGTGTGTGTGTGTGTGTGTGTGTGTGTGTGAAACGTGTATCTGGAGGAGTGTGCGCGCTTACGCGTGCATTTGTGTGTGTGTGTGTGTGTGTGTGTGTGTATGTGTGTGTGTGTGTAATTAAAATCACATAAAGTTACCTGTGTGCGTGTGTGTGTGTGCGTGTGTGTTTGAAGCATATGTATGGAGGAGTGTATGTGAGGAGTGTGCGCGCTTACGCGCGCATGTGTGTGTGTGTGTATCTGTAACTGTAATCACATCAAAGATCAAAGCAATCAACAGAATTAACTGCCACCTGTCCGGCACAGTGACAGCAGAGGTGGACAGACTGGAATTTCTGGCCTCGAACAGAAAGCATTTTTGGCAAAACCATAATACCTATCATTGAACCGACTTCACTTTGAGCGTCCTGAGTTATTCTGAACGTCTACATATGTTTTTTAAGAAAAATTAAAAAAATAGCTTTGTTAGAGCGATCAAAAAAAACTGTTACATCTCCCTTTTTCAGAAATCTTCCTGCGTTTTTAATATGGGAGCCAATGAGGCTGTTGGTGCGTGTTGGTGGCACATCTGTGTGTCCTACGCCCAAACTATAACTCTGACAACTTTACCAGAGGATTGTGAGTGAGAAGACAAATTTTCCTATGTTTCTATGTATAAATTATTTCTGTAGAGTGGAATTTGCGGCCTGGAACGCAGTTTTCAAATTTATTTTTTGACAGTTTATTCTCTCCCTCTACACTCTGGCGATAATGTCACATACTGTGACACCAACATTCCGTGCAATACACACCCATTATAATCTCAGAATTTCTCCAAAAATGATCATGGTCATTGAACAGGGATTGATAAAAAAACTATATGACCTATCGAAACATGGATTAATACACCTATACACAAGACTTGTGTCTACTGTTTAAAGTTTAAACATTAGTTCTTTAGATTATGCAAAATACAGTTTTACATACAATTAGAGACATTTAAACCAAATTTCAACCTACAAGTATCCATATAGGCTATTACACCATTAAAGATCCTGAAACATACATTCAAATGGTTGAATAAACTAATCTTGATGTGGGAATTAGTTATGTACCCTTTATCAACACATTGTTGTATGTCCATAAATTAATAATGCACCTTAATCTGTTTATCTTTCTAATGCTCTGACACAATGATTGTCAAAGATGTCTTAAATTGTTTTATAAAACATTTATTTTCATTCTTCTACCTTCCTTTAAGGTATGTTTCTTCCAGTCCATGCTCTGCCTGTGCAGTAAAGATAGCTGAAATGTTGAAGGCCAGGAAAAACATCAAGCTCAGTATCTTTGCTGCTCGGCTGTTTGAGTGGGAGGAACAAGAGATCCAGGATGGACTGAGGGTCATGCACGCTGCTGGCTGTAAACTGAGGGTGATGAAGCCTCTGGACTTCTCCTACACCTGGGACACATTTGTGGAGAATGAGGAAGAACCTCTAAACCTGTGGGAAGACTGCAAAGAAAACTATGAATATTACCAGGAGAAGCTGGCTGACATTCTACAGTGACCTGAGTAAGTTGAAATGAAACATCTCACAGCTCTTTTTATTAATTTATTTTTAGCATTTTGCCTTCATCTTGACAGTAGAGATACAGATGGGCAATGTGGATAGAGAAAAAGATATATAGAGATATGACATGCAACAAAAGGTAGATGCCAGAACTTAATTATGTCTGTACATACGACCTATATTGACATTTTTGAGGGGAGACTAGTCTGCATGCATCGCCATCACTTTCTGCATGGCGGGAAAGAAATGATATTCAGACCAACCACAACACTGTTCGAGTACATCCAGTTTGTCAGAAAAAACTCTGACAGCTGTGTAGAACTCATACACGGTCTTGTTTCTTCCCTGCATCTTGAGCTAGAGTTCATTCAAGTGCTGTGTAAGGTCACACAGAAAAGTAACAGAAAACTATGTTTTCATGATGTTTCACCTTAGCAGACAATGAAGCCTTTAAGTGATTTAAACACGTTCATGAAATGTGCAAGAATAATTATATCCTTTAGATAGGCATCTAATCTCAGTGTGTAACACCAGATCCCCATTGTGAGCGTCAAATTCTTGACATAGCAGTTTCAAATTCGATGTTTTTTGTACTGGCCCTTATGGAATTCAACCACTTTGATTACATTTGCCATCACTCATTCAGACACTTGAACTACACGAAAGAGGCTTGTTGTTGTTTTTTTTTTGTGTTGTTAAGCTTCGTCAGTGTTTCCAGTACAGTACATTTTTAATCTCCATGTCTCTTGTTCCATTCTGAAGTGGAACCATGCCATGGATGCAGTTCTACTGTATTGTTAAACTGACTGCCGATTGCTCAAATAAAGATGATTAATTGTGGTGTGTCATGTTATATGCAAGCTTTCATCCATTACAAGACTGACAAACCCAGTGGATGAGAGTTTGTCCTTCAGAATATTTGCAGTGTTCTCTGAAATTTCTGATGCCGTCCTAGCCACAGTAAAGTCTTACAGTCGAAGCTTTTTTGCCTCTCGTTGTATTCTCAGGAAATATCTTTGAGCAGGCCACCAGAATAAGTGTATCATCCGTTCAATCCATATCAGCTTGGAATTCAAAACACGAAAAAAAAAAAAAACCAAGTTTGATTACATGTTGTATGTTTTGTTTTAGTATGTAAAAAACGGATTGTTTTATTCAAAATGTGCCTGTAAAATATGAATTGTTTGTCATTTCTCATTGTTATTTTCCATGTCTCCCTTAACATAAGAAGATGGGAAATGTGACAAACAGAAAATGAAAAAAAAATTGCATTTTGTCACATTTTTCAATTAAAGAAACCTGTCCATAATCATAGACTCATTCCACTTCAGGTGGACAGTGGACATCCCCAGGGTGTCCCTCAGTTGATTCCAAGACATTCTGATGTATAATTTCAAAATTAAAGCCCTTTGAAATCTCAGATAATCTGCAATTTTTCCTCTATCAGATTACATCATCAAAGACTCATTTTTACTCCAGATGGACAGAGGACACCCTCAGGATGTCCCTCAGCTGATTACAGGACATGCTCAGTTCATGTTTGATTTTGTAGGATGCCTTGGTCGCCCTTTAACTGGTGTAAGTGTAGAAGTTTTTCTGAGCGGTTCAGTTCTTTTTGAGTCTTGAGAACTTTTCAACCCTTCGCTCTTCACCTTTCAAAAAGTTGGTACTGAACCTTGGTGTTTTGTTCCATGATGGCACTGCAAATTTGACTTTTGAAACTGTGAAATTATGTTGACATAATTGTGTGCAAACAGAGCAAGAGGCCAGTAATAAATGATTGGTTATTCAGACGGTTGAGTTTTTCACATTTATTGGAATGTTGTGCAAGTTAATAACATATAAGCCTGTCTAAACCCCTTCTTTTATGTTTTTGTAATGTATTGTAATTACCAGTAATTTACTTGTCTTTATTTCTCCATAGACTCTACCTGTCCTGCCCTGTATTTCAATGAAAATGCCAGCCGCCGCCAAAAGACAGCTGATGGCGAAATGCTCTTCAAGGTCTACTTTCCAAAGTCAAAGGAGGGAGAGATGCATTGCACAATTAAACCTTTGCAAATTTAAATTTAATTTAAACGCATATTGTCATTAGGTTTAATTTCGATGTCGTACAAAAAGTATCGGGATGTCCTACTGCATCCGTTGTAGTGGGCAAGTCAGCATATTCTGGCATACTAAATAATATGGAAGTATGGCAACTGAAACACACGGTTTGTTTTCACTGTGCTAACATTTCTTAACATGTACACTCTAAATCAGGGGTGTCACACTAATCCAAGACAGGGCCAGTGAAGCTGCAGGTTTTCATTCCAACAAAGCAGGAGCACACCTGACTCATTGAACAACCTGAAGTGTCTTCACTCAGTTGATTTGTTGAATCAGGTTTTCTGCTTGGTTGTAACAAAATCCTTCAGTCACACCGGCCCTGTCTTGGATCAGTTTGACACCCCTGCTCTAAATTGTGGACTAAATTACAACACCCTGTCTCTGTATTCCAAAGATGCACTTTGTTCATGCCTATTACAATAAAGGAACTATTTTGTATCAACAGTCAGTGCTGTGGTTACTATGGCCTTCACATTTAGTTTACAGTGATGTAATGAAAAAGATATAAAACTGGAATAAAGCATATACGGCTGTAACCCTCTATACTTGTAGTTTGTGTAGAATTATCTGCCAATTCTTTTTCAGTAACCCTGGGTGTTGTCCTGCTCACTCTGTACTTATTTGTTTTACTCACATGTATTGACATGCACAGTACAAGCAAAAGTCATGTTGGCAATATCATCATTTGGCAAATCACATTATTCTTTGAATGAAAAATAGATAATTACTGCTCTAGACCTCTAAGCTGTAAAGGCCCATATTCGGCTCTACAAATGGCCATTTCATTCTGTAAAGAGAAAATGTTCAGACAGGCTGAAGACCAAAATGATGGGTGGGTTCTGCAGCTGATTTATTCTTCTTGTAACCAAAGGAATGAAAATGGTTAATGAAGTAATTTCTATAAAGACATTATACTAGTGACCCCATATCTCATATTTGCCACACCATAGTTCCATAGTTCTGGGGCACAGAAGTCCTTAAACAGCAGATTGTTTGAAGCTGGACCATAGCATGACCAGATCAGAGAGAGAGTCAGATAGTTATTTATGGGAAGCAAACGGACCAATTGAACCAGTGGGATCATTCTAATAAGCAGATTTGTGTTTGTACTGTAATCATAGTTTTTTTCCCTAATGGGGATGATATTGGACGGAAGAAAGAGGGAATAACGTTTACTGTTATGTCCTTTATCTTGTCAACAAAAAAATAAAGAAAGTTATTGCAATCAGTAACGAAGAAAAAGGCTGTTAAAATAAAATACAATAAGGAATTTGAGTATCCAACTTCGATCATTTGTACTTCAAATGAGGAGAAAAATTCAGTGTACACCAACCGACATGAAAAATAGCTTATTAAATAGGCAGCCAGTCCTCTACTGTGGTCAGAGAGTCGAGGGGGGGTTACGATGGGTCCTCAGATGAGACAAAAAGAGGAAGTGGGGGTTTGGGACTGGGTGTGTGCTGTATAAATAGACATGCTCATGAAGAGGACTGGAATGTATGCTTTAAACTAGCTGACAGCATCTGGCTGCCTGGTATGTTAAATATATCTGGCAAGTGTCACTCATATTTCTAAAGATTTCTTCTATTTAAGCTCCCATCCGCACTATTTCGCTGGGGATGAAATGACACACTGTCTGAAATCTCCTTTACTGTAAAGTGCCCCCTGCTGAATGATTGGCTAAATGATAGAATGATAACACAGAGTGGTATAAGTAAGTAATTGTTTCCTACCTACAGTGATAATATAAATGCCATAACAGGGAATGGCCTAATTACTGTCCAGGTAGTGACCTTATTCAGGGTGCTCAATAAACTCACGTGCATGTGTGTGTGTGGGTGGATGTGTGTGTGTGCGAGCATGTGTGTGTGTGTGTGTGTGAGCATGTGTGTGTGTGTCTGCGAGCATGTGTGTGTGTGTGTATGTGAGCGTGTGTGTGTGTGTGCGAGCATGTGTGTGTGTGTGTGTGTGTGTGAGCATGTGTGTGTGTGTGTGTGTGCGCGCATGTGTGTGTGTGTGTGTGTGTGTGTGTGTGTGTGAGCGTGTGTGTGTGTGTGCGAGCATGTGTATGTGTGTGTGTGTGTGTGTGTGTGTGAGCATGTGTATGTGCGCGAGTATGTGTGTGTGTGTGTGTGTGTGAGCGTGTGTGTGTGTGTGTGTGTGTGTGAGCGTGTGTGTGTGTGTGTGTGTGTGTGTGTGTATGCAAGCTTGTGTGTGTGTGCATGCGTGTGCTTGCGCGTACACACTTGTTTTGTATAATTCAACATGGTTAGATAGATAACTGCGTGATGTAGAAATGAAAGTGTAAGAGGTCAGTTTAATAAGTAACTCTGGAGAAGGGCATAATGATACTCTGTGTTTATCTAGTGACAATGAACTGAGATCATAGCAGTAAAAATACACTCTCCCTCCCCCTCATTTATTTTTTCCTGGCAAAGATTGCGAAGTTTCCAGTAAGCTACGTGCTACACACACATTCTGGCCTGTGGCCAAACCTACCTGCCAAACAGGTATGTTGACCTAACAGGAGGGGACCAGAGTTGCTCTGACATCACTAGAAGTGTGTGTGTGTGTGTGTGTGTGTGTGTGTGTGTGTGTGTGTGTGTGTGTGTGTGTTTCTTTGTGTATGCGTGTGTGTGAACTCATGATTGTGTGTTCTAGGAGTACTGTACTAAGTTTATTAAACAGGTCTAAAAATGGCAGTGAGCAAAGATTAAATCATGTCTCTTGAGCTCAACATTGTGGTTTTATCTCTTTATAAATGTATTTATTTATTTCTTCTTCATTATTGGTTTCTTATTTTTGCAGGTTTGTTTTATCCATGCTTGTTCTGTCAAAGAACTTTGTGAACACTGTTTTAAAAGGTGCTATATAAATAAAGATATTATTAGTATGATTCGATAGAAGTTTTTGATGATAGTAGAACTAATCAGCTGACTGTCATAGCCAAGAAATTAAACTTTGTGAGACAGAAAAATGTAGTCTAGTTAGTGACCAAAGTGTATGTAGCCACTATGTCACCAAGCTCCACCAGTTTTATGAGAATGGACAAATTTAATTTAATTTAATTTTCACTGGTCCATGCTCTGTTGTGTTACTGGGCACATACACTTTTTTTTTTACAGCATTCTTCCTCCACATTCTTACATTTTGCTGCAAGACATAAACATCACACAAATTTTTTTGCTCCGGAACCATCAGATATAAATGTAAAACCTGTTGACAGGACTGAATGGTGGCAGTCATTGGCAATACAGGAAATAATTATACAACAGACAAGCCATCCAAATGTTATCATGCCCTGTCATCTCCAACAGGCCAGACCTGTTGTGCACAAAGTTGAAACCAGAAACCAGCATTTGCCAGAGTCGGTGGGGTGAAGCAGACAGAGCTGTGTAAACCACAAAGCTTAATGTTGAAAATGGTGAATTTATAATGTTTCTAGACTAATGTATCACACAGGTGTAAAAGACCACAAGTAATTATGTTGTCATTTTGTTATTGCACACACACACACACACACACACACACACACACACACACACACACACACACACACACACACACACACACACACACACACACACACACACACAGAAAGTGAACTTTCACAATCTATCAACACATATTGTCTGCTTGTCATCATGCATGTTGGCCTTCACACAAAAGTGGCACATGGTTCATTTGAAAAGTTTAATGCCAGTGCTGGATTGCAAAACTGGATCAGGTGAGCTTGTACTTATGCCAGTTAACAAGTGATGTTGTGCAACACAGGAATTTTGAGAAACCTTTCCAGTAAGCAGGACTTACAGGTTTTTATGGCACCACACTGGTGAGTCTACTTTATCAAGCCCTGTTTTCATGATGGATCATAGTGCACGGAAGGACTTAAAAGGTGTTGTTACTCCTCTCTTTTCTGTACTCTAGTTTGTAGTGCAGGTAATAGAGCCAGTCAAGTACAGTCCTGGTTCGTAAAAAAAGATGATTATTATGAGTATCTGTTTACCAACCCTACTGAATCCCTGATGTTAACAGGACACCTCAGACTGCGTTTTAGTTCACCCTCCAGAGTTCTACTCAGACACAATGTACACTTGTCAGTGTCTTGATCGCAATACACAGAGCCCTTAAATTGCCTTGCAAAAAATAAATCTGCCTTCATCTTGTTTTATTTACGAGGAACCCTAAAATAATAACACAATGTGTTGCATTTACTAATTTCAGTTCATAAAACACATGGTTGTTCTTCAAAATGAACCGAAATCTTAACATTTACAGCTACAGAGTTGTTTTATTTATCACTTATGTAAGTTTGGATTGAAGAATTCATGTGTATGGTTTGGAAGACTCATGGAATAGCCAACATTTAAGAAGCATTAAAGAAGTAAATATAGCCTAAATATAGTTGTAGTACCAGTCTATTTGACAAAATAGACAGAAAAGGTTAAAACTCTTAAAAGATAAACCTGTGTGTAACAACAGTCAGTGCAAGG
Source organism: Centropristis striata (assembly GCF_030273125.1). Classification (NCBI taxonomy): domain Eukaryota; kingdom Metazoa; phylum Chordata; class Actinopteri; order Perciformes; family Serranidae; genus Centropristis; species Centropristis striata. Next base: position 32,617,065 of record NC_081519.1, read on the forward strand.
GGGGCAGAATCTAGCCCAGGGAAGAGTGACATTTATGACCTGCAATTAATAAGGTGGAATTTCCCTGCTGTGATAACGTGGACTATGGTTTACCTGTGAAGTGCTTTTTGGTTTCTTCTTCCAGTATTTTTACAGAAAATCTGTGAATCTTCCACTGCCTGTCCTACAAAATCAGATGTTGACCTAGGCATTGTTTTTGTAGTTATGGAACTTTATGGTTGTGTTTATACAACCTAAAGCACTTGGTACACAAGGTCTGAATAAGTCCCCACTAGAACGTCCCGGTGTCCCGTGTGCCATGTAACCACAACATCTCCATGTTTTCTGTCTCTACTGTTGTCAAGGTGAATATGCCAAAAACTACCAGTCAACATTGACTACAACATGGTACATGTACAGACAACATGTTGTTTTATTATTCAAGGCTCATCTCTAGCTCCCCCAAAAAATATAGTCCCAGTTACCCTCTTTTACCCTCACTTTTAAGGACTGAATCTAACCTAAATAAATTAATAAAAACTGTTCAGAAATGTTATTAGATTTACTTCACATACATGTACATTTATGAGTCCAAAGTGAATGACAGGAAAGTGGAATAATCACAATAACACATTAAAAACTCAGACAATAAGATGATATAGTTGCTTTGAAACTACTTTTTACTTTTTACATTCTGTAAACACACTTTATAATAAGTGATACTGATAGACATGTAGTGCACATCATTACGATATTAATGTGAAGTGAACTCTTTCTTTGTCCTTCACAATAAGTGTACCAATAGAAGACGTCAGAAATTTGCTCCTAGATTGAGATCCACAACTGATTTTACAATCGTATATAAAAACCTTTGATCAAAGTTTTACAGTAACAAGGCATTAATATGAAAGTGAGAAAAAACAACAACAATAGAACACAATACAGTCATAAATGCCCTTTTACCGAAACAAACAAAGTTAAAGATGAGGATGAGTTACTCCTGCATCACGAAAGAAACACCAGAGTGAATTTAAGCCTCTTTATGTGGGCAAAAACTCATAAGCATCCAAAACAATCTTCATTTTAGTTACTGTGTGCTAGGGGTGACCCTGAATTGTCTGAATAGTAAATATTGAATATTTGATTTGAGTGCCTGATTTGACAGAGGTGAATTAATGTAGGCCCAAACTGATTTTATGTACAGCCAAAAAACACAGAACCTAATACCCTCTGTCTGTTCTTCTGCACCGCCTCAGTACGATAAAAAAGTACACACACACACACACACACACACACACACACACACACACACACACACAGTCTCACTGCTCTGCTCTGCTCTTACATCATAGAGCTTAAACACAAGGGGATTAATGAACAAAAACAAAAAAACATGATTATGAATCATGAAGTACAGTCGACTTGGCTGAATGCAAATTCTTTTAGACTTTCAGTACCTTTAAAAGCGCTATATAAATCAAATGTATTATTACAGTTATATTAATATTAGTTCAGGACACCCCAGCTGCGCACACAGTAAAGTTACTGCAGTGACAATCAAAAAAACACAAAACAGGTACAATATTAACATTGGTTCATAAAACCTACTAGAGCCAAAAACACTGGCTTACGTTTTCTGCAACACCTTCCTTGCTTGAAGGAAGTTAGTGTCTTAAACATATGGGGCAGCAAGTTTGTTTTTTCCGCTGCACAATCTTTTTAGTTTGTGAACTCTTACTCCCCACTCTATGACTAACACTTCACACGCCCTTTCCAATCTCCTCAATCTTCCAGCCGCTGGAATTCTTTCCGAATTTGTAAACAAGTCTCCGGCCATCGACTCTCTCCAAGATCTCCCTCTTATAGTAATACCTGAGGAAGGAGAAGTTCCAGTTAGTTCAGTGTGTAATTCCCTTAATGGTTTTAAGCACTTGTTAATAGATACAAGTGGCTTTTAGTCTCTTTAATAATAGTCTTTCACTTGGGGCTGGGCCAGGATTTAGGTTTCAGGTCAGATAATTACTGGCAACGAAAACTGGAAATGCAGCACCAAGAATGAAGGAGGGAAACTTCCTTGCATATTAAACCCTTTGCTGCACAGCCGTCATTTGAATTTCCTTAAGAAATGTATCTTTATGATCGTTTTTTGGTTTTTAATTGCATATAGTATCTTCACCAATCCACACGTCAATTGTATAATGTCTGTGGTTCTGGATTAGCTTTGTGAGCTGACATCATGGGTTATCTTGGCTTAAAGTTGACAGTCAGAGTGAAAAGGTGTGGCAACTCTTTGTAGAAGCCCTTTGAATTTCTAACAAGGTAAAGCACCAGTGTTTGCTTTTTCAGCCTCTAGATGCTCACTAAAACTCTCATGCGTCCCTGAACGTCTTTGTTGTAAAGTTTCGTTATTTGTACAAGAAGAAAATGCCTCACATCTGACTGTTTAGTGCTCATGTAAGATTCAGGCAGATTGAATGTAAAGGCTACATGAACTCACCTCATGGCACGACTGAGTTTTTCGTACGTCATGCTGCTGTTTTTTTTCTTCTGGCCCCACATCTGAGCCACAGCCTCAGACTTGAGGAACTTAAAGACACCCTCCTGACGATCCTCCCATTTCATCAGGCCTTCATTTCTCTCTGGGTGGATCAGAATGTCCCTGATGAACTCCCATAGGTGAGTGCCACGAGGCGCTATAGACACAGATTGAGGCACAGTGTTTGTTTATGCATGGATATATAAGCATTGGCATGCAACTCAGACAGATATTGAGAAGCTTTTTGATCAGTGTTTTACATGATGAATGATAGTATGCTGATGCACAGCCTTACCATGTTTAATTTTCTTTGGATGGTCATAAACGCTGCTGCTGTGTTCTCTATTAACTTTGGGGGGTCGCCCACGTGGTCGCTTCAGCCGAGACTCTACTTTCTCTGTTTTGATGTTCACCTCTGTCAAAAAAACATTAATTGTCAGATGTCTACTTAAAACACTGAGATGGTGGAATGCAAAGTACCTTACAGACAATGAGTTCTTTCACTTTACAATAACCATCATTTATAAATGGTAAACAGATAGTTTTTTAATGTTTAATCATCATTCATAAACCGTATATAGACCATTTACAATGGTAAATACATAATTTATTAATGTTTAACTAAGTACATTTATAAATGGCAAATAGATGGTATAATAATGTTAGTTTATAGTTACTTTACCATTAACAAACAATTAAATTACAATTAATAGTTTATCAATAGTTTTAGTTGCACTCATTATAACATTTTAACACCATATCAAGCATGTTAATGATTTTGAAATGATTCATATACCTTTAAGAAATTGGTTGAAAACATTTAACGATTAAAAATGTATAGCACTTTGTAAATGGTTAATAATTGGTCTATAAACATCTATAAACATTACTTAGTTGGTTATTGTAAAGTGTTACTGTTCTTTCTTCTTACTCACTTGATATCAGAGGATAAGAGAACTCTGGTTCTGATTCGCCGCTGCCAGACACTGGTGAACCGTGGCTTGAGAGGTCAAACATGCCACCTGAACACATGACAGATATGTTGTCAGATACACATCATTCTTAAGAAATTGGCAAAAGAATTGGGCAAGATGATAAGGATGAAATGCTTACTGTTAGAGGAGGAGCTGTACTCGCTATCAGAGTGGTTATCAGACAGGTAGTCAGTGTCTGCCAGCTCCATGGTCAGACTGCTCAGATCATAATCATCCCTGTAGTCAAACTCCCTCTTGGTGACAGGTCCTTCCACTGTTGGTTGGTAGTAAGTAGGAACATTAGATTTGTTATTCCCACACAAATCAATTGTATGCTACTATACATGCATGAAATGAAAATTAAGAATGCATCAAATTCAGAATTCAGAGTGTATTTTGACAGAACAACAGTACATTTTTCTAAACTCCACACAGACTCGAGAATTCGCTGCATGTTTTTTGGTTGATTAAACTACTAGTGTTGATTATTCCTGTTTTAAAAAGTTTGAGAGTTGCTTAAATTGCACTTATTTTTATAGACTGATTCTCTCACAGACTCCTTAAATTGTATGTGTTTTTGGATTCCTCTAGAAAGTGACATGAATTTTACTTTGTCTTTCATTCATTATTTCTTCATTATTTTGTTGTTTAAAAATGCTAAATTAATCTTACATTGTACTACATTCCTCTTCCTTGATTGGAACAAGCTCTTGCATTCATTTTATTTTGGAAAGACTTCATAAAACTGTAAAAACACAGGTTACCAGTTAAGATTTTATACCCTGCAGCGCATACTTTGTTTATTTCAATGAATGCTAAATTGAAATAGAAATTAAGTTTTTAAAATGTGTTTTTATTTTGACTGACAGAATAATTGATCAATCCAAAAAAAGAATTGATAGATTAATCGATCATAAATAATCATTAGGTGCAGCCCAAAACAAAAGTTTGAACATTCATCTCTTGAAACCCAACTTGGTAGAGGAGGGTTAGAATTAGTTGTGTGCAGTTGTGTGTGTTTAGCATGTGGCAAAAACAAAACTGAAACTCAGTCAAAGGAAAAAAAGTGTTTCGGTTTACCCCTAGCAGCTGGTTGGCAGGTAGCTTTTTATATTTATATTGTCTTTGTACAGTTGTTAATTGAATATATATCACAAAGGATAAGCAAATGATCATATTCTGTTTTAATTTGGACTTTATGATTGAATTACAATTTTAAAAAATGATTTTTTTTGCTGTAGTATGTAAAATCACTATACTATGTACCTTGGCCAATTCTAATGGTGCTGAGCAAAGGGAAGTTCAGGTTGTCCAGGAAGTTGTCCAAGAGCTGGCAGGTCTCATTCAGCTCTGATCCCGACAGGCTCAGCAGCTCTGGGGAAAAATGATCAAAGGAGATTAAAAAAAGCTATCTAGAACTATTGTATTTATTGACTATATTCTGGGTTTATTGACCCTTGACTTACTAAAATCTTAGTTTTCTAATACTTCATTTTACAGGTCTTCAAATTCCACGGTAATTAGGAAATAATTAGCAAGTAACATATTTAAATGTATCTTTTAAACTACTCCCAAATTACTTAACATTTTTCAGAAATCTCCCCAACATTATTTTTTTTATTATATTTTACTCTGACAGGTGTAGACAAAATGGCTGGTAACATTGTTAATACATTCCACATTTCATGGTAAGTAGATAATAATTAACAAGCAAACATCTTCAAAAATGTTGAGTAAACTACAAACAAATTATTGTAAAATTATATTTCTATTTATTATATTTACCAATGACCATTTTTAGTTAGCTAGTAATATTTTTTTATATAGTTCTGCCAAGTGAATTGATAATGCATAATTGGGTTTGCTTGCAAAATTTTTAATTGTATTCAACTTTATTTTGCTACTACAAATGCAGAGTAATGTACACAATTAAGTAAGTGAATAGTTAATGTATGAATATCGAATAAATAACAGAATAAAAAACTGGGGTCCTAATTTTAAGTAAATTGTGTCATTCCATTATAAACCACTAATCCGATGCCAAGAAAATATGTAGAAATCAATCTGATTAAAGGGAAAACACTGATTAAAATTTGGATGGGAAATGTAAACAGAATACCGTAGTCATAATGAAGGTACTTGCCAAGTTATTTATAATTTGTATTGATACACGATTTCCCATAAAGTTGGAATCATTTTGTTTTCAGACACAATCCTCTGTGAACTGTGGTTTCATTTTTATTGAGATGTGTTTGGAAGAGATTTATTAATAAAGTTTTGAGAAGATGTACACTGTATCTGTCAATCATAAATCACATTGTCACAATCATTACATGGAAAGAGGTAAAACAAATTTTATTCCAACTTTATGAGCGACCGTGTATATAATCTATATCTTACATATATTTCATAAGGCGAGATCTTAAAGCCTTTTATTATTGACAACAAGGCTAAGTCGGCAAGTTTTTAACCCTGCAAAGTTAAATAATTCCTCTATATTTTTCATGTGAGCTAATTTGACCTATCAGTTAAATTGGTAGTAAAATAACTTTAAACAGAATATAATAGTAATGCAATTTTTTGGTTGTCATTTTGTAGGAATCAAACAAACAGGTATTTGTTTAATATCTACTAATTATTAACTAAATAGCATAGTATAATTATTAATAATAAAAAACATCACCAAACTCTGACTTCAATTCCAGACCAGCACCCAAATAGTGTGAAATATGGATATATAACAGCACTGAAATTCTAAGAATCATTCCGACATAACAGCTGAAGTTTTACCATGTTTGGTGTTGTGTTCCTGCAGACTCTGTTGAAGATGTAGACCGAGCTGTGGGCCGAACACCCCCATCATCTGTTCCCTGTTCATCTGGCAGAGAGAAGGGCCATCCATGGTGCAGTAGGCCAGATTCAAATTGCTCGCATCAAACTTGGTACTTTCTACTTGGTCACTGATCCACTCCAGGACGTTATCTGCTGTCCACCAGCGAGGGCTGATCTGCCTGTACAACTGACCTGTAGAGAGGGAGGCAGGTATTGAAGGTGTGTTTATGGAACTATCACTATGGAACAGCATTACGAATCAGGAGCTGAAATTGGCAGTAAGGCAGATTTATATTATAATCTATAAATGTTAAGTTGTCTCCCCCAAAACTGAAACTTGCTTATTAAATGTACTGCTATATGTGAATATATGTATATTTTATTTATTTTATTTTGTTCCTTTCATGAAGGTGGACAACAAAATGTGTACAGATTGGAAAGGAGCAGCAAGAAGAAAAAATTTCTTATGTTTGTCTGCCCGCTAATTGATAAATAAAAATAAAAAAGATGGTCTGACATCACATACAATTGATTTTCAGTAGCCTACACCAACACAACTTTGATTATAACAAAACACTTAAAACAACAAAAACAAACAAAACCCCATACAAGTACATGTCTACATCTCAAAAACAAAAGACCAAAAAACAACTGATCATAAACAATCAGTTTAAGTTTCCAGTACATATTGAACATTTTTTCTGCATTTGTACATTTTTTTTTAAATCTGTTATTATCTGTACAACCTTTTAAATCCTGTAGTTGGGAATTCCATATTTTTTACACCGACAACCAAAACACACATTTGTTTCAAGGTAGTCCGAGCAATATATGTGTATGTATTTATATACACGCTCAGCTATCAGAAATGTGAAATGATACAATTCTGCATCATCATCTGATTTAGGGCAGACAAAACAAAGCCTAAGCGACTGAGCAACTGGGTGGCAGCATTCACCCCTTCAATGGTTATGCTGAGTTAAACATTGTCAACCTGGTTAATGATTGAGCCAACAGTGTCTAAATGAGGTCAAAGCAAAGTTCAGTGAGCTAATGGTTCCACTGGCTGAAGTTTGAAAATAAGGAATCATGTTTACTGTGAGATTAGTCTTCAGGTGAAACTCGTCACGAAACTCAGACTAATGGTTAACAAAGGCTTCACCACCAAGACGCCACAAGTTTTTTTGCTGTCACACAGATGACACAAACACCTGATTCTGACACCGATGATCAGACAGAAATGAAAGTCACAGCAGGACTAAGTGTCCCTCTTACCGCTCATGATGGAGCTGTATGTTGAGTTGCTGTTCTGCAGCACACTGGGCTGCTCTGGGACATCAGCGCTGCCAGTCTGATACATGGTGAGGTTGGCCAGAGTTAGGATGCTGCTGAGGCACGGAGATGACATGGAGACGCTGAGAGACATAGAAGATACCTGTTAACAAACAAGAGCTACTGTCACTTCAAGTAATACCTAATAAACACATTTGTTGTGGTTCAGCTCTGTAACATAATCCAAATCTGTATCATTTCTTAACATGAACACAAATATTTAAATAAAAATGTACTAATGTCTTTACCTGATTACAGCATGAGCCACAATATGAAGCAAAAGAACTTAGCTCCAAGACAATACGCAGAGGGACCGTGTGGTGATAATTACCACTGTTGAAATATCACTTTTCTCTTTTGCCTGTTCTCTGTGTAGCCCGTCTCTGAAGCGCCGATGCATCTGCTGCTGCACTTAACCACCTGTGGATTTTTACGGTAAAGGAGTGGACTCAGGTGAGTTAAGGGGAATTCCACCTGAAATGGCCACACCTCCATCCCACTTTCCCGAGAACTCGATCAACAAAACAAACCTGCTCTGCTATTATCTCTCACCCTTTTTTCTGTGTTGTTCACACCATCAGATATGGTTACTTTGTGTCTGTAATTACAGACTGGGTAAGCATTAATAGGTTTGCTTTGTTTTAGGAGATTCCTTTAGCTGAAAATGAAATGATGGAATGTGTTGGGGGATCTTCATTCAGTACAAATAGATTAAAGCAGCTGAGTGGAGTATTATTTGCTTTAATAAAAGTTAAAATATCAATTGTGACATTGAACAGTGCAACTGAGTTAACTTAACTCATTATCCCTGAGCGATTTAGCACTTATTAACCCATACACGTTATCTAGAGTTGCCTCCTTTTCACATTAAATAAATCCATTAAAAGACACAACTAATGAAATTTAAAGAGCCTTTATTAATGTGAAACAGATGTAAAACAAATGGAGGTTTAAATGCACATGTTCTGTTATCCTCCAGTGAAAGAACAACAACCTTGTGTTATTGTGAGGGTGTTGGATGCTGTCCACTTTATAAAGCTCTTGAAGCAGATTTGTGATTTGTGATATTAGGCTACATAATGGACCAATTCAGATATTTTCAACAAACTATTAGTAGTTATGGGCAAATCCTTACTCTAGACTGAACTGGGGGAAATATTTAAGTTTTATGCTTTGCTACATAATAGCGCATACTTGGTGTTATTAAGTGAGAATGAATATTCTTGTGGTATTACTACCAAAGCATATTAAGATCATAATTCAACCTCCTAATGTACTACTACTTACATTACTACCAAATAGCAAATGTGTTACAATTCCGCACAAAATTAAGTATATTCTGTGTTCACCATGCAATGTAAACACAATTTTAAAGATGCTCTAAACAGATTGGGCTTGTCACACTTGCGTTGATCACTTACATAATGAACCTGAGTGGACACTATTATGAGAAACAGATACAAAAAGTCAGGCCAAAAGTAAACAAATGGAATGTTGATACAAAGTGTTTCCTGACAGTGAGAAAGACAGGATCCTTCAGGGCAAACACACATTGTTTCATAGGCCTGTTCAGGTGTCATCTTGCACACAGAGAGCTGCAGGTTTCTGTCCTGAAATACACCTCCTGTTGATGCGTCTCACTGCTGGTACCTAGTGGCCACAAATATGTGCACATCCAAATATTACAGCCACCTAATCTGTGGGAAGGCACAAGTTTACAACTTGGCTACAAGGATTTTCTTCCATTTGGAGCATTAATGAAGTGCAACCCTGATGTTCTGGCTGCAGATGTCTTGGATGGGGTTGAGGTCAATGCTCTGTGTTTTTTCCTTCTAGTTCTTGCTTTTACAACTGAGCCATACAACTATTGCAGCATATTTAGGCCCAGTAATTACATGACAACCACACTGACTTGACACACTTGAAAATTAGGCTAAAATGTAAAATGTTCCTTTAAAACCTTTTTGCGGCTGTTTGTTTCAGTTTGTGTCAGTACAAATATGCTGATTTTTTTTGGTGTTATTATAGTGTGACAATAAAGTTAATGTTGGATATTGTGTATTATTTGGATATTGTGTGTTTTATGGGATATATACACCGCCCGCCCACTTTATTAGGTACACCAATACAATCTAATTCTTATTCTACTTTATGTTTATTATGGAGGTTACACTGAATGGTGGTGGTGTACTGGAGTACATAATTGGAGTACTATATTAACAAGTGTTCCAATATTCAGACACTGTATGTAAAATGGGTGGCCTAAATATTAGACACACCTCCTCTAGTTCAACACAACTGTAAACTTCAACCTCCATAGTAAAGATATAGTTAAAATAATAACTCACTGACAATGCCCATCAAAACTGAACATTATTATTAATATTATTATTATTGTTGTTGTTATTATTATTATTTTATTGTCAAGGCAGATTGTATGGCTGGAGATTGTTTTGATCACATGAGATTAAGTAGACCTAAGGAAGTGGACAGTTGGTGTATATGTACGTGCAGCCATATGTGTGTGTGTTAGAGTGTGCGTGTGTGTGTGTGTGTATGTGTGTGTGTGTGTGAATGGGATTTGATATGATTGTATTTCTATTAATAAAATGATTAATCCTGCTTATTGGTCCGAGTCTTTATCAACTCACTTATTGATTTTCTGTGTGGAAAAAAAAGTAGGTCTACATAGGTTTTTCAGCATCAAAGCAGTAATCATTATCTGAAGCCAGTGCAGATGAAATTAGAGAGTATTTATACTTTTTAAATGAGGTTTTATTCGTCAAAGTTTATTTGTCATAAGTTTGCCTGTGTGTTGCTTATGTTATTGTGAAAAAGGATATTTACCCTTGCTGATGTTTTCACCCTTACTTCAAATTATAATTTTTCAGACATAACAAACAGAAATGTTCTTACAAAACAGAGGGTGACTATTGATGCAGTTTCACTGCACTGAAGATTTGTGCAGCTTCTCCATTGCTGCTGTCCCAAATTTCACAATAGCACTCACACCTTTTTTCCACAGAGTGCTGGAAGAAAAGGTTAGTGTGGAATGCGGCCCCTCAGGTTTCTGCTTTCTGACAAGGCACCAGCTTTCATGGCCTGTGGAAAAACTGACAAATCATTTCACCACATGTTTTTTTTCTTCACCTTTCTTTACTCTCATGCACCTGGGGCCTGTTGCACAAAACTAGGATAAGGGATTAAGCCGGGTTATGTTGGTTATCCTGGCTCAACTTATTCGTGATCCGGTTGCACAAAAGCAGGACAGGGGGCAGTAGAATATGTTATGGTATAAGTTACCATGGAAATTTATTCTATGGAGCTAGCCTGCCCCAGACCAGGCTAAGTTCCAGGATCTATTTAATCTCATCTCTTATCTCAGTCAGCAGTCACCACAAACGGACACCAATAGTTATTCCACTGGCCTTTACACATTGTTATCACATAGAACTAGACCCACTGTCATTATTTAAACATTTGTGATCATTCATTTCAGTCATTTTGGATAACTGATTATTTTAGATGATGTTGCAATCATTGGATAATTTACAGTTTCCCATAGAATTTAGGGCTATATATAAAATGACAGATTACTAATTTAACTTGTTTTAGAGGAGGAGAGTTGTTAAAATGAGGGCCGTGGAGCTTTTTGTGGAATTGTACTTCAGTATAGGTTTCACCAACAAGGAGATACTTAATCTTTTGGCACATCAGCCAGCATCACATTGTCAGAAGTATCAGGACTTTAAAAAGATGCAAGACAATACATCTTTTCCGCAGAAAGAATCAGTCTCATAAATTTATGGCTTTTGTTGTCTTCCTCAGTGTGGCCCTAAAACTTGGTCGTATAAAATACACATCCCATATAAATAAATATATACACAAAGTGTAACATTATGTTCCTTTATTGAATAAGGATAAATCAAAACAGGTAAACCATCGGCTCCTTTCAAAACTGAAGTCACAGTGACTCTACAAGATAGAAAGCACAGAATCAAAGTATATTATACAACACAAGGATAAATACACATTCAAAGGTCTAAATATAATACACCCCTCATGTCTGCACACTGAAATAAATGCAGGACAAATCCATACACATGGAATGAACAGACGAATGATGCAGTAGCCTCCCTGCAAGCTTGTATACACACAGTATACAGCACGTACATGATAAGAGGCCAAATCAATAAAATAAAAAAACACACAAATTCCTCTGCCACTGCAGGACATATTTAACTTAAATTTAAAGCATGCATATTAACTAAAATAACTTAGCACATATTGGTCCCTCACTGGCCGACCACTGTCGTCATCAGGGAAGATTGCAGGATTGTCCCAGTCCATGGTTGGGGGCCCTCTGGGGGCCCTCTCCTTCCTCAGGCAGGCCACATTGTGGAGGACAGTGAAGACACTGAAAGCGTGCCTTCAGGAGGCCAAAGGTCATCTCGACTCTGGTCCTGGTCCTGGCATGGGCATGGTCGTAGGCCTGCTGTGCTTCCTGGGGGTCTGTGAATGGTGTCAGGAGAAAAGGCTGGCAGGCAGACCCCCTGTCTCCCAGCAACACCCCAGAGAATTCACCTGTCAACACAAAATCTCATCATTACAACCTCAAACAGAGTGACATTCTTCACACAGCCATTATGTAAAAAGTGGTTATTAATGGCTGTGTGGCTCACCTTGTGATAGGCGCTGACAGATTTCAGAGGTCCCAAAGACTCTGGAGTCATGGACTGAGGCCATTCTGCCACAACATTGATCAGACAGTCAGCATAGCAGACCATCTGAAATCATAAGATGAGGACTATTAAACCAATCAATGCACATCACAAGCAATGCACAGTGTTCATCAATTGACAATATCAAAAAGTTATGTTCACCTGAACATTAATGCTGTGAAAGGATTTCCTATTCACAAAATCCACCTCATGGGCCCCTGGGGGGATTTTATCCTGAGGTGTGTGCAGTCCAGTGCACCAGTGACATTGGGGAAACCTGTAACACAAAGTAATGAGTATCCTACTATGACTAGTAACAGTTGTCCTGTCATTTCTAGATTTTCTCACCTGCAATCCTATAGAACTCATAAATAATCAAAGGTTTTTCTGGGAAATCACCCATATATGTATATATTACACATGATAGGCAAAAAGTGGAAGAGGAAAAAAAATGTTATTGTCATTATTATTGTTGTTATTATTATTATTGTTATTATTATTATTATTATTATTATTATTATTATTATTATTATTATTATTTTGTATTTATTTATTTATTTATTTTATTACTACTACTACTACTACTACTACTACTACTTATTTTATATACATATATTAAACATGATATACTTGACAATATCAGGTATTAAATACAAAAAATGCAGAGGAGCAGCAGCTGAAGGTGTTTTCGTTTACAGGTCAAGTCTTCCCTCTGCTGGTGGAAAATGTGTATCGCCTCTTCAGAAACCTTTTTTAAACTCAATAAAAGAGGTAATGAGTCATGTAAGAGGCATATAAAACGAATTTATGATTTTTTCTCATTCCTCTTCCAGATGCAATTTCGTCCCACTACTAGTCCTACAACTGGAAGAGTTGCAGGAAGAATATTATATATCAAAACGTGCGGTTTGATCGGGATCGGTGTGCTATTACTTTTGTCTACGAAATGCGAATTTGGCCAAAATTTTGCATTGAAGTGAATGGGACGGCCGAAAAAAAATTAGCGAAAAAGAACAATAATTGGGGATTTTTAAACGTCTACTTCTCCGGCATAATTTCACCTAGAGACTCCTTTTAAACTTTAAACAGTAGACATAAGTCTTGTGCATCGGCGCATTAATCCACGTTTCGATAGGTCATATAGTTTTTTATCAATCCCTGTTCAATGACCATGATCATTTTTGGAGAAATTCTGAGATTATAATGGGTGTGTATTGCATGGAATGTTCGTGTCACAGTGTGTGACATCATCGCCAGAGTGTAGAGGGAGAGAAAAAAAAGTCAAAAAATAAATTTGAAAACTGCGCTCCAGGCCGCAAGTTCCACTCTACAGAAATAATTTATACATAGAAATGTAGGAAAATTCGTCTTCTCCCTCACAATCCTCTGGTAAAGCTGTCAGAGTTATAGTTTGGGCGTAGGATGCACAGATGCGCCACCAACACGCACCAACAGCCTCATTGGCTTCCATATTTTTAAAAAATGAAGATTTCTGAAAAAGGGAGATGTAACAGTTTTTTAGATCACTCTAACAAAGCTATTTTTTCATTTTTCTATAAGCATATGTAAAAACATATGTAGCTGTTCAGGCAGAACTCAGGACGCTCAAAGTGAAGTCGGATCAATGATAGGTATTATGGTTTTGCCAAAATGCTTTCTGTTCGAGGCCAGAAATTCCAGTCTGTCCACCTCTGGCTGCTGTCACTCTTCCGAGAACATTCAGGTGGCAGTTAATTCTGTTGATTGCTCTGCTCTGATTGCCTTTGATCTTTGCTCTGATTGCCTTTGATCTTTGCTCTGATTGCCTTTGATCTTTGCTGTGATTACAGTGTGATTGAAGTAGCATGCTGACGTGTTTCATTCAGCAGGATAATCTTCACAAATTAACACCACTTTTATGATGTTTGAAGCGGTGTGTGACAAGCTCATCAGCGGTTTTGACAAGCTAGTGAAACCGTAGCCTAATAAATTGTTTATTAACAAAATTTACAACCTATAAGAGTTTACAGAGCTCTCAAAAACACGACTAGAGGCTATGAGGAGGACTAGTGAGAGAGTTTCCGTCAACCACTGTAGTCTCCTTAGCAACTTGTTAGCTACCGCCTTTTTAAGGACACATAAAAACTTGAAAATTCACAAGTGGGGATATTTAGTAACTTCTTTTATATCGTACAACAAAACGGCAACATTTCTTCAGCGTGTGGTAACCACAGACCTTATTTCAGGCATCTAACCACCAACACAATTAAAAATCCTCATTGAGTTTGAGAGGTTAAACCCCAGGGTGCTAACTTACTTTAAGAACTCATCCATGTGGTGCTCAATACTGTCTGCAAAAAGTCCTGCAACAACTCACTTAAATCCACTGTAGAGAGCCAGCGATGACGGCGACTGTACGAAGACTTGTGTGCATTAAACAAACACTACAGCGAGTATTGCTTTAACTTTTAAAGAAGCAGAACCAGATACCTGATGAGTCTATCTCAATATGGTTCCTGCAAAGATAATAAAGAGCTGCAGCTCAAGGCTCAACGTTTGTTCTTACACTAAACTAAATTCACGCTGCTGAAGAGACAACACTGAACTCTGATGACCCTCCTGCTCAGGATCCTCTGTGTGGCCTTCAGACAAAAAAAAAATAAACGGCTGAAGTCTGTTTGAAGTGTTTTCTGATGAACAAGTGAACCACACAGATGCATTGTCTAAACTCAAAACCTACAAAATAACAGAAATCCAACAAATAGTTAAAATAAAGGAATACTTAGCACTGCTGGGTCGATCAAAGCATCATTTTGCTGCATGTTTTAGCCCATTAACTACAAAATTCAATATTTTAAAGTGGAATATTGTAACATTATTCCACTTCAGACTTTACAAGCTACACAGTCAAAATCAGATCCTATAAAAAAACAAAACAAACAACAACAATTTAACATTTAGAGAAGTATAGTGACTTTTATCATTTATTACAATTATTTTAAATGTTGTAGCAGTGAGATAAAATTAAGAATTTTTAAGTTGAAACGCCAAAACATGCAACAAATTATTAGTTTGGTCCTTGAAATTAAAATAATTCAACTCAAAGCTTGTGATTTATTTGAATTCATGAACATTCCTGGACACCTATCAATGTAAAATAACAAACAATCTACAATGACAGCAATAATTATTTATTAGGGTAATTTGTATTTTCAGAGTGTACATGACGATGCACATACAGTTATCTGATGTCACTTGTTTTAAAATGTTAAATGAACCTCTTGTCAGACATATGGATTGTTCTTTGTTCTGTTTTGTTCCATTAAAGCCTTCATGTAACTCATGTTGTATAAATGCTTCGTCAAGCAAATCATTGTAAAGAGAAATAATTAACCAGCTGATTAAATTACATTATTTCCAAGACTTATTATTGGTAGAACCTGTACTTGAGGTATCAATCTGACCAAATATAAATAAAGATTTTTAACATATGTTCCTTGAAATATAAGTGTGAGAGAAAATCAAAAGACAGAAGTCTTTAATTTTGTTTGTAAACGAAATCTACAACATCTTTTTAGTTTGTTACTTTCCTTGATGAGTGACAGTTGCTGGTTTGTTGCTGCTCCCCACTGTCAGTAAAAAAATGACCAATAAATGACCAATCAATCACTACATCAAAGTAATAAGATGCTACAAATTCAAAATGTCAACGTAAGCCAATTCAAGCCCATTATGTTGCATAGCTACACATATTTTGCTCCATTGCCACTGTCACTGTTTTTGTTTTTTATTGAAGCCATATAACCACTAAAATAAACTAAAACTGCTTTTTAAAAGCAAATGAAAATGTGTTTATCAGACTCTTCTGTTATTGTAACTTGAATCTTGTCGAAGTATACTCACTGCTGAGTATATTTCATGACGTCATGTTTGTTTGCTTTTTGCTTGGAACAGTATAATAGAAAACTTCACACAGCGGCTTTTTCGAACATTTGAGAAGTTTTACTCCTGCTTATCAAGATGTGTCACACACACACACACACACACACACACACACACTCATGTAACAGGTTTTATCAAGTGAAAAACACGTTACAGGCATTAGACTACATGAATCCTTAAGAATGAACATATTTTATTAACTGTATTTTGTATTAGTATTAGGCTAAAGTGTCATATCCATGTCTAGCTCGCTTTGTTTTAAGTTAAGTAAAATAATTTTACTTAGCTCACTAAAGTGTGAGCTTCTTAGATATAAAACAGCTCTATATCTATGTCTAGCTCGCTTTAGGGACAAATGTTAGTTACGTTTTTGTGCTGTAGTTAGCTAGTTAGCATTCTAGCTGTTACAATAGCTCCCTGTGTGAATTTTTTTATATATATATTTTTTAAGTAGAACATGTTGCAAGCAATTTGACTCCAAGAATCCAGATAAATGTACATATTTTATTCAGATTTTGTTGCTTTTATAAGTTATAAGTTCATAAGTTGCTTTTGTTGGCTAAGTTCTGAAGAAATGTCAGCTAATTTCTTGTACTGTGGTTAGCTAGTTGGCTTCCCAGATACCTGTTACACTAATTCCTGTGTAGGCCTACTGAAATTGTTTGGGGTTTAAGTTCAGATGGTGACTCCAAGAATCCAGATAAATATACATATTTTATTCAGATTAAGTTCTTGTGCTTTAGCTAAGCCAGCTAGTTAGCTTCCCAGTTAGCAGTTACGTTAGCTTTTTTTGTTGCTAAAATATGAAAATCATGTTACAAATATAATGTAAGAAGAATCCATAGAATTTTTGTTTAGATTTCGATATTTTGCCCTGTAGATAATGTTAGCTTTGGCATTAGCTTGCACTAAGTTGTTGTACTGTAGTAAACTCAGTAAGCTAGTTACCCTGCTAGCTCTCACTGCAACTTCAGGAAATTGAAATAACACATTTTTGTCCCCCTCTGGGTGGGGAGAGAGGTACTGCCTCAAGCGAAGGAGTTCAAGTATCTCGGGGTCTTGTTCACGAGTGAGGGTAGAATGGAGCATGAGATGGACAGGCGATTTGGTGCGGCGTCAGCAGTGATGCGGGCGTTGTACCGGACCGTTGTGGTGAAGAAGGAGCTGAGCCTGAAGGCAAAGCTCTCGATTTACCGGCCCATCTACGTTCCAACCCTCACCTATGGTCATGAGCTTTGGGTAGTGACGGAAAGAATGAGATCGCGGGTACAAGCGGCCGAAATGAGCTTCCTCCGTAGGGTGGCTGGGCTCAGCCTTAGAGATAGGGTGAGGAGCTCAGACATCCGGAGAGAGCTCGGAGTAGAGCCGCTGCTCCTTCTCCTCTAAAGGAGCCAGTTGAGGTGGTTTGGGCATCTGGTAAGGATGCCTCCCGGGCCCTCCCGTTAGAGGTGTTCCGGGCACGTCCAACTGGTAGGAGGCCCCAGGGAAGACCCAGAACACGGTGGAGGGATTATATCTCTCGCCTGGCCTGGGAACGCCTCGGGGTCCCCCAGGAGGAGCTGGACGTTGTGGCTGGGGAGAGGGGCGCCTGGAATGCCCTGATTAGCCTGCTGCCCCCGCGACCCGGCCCCGGATAAGCGGACGAGAATGGATGGATGGATGGATAATATTATTATGATAATTCCATATATAAAATGTACACTCATTAATGATATTGCATCAGCTATCTCTTTATTGGATTATGATGACATATCACAAAATGAAGGACACATACAGATATTTAAGATAAAAAAGATAATACTAAAAAGTCATGTTAATAAAATTAGAATAATTTCGTAACATGGTTATAAGCTAATATTTAATGAATAATTAGCTGTAGTTTGATTTCATTCTTGATTGTTTCTTGGTTGGTTATTATAGCTTTTTACAGCTTTCCGAACACATGGCCCTGTGTGTTTCACTAAAACTCTTTTCTCTTGCTCTCCCCCTTATTGTAAAACTTCCTGGTGTTCTTCTCTCCCTTCGGGTGACGCCATTTTTTCCCCTTGCTTTTCAGGATTGCCCGTTTCTCCTGCCACTCATAGGAGTCCTCCACCAGCACCTTTCCTCTGGAGGTGTAGCTGATGTAGGACCAGGTGAGGACAGAGCCGCTGCATGGCCTGAAGACACAATTATATATTTATATATATACGTCTATAAAAACTATAATAATGATTATATACGACAGAATATTTCATTTAAATAACATTGTGGTAAAGCTACACACACATACCCATAGGCATTGGGGTCCATGTACTGTAAGACCTCTCTGTAGCGGAGAGGATAATCCCAAATCTGAACGTCTGTCACTTGACCGTCAAAACTGAAAAAGTCAATCACTGGCTGACCTGTCCAGCCATACTGAACACACAAACAGAAGAAAGATTATACAGAGACAATAGTCTTTAAATATGATTACATACAAAATTCATCCAAGTTCCAAGAGGCAGTTTGAATTAGTCCATTCATATCTCTGATCTTTTTCAGCAGGATTTAGTGTTAAATTAATGTTAATTACAAAATGACCACAAAGAAACACAAAATGAACAAAAAGAGACACAAAATCACCATTAAGAGACACAAAAAGACCACAAAGACGCATAATTACCATAAATAGACACAAAATTACCACAAAGAGACACACAATGAACAAAAAGAAACACAAAATTACCACAGAGACATAAAATTATCTCAGAGACACAAAATGATGTCAAAGAGACACAAAATTACCACAAAGGGACACATAATGATTGTTTCCAGCTGTGTTTAGTGTTAAATTAGTGTTAAGTTATGCACATGTATTGCCAAATATATGATGGTTTTGGTCTAAAATCTTAAATTGTGCCAATAAAATTCAAAATTAAGGTTGCTCAGCCCTAGCCTGGGTATACCCAGACTGCCTTGCGCGCTCAAATTTAATTTCGAACCTCCAGGCAGTCTGGCAACTAGAGGGATTTCTTAGCCCTGTTTTAGGGATCCAATCACAGAGCGGGGAGGGACGGCAAGATGATGACGCGTACTACTCGGCACTTGGAAGCTTTCCGGATCCAACATGGCTGCTGCAGACGCGAAACTCTCTTTAGCTGTAGATGGTGTTTTAAATAGTTTAGAGCGAAAGTTGAAAGGCGAAAGGTCTCTTGGCGGCTCCGCTGTCCCCCGGCTCGTAGCGAGATCACCGGTAGCGGGGCTATTAGCGCCGCGCGGGCGGTCTCGGCGGCTCGTTGCGCCGAGCCGGCGGGCCGTCGGTCACCGCCGGTGATCTCGCTCCGAATCGGGGGACAGCAGAGCCGCCGAGAGACCCGCAGCAGCTTGTTTGTTGCCCATAAAATCAGTGGATGTGTGTGGCAGAATGACATGAGGGGTAATAAAGCGTGAAAATAAATAATCTTGCAGAAAGCGAGAACTGGAGAAGCAAAGCAGCAGCAACACTCTCTCATAGACACACACACAACAAACATCCATTTGTGTTGCTCTACTACATCATCTGGTATAACTGATCTGACTAGCTAAGAGCTACCTACAGACGCTTTGATAGCAGTCTAAGCGCCCAATAAACGGCTCTGGAGGATCGTAAACCACACCTCCTCTACGGAGAAATCCATTGAAGGTGTCCAGACCTAATCTCCAATGAGACTTGGTCTGGTGTTAGCCCTATATTTCACAGGCTTTTGATCTAATATAATCAAGTGAAAGTATGTGGAATTTATAAACACAAAAAAATGGTTTTAGTGTTAAATTACTCTTTGGATCCAAATACCAACCCAATAATCTAAGAATGTTCACTTGCATGTATTTTGATTGATCAGTGCTGCAGTTTGCTGGCCAACGTTTTGTGGTAGCAAAAAATCAGTCTGGTTCAACTGTGTTGCTGGACTGTATCCTGATTTTGTCTTAAATTGGTGTTAATGTCCTTGCAAATTGTTTCATGTCCTATAATTCTGTTTTGCACATGTAGTCCTAAAATATAAAGTTACTATCAGTACAGAATCTATAATTGTTTCAAAGTTTTTTAAATAATGAAGGTTCAGGGCCATATCGTTTCGCTCTACAGTCATGGAAAAAATTATAACACAATTTTTTCCTTCAATTTCTTGTTCATTCTAATGCCTGGTACAACTAAAGGTACATTTGTTTGGGCAAATATAATGACAACAACAAAAATAGCTGATAAAAGTTAAATTTCAGAGCTGATATCTAGACATTTCCCTTGGTTTTCTTGATAATAACCAGAATCATTATCAATAAAACCATGTTAAATGTCTTGATATCAGCTTTTAAATTAAACTCTTATGAGCTATTTTTGTTGTTATCATTACATTTATCCAACAAATGTACCTTTAGTTGTACCAGTCATTAAAATGAACAAGAAATTGAAGAAAACAATGGTCTAATAATTTTTTCCATGAGGGTTTATGGTCTGAAGGACAGAATTGATTGAAAAATGCCAGGGCACTGAACCAGAATTAACTGATAATAAAATGACTGTATGTAGAATTTAGAAACACTTGCGTGTTGTGTGATCTTGTGTTAAATTACTCTTCGAGTCTACCTGCCTTTAATTTATTAATTTATACAAGTAGAATGTGCTTCAGTATGTTCTTCTTTGTTCTCACCCGAGCAGACATCGTCTTCCTGATGCTCATGTTGGAGCCGCTGAACACCTGGGCCACATTTTTCACTGAGTCCACAGTGATGCAGACTCTGGTCCAGATGTCCTCTTCAATGTTTGGCCAGAGCTTTAAGTAAGGTTTCAGGTACAGCCGGTTCGTCCTGTACACGCCAAAGGTCAGCCAATACCCAGAATTACTGACTGCCACCCTCAGAGGGCTGCTGCTGGATTTACTGAGCAGGAAGAGAGTCTGAAGGTTTGCCTGTTCATCGGTCATGTAACGCAGACACACGGACACACCTGCATATCAGATGGAGAGGGTTGATCGACAAAATCATTTAGAAACTAACAGTTATTTGGTTGGTTGTGGAACATCAATTAAAAAAAGAACAGCCTAACTCAAGAACCAAAGCGTTAATTTTGAAATTTAAGTTAATTAAATGTAAGACATTGGAGGCACCTGCTTCTACTACTACCTCTAAAAGTACAATAAAGCAACACAAGACAACCTCAAAAAGATGCAATTACAACCACAGAGACACAAAATAACAGTACAGAGAAGCAAAATGACCAAGATAAAGAATCACAAAATTCCCTAATTTCAAAAATATTAAGAATAATAAGAATAAGAATAATAAGAGACAAAATATTTCAACAAAGTGGCATAAAATGACCAACAAAATGACCACAAAGGCATGCAAAATTATCACAAACAGACATGCAATTACCTCATAGAGACACAAAATGACCACAAGAAAACATAAATTGACCAAAACGAAACCTAAAATAAACCACAAAGACACACAAAGTAGTTCAAAGAGACACAAAAAGTGACCACAAAGAGACACAAAGTGACCTCAAAGAGACACAAAGAGACACAAAGTGACCACAAAGAGATACAAAAGTATATCAAAGAGATACAAAGTGACCACAAAGAGATACAAAATTATATCAAAGAGATACAAAGTGACCACAAAGAGATACAAAGTGACCACAAAGAGATACAAGGTTACCACAAAGAGATACAAAGTGACCATAAAGGGATATTAAGTGACCACAAAGAGATACAAAATTCTATCAAAGAGATACAAAGTGACCACAAAGAGATACAAAATTATATCAAAGAGACACAAAATTATATCAGAGAGATACAAAGTGACCACAAAGAGAGACAAAGTGACCACAAAGAGATACAAAGTGACCACAAAGAGATACAAAATGATATCAAAGAGATACAAAATGATATCAAAGAGATACAAAGTGACCACAAAGAGATACAGAATGATATCAAAGAGATAAAAAGTGACCACAAAGAGATACAAAATTATATCAAAGAGACACAAAGTGACCACAGAGAGATACAAAGTGACCATAAAGACATACAAAGCGACCACAAAGAGATAAAAATTGACCACAAAGAGATACAAAGTGACCATAAAGAGATACAAAGTGACCACAAAGAGACACAAAGTGACCACAAAGAGATACAGAGTGACCACAAAGAGATGCAAAGTGACCATAAAGGGATATTAAGTGACCACAAAGAGATACAGAATTATATCAAAGAGATACAAAGGGACCACAAAGAGATACAAAGTGACCACAAAGAGATACAAAGTGACCATAAAGGGATATTAAGTGACCACAAAGAGATACAAAATTCTATCAAAGAGATACAAAGTGACCACAAAGAGATACAAAATGATATCAAAGAGATACAAAATGATATCAAAGAGATACAAAATGATATCAAAGAGATACAAAGTGACCACAAAGAGATACAGAATGATATCAAAGAGATAAAAAGTGACCACAAAGAGATACAAAATTATATCAAAGAGATACAAAGTGACCACAAAGAGATACAAAGTGACCATAAAGAGATACAAAGTGACCACAAAGAGATACAAAATTATTTCAAAGAGATATAAAATTATATCAAAGAGACACAAAATTATATCAAAGAGACACAAAGTGACCACAAAGAGATACAAAGTGACCATAAAGAGACACAAAATGACCACAAAGAGACACAAAATTACTTTCCTGAAACTGATGTATTACGCAGTCTTATTTTAAAAATATTTTTCTTTTACCTTTTTAACCTCTAGTTTCAATGATGACTATGTAGTTTGTGAATGTACTCACCTGCAGTGGGAGATCCTGTGGTCCAGGGTGTGGTGTAGTAGGGCCGGGTCGGGTAGTGACGGGTCGGGTAGTGACGGGTCGGGTAGGGCTGGGTCGGGTAGGGCCGGGTCGGGTAGGGCCGAGTCGGGTAGTGACGGGTCGGGTAGTGACGGGTCGGGTAGGGCCGAGTCGGGTAGTGACGGGTCGGGTAGTGACGGGTCGGGTAGGGAGGGGTTCTGTAGGGACGGATCAGGTCGGGACGGATCGGGTCGGGAAGTTGGGTGTATGACGGGAAGGCATCGTCTGGAGAAAAATATGGTGAATAGAAGGATATTGGTCCCTTATTTGCAGACACCGTGATCATCTTCATGTTTAAATCAAGTCCTGTTCCTGTTCCTTGAGAAAGAAACAAAGAAACAAGTTGTGAGCATAATATTTCATGTTTTTTCCCAAATGCATCCTTAGATTATGAGACAGTGTTAGGAGAGTTACTTTTAAAACATGTTCCACTACAGATTACTGAATACATGCCCCTAAAATGTAATGTGTAAAGTATTCCATTAGATAAGTCAAATTCAGTATCAAAGTTAGAATACTTCGGATTACTTTAATACTTTTAATACTCTGTCTGAGCTCATTCATCTTATACAGCTCTGGAAAAAAATAAGAGGCCACTGCAAAATAATCAGATTTGCTGGTTTCTCTATTTACAGGTATGCGTTTGAGTAAAATGAACATTTTTGATTTCATTCTATAAAGTGCTGACAACATTTCCTCGAAAAATGCAAAGAAAACACATTCATATTCATTTTCAAACAACACAACACATTATCAAGTAAACCATGGAAAATGGCTTTCCCGGACTGTATGTATATATATATATATATATATATATATATATATATAGAGAGAGAGAGAGAGAGAGAGAGAGAGAGAGAGAGAGAGAGAGTATACAGTCATAGAAAGCCATTTTCCATGGTTTTCTTATTAATAACCAAAATCATTATCAATAAAACCATGGAAAATGTCTAGATATCAGCTCTTAAACTCTTATGAGCTATTTTTGTTGTTATCACTTCCTCTGTACACATCTGTCTATAAAATGTGCAATGTTTGTGTGTGTGTGTTAGTGTGTGTGTGTGTGTGTGTGTGTGTGTGTGTGTGTGTGTGTGTTTTAAACGCCTCTAACTGGAAATGATGCACCAGCCCATGTATAACAGCCACATTGTTACATTGGAATGCACCTAAACAAACCTTCCCCAAAGTGAAAGCAACTATTGCAGATGCAGATATTTTTGTGCTTGTGGCGTCTCACGACTGTCAGTTTGTCTACAGCTTCGCTCTTGTGTGTTTTACACTGTTTGACATTAATGTCTCTGTCAACAGTCGAAAATCTGGAACTGGGACACAGCCACAGTCTCACACACACAAAGAAGAGGAAGTTTGTACTCGACCCCTGACACACACACACACACACACACAGCTATATACTCTTATAACACACTTAGCTATGACAGTTGAAAAGAAACAGAGATAAAGAGAATTCCAGTAAAATGGACTTATAAGGACAAACGGAGAACGGGCAGGAGGGATAGCGGCATCGTTACTCGACAGATTATTTGTAATCACAAGTCAAATATGTCCTCAAAGAGCAGGAATGTAAACCTATAAAACATATTATTTATATTTTGTATCAATAATTTACATTTGCATGTGCAGCCACACAGCAGTACAAAAAGTAAATAAAGTGAGCTTGTGTTGATTTGAACACAAAAACACATCAATAATTTCCACATATAATATTCTAAAATAGTTCCTTCTGCGTTATGAGTCTTTCTTACTTTTTCAACTTTTAAGTTTATTTTGCTGATACTTTTTGTGTAAGGCTTTTACTTTGGTATTACTTTTACAAAACTAAAATATCAGAGCACTTCTTCCACCACTTATAGAAAGTAGAATAGAGGAAAAGAAAAGACTCAAACACCATAAATTTGTACTTCAGTCGTTACTTTCCACCACTGCACACTTGTTATTGTTATTGTTACGCTTGATATCTGACGGTTGGAGTAATTTTCATTAATTTCAGTTGTGAAAAAATGTGCAATACCTGGTGTGGTCCATCTCCATGTTTCCCCAGGTAATGTCTGAGAGTTTGTGGTGACCAGAGCAGACAGCACCACCATCACGATGGAAACATAAAGCTTCTTGCTCCTCATCTTCAGAGTCTCTGCAGCGAAGCGTCTGTGTGTGTCTGTGCTCCGTCTGAACAGGCTGCAGCTCACATAACCTACTTTCGTTTCCTTCTTCAGACGCCCGCAGACACTTTTAAGTTTCACTTCTGTGCAAAATAAACTCCCCCTGATTCAGCCTCACTCTCCTCCCACCAGTGTTGTTAACACCAGATTGTTCATTCACATTTAATCAAGCACTCTTTTATTCACTTTTTAGCACTTTTATTCCATTTTATGCTACTTTATACTTCAACTCTTCTACATTTTGGGAGCTCCTCCTGCTTCTGCAGATGAGGCACACCTGCTCCAAATCAGCATCAAAATGCACTTAAAGTAACAAATATAATGATAACAAAAAGAACTGATGGTTTTCTTGTGTATGATTTTGGTTATTATTAAGAAAACCATGGAAAATGTCAAGATATCAGCTCTTAAATTAAACTCTTATCATCTATTTTTGTTGTTATCATTGTATTTGTCCAAACAAATGTACCTTTAGTTGTACCAGGCATTAAAATGAACAAGAAATTGAAGAAAAACAATGGTCTAATAATTTTTCCATGACTGTATATCTTCTCATCTCAACCCTCAGAAATTAAACAAATAAACAAGTTTCTCAAGATGTCGATCTATCTCTCTCTCTCTCCTTATTGTTGTTTAATGAGAACATAAAAAATTGAGGAAGCAAATAAACGTAAAAAGAGAACAATATAAAGTCAAACATGTAAGATGACATGGTTATAAGACGATACATCTGTTCGTGTGGCCCCATGTGTTTCATTAAAGCTCTTTTCTCCTGCTCTCCCCCTCATTGTAAAACTTCCTGGTCTTCTTCTCTCGACCCCATTTCCCTGCCCTGCTTCTGATTGGCTGATTTTCCTCCCACAGATAGGCGTCCTCCAGCAGCACGTTTCCTCTGGCGGAGTAGCTGATGTCGGACCAGGCGAGGCCAGTGACTCTTTATGAAAAAGTTGTTGCTTAAAAGAAGTCCAAAAAGCTTATAACTGGTGCAACCAGACCATACTACACACACACACACACACACACACACACACACATACAAACACACACACCCGTAGACACCATTGGCCATGTAGTTGAAGACTTCTCTGTCGCGGAGAGGATAATCCCAAATGTGGACGTCTGTCACTTGACTGTCAAAACCTGGAAAATTAATCAAAGGCTCACCTGCCCAGACATACTGAACACACACACACACACACACACACACACACACACACACACACAGAGAGAAAGATAATGAGGTTTGAGGTAAACAGTAAATCTCATGGTAGACCGGGGGTAACTTTATCTTTTTCATCTTTTCATATAAGAAACATGTGCACTCATTAAAAGATACACTTGATATATTTTCACAGTATTTCTGCAGTGAAAAAACGATGAGGATTTCTAAGTTTACGAACTCAATGAACCTGCAGCTCCTGAACAGGCAGAGAGAAAATCCCTCCGAGCATGTGCAGAGTAAGTGTCATCACTGTAGCTGATTAGAGTCACTGAGTGTGATTCAGTTTGTCCTCGGTCTCCCCCAATCTGCCAGAAATGACCACTTGCATGTACTCAATTGGCCAATGCAGTGAGGTCATGGATAATGCTGCATTGCATTGCAGTTAAAGTTGAGCTTGGTTAAAACATTTTAATGCTGCAAGTTTAAAAATGTGGGAAAGGTTTATTGAAGTGGAAGGCTGGCATTTAACTTAACCCTTTATTATTTTCTCTTAGGTTATTAAGTTTACTGATATACGGTATGTTTTATGTGGTAATTATGTTTGATGTTTGTTTGTGTCTTTAGTTTTAATGTTATTTAATGTGTTAAAGTTCTTATTTATTATTGTTGTTTTATTTAATTATTTATTTAGGTTGGTTTTGTGACGTTGTTGTTGTTGTTCTTTTTCTTTTCTTTTCTTTTTTTTTTACTGTGTTTGTCCATTGGTGATTTATGTTGTGTTTTGTTTAAATTAATAAATAAAAATGTTTTAAAAAGTTAAGTTAAGCTCCACTCACATGAATGAGACATACAGGTCTGTCGGTCTGAACGAGGCCTTTCCCTGATACCAGAACTTAAAACAGCTTAAATTAAAATTCAGTCCAACTGTCAGGCTATAGCTACACACATGCAAAACAAGTGAGATTTGCTTCAGTGTTCTGTTTTGTTCTTCTTACCGTAACAGGAAAAATCTTCCTGATGCTCATGTTGGAGCCGCTGAACACCTGGGCCACATTCTTCTCTGAGTCCACGGTGAGGCAGACTCTGGTCCAGATGTCCTCCTCAATGTTTGGCCACAGCTTTATGTCAGTTTGGAAGTTACAGCTGCTGTAAGTCCTATCCAAGTACAGCCCATACTGCAAATTACTGCCTCCGAAGCTCAGAGGGTCACTGTCGTATGGACTGAGTTTGAAGAGTGAGGTACTGTCATCGTTCAGGAAAAGCAGACACACGGACACACCTGCTGGAGTCACATGGGTTGTATTGGATGACAACATTTTGTTAAATGAACAGATGATGCAGTGCATGAATTAAAAGGAGCAGCCTAAAATACACAATTATTATTATTTTTCATGCTCAACTGCACATGTAGCCATTAAACTCTGACGTGTCAGTCTTGTTTTTGTCCTGCTAGATTTTGCAGAAGAATTAAATTATTTCATTCAATTATTCCAGGTTGGACACACTGGAGGAGGTGGTGGAGAGATGACCTGTCAAGATGTTGGAGGCCATCCTGAAATACCCAGATCATCCCCTACACAAAACCTTTATGGACAAAAAAACAGCAGTGGACGGCTCCTCTGTTGCAAGACGGAGTGATTCAAAAGATCCTTCTCTCTGTCTCATTCTTACAGAGATTCTACCAGACTAACTGGATTTACCCTCTGGGATAAATACAGTCATTTAGATTAAGATTAGATTTGTTTTGTTCATTAAAATGTCTTGTTCAGTGTTTGGTTGGACTAACAGACACTCCAAAGCAGTCGATGTTAATTTTTCTTAGGTAATGTAATGTTTTTTTGCTAGCCAAAATGAACAATGATGCTCCAGTTAATGTTAACATGAGTCAGTCAGGTTGAGGTGTAGAGAGGCGTGTAGTCAGTGATCAGATCCCTCTCGCTCCTCCACAGTCCAGATATGGTCTGCTCCCCTTTTCTGGAAACAAGATGACAACAAGTGTAACGCTAAACTCGATGCCTCAAACCAACGGGTGACGTCGCGGTTCAATACGTCCATTATTTATACAGTCTATGGGCTGGAGCTGATCCCATCTGACATTGGGTGAGAGGCGGGGTTCACCCTGGACAGGTCGCCAGACTGTCACAGGGCTGACACATGGAGACAGACAACCATTCATGCTCTCATTTACTCCTACGGGCAATTTAGAGTCACCTATTAAACCTAAACTGCATGTTTTTGGACTGTGGGAGGAAGCAGGAGAACCCGGAAGGAACCCACAATGACACTCTTGCTGTGAGAGTGTCAGATAATCTATATTTGGTTGTATAGATTCTAAATGTACTCACCTCTAGTAGAACGTGTTGTGGTCAAGGAAGGTGAAAAGAAGGTTATGCCTCCTCCACCTTTGGACAAAGTGATCATCTTCCCATTTAAATTTACTCCAGATGCTTCTGGTGAAAGTTAAAGAAATCACACAAACAAGCTGTCAGCTTCATTTTAACAGAAATAATTGAGAAGTTTGGTGATAGATTACAAATTTATCAGTCAAAAAATCCCTTTAAATGAATAAAAACAACATGTTAGTCCATCGCTCTATTAGCTCCTATGTTCAAAAACAGATTACAAATATGTACTCAGTGGTGAAATGTAACTAAGTGCATTTACTCAAGTACTGAACTAAAGTACAGCATACTTTATACTTCTACTTCAGTACATTTTAGAGGCAAATATTATACTTTTTACTTCACTACATTTAGCTGACAGCTTTAGTCAAAACACAGTTCATAGTGTTTCTCTTTTTGCAGAAGTCAATCTACTTTAACCGCAAATGATTCAGGAGCAAATACAAGTCAGACTGCAGCTTTGGAATGCAGCAAAACAAACATTACAAAGAGGAGACAAAAGATTTCTCCAGTGATGTTTTGCTGCAGATTTTTGTGTTTGTGCCATCTCACCACTGTCCACAATTAGTTTTAAATCTTCCTCCTCTGTGGAAATGTCTGCCTTTATCCACAGTCAAACGTCTATTAAGTTTCTTGGTCTGCATGCTAATTATTCCTTGCTGAAATCACAACATAAGAAAGTTTTTTATTTTTTATTAACAGGCTCAGAAAGTGCTGAGAGTCAATATGAAGTGTTGAACTGACACAGCGAAGGCCCTCATTGAAATAATGAATTCCCTAGCTTCTTATCCTAACCCTTATCCTAGCCTTCACCATCACAACTAAATTCCCAACCTTAACCCTAACATAAACCTGATTGTAACCGTAACCCGAAAACAAAGTCTGAACTCTCAAACAAGACATTCTCAATAGTTTTCTTGATAATGATTTTGGTTATTATCAATAAAACCATGGAAAATGTCAGCTCTTAAATGAAACTCTTATGAGCTATTTTTGTTGTTATCATTATATTTGTCCAAACAAATGTACCTTTTGTTGTACCAGGCATTAAAATGAACAAGAAATTGAAGAAAACAATGGTCTAATAATTTTTTCCATGACTGTATATTTTTTCCACACCACAGAAACATGTGTTATTAAACACCCAGCTAAATGAAATGTAAAAAAAAATGTGGATTTACAAGAGTTAAAAATATGAGCTGGGGGAGTGTCCCCTGAAGGCGCTGAAACCTGATATCTGATGTATAGTTTCTCTGCTGACTTCCTGCTGCTGTCACACTCTCTGTCTCTCCCAGAATGCCAAACAAACTATGGAGAATAAGACACACCCAAAAAAATCCCGAACACAAAACTGAAAAAAAAAAACAGTTTCATTTAAAAAATATATATTTTTTCAGTTATTATTTCGTACCTTGTAGAATATGTTTTTATACAAATCTCTGTTTCTGTTACTATCCATGGTGTTAGCGGCTCGGTTTTGACCCGTGTCTTAAATTATCCATAGAATACCCTCAGAACAATTATTTATCATCCAATTTGTTTCTTACCTCTTAGTTACCTTGATAGGCTTCCTTATCCATAAAAATATTAGTTTTAATATTCTTCATGTGGTCCCCTGGCACTTGCTTTTGACAACATACCCCCTTGTTTTCAATTTTTTAAAAATGGTAAAATGAACCTCAAGAGAATGATGTAAATAAATAAAAAGTTGTTATCTTACCTGACTATTACTGAGGGCTATAAGAAGGCATCTCTCAAATAAATTGTTTAATTTATTTTTTTTATTTTAATGTTATTAACTATAGTAACATCTAAAGGAGTTGGCTGTCAGTGGACTGTTGTCTTATTGAGCTGACAGTGTGTTTATAATTTAGGTTTTGGTGCTAAATATTGTTTTATAAACTTATATTATATAACTGGGTCGAAACCAACCCAAACGTTATAATGTTCACCAGGGCATTTTATAATTTAGTGAAATAGATTTTTTATTTTTTGTTTTATTTTGCTTAAATACAAGTTACTGACAAAGTCAAAAAGCCTTGATGCAATAAACAAAAGTTGTGTGGTACTTTTATGCATTTAAAACCTAAAAACGGGTCAGTGGCGACCCGAACACAAGAGGAAGGTTAACCAAGAAGGCAGTTAACCCTCTATGGTACGCATTATGATGCCAGTTAGGAAAAAATGTTTGGAGTGATTTTTTTGTCTTAAAATAGACTAAATAAACATAATCTGAGAGAGAAAGAAAGAAAGAAATTTTATTAAAAAAAAAATTTTGTGGAAGTTTTTGGGGTTTGTTGTCCGTAGGCAAGATTGTACCATAACAGTGCACAAGTGAAAAAGAAAGTTTTTAAAATTAATTTTAACATAATTTATTTAATAAAGCTTCAGTAGCTTCAACAGGGTACAATACATAACATTTTTAATTTAAAAACATTATAAAAGGAACTTTTTTAACCGGTTTCTTGTCTGAATGTTGCCTGTAGGAAACATTGTACCATTGAACCAACGACCCATTGAAATGAATGTCTTAAACAGTCAAAGTGTATGAAACTATCATGAATGAAGGTTTACTCACCTATCAGTAGGAATATATATTTTTCCAGATGGAAAAGGGTCAGGAAATGTGTTTTGACGTTTTGAGTGATTTTTTATGGCTGCAAAATAGGGTTTCAATATGGCCTCCTGGAGATCATGTGACAAATAAAAGCATTGCTATTGGTTCCCTATACTCTTCCCTCTTTTTTAAAGTATCACATCATTCAAAAAGATACATTGTAGAACGTTGACAGGCCAAAAATGGGAATGTTGCCTGAGGGCAACGCTGTAGCATAGAGGGATAAACTTGTTGTGTGTACGTACCTGGGGTGGTCGTCCGTGGTCGAGCCGTTGTTGGTTTGGTTATGGTTCAAGAGTAGATGGTTTAAGAGTA
The DNA here is from genome assembly GCF_030273125.1 of Centropristis striata. Classification (NCBI taxonomy): domain Eukaryota; kingdom Metazoa; phylum Chordata; class Actinopteri; order Perciformes; family Serranidae; genus Centropristis; species Centropristis striata. Next base: position 32,648,886 of record NC_081519.1, read on the forward strand.
GATGGTTTAAGAGTAGATGGTTTAGGAGTAGCTGGTTTGTGAGTAGATAGAGGAGTAGTTGGCAGTGCAGACAGCACCACCATCATGATGGAAACGTAAAGCACCTTGCTCTTCATCTTCAGAGTCTCTGCAGCGTCTGTTTGTCCTCTCTGTGTGTTTGTCTCTCCGTTCTCCCTCTGTACAGGCTGCAGCTTATATAACCTCCTGTTATTTCCTTGTTCAGATGTCAGCAGCAACTTTAAACTTTCATTTCATTCTATGGAATCTTTGTGCTATGCTGAGCTATACTGTAAAAAATGTCTGTCGATTTTACGGTGAAAAACTGCTAAACCACGACAGTAAAAGACCATAAAATGATAAATGGGTTAATTCAGTTTCAGTAACAATGAAACACCGTAAATGTATATATCAGCCAAAACTGTATTTTTTTTACAGTTTTGTTTTTTGAAAAATACATTACTCCACTGTAAAGTACACTGTAATATGTATTTAATGTATTATATATACAAGCCACCACTGTAATTTTTGCATTTCTTTTGTCAAAATACTTTTTCTCACTGTTAATTGTACTAAACACCATATCTCTAACAAAATATACTGTAACATTTAATGGTAAAATATTTCGTTTATGCGTTTTCATTTAAATGTTTTCTTGTCAATTATATGGCAAAATCTTTTGATGGAAAAACCTTTTATCTATACAGAAAATATGGAATTAAATGGCAATCTTAAACGTGAAATCAACAGTGCCAATATCTATTTACCGTAATATTTTTGAAAGTTCTACCGTATTTATTACGGTAAAGTTCTGGCAACCACAGCTGCCGTTTTTTTACTGTAAAAACAACAGGTTTTTTTTACAGTGTAACCAGCTGCTTCATGTTTTCTGGTAACAGTCGACTCAAATAAATCTCTGCAAGAAAACGTACAAGCGTATTTCTCAAAATGTCCTTTAAAATTTGGCTATGTTTATGCACGAAAATGACTTAGGGAAGAATTAATTATGGCCCATACGGCCTCCTCATACTAATAAATGTTTCACAGACTCACATTCACAGAAAATAACTCTCACATTCACAGTTTTACCTTTAACATACACTCATTATTTGTGAATGTGAAACAGCTCGTCATTCATTAATCCCCCGTTATCCTTTCTCTTTTTATTGCTGTTTCTGTTTTCTGTTATTGCTTTCACTGCTATTAGTAGTTGGTAGTTTCACACATATTGTTTAGAGATTTTTCTTCCTGTTATTGCTTTTATTGTCCTTAGTTATTGTAGCTTTTGTGAAATATTATTTTGTTTTATTATAATTGTGCTCTACAGTGAAGACACGAATGGGAAGACATTATGGAGCCGAAAAACTACAAAGAATAATAATAACATTTTAAAAAATCAGTGCAGATTCAAACTAATTATGACAAAGGCATATGAAAGAAAATTAAATTAAACACCATCAAAAACAAAAAACAAACAGTCAAAACAAAACAAACAAAACAAACAAAAGAAAAAGGCTGTAGCTGTTTTTTTTTTAAATAACCAAAACAAAGCTTAAAATGTTGATATTTGTGGCCGAATCTGTTTATTCTACATGTGTCATTTAAAATAAAGTGTTTGCACTAACCAGATCCTGTTAAAAACATTAAACTCTGCTCCTCAGAGACAATGTGAAGACATGGTTGATTCTACTGAGACCAACGGTCACGTGACAAATAGTCACTGAAAATCTGTTTACACAGAGCAGAGAGGAGAGGACAGGAGAGGCTGTTTACACAGAGCCGAGAGGAGAGGACAGGAGAGGCTGTTTACACAGAGCAGAGAGGACAGAAGAGGCTGTTTACACAGAGCCGAGAGGAGAGGAGAGGAGAGGAGAGGAGAGGAGAGGCTGTTTACACAGAGCAGAGAGGAGAGGACAGGAGAGGCTGTTTACACAGAGCCGAGAGGAGAGGACAGGAGAGGCTGTTTACACAGAGCAGAGAGGACAGAAGAGGCTGTTTACACAGAGCCGAGAGGAGAGGAGAGGAGAGGAGAGGCTGTTTACACAGAGCAGAGAGGAGAGGACAGGAGAGGCTGTTTACACAGTGCTGAGAGGAGAGGAGAGGAGAGGAGAGGAGAGGAGAGGAGAGGAGAGGAGAGGACAGAAGAGGCTGTTTACACAGAGCAGAGAGGAGAGGACAGGAGAGGCTGTTTGCACAGAGCCAAGAGGAGAGGACAGGAGAGGCTGTTTGCACAGAGCAGAGAGGAGAGGACAGGAGAGACTGTTTACACAGAGCTGAGAGGAGAGGACAGGAGAAGCTGGAAACATGACAATAGTTCAATATGTATAATATGTGGAGACACCCCACCCTAAATTTCAGGACACTTTTTTTGTTTGGATCAATTCTATAACATTCCAATTAAAAATAATACTTTATCAGAGAAATTCCATAACTAAAGAAAAACCCAGTTTCAACACAGCTTGTAAACTCACTCCGCGAGGCCTGAACAGCTGTGCAAATGTATGACTCGGAGACGAAGCCGAGGTCAGAGGTTGAGCTCTCCACAGCAGGACACTTCCAGTAAATATGAAGAACAAGCTTTAAGTGATGATAACTTGTGCTGTCATATTTTTCACCTTGACACAGCCACTAACATGGTTGGAGACTCTTGTATAAATCAATGTTTTTAAAGCCCGTTTTCTTCACTTTGTGCTTCAAAAAAACACACAAAAAGAACAATTAATCAAATGAAGAACTGTTGTGAGGCAGTCTGTCACTAGGTTGTCGTGTCTTCTTTGTTACATTATTTATTTACGTGTCAATAAACCAGATAGAAGTTTCTAATCAGACTGTTCAGCTGCAGTTCATGGAGTATTGTACAATCAGCACTGGTGGTGTTGTAATAACCTACGTGGAGGAAACCAGCTCGACCAGAGTGCAGAGTCACGTGATGTCTCAGTCTGCTGTGATTTCCCCGAACCACAAACACACCCACAGTGTGCTTGCAACAATCACTGTGGTTATGTCCTCTGCATTTGTTCTGGAAATTTGAAAATACTGTAATCTCAGAGTGGAATTTCAGTGCTTTGAACAGATTCTGCAGTGTGGAGAAGGCTTCACAACTTTAAGACGTTCATGTTGGAAAATAAAGTGTCCAGAGAATATATCTTGACTGTCATGAATAAAATAGGAAAGATTACCATGATAAAACATGTTGGGACTCTTTTATGATAGTTTTGATGGATGGCCTGAACTTCTCTTTCACAACCGAGAAGTAAAGAAGAAGTTCCCAAAACCTTATTCATTCTGATTTCATGGTTGGATTGAACGTTTTCTATTGGCAGGGTCGAAGTTTGTAATAAACTTAATTTGGATTAAAATAGAATAGATTAGTTATCTTGTCATTGTACAACACATTATTATTATTATTATTATTAATAATAATAATAATAATAATAATGGTGGTGATGGAATGAAGCTGGTGGTGTTTCTGAATCTTGTTTAATTGTGCAAATAAATAATAATTAAAAAACATTTAAAAGGAAAATATTGTACTTTTTACTTCACTGCAATCATCTAACAGCAGAAAGAAAAACATAAAAAAAACGTTTAGGAAATTCATGTTTTTTCAAACAAATTTAAAAAAATATATACACTTTTCTGCACTTTTTTTTTTAGAATGGATTAGATATCTTGTCATTGTACAACACATTATTATTATTATTATTATTATTATTAATAATAATAATAATAATAATAATACTATTATTATTATTATCATTATTGATTGAATGTAGCCAAGCACATTTAGTTTGTTGTGTTTCTGGCCATTGTTTTATTCTGCAAATAAATAAATTAAAAATTAAAATGAAAATATCATACTTTTTAGTTTATTGCAGTCATCTAACAGCTACTTGTAACTTTAAAAAAATATTACATACAAAGATTTTTAAAAATTTATGATGGAATGTAGCCAAGCACATTTACTGTGTTGTGTTTCTGGCCCTTGTTTTATTTTGCAAATAAAAAATAAATAAATAATACATTTTAAAAAGGAAGATTACGCACTTTATACTTCACTGCAATCATCTTACAGCTACTTGTAATTTTTTATTTTTTTAAAACTTGCTTACAAAACATAGAAAAAGTTTAGAAAATGTATGGTTTAAAAACAAAAAAAACATGATAAACAATATATACGCCGATTTCATAAACTTCGGTGTGTGTTCATGATAATGAAGGAATATGTAATGTCTCAGTAATGTGTTTTTAATAGTTGTTTTAAAAAAACAAACAAAAAACTGTAGCGATATATAACACACACACACACACACACACACACACACACAATTCAACACGCCTTTTATTTTGAAGGGAGGAGTTTTCTTCCGGTGTGTTGTTGTTGTCATGACTGCGCCTCTACTGCCACCGTGTACCGAGCTGACAGCAGCAGGGATGACACACACACAAACGCACACACACACACACACACACACACACACACACACCGCTGCAGCTCTATAAAAGCGAAGACACACACTCACCGACACAAACACACCGAGCAGTTTGAACGATGGGCGCCATCATCTCCAGCATCTTCTCAAGGTTCTCCTCTCACACACCTGTCCGCATTCTGATGGGTGAGATTATTATTATTATTATTATTATTATTATTATTATTATTAGTAGTAGTAGTAGTAGTAGTAGTAGTAGTAGCAGTAGTGGTGAAAAAAGTATTTAGATCTCTAGTACTAATATCAGTGTGAAATGACTCCACTACAATGAAACGTCCTGCATTCAAAACTTACTGAAGTAAAAAAAATATTGTACTTTTTACTTCACTGCAATCATGTAACATCTACTTGTTATCTTACACGCAAGGTTTTGCATAAAAACCATATAAAACGTTTAGGAAATACACGTTTTTTAAACAAATTTTAAAAATGTACTCATGTGTAACTCTTAATTACAAGTTAGTCTTTTGTTTTAATGCAACTTTATTGCTTGATTAATGTTATTTCCCCTGTGATTGTTTTTTGATTCTTTCTTTTATTGATTTACCTTACATGCCTGTGTGTGTGTGTGTGTGTGTGTGTGTGTGTGTGTGTGTGTGTGTGTGTTACAGTGGGTCTGGATGCAGCAGGTAAAACCACTCTGCTGTACAGACTGAAGCTGGCCGAGGTCGTCACCACCATCCCAACGATCGGTCAGTGTTTATGTTCATGCACACCCTCAGTCGAAAAATATAAAATAACACAGAACAAAATAATAATAAATGCTGTGTGTGTGTGTGTATGTGTGTGTGTGTGTGTGTGTGTGTGTGTGTGTGTGTGTGCAGGTTTTAACGTGGAGACAGTGGACTATAGGAACATCAGTTTCACGGTTTGGGACGTTGGTGGTCAGACGATCATCAGACCTCTGTGGAGACATTACTTTACTAACACACAGGTAACATTTACTGCTACTACTATTATACAGTGGTAGAAGAAGTATTTGGATCCTTTTACTGCAGTAAAAGTACTAATACCACATTGTGAAATTACTCCACTACAAGTAAAAGTCCTGCATTCAAAACTTACTGAAGTAAAAGTACTAAAGTATCAGAAAATGTACTTAAAGTATCAAAAGTGAAAGTACTCGTTATGTAGAATGGATCCACTCAGATTCTTTATGTTAAAACATGTAATAGTATTTTTTATCATCATTGATGCATTTAAAGTCATTGAAAAAAATATTAGACCATTGTTTTCTTCAATTTCTTGTTCATTTTAATGCCTGGTACAACTAAAGGTACATTTGTTTGGACAAATATAATGATAACAACAAAAATAGCTTATAAGATTTTAATTTAAGAGCTGATATCTAGACATTTAACATGGTTTTCTTGATAATGATTTTGGTTATTATCTAGAAAACCATGGAAAATGTCTATACATCAGCTCTTAAAATAACTTCACATTAAAGTGAAGAAATGCAATGGAGGAAACAAGGGCGGTCTAATAATTTTTTTCAATGACTGTATATAAACAGGGTTTTCATTTTGTAAAGGTAGAGCTTATTTTAACTACTTAACCCTCCTGTTATTTTCGATTTTTCAGGAACAGCAATAACTCGTGCCATGTTTAATTATCCAAAAGTGTCAGAAACTAAAAAATCCCAATAAACATTGTTTATATTTCTTTGATAACTCCATTACCAACCATTTCAATCAATATTTAGTGCTCTTTACTTCTCACAGATCATGGTTCAAAGAAGATAATTCACTTGTTTTTCATTTTTAAAAAAGCATGTTAAAACTTTTTTTTAAATGTACATCGGAAAGACCTACATATAAAATACACAAATTTAAATGACATTGATTTAAAAAAAATATATTTTACATTTTTATTTTTTTATTTTTATGAACAAAATATTTTTAACTATTTATTTTTAGATTTTTAAACTTTGAAATGTGTCAATTTGACCCGCAACATAAAAGAAGGGTTAATATCCTGTTATGAGGTTTAATTAAAAAAATTCTATAAATTCTAATCACTATAAATTGATCATGTTTTTTATGTTTAATCTCGACCTGAAAAGTAACTGTAGTGGAGTAAAAAGTACTATTATTGCCTCAAAATGTAGTGGAGTAGAAACAAGTACCTGGAATTTGTACTTCAGTAAATGTACTTAGTTACATTCCACCTCTGCTATAATGACAGAAAGAAACGTGACTAAAAGTTTTTAATTGAAGCTGTTGGTTTGATTCTGTCTTTCTGTTTCCAGGGTCTGATCTTTGTTGTGGACAGCAACGATCCCGAGAGAATTAAAGAAGCTGCTGACGAGCTGCACAGGATGGTACCCAGCTCACGTTTTTACTATCCAAACACGCCTTTTTGTCTTACAGGGTTGCCAACAAACGCACATAAAATACATCAGAGTCATGGGGAAAAGTGTGCTGAAAATGTCTTTTGTCAGAGATTTGCCGAGCTAATACTCCTCAATACCTTTGTTGGAGTAGCGCTAACATGCTAACGTGCTTTAAGAACTAATTCCCCTGGCGTTCTATCACGGTGTTAACAATCCTATTACTTTAGAGCAGTAGTTCTCAACCTTTTTGAGTCGCGACCCCCAATTTAACATGCATGTTGTCCGCGACCCCCGCTCACTGAACAGAATTTCACACGCACAGTTCAGATCACCCAAAAAAGAAACAAAATGACCAAAAAGACACAAAATTACCAAAAAAGACACAAAATTACCCCAAAAAAGAAACAAAATGACCAAAAAAAGACACAAAATGACTAAAAAAAGACACAAAATGACTAAAAAAAGGAAACAAAATGACCAAAAAAGACACAAATTGACCACAAAATGATCAAAAAAAGACATTAAGTGACCAAAAAGACTAAAACACATTAACACATGAACACTTTAACACAGTGGAGACAGAGCTGACTTCCAAAATGATTTGGCGACCCCCAGAAATCATCTCCAAGGTTGAGAATAGCTGCTTTAGAGAAGGATGTCACTGATTGGTCGATATCTGAATTCTAAATCAGCCCACTCTTTTTTTTTAAACTCTTTTTCTGCAGTTGGAGGAGGACGAGCTGAGGGGCGTGGCTGTGCTGGTGTTCGCTAACAAACAGGATCTGCCCCGAGCCATGTCCGTCAGTGACATCACCGAGGCTCTGGGCCTATCAGGAGCCTCACAGCCGGTAAGTGTCCAAGACTCGTACCCAGTCCCATAATGCAATGCTCCCCGCTTTATACTGTCGTGGAAAAAATCATTAGACCACCTTTTTTTCATCAATTTCTTGTTCATTTTAATGGCTCGTACAACTAAAGGTACATTCGTTTGGACAAATATGATAACAACAAAAATAGCTCATACGAGTTTAATTTGAAAGCTGATCTAGATATTTTCCATAGTTTTCTTGATAATAACCAAAATCATTATCAAGAAAACCATGGAAAATTATCATTATATTTGTCCAAACAAATGTAGATTTAGATGTACCAGGCATTTAAATTAACAATAAATTGAGGGAAACGCTGATCGCATCATTTTTTTCCATGACTGTAAATGCAGAAAATTTACATAAACAAAATGATGATGATTATTATCATTCAGAAATCTACATTTCCTGCTCAGTACAGAAAAAAACTTTTGAGTGTTTGATCCATAGAGAGTGAATGAGTGGAATAAGGGAAATTAATAATTTAACTGGCAGCTACATAGATACATCTCAATTAAGTTTAAAAATCAAACTTTTTGATTAAAAATGTGATATCAACTTATAAATATATACATATATAAATAATATATATATAATATATAATATATAATAATATATATGTAGCTGTCAGCTAAATGCAGAGGAGTAAAAAGTACAATATTTGTCTCTAAATTGTAGTGGAGTTGAAGTATAAAGTTACATAAAATAAAAAAAACCTTAAACACAGTAAATGTGTTTAGTTACATTCCACCCCTGGTCATGTCCTCTAACTTTATTGTTCAACGTGTTATTAGAATATTAGAAATGTTGATTAAACCTGGTGTTTGGTTTAAACCTCACATGCAGCGCCCTCTAGTGGCAGAGGGACGCAGCAGCTGGGTTTACACTGAACTTGAGGAAACAATGATCAAGTTTGAGGGATTTGTTGTTTCAGGACAATCAGAATTATATGATAACCTCACATCTTTGTCCCTCTGTGTGTGTGTGTGTGTGTGTGTGTGCAGTGGTTTGTCCAGGCGTCCTGTGCCGTCAGTGGTTCAGGTCTGTTCGAGGGTCTGGACTGGCTCTCCAACCAGATCCTGAAACGGTAGACGGGGGATGTGGAGCTCCGGTGTTCTGGTGAGGCCTGAGCCGAGTCAGTGAGTCCAGGAGGAACATGAAGGATCCCTCCTAGAGCTTTGACTCATTTAAAACACCTCAATCTCAAACTTTAGATAACATATTATTGCTGCACTCATGGCTCTTATTGCACTATACCTTGATTGTTTCCCTTTTTTTCTGTAAGTCGCTTTGGATAAAAGCATCTGCTAAATGACTAAATGTAAATAAGATAAGATAAGATAGACCTTTATTAGTTGGGAAAATGCACTGTTACAGCAGCAGGTGAACAGCAGAAAGAGGGATTGTAGGAAAAAAAAGCAATTAAAATCCTAAATTTGACCTCAAATTTACAAGAAAAATAACACAAATTTACGAGAGAAAACCCCCAACAAATTACTTTTTTCTCCCAAATCTGTCAGTTTTTTTTCTCGTAACATTTTTCACCCTCCCTTCCCCAGCTACTTTAAAAAAAAAATTGTTTTACCAACAATGGCTCAAATACACCATTGTAGTATAAACAAGGTTAGTGTAAAAAAAAAAAAAAACATTAATAAAAAACAAATACACGGCCACTCATAAAGATGGAATAATATATTTTTTAACCTCTTTTCATGAAATTAAATGATTGTGACAATGTGATTTATTGTTGACAGATAGTGTAGATCTTCTCAAAACTCTCCCAAACATATCACAATGAAAACCACAATTGAGGATTGCGCTGAAAACAACTTTATGGGCGTCCGTGTACAGAAGTATCTGAGGATTTTAGGAACTTTTGTCTGAAACAATCAAGAGGATTATTTTTCTGAAAAACAAGTTTAACTGCACTGATTTTGTGTTTTCACCTCTTAGAGAACTATTTTACAGCAGATAATAATACTAAAGTTAACTGTAAGTGGTGAGTTTACACCTGGAATCAAAGTTTATTTCTTATTTTACAAGCAACTATATATTTCCAGTAATTATTTATCAGAATTGACACGTAAAGTGGCTCCATGAATGTTGCTGGTTTTCTACCTGAAGTCATTATATTGTTTCTTTGTTGTTATTTATGTAATCAGTTCAGGGAGTTCTGTAACTGTGTGGCCTATTCTATCTTTCACATGTATAATATAATGAATCTTAATGAAAATGAATACTTTTTATATTTTCGAATATTTTTTTTCATATTTATTCTGTAATAAAAAAGTTACAGTGGTCAATGTGTGTATTTGTTTTGTTTGAAATACAAACCGACCTGTACCAAATCTTAAATAATAATTTTGAAGGAATTGCCAATTGAAAATGATCATTTTAACAGACTAACATTAACTCCCAACCCCAGGAGATTCATTCAATACTTACATACTTACTTTTTTGTGTATTTTATTATTTTGTAGCTTTATGCTTTTAATGCAAAAACATAATTTTTTTCATGCACAGGTCAATTTTGAAATTTTGGGCTACCTCTTAACATTACATGTTTTCTTTCAGAATAGTGGAAAGAAAACATCCACAAACAATCATTTATAGGTGTATATTTTACATTATTTTGTAGATTTCTCCTAAATTAATTTAAAGTTGTCTCTCTGTTCGTAGCTTGTAGCACCATGAATGTAGTCTAAACCGTCATCACAGCATCGTTACAAAACTCCCACTCTCCTGCACAACATTACATGTTTTACATGTTCTATATTGTTGTTGCTGTGAATTAGATGCAATATTCTGTCTTTAAATAGCCATTTCCATTAAGAATGTATAAAAAACTTTAAAGGCCATTTTCTCAAAATGAGCTTTTCCTCATAAATCCCAACTTCAGCTCCACTTACAGACACCAGACTGACCAGTTTTAGCCCTAACAATATTCCAAAGGTTTTTACAATCATTCATACCCTGATTTATACAACGTTTTATTCCTAAAAACATGACGAAAATTGACTTTTTATGGCTTGAAATGTCATGGTTGACGAGAACTGGACTTATGATGCTAACAACAGGACCCAACAAATAGTTGCAAAAACAGTGATTGTGGTTTGGCAGAAGCTGGAGCAGGGCAGACCTGGCTGTTTGAGTCCAGGGGGGAGCAGGCAATGGCAGTAACTGAAAACAGAGCGAGAGAGTCAGGATTAGCAGGAAAAAATATGTAGCAAGTCAAATACCATAATCATAACCAGGCTTATACCCAGGGAAGAGATAAAGAGGTAAACTCCAGGGGCTCATGTATCAAATAGTTTATAGCTCTCGGACAATGGAGGAAAAATGCCGTTCTCCACCCTCAATAACCCGTTCTTCTAAATATGAGGGGATAGATGATTTTTATCATCTATTATAATATTTTAGATTTCACCTGCATACTGCTGCTTAGCCTACTGGTGCAATAATAGTATGTTGAGGTCTGTATGTTTTTAAGATTGTATATTGTCTATATATTCTGCTATTTCCACTATTTTTATATACATATATACCGAATTTCCCTCCGGGGATCAATGAAGTATTTCTGATTCTGATTATGGAGCGCACACATTTTTCACAGATAACCTGCTTTAATCACTGTGTCAAGTCCCGATCGCCGACTGTTTCCCCTTTGGTTTAACACGAAGATAGCGCTGCAGGTGCACAGTCAGCGAGCATGACGCATAGATCTACGGAAGCGCATTGCATTCACTGGATAAAAAAAAAAATAGACACCTTTTCTCGTAATTATGAGATCCTGATTTTTTAGTTTAGTTTTTCCTCAACCAGGCTCTGTGTTCATGTTCCGGCTCAACAAAACCTTTATCCCCGGTTAGAGTTAACTGGCGTTATTTTCCGGTTATCGTCCGGTTCTGAGCTTTGTGCTCTATGCGCGTTCTCATCAAAGGAGCTGCGATCGCGAACAAGCTTCCCCCATATTCCAGGGATTTATTATGATGCAGCTACTGCGTTGCCATGGTGATGAGATAAACAACATGAAAGTAGCTTACTTCAGAAGCGATCAGCAGCACCGGTGACCGGGCTCCGCCCGGTCAACTTCTGCCCGGTGATGTGTATAACATGTGGCCCTCCCAAACATCAGGCTCACCCGCCGGCATTAGTTATGATTAGCCTATAATTAATAATCAATAATATTTATGTTAATAAATGTGAACTGTGCATGGCTCAGAGAACAGTCAGCCTATACTAGTGTATGATGATACTTTCCCCCTCTTTTTTATGCTTGATAATAAATATTTATTAATACAGGACTTTTATTTTGTCACGCAGTGTTGACATACTAATATTAATACCATCCTCATTTTTAAGAAACATCAGTATTTCCCGTCTCAAACCGAGAAGGTAGTAGTAGATTAACTGCGATAGCGCCATCATTGCCACTGAGAGAGGATTTACAGACGTTTCCTTTTTCTTTATCTTACGAGGATCTCATAATTATGAGATCAGGATCTCGTAATTATGAGATCAGGATCTCATAATTACGAGAAAAGATCTCGTAATTACGAGATCAGGATCTCGTAAGATCTCGTAATTACGAGAAAAGGTGTCTATTTTTTTTTTATCCAGTGAATGCAATGCGCTTCCGTATAGATCCCTCTCCCCGGAGAAAAACGACAACAAGTTAAGTGTGGCTTATCAACTGATGCGTAAAAATTAGCAACAAAAAGCTCATTTTCCTGCCTCCACCTGGAGATCACCTTGCTGCAGTGGCAGCACGTTGATTTGCCATTGTTTTGTCGATAATCAGCGGGCATGCCGGTGATTTATAGTAATTTGCACGTCATCATTTATTGAGGAGCCGGGGCGTGGTTGGTGGCTCGAGCATGTGCGTCAGTTCCACGCTGGTTAGGATGTATCACGGAAAGGTGCGCTGAACCTGGCGTAGGAACAGTTTGATACATGTGGAGGTGAGTTTGCGTACGTACTTTTCTAGTTTTGGGAGTATGCCATCTTTCAGTATGAAAGCTACGCACTCTTTGATACATGAGGCCCCTGGACTTTTAACATGAAAACTATGAAACAGATGTAATGTGTATCTGTCCAGCAGGGCCGGTTCTAGCCCATTGGCTGCCCTAGGCGATATTGAGATTTTGCGCCCCCCCCGAACCACATCCATTCCATGTATTCATTCTGATATAGGTACACTATGTTATATGTATTATGCTGTACACTAATATTTGATACATGAACTACAAGCAAGGTAATGGTCTCAGAACATCAGTGCTGATTGTCTCCCTGTGTTTTCTTTCATTTTCTTATTTTCATTTCTTCACACACACACACACACACACACACACACACACACACACACCTTTCTGCGAGACAAATATTGTCTGGGTGCACATGGAAATTGAGAAACTCCCTGAAACAATTACGGGAAAATTAATCAGGTAATTTTACAAATATAAAAAAAATGCGCACAATCACCATTTGCTTTGTGTTATATCAGGGCACTTTAACAATATTGTGTTGTAAACTGAAGCAGTCATTTAAATAAGCTACATGAAATTTGCATTTATTATATGGTATTAAAATTTTGATTGTTATTGGAAGCCCAAAGACAATTCTGAAAACCATAATGACTGAAATTAAATAAAAGCTGTGGGTTGGGGCATGTTCATTTAATTCAATGAGGGTTTTATTGCCCATGCTTTTTAAAAAATGTTGCGTTAATCAATGTTGTTAAAACAAAGATGTATGCTTAAGGGCGCCACAAGGCGCCCCCTACCAATTTGGCGCCCTAGGCAGCCGCCTTGGTGGCCTGTAGGAATAACCGGCCCTGCTGTCCAGTAGCTCCTGAGCTGCTGGTCTGACTGAGGTCAGATCAGTGGGAGTGTGAGGTGTCGACCTGAGGATGTCCTCTGTCAGTTCCCACATTCTGCCAGCAGAGGGAGCTTTATGAATGAAGAATCACTGTTCAGAGGAAAATCTGTCAACAGTTTGTCTGATGCAGTAGCCTGGCTAACACCAGACCAAATCTCATTGGAGATTAGGTCTGGACACCTTCAATGCATTTCTCCGTAGAGGAGGTGTGGTTTACGATCCTCCGGAGCCGTTTATTGGACGCTTAGAATGTCTATCAAAGCGTCTGTAGGTAGCTCTTAGCCAATCAGATCAGTTATACCAGATGACGTAGTAGAGCAACAGAGATGGATGTTTGTTGTGTGTGTGTCTGTGAGAGAGTGTTGCTGCTGCTTTGCTTCTCCAGTTCTCGCTTTCTGCAAGATTATTCATTTTCACGCTTTATACCCCCTCATGTCATTCAGCCACACATCCACTGATTTTATGGGCAACAAACAAGCTGCTGCGGGTCTCTGGGGGCTCCGCTGTCCCCCGATTCGGAGCGAGATCACCGGCGGTGACCGGCGGTCTCACCGGCTCGGCGCAACGAGCCGCAGAAACCGCCCGTGCGGCGCTAATAGCCCCGCTACCGGTGATCTCGCTACCAGCCGGGGGACAGCGGAGCTGCCGAGAGACCTTTCGCCTTTCAACTATCGCTCTAAACTATTTAAAACACCATCTACAGCTAAAGAGAGTTTCGCGTCCGCAGCAGCCATGTTGGATCCGGAAAGCTTCCAAGTGCCGAGTAGTACGCGTCATCGTCTCACCGTCCCTCCCCGCTCTGTGATTGGATCCCTAAAACAGGGCTAAGATAATCGCCTCGTTTCCAGACTGCCTGGAGGTTCGAAATCAAATTCGAGCGCGCAAGGCAGTCTGGGTATACCCAGGCTACTGATGCAGCTGAAATCAGCTCAGAATTAAACTGTTTGTGTTCTGTCACACTCTTTTGTTACGATCACATTAAATTTTTACTGCAGTGTAGAATTTTCTGAAAGTTTTCTGAAGGATTATAATAAATAAAATGACTAATCGAGGATATATTCCTTTAATCACGTTCCTTTTTAACTCAGTTTGCGAGACTGCATGAAGTCATAGTTTACCTCAACAGCAATAATTAATTACATTTTTGGAACTCAGTCACTATTATACATGACCAGAATTCAACACAAACTATTAATTTAATCCTCTCTGAACAGAATAATTAATTAATAATTAGTTCTGTCAGCATTAAAGGACTCTTTAACTCCAATCTGACAGCAAAGAAGATGGTGCTCGCCACAACAGACTGATAGAACATCTGCAGCATTTTGTTGCAGACATTGAAGGACCTAAGCCTCCTCAGGAAGTAAAACCGGCTCAGGTCCTTCTTGTAGATGGCCTCTGTGTTGGTGGACCAGTCCAGTTTATTGTCCGGAGTGACCCCCAGGTACTTGTATGAGGGTACCATCTCCACATCTGTCCCACCGATGCTGACAGGAGAGGGCGGGGGCTTATTCCTCCTGAAGTCCAACACCATCTCCTTCGTCTTCCTCACGTTCAGCTGCAGGTGGTTCTCCATCACTTCACAAAGCGGTCCACCAGGTCCCTGTACTCAGCCTCCCCTCCGCCCTCAACACACCCCACAATGGCCGTGTCATCAGAGAACTTCTGCAGATGACACGACTCAGTGCAGTACTGAAAGTCAGCAGTGTATGTGGTGAAGAGGAAGGGGGACAGTACAGTCCCCTGGGGGGCGCCGATGTTACTGATCAGACGATCAGACACGCAGTTCTGTAATCTCACAAACTGCGGCCTGCTCGTCAGATAGTCATCGACCCAGGAGGAGGGGAGCACCCACCTGTGTGCTCTCCAGTTTGGCCTTCAGCAGTCTGGGCTGGATGGTGTTGAAGGCACTGGAGAAGTCGAAGAACATGAGAGCTGCGGTCAAACCTGAAACGATGGAAAGATGTTCCAGGAGTTTCTGGATCCTGCAGCTTCTCTGACTGACTGCAGTCATCCAGCGGTCGTCTCTTCTTGTCGTCTGCAGGAAGGAAAACAAAATGAGAAGAAAACAAGAAAATCACAGCTGACCTGATCCGAGCCAACAGACTGCTGCACGACTGAGGAGAGAAAACACCGGAAACAGAGACAGAAGATGATTAATATGTTCATACTAAACATTAGTTAAACTTACCTTGAAATAAAACTTGATTACAACCCCAACTAGAATGACAGCGCCAAGAGAAACAACTAAACCAATGACCAATCCAGTGTTTGACTCTGAAACAGAAGAGAAAAGTTTCAGTGACTCTCAGAATGAAACTGTAAATCATAAACAGCAGGTTGAACATCACAGTTGACACAAAGAGAACAACTAAAGGAGTTCATGCTCCTCAAACCAGAAAACCGTCCTCGATTCCTTTCCTCGCCTCCTCTCCTAGATTCCTTTTCTCGCCTCCTCTTCTCTCGTCTTAGTCCCGCCCACAGGAGATAGGAGCTGAAGGAGGCGAGGAGGAGACGAGGAGAGAGGAGTCGAGGCAGCAGGCGTTTAATTAAATGAGACATTGTTTCCTCTGAGACGTTATTTTAACCCTTTGGACTCTGCAGCAGAAACGGTTAAATCTCTTATTTGAACTTTAGTTTTTAAGAAATTCTCATTTCTATGAGCCGATAAGAGATTGAGAGATTATGATTATTGTGATGTCGTTTATTTGAGTTTCTTTAAATTCTTCACATCAATAAAATCTGTTCAACTGAAGCTAAAAGATGATTTAAGTTAAAAAACCATAATATTGAATATTTCTCTCAGTCTCTCTGACGCCAACACGCTTTAAAACACTGGTTTCTGCCTCAGAAAAAGCCTCAGGTTTCTGCTGCTGAAAAAATGAACGCTCTAGTTATTGTGATTTTTATTTTAGATGGATTTAAACAGGAACAAGTTAAAAAACGTGTCAGATTTCATCAGTTAAATCTGACGTGTTGCAGCTGCATCATCTGTCCGTTATCACGCCTCTTTTATACGCCTCAGGTTTCTCTGCTGCAGCTCAGCCTCATCACTTTCTTCTTTAATTAATCACTATTTTAAGTATATTGTATATTAACAAATCCATATTTTTAGAGCTGACTGTTCTTATAAAACAAAACATTTCCTCTTTATCTGAATGTAAAAACAAAAGAACTGTTTAACATATAAACACTGTGAGCTTTACATTATATTTAACCTTTTATTTTTTTTATAACAACCTTTCATCCTCCTGGTGTGTTTGTGGACTCAAGTTGTCTTAAAAAGTGTTTTAAACTTGATAACTGTCTCCTGGTGGATCGAGGAGACAAAG
The DNA here is from genome assembly GCF_030273125.1 of Centropristis striata. Classification (NCBI taxonomy): domain Eukaryota; kingdom Metazoa; phylum Chordata; class Actinopteri; order Perciformes; family Serranidae; genus Centropristis; species Centropristis striata. The sequence goes on from NC_081519.1 coordinate 32,665,789, forward strand.
AAATCTAAATCAGTTCCAGATGAAAGCAGCAGTGGATGAATCTCACAGGAATCAGATCAACTTATATTCAATTCAATTCAATTCAATTCAACTTTATTTATAGAGCGCATTTCATGCACAAGGCAGACTCAATGTGCTTCACAATACACATAATTACAGTTTAAAACAACAACAACAACAAAAAACACAGAAAAATCAAACAAATCGATTACAAATTAATTGAAGAGTGCAGGTAGACAAGCCATGCCATATTCACCACATATACACTTACTTACTCACACATGTGCACCCACTCCCACAACCACACATGCACACAATTCAACCAAATGCTGTAGAGAAAAGATAGGTTTTTAATCTGTTTTTAAAAATGGCTACTGATGTGGCAAGTTTAACTGTGTCAGGCAGGGTGTTCCACTTTCTTGGGGCATAAACACTAAAAGCTGCTTCTCCTTCTTTGGATCTGGTGTGAGGGATGAGTAAGTTGCCACTGCCTGTTGACCGAAGTGTTCTTGCTGGGGTGTAGGTGATGAGCATATCTGTGATGTACTGAGGTGCAAGGCCGTGTTGTGCTTTATAAACCAGGAGCAGTATTTTGAAATCAATTCTTGTTCTAACGGGTAACCAATGCAAGGACTTAAGAACGGGTGTGATGTGTTGATATTTCTTGGTGCCAGTGAGAATACGTGCAGCTGCATTTTGAATTAGTTGTAACCTTTGAATGCTTGATTTGGAGATTCCAGTGAATAAACCATTACAGTAATCTAGTCTACTTGTTATAAATGCGTGGATTAATTTTTCTGAGTCAGATTTTGACAGAAAGCCTCTCAATTTAGAGATATTTTTGAGATGGTAGAAAGATGATCTGGTGATGTGGTTGATATGACTTCTGAAATTTAAATTGCTGTCGATAATTACACCCAGATTTCTTGCTTCAGTTTTGCTGTCAAGGGAGAGAGAGTTGAGGTGTGCTGCAATTTTCAGTCTATGAGCCTGTGCACCAAAGATGAGTATTTCTGTTTTGTCTTTGTTTAGTTGTAAAAAATTGTGTGACATCCATTGATTAATGTCTTTGATACACTGAGTGAGGGATGTTATGGGTGATAGGTCATCGGGGTGTAGTGAAATGTAAAGTTGTGAATCATCTGCATAATTATGATAACTTATTTTATGTTTGCGTATGACATGTGAGAGTGGAAGCATGTAGAGATTAAACAGTAGTGGTCCTAGAATTGACCCTTGTGGTACCCCGCATGTAATGTTCATTTTGTTTGAATGAAATTCACCGATGGAAACGTAAAACTGTCTGTCCTGAAGGTAGGTTCTGAACCAGTTTAGAACTGGGCCTGATAAACCAACCCACCTTTCAAGTCTTTCCAGTAAGATATTGTGGTCAATGGTGTCGAATGCAGAGCTAAGGTCAAGTAGAACAAGAATGGAAATTTTTTTGGAGTCTGTGTTTATATGTAGATCATTTAGGATTTTAATAAGTGCTGTTTCTGTGCTATGGTGGGGACGGAATCCAGACTGATACGTATCTAAGAGGCTATTTGATGCTAGATAATTCTTGAGCTGAATGTAAACTGTTTTTTCAAGTATTTTACTGAGGAATGGTAGGTTGGAGATGGGCCTGTAATTTGCAATGACACTTTGATCCAGATTGTTTTTCTTCAGAAGTGGTTTGATGACAGCTGTTTTTAGTGATGTGGGAAATATACCTGACTGAAGAGACGTGTTAATGATATGTAAAACCTCTGGTGCTAAGCAGTTAAAAACATTTTTGAAAAATGCAGTTGGGAGGGGATCCAGGCAGCAGGTGGAGGACCTGAGCTGACCAACAATATCACCAAGTTCTTTCAGATTTAAACAGTTAAAATGAGGCATGACACAGGTGGAGTTTCTGGAGAAAGGGAGGGCAAGTTCAGTTGTAGGTTTTAGGGCAGTAATGTTTTGTCTAATAGTAATGATTTTGTTATTAAAGAAAAAAGCAAATTGATCACATTTTACTGAGGACAATATTTCTGAAGGAATGATGGAAGGTGGGTTAACAAGTCTGTCAACAGTGGAGAAAAGCACTTTACTATTATTAATATTTTCATTGATGATTTTAGAAAAGAATGATTGTCTGGCTTGTTTAATTGCTTTGTTGTATTCATTCAGTTTATCCTTATAGATGTCATTGTGAACGTGAAGTCTTGTTTTTCTCCACTGTCGCTCTGCCTGACGACACTTTCTCTTTAACTGTCTGATGTCCACTCCATTTCTCCAGGGAGCTTTTTGTTTTTTTACATATTTAGATTTAAGCGGTGCAATTTTGTTGAATACATTCTGTATTTTTGAGTTGAAGTTGTCCACAAGATCCCCAGTTGAAGATGTCATGGACAACGACAACTCATTTATAGTTTTGTGAAAGCTTTCAATTGTATTGTCATTAATTATGCGTCTTTTGAGTAATTGAGAATTTTGACGTTGTACAGGGCAAGCAGAAACATCAAAGTAAATGCAACAGTGATCGGAAAAAGCTATATCTACAACAAGAGGTGTTGTAATGTTGAGTCCTTTTGAGATGACAAGATCCAGAGTATGTCCTTTATTGTGGGTAGGTCCACGGACATGTTGGGAGAGGTCGAATGCCTCCAGCAGACTAACAAAGTTTATGGCATCTGGGTCAGTTTCATTGTCAATGTGAATATTAAAGTCACCAGTTATAATAAGACAGTCATAATCAATTGAAACCTTAGATAATAGCTGGGAGAATTCTTCCAGAAATCCACATTTGGATTTTGGTGGACGGTAAACAGTTATTATTAAGATTGTAGTTTTGCAATGCACTGACAAGGCAAGGTATTCAAATGATATGTAATCACCAAGGTGGACTTCCTTACAGACATAAATGTCTGAGAAGACGGCAGCAATTCCACCACCTCTCCTATCAGTTCTAGTGGTATGGAGGAAATTGAAGTTCGGAGGTGCAGTCTCAATGAGTGTAGTGGCTCCGTTTTTATCCAACCAGGTTTCAGTTAGTAGAGTGAAATCTAGACTGTGGGTACTAATGAGTTCATTTATTAAAAATGATTTATTTGTAAGTGACCTGACATTTAAAAGAGCCATTTTTATTATTTGAGGTGCGTTGCTGTGTGAGGGGCTGACAACTGGAGGGATATGGATTAGATTACTGTGATTCGCTGAGCTGGTGTGATCAGAAGTGCATTTCTTAGGCCTAAGGTTTATAATAACAGGGATAGATGAGACTGTCACTGGACCGCTATAGTGTTTTGAGTGTGGAATCACTGACCGTCAACCAGATAAAATATAAACTTTAAGTTAAAACCTGAAGCTGCGTGTTAAGTTGGTTCAGCTTGTAATGAAGCGACACTCTGCTGCTCTTGAGAAGCTCAAAGTCATTTCTGTCTGTGAAAAAACGCTCCATAAAGACATTTTAGTGACTTTACAAACTGTGTGAGAGGAGATGAGGCTCGTGCTGTTCACACAGCTCCACAATGATCCAGATTCATGAAACAGAATCAGCTGCAGTTTCAGAAATACACCAAAACAAAGTGAAGCCACATTTCTGTCTTTGTGCTGAACAGTTTTAGTCTTTAATCTGCAGAGTTTTATACATGTGGAGCCAGGACAGATTCAATAAATGACCAGAATATAAAATAGACCTCTAAAGTCACTTACCTCTGATATAAACATGAATCGTGGCCTCAGTCTGATGGTGGATCGTCTCCTGAGTGACGACGCAGTGATAGTTGTCAGTTTTGGTCACAGTAGTTTGGAGGATGATGTCGTAGCTGCCTCCTCTTTCTGAGACCTGTGGTTCTTTAGCAGGAAGTTTGTTTCCAGAACCGTCCCGCCACTCGACTGCAGGTTCCGGAGAAGCAGCTCGAACAACACACAAAAAAAAACGATAATTAATGTTAAATTATGGTTTCAATACTCTCTTCTCTCTGTTGTCAACCTTTAATTTTCCTTTTCCTCTGGGTTTTACCAACAGTTCTTAATCTGGGAATTAACATTAAATTATGTTTTATAAAATGCCCCTTTTAGTGGACATCGGGTCAATGCAGGCGACCCGAGATTTACAGTAAAACAGAATAAAAAAAATATACTACATATTTTCATGCTGACTGTAGAAGTCAGTAGAGACATTTTATATCTCGTTTGAAACCTTAAAACGTTTTTTTCAACGGATTTAACGATCTAACGTTAGGATTTACGACATAAAAACATAAACAGTTAGCAACTTAGCTGCTATCCTGTCTAGCCGCAGTTAAAATGTATGTATAGGTCGAAAAACAGACATTTATAGACAAACGGGGGCTTGTTTTAAACAACAAAAGTCCACCGATTAGATTTACCTCGTTTAAGTTCAGCGGAAGTTAAAAAAAAGTGAATAAAAGTCGATTGTGTCCCTCGTTTAGTTTTAGCGCCGCTCGTCAAACTTCCATATCAAATTATTGTCAGTTAATTTAGAGTTTTGACAAAATATTTGACCAATCAGGTTCAACTTCCATATATGGTCAGGCAGGTGATTTGATCGGCTACAAAAAACTCAGTGTTTTCATGGTGCTGACTCACCATTGGTTGATTGCAGCTGTCACCAACACACGTAGCGCTCGTGGAGAGATCCTCTCCTCTGATTGGTTGATAAAAAGACCGTTAGTCACTTTAGGTAGCAGAAAGATGCGGATTGGTTTATTTAGTTCCGGGGCGTTTCCTGATGTTAGAGATACTATAGGTAAACTAGAAAATTTCCTCTGGGGAAATTTTGAAAGGGCCACGGGGGCTACTGCCGGTGTGTGTACACTATGATCAGATTCTTCAGAGATTTCAAACTATGCCCTTTAACCTCAAAATGTGTGTGTGTGTGTGTGTGTGTGTGTGTGTGTGTGTGTGTGTGTAATTAAAATCACATAAAGTTACTGTGTGTGTGTGTGTGTGTGCGTGTGTGTGTGTGTGTGCATGCGTGCATGTGTTTGAAGCATGTGTATGCATCATAGACTGTATAAAATATGCATGTGTGAGGAGTGTGCGTGCTTACGCGCATGTGTGTGTGTGTGTATCTGTAACTGTAATCACATCAAAGATCAAAGGCAATCAGATCAAAGCAATCAACAGAATTTACTGACACCTGCTAATGTCCCGGAACATTGACAGGTGGAATTTCTGGCCTCGAACAGAAAGCATTTTTGGCAAAACCATAATACCTATCATTGATCCGACTACACTTTGAGCGTCCCGAGATCTTCCTGAACGTCTACATATGATTTTTTTTAAGAAAAATTAAAAAATAGCTTTGTTAGAGCGATCTAAAAAAACTGTTCCATCTTCCTTTTTTCCGAAATCTTCCTGCGTTTTTAATATGGGAGCCAATGAGGCTGTTGGTGGTGTTGGTGGCGCATCTGTGCGTCGTACGCCCAAACTATAACTCTGACAGCTTTACCAGAGGATTGTGAGTGAGAAGACACATTTTCCTACATTTCTATGTATAAATTATTTCTGTAGAGTGGAATTTGCGGCCTGGAGCGCAGTTTTCAAATTTATTTTTTGACAATTTTTTCTCTCCCTCTACACTCTGGCGATGATGTCACACACTGTGACACGAACATTCCGTGCAATACACACCCATTATAATCTCAGAATTTCTCCAAAAATGATCATAGTCATTGAACAGGGATTGATAAAAAACTATATGACCTATCGAAACAAAAATCTCCAATTATTGTTCTTTTTCGCTCATTTTTGTCGGCCGTGTCATTCATTTCAATGCAAAATATTGGGCAGTTTTTGGGCAGAAAAATTCGTATTCTGTAGAGAAAAGTAATAGCACACCGATCCCGATCAAACCGCACGTTTTGATATATAATTTGTAGGACTAGTAGCGGGACGAAATTGCGTCCGGAAGAGGAAGAAGAAGAAATCCACAGTATAACAGTAGTGCTCGGGGCTTCGCTCCCTTCGCTATTGCCGTAGAGACCAGTGCTCGGTGCGATTGCCCCGAGGCCCTAATTAATAAACCTTTTTTTAATGACACTAAGTGCTATTTACTCAAGAAAAACACTTCTAAACTACTGGCCTTTGTTTAAAACAACAAGATTATTAAAAAAAACTTTCACAAATAAAAACATCAAACCTGTAAATTTTGAATTCAAATTATATTTAGTTTTATATATTATTAATTAAATACACACCAACACCAGTATTTTGGTGTTTGGGTGATAAGTGTTGGGGTTTTTTGTACGGGTTATGTGAATAACTGGTAATTGATTTGCATTTTTTTATTCACATTTAATGTTTTGAGTTTAAAGTCTTTTAAATAATTTATATTTTTTTAATTAATTAATTAATCAATTTGTTTTGTTATTTTTCTTCAGTATGAAATGAGACATTTCAGGGTTTGGAGCATACAACAATGCAATTAAAACTAAATTAATTTAGATTCACATTAAAATCAGTGGATTTTATCTATTAATTTAAAAAAACAGCCATGTAATTTGTGTTCGGTAACTAAAATTATTCTCAAAGCTGCTTATTCATATATACTGCAGTAAAACTTCCAATATTTACCCCTGAACTGTGTAAAATACAAAACATGGTGTACAATATACTCTGGTATACTTTTTTTTTTATTGAAAAGTTTGTATGTAAATGATGTCACTGACCTCATCAGTGAACAACATAAACGGACCTAAGAACCTGTTAGCATTAGCTTTAGCTGGGTGTACCTAATAAACTGGACACTGAGTGTACCTGTACCTGACAGACTCTGGCTGAGCACCTGAACAAATAAAAACAAGCACAACATGATCGTCCCAAATAATGACAATATAAAAACAAGATCAGAATAAAAACAGTCTCATTATATTTGACTTTAGCTTCAAAATGTTCACATTAGTTTTCCTTCAGTTCAGTGAAGTCTCATGTTTCTGTTCATGTCTTGCTCACTTTGAAAAAGTAGAAAAATGATTAAAATATAAAAACAAAGAAAACAAACATCGTTTTCCTGAACATTATTCCTGTTAATATTTAATTTTAAGCTGCACAAGAGTGGAGCTCAGTCACTTTCAACACACTTTATATCAGAAATCAACACAAACTAACAGAATGATTAATCAATAATCAGTTCTGTCAGCATTAAAGGACACTTCCTGTCTTCTGCTAAAATAAAACTACAGTAACAACCCCTGTGAGATAATTATCAGCCGACAGAAACATGAACACTATCCTTTTTAACCTGAAACTCATGTTATCTCCAACTTTTAAACCAGGGGTGTGTCGTGGCAATTTTAACAACTGCACTAAGTTAATGGGTGAGCTGGCCAAACACAAAGCACTCAATGCACTGTTCAGCAAGTTTTATTAGCACATTCGCATTCCATACACCGCACAATTCTGAATGGCTCTTTTACAATACAACAAAGTCAAGTACACCGCTCGACTTATAACTGTTGAACTTTTCAGCATTGGCATCTCAGCAAGACTCAATGCGGTCCTATCTTCCTGCCCTATACATCACATCAGGACAGAGCCGACTGGTCAACACGTTCCCCTCAGTCATGGTGTTAGAAGACTTGAGTTCAAAGAGTGAGTTCCCAGAAGGCTTTGTGTCTTGAATACCAAGTAGGTCGCCGCCTACTTCATGTCCCACCAACCAGGAGACACCAAATTTCCTTCACAGGTGTATTCCAGAAAGCAGGTTTAACAAACTATAACTTAAACCCTGAAATCTAAGTTGATTAACTCTAAGATGGGAAAATGAAACTTGTCAGTTCTAGAACAGCTGATCAGAGTTCATTCAATCGACTCTGACAATGTTCAGCCTGAGTTGCGCTTGTTAACGATCACAATAAAGCCATCATCAATGGAGCACAGATACTGTGATTCACCATGGGAACAGGTCAATATAAGGCAGAGCCTCCATTTGAATCCAGCAGATAGAGATATCTGAGTGCATGTAGATAACCTATAGTCAGTGTGGACTGTTTGTATCTAAAAAAAGAGCCTCATATCCCCTCATATCAAGGTTAACATACTCAACCTGCTTTCTGGAACAGGCCCCTGGTCTTTAATTGCCTGAAATAAACAAGGACAGCCAAAAAAGCCCTCAGTCAGACAGGAAGTCTGAATCTCAGAATTTAACCAAATGAATAAATTATTAATTAGTTGGGACCCTGTCTGAAACACAAATGGCACAAAATAAAATGTATATGCATTTACAATTCTAAAAAAATCTAATCTAAAGTTCTAATTCTTTTTGAAGGCAAAAAAAGCAGGTTTGGTTTTAAGAACCTTTTATGAATATAAAACTTAGCTAAAAGTATAATGAGGTTGCATAATATTCATTTTCAGTTGTTTTTAGTTGTAAATTCAAATAGTACATTTTTTAGTATAAATTGGTCATAAATATTGTCCAAGATGAATCGACAGATGCCCTGCCGTAGGATTCGAGTGCTTCCACAAGTCCAAACCAGATGGTAAACAGTCTCTGGATGTACATTGCAAAAAGTGCAGGTCACATCAATGTCCTTCTTAAATCTCACCAGCACAGTCTTCACAGGGTGAAAACGATGAAGGAAGTAGAGGAATCCTTTCACGTTAAGTGACGCACTTGATAAAGATTTTGGTTTTACCAAGAAAACCATGTTAAATGTCTGGATATCAACTCTTAAATAAACTCTTATCAGCTATTGTTGTTGATATCATTATATTTGTCCAAACAAATGTACCTTTAGTTGTACCAGGTATTAAAATGAACAATAAATTGAATAAAACAATGGTCTAATAATTTTTTCCATGAATGTATATCCGGACCATTACGATTCAGCCCACTCAATAAAAAAGGGTTACAAGGGTATACAATAAATATTTTGATACAAAATTGTCATGTATTAAGCCAACATTAAAAAAAAAACAAGATTCGGGAGTCTTATATACAAGTATGCGCAGTAATGTGTATTTAAACTATCATAAGGCGTATAGAAAAACAACAAAAGGAGCAAGGACTTCAAATAAAGCGGAATAAATCACAGTAGAAAGTGAAACATCTCCCCACAAATCTGTCCTGCTTCATAACTAGCATGCAAAGGAGAAAAATAATTTAAAAGCATTCACAAACCAAATAAAGGAGGCTTACTATTTTTCATTTACTGCAGTGAATATGATATTTACACATAAGAAACAAATAAGTTTAGATTGAATTGATTTTAAGTCTCTGTGTTTGTGGCGATCCCATTTTGCCAATATTCCTCTCATTTCTCCTTTTGGAGCTGAACGTCAAAGTCATTTTCTCCATGCTGAACTCATAATGTTTACAATAAGTGGAAGGATTCTTCTAAAGCATTTTGTAATTACTCTTTTTTTTTAACTTGCAGTCATGAATGTCTTCTAAAGATTTGTGGCTGTTTTACTTCAGGCCTTCAGGGATTTTTCTGCAAAAGCTGCTCCACTCCCTCTGTGAAAAACTGTGAACCACTTAGTTTTGACTCCCGATTTGGGGTTAAAAAAATAATAAATCTTATTATATTCTTCCAGAAAAAGAAAGTGGGCAGATTTTTCCAAATTTGAAGCCACATGACGTTAGAAATGATGTTGAAAGTGAAGCTTTTGTAAAGTTTCCCAGTAAAACCTTCAGGATTTTATGAATCATAAGCGTCAAAGAATATTTGTATAATTTTTGAGGTTTCAGCTAAATCAAATATCAAGTAATATTTATACAGAAAACAGATTTTTGCTTCACTTTTCTTCTTTTATCTCCCGTTAATCATCTCACACCTTCAGGAAAGAGTTAAAACAAGTTAATAATTATTTGATAAATAATAAATTATAATTTAATATTTATTATAATTATTTTCAAAATTCAGTCATCTTTTGAATCAGTAGATTGGAGAATGCTTTCAGAAAGTTTTCTTAATAATTCAATCAATTTTCAGATTTATTTATAAGGACTACAGCGGTTGTTGTTCAGCTGATTATAACTCTATTTTTTTACATTACATTACATGTCATTTAGCAGACGCTTTTGTCCAAAGCGACTTACAATAAGTGCATTCAACCTGATGGTACTAGACATAGACCATAGGAATCGAGTAAGTACATAACTAACTGTCATTGCTAAGGAGTGCTATATGTTAAAGAAGAAAAGAAGAGAAAAGAAGAAGATTTTTTTTTTTTTTTAAATATATATATATATCTGTTAGGTGACCATGACTTATTTTAATAAAGTAACAATAAAATGTTAAATTCAGTACATTTGACTTCAGAGTCTTAGTAAGACTTTAAAGATGTAAACCAGAATAATTACAATAGAATCACTTTTTAATATTTTTTGTTTTATTGTAAATGTTGAATATGAAGAAACAAACATGACATTTTAAAGCCTTTATTGTCAACATGACATATGAGCACAAATAATAAACACATTCAAAAGGCCACAATCATCAGATTATTTAGCAGAAACAAACTATTATTTATAAAAATAGAAACAGAATCCTCAGAATGGGAAGGCAGTAAAACAAATGAACTAAAAATATAAACATTATTTTATTTTACTTACATTTTAAATAGCGCTGCACAATAATGGACATTTTATCCAAATTGCATTACAGATTAATTCATAGTGCAATGTTTCTAAAGGCAAAATGTGTCAAATATCATAAGTAATCTGAGTAATGTTGAGACGTCCCAGCCTACAAAATATTATAATAATATCATACATATAATTAATAATAATAATATTCAACAGATTTAAACATCTTTGTTTATTGCAAAACAAAAATAACTAATGGTATTGTATTTTTGACTAACAATGAGAATAATGACTCTGATTTATTTATGGAGAAAAATGTGATTTTCAAGATGTAAATTATATAGCTGAAAAATAAAGAAAATTCATTCATGACGAATCCCACTAATACTGTGAATCACTTCACAATTGCAATATCAGTCAAAATAATCAAAACAAGATGTTTCTGATTGAAGCGGCCTCAGCTTTAAGAACATCTTCACACTCCAGCAGCAAAATATTTACAGTCATTTAGGTTCAGTTACTCATGTCTGAGTCATAAGCTTCTTTATCATCTATTTTCTTCTACATGGGACCATTATTATCACATTAACACCATGTTGTCTCGGAGAAGACTTGAAACTAGAGATTGGCACCAGAATGTTGCCACCAGAAGGTAATAGATCAATAAATAAAAAATAAAAATGAAAACTTGGCCTTTTTTGTTGTTGCCCATATTGAGTCGAAATTATGAGACAAAAAGTTATAATTATGAGACAATAAAAGTCAGATAAAAAGTCACAAGTCGGTTTTTATCTCAGAATTTTGACTTTTTAACTCACAATTTTGACTTTTTATCTCACAATTTTGACTTTTAATCTCATAGTTTTTACTTTTTATTTCATATTTTTGACTTTATCTCATAAATTTGCCTTTTTTTATCTCATTATTTTGACTTTTTTTATCTCATAATTTTGACTTTTATCTCATTATATTGACTTATTTATCCCATTATTTTGACTTTTATCTCATAATTTCGACTTAATACGGGCAAAAAAGGACAGAAAAAGTGCCAAGTTTTACTATTTATTTTCATAACTTGTTGAAATGGGCTTCCATAGAAGTCGTCTCATTTTGTCTTGAGATAGATAGGGCCGGATGGTGGCGCCCCCTGCTGGACTTCTGAAGGCACTTCCAGCGTCCCAAAAAGTTGGGACGCTGTGTAAAACTGAAAAAACGAGAAAAAAATGTGCCAAATTCAGAACATAGCACATAATTATTTGTACTGTTTTAATCAAATGAAATTTTAAAAGGATTTGGAAATCAGTACATTCTCTTTTTATTACTTTTTCCAAGGCGTCCAAACTTTTTCAGACATGAGGTCCTAAAACATTTATTTTTATTCCTTAGTCACGCTGCGAATAATTAGCTTTAAACCAATTTCAGAGGAAGTGTTAACCAGTATTCCTCCATTTCACAAGCTTCTTCTGATTTTCACAAAGAATTATCATAACATTTTTAATTATCATGTCATGTTTATAACCACGACACGACTTGTAACGTTAAACAAGCCAGGAGCAGAGTGCAGCGTTTCACAACAACAGAAAGTCCACAAACGTTTCTTTCATAATCAAATCTTTAGTCACTGTGTGTAACAGGATCCCTTTACTCTCAGACACAAACATGTAACATATTATTATTACATATTCCTGGGAGCTGGCCTGGGTCCAGACCTTTGGATCTGCAGCTCCACTGAGCTGATGAACACGTCGACACTTCTGTCTGACATCAAACCTCAACATGAACACAGCTCCGGCTCCAAAACAGCCGGGAGCCTTTCTGAAACCTAAATCAAACAGAGTGCTTTCTGTCCTTACACTCTCTGAGTTCTGTTTTTATTTATTTCCAACTTTTTTGAACCAGACAGAGACAATAAATCTAAATGAAATTATCCACCAGCCTTCTTTTCTTTCCAGGCTTTTGGGACAAAGTGAGCAAGTTTAAACACGTCAAAACTAAGCAGCCATTACAATCACTGCTCATGTTACATCCGAAAAAGGCAAAATAGGAACATTAATAAGTTCCTTCAGTGCAATAAAAAAGAAAAGGAAAAAAGAAAATGGGGGGATTCGCAGCCACAGTTCACAGAATCTGTTTTCCAGAATAACGTTTAATTCAGAGGAGGAACATTTTAATTTGATGTGATCATTATGATCTTTAAAAAAAAACTAAACCTTGCAAGTCACTTTAGTTTTCATCAGGTTCCTTTTTTAAGTTTTCTTATCACACTGTTTACTTTTGACTGTGCTGAGTTTCTGTGTTGCCTCATCAGATTCATTTCTCTACAATACTGTGTTTAACGACAGTCCAGTGGATAATTACATTTCTAATTTTCTCAGAAAACAGCGTGACAGAGAGAAATTACAAATACGGTGCAGAAACAAGTTAAAATATGATAAAACAATAAAAAGCAAGATGCAGAGATTTGAACAATCGTGCTGCGTTGCAGTGACCTGAGTAACAGAAGAGACAGAACAAGACACAGCCCTGTGGAACACAATGTTTGTCAAATCTTTGCAGTCAACTAGGAAGCTGTAGATTGTTTTGTTGATGATCTGCTTTGGGCGTTTTTCATATCGTCTTTCTGAGATTTGGTTTTTATTTATATTTTATCTTCAGGATTAAACTCAAATTATTTATATTAGATATTTTTTTATTATTATATATTATTTTATCAAACCCACTCAGTAAGTCTAACCAGCAACTGAGCATTTAAAGCTGCACAAAGATTTCCTTTGAGATAAAGAACATTGTGCAGTCGGGCCGAGGACTCGGACAGAGCAACAAATAGTCAAACTGATGTTTAACTGTAACTACGTTTATTTTTATTTTACTTTATTCTTCCTGTTTTGTTGGAATCCTTCCTGTGATTATTTTTTCTTTTTTTCTTGGATGGACCTGAACTCAACTTCTTGAATTAATTTTAGTTTCATTTTTCTTCCCACCTTCGTTTCTTCATGTTTGCTGTTATTTCTGGATCAAATTCAGTTTTTACTTTGTTCTTTGACTGAATTCTTTTCTAGAAGTAGGATTTTTTTCCTCATCTGAACAATTTGGTTTTCTTTTCTTCTCTTCTGACATTTTAGCACCTTATCAGGCCGAATGTGAGAAAGGATAACGGTGGGCTAGCCGACGAGTAAACTAACGGTCGTCTGTTCAACAGCCTGAAGTAAGTTCCTCAGTGAAGGAAAAGCTAAACTATTAGTGTCATATTTCAGGAGAAAACTTATGATACTTCATGCAACCGGCCTCTGGGTCTTTAGTCTCGTCTTAAAGGTTGAGAGGGACTCAGCAGATCAGAGTTTGGTAACTGGTTCCACCACAGAGGAGCTACAGAGGAGAGTGTAGCTGGAGACTCAGGACGGAGGAGACAGACAGTTTCACTGGAAGAGTTAGTGAGAGGGAGGGTGTGTTTATCTGAAGGTGTGTTTATCTGAAGGTGTGTTTATCTGTAGGTGTGTTTATCTGAAGGTGTGTGGACCTGAAGGTGTGAGGATCTGAATGAAAGAGTTCCTTGGACCAGCAGGAAGGACAGGAAGAGATGGGTATCATCATCATGGCTCACCTTTTAGGGTCATGCCAGGTTCTAGGTCACATGAAACATTTTCTTCATGATGAGGACCTGCTGCAAAGAAAAGAAAATATTAGATACAGTCAACTTTAAATACACAGAAATTATTTTTGTGGCCCACACAATAAAAGCTTCATTTTGTTCCATCTTTCAAAAGTCTGTTGTCAAACCATTAACAGTGAAGGTTGACTAAAGATTCTGTCTGAATAGTTTTTACAGACGAACCCTGAGATCTCCTGAACATTCATCCTGAACAGGCTGAACTCTGACGGTAACTTACTTTTACAAGTCGGTGGCTCTCTGTATAAACTTACCGTAGCTTTGACATATTTTGATTTTCTGCTGAGTTTGAAACAAGCTACAACAGCCACTACAGAAAGCACCAATCCGAGAACCAACCCTACGATTATCCATGTGGGGAATCTGTTCTTCACTGCAATTGGACAAAAAACAAATACAACACACAAATAAAACTACAGCACACAAACCACACAAAACAATTAAAGACATCTTATAATTATTAATTTTATCTGGTAAATATTTATGTTTGTTTATTAACTGGCTGCTGGCCTCCTGTCATTTTACAAAAGTGGCCCCCAGGGGAAACAACCTGAGTATCTCTGGTGGTTTTGTGTAGAATGGATGAAATTATGAGATTTTTTCTCTTTGCCAGAGTTACAGAGAATGTATGTTTGTCCAGATGTTTAGTAATTATTTATTAGTAATCTTGTTATCACAAGAAAAGCATTTTGAAGATGATTAATTCTAGGTAATCTTAAAATAATAATCAATATTTCTCTCTACTGAGTCCAACCTTAAAAAGACAACAACACAGATCTGAAAAAATCAACAAAACAAACATGGAAGTTATTTCAGCATCACGAGCTGCAGAATAACTGACAATAAATACGTTTTAACAGGTCAAGGGAAATGTTAACTCAGCTACAAACACTTTGTAACATACAGAAGGTTTTAATCAGTTAATTATTTCTTTATGAATAAACGCAGGAATATTTTAATTGTATAATAATAATATATCACGTAGTTTAGAGTGAGAGGGAAATATAACTGGGTCATTAGTCGAACATTCATGAATAAAGAATTTCACTAAATTCAAAATAATTCTGGACCTTTTTTTAACATTTTAATGTGTATTTATTGTGTTTTGATGTTTGTTGGTTCATGTTTTCATCATCACAGTTTGACAAGTGGAGCTTGAAGCTTGAACACTAGAAGCTTGTTTATCATGTCAGATTATTCTCTATTAACTCTATAACATTAACGACAAACTTAATTCCAAAAATGAGAAAATGATTGCACTCTGTTTTATTTATGTTTTAGACATCTCAACTGTTCCAGCCCAACTAATCCTCTTCACTGCTCTCCATTTATACATCTGAGTATTTTACATGTTTATAATTTGTTTATCTTGAGTTTTAAATCAAATATATCGTTTTTTCTACGTCTTATTTTCCCCACAAGTCTGGATTAATATTTGAGAACACGTGAATTGTTAGAAATAATCTGTTATTCTGTCTCTGTTTTCTGTCTCTGTGTATGGGGATCACTATCTGATTGATTAGGTCACTATGTATGCGTAATTCACTAACTGTGTGTGTGCCCTCTCTATGCATTTATAGATTAATTATGTAAGATAGTTTTGATACAATGATCATGTGCTAATATTGTTTTAAACTATGATTACTCTAGATACATCAAAACTAAATACATATATTCCATCTGCTTAAACTTAGTAAGATTCTATCATCACAAAAATATATATTTTATGTTTTATATGTTATGAGAACATTGCAAAATCTGAGTCTCCACTAATATCTCAGCAAGTCATAACATGGCTGGAGGTTGTGTTGAATGTTTTGGGAACAGGTCAGGTTATGGACACGGTGTGCTGAGAAGAAGAGATAACTGTCTTCTCTGCTTGGCGACATGACGTGTCCACAATATTTATTAAAACTGACGAATCAACGGTTCAAGAGGGGAGCACCTTCTGGAGAGTTCTACCTACATCATTGGTAAAACATTGTTAGGATATAAAAAAGGGTTCGAGGGACAGAAAGGGGGTCAGACCTCATGAACTGATCCGCCTTAATCATGTAAATCAGGGAAGTGATGTTTGAACCCAGAGACTCTGTAACTGCAAATTTCTTGACGTAATAAAATTATGTTAAACTGAGAACTTGGACGTCTCCTGCTCATCATTCCCCATCAAACGATCTACGCAGATAAATAGGTGAGGATTTACTGTTGGAGTCAGATAATTTAATTTTAAAGGTTTTCTCAATGCATTTCTCAACAGAATCGACTGAGAAACTTTTTCAGATCGCTCAACACACATTTAAAAATAAAATAATCTGGAGTTAACTTTTCATTTTTGGATTTTGAAGATTTATTGTGCTGTGAAACAACAGGTACGGTCAAGATTTCTGAATTTAAATTCATCTTTCACCCTAAAATCCATTCAGAAGATATCATCAGTTTCTGTTGGTCTAAACAGTCAGAATTACTACAATTATAAAATTATCATTAATATTTGAAAATTGTAGCTTCTAATTTTTCCCTATTTTTTTTTTACTTAAGGTCATTTATGAACTTCTGGAACTATCTTTGTATAGATTTAGAGTCAGTAAAAGCATGGTCCTAGTTTTTAGTTTCAGTTTATATATATATATATATATATATATATATATATATATATATATATATGTGTGTGTGTGTGTATATATATATATATATATATATATATATGTGTGTGTGACTAAAATCACAAATTCATCTGTTTTTTAATATTGTGGTGTAATGATAACTTGTTAACCTCAGAGGGAAATATTCTGCCTCACAGACACAACTGAGCCATTAAGTGTGACATTATAACTGACATAACTTTGATCTATATTATATTGTTGTGTAAAATATAATGAACAGTATTTATCAGCTCACTGTTCAGTCAGATACTCCACAGTAACATGTAGGAGTTAGTTTCTACTCATATTTCTGACAACAAGCTCAACTGACTGTGAAACTGATTTCATTCCCAAAGTATTCTGTGAGTTAGAGCAGAAAACACTGCAGCCTTGTTTTCTGCTTTTTGTCATCATGAAAGTAGAAACAAACTTTAGAGAAAAGCAGCCCAGAATCAGAGCTGACCTTCAGTCTGTGCAGGACAGAGAAGAAAACAACAGCTGGTTTAACATTCTGGTTCTTTTACAGAGTAATATGGAAAAGATTGAGTTTTATACTATGAACGTCAACACACTTCTAAGTGTTTAACATTTATGTTCTCAAAACTTTCCTCTGAAAAGTGTTTGAAAACAGTAAATGAGACAATATAATGTACTGCACATGTTGTATTAGTGTTTAAAGCTCTAAAAAGTGAATTCAGACCAAATACAAAGTAGTGTTGCTGTGTATTTGCAGTTTGAGATTATACTGACAACACAGATGTAGCTACAGGACAGAGAGTGAGGAACCTGTGTTTCTGTAAAAGATCAGACTGATCTCAAACTTTTACACAAACTGTCCTGTCATTTCCATCCAGAAAAACTCTCATTCTTTCTCTCATCTCTGCAGATTAATGAAGTGGTCTCGCTATAAGTCATTCATTCATTATCCTTCGCCGCTTATCCGCACTTGGGTCACGGGGTGCTGGAGCAGATCCCAGCTGACATTGGGCGAAAAGCAAATAACCTTGACCCTAACCCTGGACAGGTCTCTAGACTGTCGCAGGGCTGACACATAGAGACAGACAATCACGCTCTCATACACACTTACGGGCAATTAAGAGTCACCAATTAAACCTGAGCTGCATGTTTTTGGACTGTGGGAGGAAGCCGGAGTACCCAGTGAGAACCCTCGCCGACACGGGGAGAATACGCAAACTCCACACAGAAGAGAATCACTTGCTGTGAGGCAAGAGTGCTAACAACTACACCACCGTTAAGCCCCCTCACTATAAGTGTGATTTTTAAACTTGTGCAGATATCTTTATCACAATTTGCTTTGTGTTTTGCTTGAACACAGCTGATTTTTTTGGAAAACCTTTTTTGAAAAACTATAAACATCAACAATTGCATTTATAAACTATCAAAAAATCACAAAAAATAATCTCACCCTTGGGAGACGCATAGATCTTATCAGATGCAATCTGATTGTAGATTTCAGGTTGTGTGGCAACGCATCTGAAGTAGTCACTCCTGGTCACTGTGATTTTGAGGGTAACATCGTAGCGTGTACCATCCTTTTCTGTTATTTCTGTGACCTGTGGCTCTCCAGCAGTCAGATTGTTTCCAGCGCTATCCTTCCACTGGAGTTCTGGTTTTGGGTAAGTACCATTAACTTCACACTGCAGCAGCACCCCATCCTTTGTCTGATCAAATATTCTGACAGATGGTTTTGGACAAGCACCTGTAAACACAATATGAACAATAACTCATAAAGAAAATGTACAGTATTCTACATTTAATACTGTAACTTCATTTACCCCTTCTCTGATTGTATACGAGCAAATTTGTGAATAAAGAGAACTATAAAAGCACAAACACACCTTAACCATGTTTAAAACATAAAAAATATTTTAAAATAAAAAAAATAAGTAACCTATCACCACTGAAAACACTATTTCTGACTCTTATAACAGAAGCACACATTTTTTTATTCAACACTAAATTTTCTTAACTTTTTTTTCAACATCTGTTGATTCTTTCTGATGATCTATTGCATTAAAAGTGCTATAAAAAGCTTGTTATAAAATATAACACATTGCATCCTAAAAGGTATAAAATTATATGATAAAATAATGTGTAAATGTTGCAGAACGAGGCAAAGCTAGTTTCACTACGAATGACGTTCTGATTATTTATGATGTAATGTGATTATTTATGATGTAATGTTTAAAACATTCAATCTGCTGTTCTGAAGGAGTTCTATCCTTTTTCGGTACAAGGAAATAAGTGGAGTAAAATCCAGCGAGCTGTTCGCCTGGAGCGACCTCCACTATGGCCTCCTTCTGGAGGAGTGTTGAAATTTCCCCCGATAGTACCTGTGCCTGGGTTGGGTCCTTGACAAAAGTCATGCGAACCCTGGAGAAAGGAGGGGGGCGCCGCCGAAACTGTATCTTGTACCCCTTTGACACTGTAGCCAGAACCCAAGGGTCCGACACAGTGCGTTCCCAGCTTTCCAGGCGCAGCTGGGAACAAGCCTCGGCGGCTAACCCCCCCCCCACTCCTAGGCGGCACGCCCCTGAGGTCCTGGAACTCCTTTATAGTGATGCTTTCAACATGTATCAGTCCCTCGTGGTTTTAGAATTATAAACATTAAAGGTTGGTGCATATAAAGAGGCATAAATGTTTGTATTTATGATAAGCTTCAAAGGGTTAAGATGGGCTCTGAAAGACAAAAGAAAACAGAATTATGTTCGAGTGATTGGCAGATAAGTGGTCCTGTTTGTTAGAAATATTTTTTTGACTGAATTATGCTAAAAAAAAAAAAAAGAAGCCACTGTTTCAGATTCACAAACTTTATTACAACATTTATAGAGGAGACTGGTTGTGTCGGTCCTGGACGCAGTCAAAGAGTCAGAAAACAGATCTGGCAGGGTCTCCTCGCTGTGAGAGGGTCCTCGACACACTGATCCTGAGCAACACAACATCTCCTCTGATCAAACACGTCGTGATAATGACCCAAATTCTGTCCCACATTAGAGGACGGTTTGTGGACAACTTAACGTGAGCCTGTCTGGGGCTCTTGAACCAGTCTCCTCTGTAAATGAGGAGGAGTCTTTATAACTGTTTTATAAAAATACTCACCAACAATAAGTTCAATCTAGAATGTCTGAGGTGGCTGCAGACGAGGAAAAACACAGGTGTAGTCTCCACTGTCAGTCAACTTTGTGTTTCTGATGGTTATGGAGGCTTTTCCTTGTTTCAGCTCTTCTGTAAAATGAGAGACTCGACCTTTGAACTCCTCACTCTGACCTTCACGTCCATTGTTGTGATGGACGCCTGCATCGTAGAAGAACACCTCCTTCATAGGTTCATCTTTCTGAGCAGCTTTCTTCCAGTCAAACAGCTTGAACTCGATGTTCTCCTTGGTGCTGAGGGAACACGGTAAAACAACATCACTGTCCTCTTTCACGTGGATGACTCCTGGTTGGGAAAGATACAAAGACAATTTGTATTTTAATTAGTACATTTACAGGTTAGAGAAATGGCTCCACAGTTACTCTTCATACTTATTTGTTTGTTTTACTGACTTTTTGTCTTTCAGAGGCTGTAGCCGGCTCAGTCTTAAGGCTACAGTAAAGATATTGATGTCATATGAAACTAGAAGATGAAAGGAATCTCATCTGGTGGTAGAAAAATGTTATTCTCACTTATTGTCTGGGAATATTTCTACATACTGGGGTCCGTAAACAGCAAAAATCAGGTATGACTGTAAAGCTGAGACTCTTGTGGATTCAATGGTGTTACTAAAGGTCTGGTGGTATGTTGAAGGATTGTTTTTTCTCTTTTTTTTCTCACCTCTCAAGGGGTCAAAATGTTAAATGGTTAAAATTAGCACAAGTGTTGAACAAATGGTATGAATCTATACGTTACTGCAAAAAGAGACTGGCCTTCATATATTTAAATCATAGTATGCTAAGTGCTCTTGTAAAGTTTATTAGGAGCCTAACCAATAGACAATGTTTGTTTCAGATTCATGACCAGAACAACTTGACACACAGTGCTGAGCTGCATCTCAGATTAATCTTCAGGTTCCAGATTTCAGATGATGTTCATCACTTCTATGAGACATCTACTGTTGACCTGCTGTCTCCCCCTAAAGACAATCTGCAATCCCCTTAATAAAAACTACAAAAGTGGCACCATGTTGTTCTCAGAGGGTTAAAACACCAAAGTCACACAATAACACAAACAAAGTAACAGCAGTAGACCAGAAACTCCTGTGTTCTGTCAGGTAAAATTATTGTATTTGTCAAAGGAGTCTGGTGACTTTAAATAGAGAATAGATGATGGCTTTAGTTCCCCCCACATAAACATAAACAGGGCTGTCTAACAGCAAGGTAAAGTGGTGAAAATAATCTAAATATAACATAATACTGAAACTGATATGTATCTTTTCAGGTGGCTCATATAGATTGGCTGCTGCCCCGTCTACAGCAGTACTTCCTCCAAACTGAAGGGCGTGCCGACCGCCATCTACTCAGTAATAAAGTGACTGAGTGCCTCATTCAATCCCACTTAAAAAATAAAAATCTGCCTTTGTTCAGCTGAGCTGTTGGAAGAGTTACAGAAAAGCTTCCATGTTACGAGCGGCTGTGGCTCAGTTGATAGATCGGTCGCCCACTGATCAGAAGGTCGTTGGTTCAATCCCTGACCGTGGCAGCCTACATGTCAAAGTATCCTTGAGCAAGATACTGAACCCCAAATTGCTCCCAATGCTGCGTTCATCAGTGTGTGAATGAATTCCCAATGGTGGCAGGTGGCACCGTTGTAGGATAGCCTCGGCCACCAGTATGAGCGCTACATAAGTGCACTCCATTTACCATTTAGCGTGTAAGATTCCTACTATGACTTTTATTTCCCTGCCAGAATAAACACCTGCTAGCTAACAACACTGCTCCAGTAGGAACGAAGCCAAATACAGTTAGCT
Source organism: Centropristis striata (assembly GCF_030273125.1). NCBI lineage: Eukaryota > Metazoa > Chordata > Actinopteri > Perciformes > Serranidae > Centropristis > Centropristis striata. The sequence goes on from NC_081519.1 coordinate 32,687,592, forward strand.
GTTTGAGAGAGAGGGAGAGAGAGAGAGAGAAACTGAGAAACTGAGAGAGAGAGAGAGAGCTTCCAGCACCTTACCTAAACTTTAAATACAGTATGCATTATACTGATTATTTAACTTGGTCTCATTAAATCAGATGTTAAAACAAACATATAACATATGTTTTGTGATAACATTTTCCAGAAGAATGACAAATAAAGCCCAACAAAGCCAGCCATCGACCACTGAGGCCAACAAGGTGATTTACAGGGACAGAGAGTTTGAAAATGATCTGAATATACCGGATACAGTTTAGAGTCACAGTCAACTGTATCTGAAGACAGAGCAGCTGGAGGAAAAAAAGGGATTAAACATCAATAAAACTGTTGATTTCAGTTTGTGGTTTCTCTGAAACTGCGATGCAGAAATTGTATAATATCTGACTGTGATATTATACAGATAATTATACAGAAAATATGCAGAAAGAAAATCAAGTTAGAGTCTGAGACATGAATTATTGCAGAAGCTATAATACTAGAATAAAATCTAAAAATATAATAAAACTGAAAGGAAAATAAAATTTAATTAAATTGTAATTAAAATTAAATAATGAGAAATAGTAAAATATAGAGGCTAAACATATAAATGCATTTATGTAAGCAGAATTTTACTGTTGTCAAGGTATAGGGCTCATTTTAACTACTTAATATACTGTTATGTGCTTTATTTTTAAAATAATAATTTAACATTGATCATGTATTTCATTTTAAATCTTTAACTGAAAATTAACTAAAGCTGTCAGCTAAATGTAGTGGAGTAAAAAGTTCAATATTTGCCTTTACTTGAGTTTATAGAAAAAACAAGGTTCAGTTCAGGATGCAATCTGAAGAGTTTCTCGGAAATACTATGGTGCACGCGCGCGCACACACACACACACACAAACACACACACCTATAAACGTATTAACCCCACAAGGTTTTGCATCTCCTGAACAAAGTACAGATGAAATAAGAAAGCACAGAAACGGCCCTATCAAAGTCACCAGTGACTCCTGCTCTCTTCTGATGCCCACTCCCTCCACATCCTCGTTTTACTTGACCTCAGTGCTTCCTTTAACACCATCAACCATCCATCCTCCTCACACGCTTTGAGTTCTGAACTTATTCTGATTCTGTTTAAACTGTTTCTTCCTTCTTTTTTATGTAAAGTGTATTTGAGAAGCTTTTAAAGCACTATACAAATAAACTGTATTCGTTCATTTTCATTTATAAAGTCTTGATAGGCATCATGCCACCATACCTCAGAACTTTACTAAACTGGTCACAGAGTAATTATCCCACACGCTCTGGTGATTGATTAGTGCTCAATGTTACCCAGACAAATACTGAACTTGGAAAAACTGCTTTCAGTTTTTCTGCTGCATCTACCTGGAACATCTACAACATTCACTCAAACTCAAAACAATTATAACTAATGGCCAGTTTAAAACTATGATAACCGATAACAACTCTGCCTTTCACTGTAACTGTTTTAATGTTTTTCAAGTGTTTTGTCTGTGTTGTTTGTTCTTTCATTATGTTTTCTCTTTGCTCTCGACATCATTGTAAAGAGAGGTTGCCCTCAATGATTCCTCGAGAAATAAATAAATGATAAATAAAATAAAATAAAAAATCATTATTATTATTACGGCTGTAATTGATCAGAATGATGATGTAATCATTTAATCAATACTATTGATCCGTGCTCATTATCAGCAGCCTAGTTATTAATCAGCTTCACTGCATGTCGACAGATTCTTCAGCCTTTTTAAATTAAACAAAGTTACAAAATGCAGTAAAATATAAATTTTCTGACCATTTGCATCAGCAGAGTTTTTTCCAGACAGAGTCAGGAAACAGAGACACACGACAGGAAGCAGCTTCATGGCTCTCGAAGTCGTCCGAGGGACTAAACATCAGTTTAACGTCACAGCATCTCTTTATAACTCAGCTGGAGCTCCTCCTCGCTGCCTGGTTGGCTGATCTGAAACACTTTCGGTTTCTGAAGTTTTCATCAAGCCAGATACTGGAGAGAAGGGAGGTGGTGCATCACAAGCCTCGCCATGCTGTGAAACCGTCAACACCTCAGTGGGCGGGGTCACCTCTCCCGCCATTCGTTTGGAAGTATTGAAAATGTCAAGAATCAATTATTTTAGTTTTATTTTGCTTACATTATATATTTAAGCAACTAACAGACTTACAGTCACATTTAGCAATATAAAAACTAGTTAGTTAGGACGCTTGTAAACGTTCTGGATGCAGCAGCGAACGCTATATGTTCTCACTTTGGGAGAATCTCTATCCTAATGCTGTTGCTAAGTCTCGCAAGAGTGACAGAGAGCTCTCAAACAAAGTACACTTTTTCCTGACTTGTCCTTCAGAAAAGCAATTTTTGTGTCAGACTCTTTAGAAGACATGTGGCCTGTGAACAATATGGGTCCACTATTAACTTTGGTGATATTTACACAGCTAACAGTCACAAAATCAGTTAGCTAGGACTTCGGAAAAGGTTTGACAGTTTGGCGAATGCTATCTGATCTCATAAGACTTGGTCAGCATCTCATTATCCTGTTACCAGATCTGTTGCTGAGACAGTGACAGGTCTCAAACAAAGTTAGTTTTCTCCTGATTTGTCCCCAGAAATATTTCATTTTTATGTCAGAATGTTCAGAACACACGTGTCCTGTGAAAAATGTATGAAGGGCCGTAATTCATTCTTTCCTCTCGCATCCACAAAAAATACCTCTCACATTCACAATTTTACCTCACATCCACAAAAATTCTGAATGTGAGAGGTAAAATTGTGTAAGTGGAAAGCCCGCATTGAATCCAGGCAACTATTGGATAGATAGATCCTTTATTAATCCTTTACAGGAAATATGTTTCCTTGTGTTATCTTAGCCTCTTCAGTAATATCATAACACACTCAGTGAAGCTGAAGTACAGCCATGTTTAATATCCGGGAAATATGAGCATAGAAAACAGGATCTGTTGCAACACTTGTGGTTGATTTGGAGGAAAAGGGTCACTTCACGTCCTTACTGACTTGCGATGCAACTCAGAGATGTTCTGGTCATAAATCTGTAATATAAAATGACTTAATTAATCAATCAATGGAACCTATTAAGGTGTTTAATGGTTCAGAACATTAATGTCTGGCTTTCTGAAGTCCTTTTCATGTTCAACTATGCCCCATAAGTTGCAATTTTGGGGTTTATCAAACGTTTGTTCAACACATGCTGAAATAGGCAATTTTGTAATATTAAGAATGCATAAAAATGGACAAAAACCCTCCAGATTATTACATCAGTGCACCAAGACCTTTGGAACAACAGAGAAATCCATGCTGTGATTTGATTTCAAAACTTCAGACATTTTGGAGATTTCTCTGTTGTGTTTCCTGCTGAGAAACCCTCTTATTGTGAATAATAGTGCAGTGCCCGTAGGAAGTATGCATTTGTACATTACACGCCACAAAACAACATCTGCAACTCCATAAAACACTTACTTTTCATAAAGGTACCACACCATCCAGCACATACACATTGAACATTGATATTTGCTGGAAACTATTCTAATATTATTGGAAAATCGAACTTTGTAGCACACTTTAAAACTCCGATGGATAGGTAGGCTAAATAGACTTACAGATGAGATGAGTCAGGGTGTAAATCCAGAGTGAATTGTGTTACTGACCAGGTGTAGGCCTATCACACAATGGGGCGGAGCTCCCCTAAAAGGCATCTGATCAGAAACAGTGCAATGCCGCAACACGCCCTATGTAAATAATGATATTTTGGAAAATTAATTCAAAAATCTTCAAAATCGAGGATGCACACCTTCATGCCATGCACAAGCCACATACGAAATCTGAGGTCAGTCTGACTAACGGTCAGAGAGATATGCCCTAGACACACATACACACACACACGCTTCTTGCTTTTATAGATGGATAGTGTGGAAAGCTACACATCCTCTGAATGCTCTAGGTCTCTAGTTGGTGGCTGTAAAGTGTCATGAGGCTGTTATTATCCTAGAGGTCACAGCAGCTCATTTTATACACTGAGCTCAAGTTTCTAAACAGTAAACAACACAGCTACAAGTGATGCAGAGAAACGACACTGGTTCTTATATTCTATTGGTCATTTTGTTTCAACTTAAAAATACAAAACTTAAACCCAGAAATGTATTCCACACTCAGATCAGTTATAAAAACTGATACTGTTTCATAAGCCTGTAATTTATCTGTAATTAAGTGTCAAGTCAGGACAAAAGACATGTTCGTGCGTCAGGTCTCATGATTTCCTGTTTTGTTCCAAATGTTGCAGTGGGATTTCCTAAATCAGAGCTGCTCTTATCTTAAATCAAGCAGGAGTTTCCTGGACAGAGACTGTGACTGTTTGTCAAATCATATGTGAGCCATTTTTGAACTGCTAGATGTCTGATATCTTCAAATTAATTCACAACACTAGATCTCGCAAGAGTGACAGAGAGCTCTCAAACAAAGTACACTTTTTCCTGATTTGTCCTTCAGAAACACAATTTTAACCTAACCCTAACCCTAACCCAAGGTATTTTATTTTGAAAATATACCAGGTGTTTTATTTTGTGTCTGTGCACGACTTCCTGTCCCGAACGATCTGCTCTGTGCTGAATTGATGCGCCGTGCTCCGTCGTCAGTCAAAAATAGAAACTCTGCACAAATGTTGCGAGGGCTGACGGATGGCTGTGCGACGATCTGCAGCCGTTACGCATTCAGTGGAATTTAGGGTTGAGGTGTCGACCTGAGGATGTCCTCTGTCAGCTTCCACATTCTGCCAGCAGAGGGAGCTTTATGACTGAAGAAACACTGTTCAGGGGAAAATCTGTCAACAGTTCGTCTGATGCAGCTGAAATCAGCTCAGAATTAAACTGCTTGACTGTTTGTGTTCTGTCTCTCTCTATTTTTTACAGTTAGATTCAAATTTTAGTGCAGTGTAGAATTTTCAGAAAGTTTTATGAAGGATTATAATAAATGAAATGACTAATCGAGGATATATTCCTTATATCACGTCCCTTTTTAACTCAGTTTTCTATGGAGCTCCAGCTTTTTCATTCATGTACTACAGAATAATGTTCTTGCAGAAGATAATTAGAACATAAAAATATAAAATAAAATTATGAAATTTCCCCTTAAAACCAGCATAATAAAGTGCAAAGTAACGTGCACTTCCATCCACGACTGTTCTGTGAATATACGGTGGAGTTAAGCTGCTGCAGAAGAAGACGAGGTGGTTAAAAGAGCTGCGGTCAAACCTGAAACGATGGAGAGATGTTGTTCACAGCTCACGTGGAGTTTCTGGATCCTGCAGCTTCTCTGACTGACTGCAGTCATCCAGCGGTCGTCTCTTCTTGTCGTCTGCAGGAAGGAAAACAAAATGAGAAGAAAACAAGAAAATCACAGCTGACCTGATCCGAGCCAACAGACTGCTGCACGACTGAGGAGAGAAAACACCAGAAACAGAGACAGAAGATGATTAATATGTTCATACTAAACATTAGTTACACTCACCTTTAAGACTTTTTAGTGTGATGTAAAACTTGATTACAACCCCAACTAGAATGACGACAGCGCCAAGAGAAACAACTAAACCAACGACCCATCCAGTGTTTGACTCTGAAACAGAAGAGAAAAGTTTCAGTGACTCTCAGAATTAAACTGTAAATCATAAACAGCAGGTTGAACATCACAGTTGACACAAAGAGAACAACTGAAGGAGTTCATGCTCCTGAAACCAGACGCCTTTTTCACAACTCCCAGTTTGTACGTCCTCCATTCCTTTCCTCGCCTCCTCTCCTTGAAGCCTTTCCTCGCCTCCTCTCCTCTCGTCTTAGTTCCACCCATGGGAGATAGGAGCTGAAGGAAGCGAGGAGGAGACAAAGAGAGATGATTCAAGGCAGCAGGTGTTTAACTAAATGAGACTTTCCTCTCAGACATTATTTTTAAAAGACAGATCAGAGGAAAAGATCCCAGGTGAGTCCTGGTTTGATGACGTCACTCTCTACCAGTCACCTGTAGGACTGTGTGATGTGAGTTTGTCTCCACAGGGCTGAGTATCATGAAATATCATTGAATACATTTTAAAATCTGCCTGATTATCTTTGATTATTAAGTACACCTGTTTAAAGAGATACAGTCAACAGTCCGGCAGTAAAACTTTCAGTTATAATGTATTTTCTTTCAGCTGTTTTGGAGAGGAATTGATTAAACTCTATGATGAGATTTCAGGATGTAGTGTGTCATGATGTTGTTCTTTAGTGTAGTATATCTTTTTTGTTATTTTATTAGTTTACCCTCATTTATACAAGTAAGGTGGGGGAGTTAAAGTCTTTTAATCCAAATAATCAATTTATTTTTTATATAAAATCATCCAAGGTACAATTTCAGTGTAGTGTGGTCCTGTTCCTGAGATTGTCAGTGCTCTCTGAGGTATCCGGTAGCCTTGTTCTTGCAGCACCTGGTGTAAATATCCTTTAGGCAGGTAGAGGTCCTCACTGTATTTTCAGTGGAACAAACCATATTTTGCAGGGCCTGGTGGTCCTGTTCGGTGCCGTTCCAGTCAGTGATGTTTCCTCTCAGGAGCAGAAATATCTCAGTATTTGTAATGTAATGTAATGTAACCGTTTCTGCTGCAGAGTTCAAAGGGTTAATGTTATAAAGCGTGGAGGTTGCAGACCCGAGATTTACAGTAAAACAGAATAAATAAATATACTACATATTTTCATGCTGACTGTAGAAGTCAGTAGAGACATTTTATACGTCGTTTGAGACCTTAAAACTTCGTTTTTTTCAACGGATTTAACAATCTAACTTTAGGATTTACGACATAAAAACCGCCGGGTCTTACTTTACGGAAGTAAACAGTTAGCATCTTAGCTGCTATCCTGCCTAGCCGCAGTTAAAATGTATTTATAGGTAGAAAAAAAAGACATTTATAGACAAACGGGGGCTCGTTTTAAACAACAAAAATCCACCGATTAGATTTACCTTGTTTATGTTCAGCGGAAGTAAAAAAAATAACGTGAATAAAAGTCGATTGTGTCCCTCGTTTAGTTTTAGCTCCGCTTGTCAAACTTCCAAATCAAATTATTTTCAGTTAATTTCAAGTTTTGACAAAAGATTTGACCAATCAGGTTCAGTATCTCTGACATCAGGAAACGCCGACAACTGAAAAAACCAATCCGCATCTTTCTGCGACCTAAAGTGACTTCACTACCTAAATTTTAACTCAATCAACCAATCAGAGGAGAGCATTTCTCCGTGAGCTCCACGTGTGTATTATTGACAGCTACTGTCAGCCAATGGTGAGTCAGCACCGTGAAAGTTTGTAGCCAATTAATGCTGCGTTCGATTGCACTCGGAAACTCGGAAAGATCCAAGTTGTAAATTCCGACTTCCGAGGTAAATGCGTTTCATTGCTCAACTTCGGAAAACATGGCCAGCCACAGCAAATTGATGTTTGTTTGGATGTCTTTCGAGCATTTAAAGATTATTCTGGGGAAGTACATCAGCTACCTGGTACAACATACAGTTAAATGGTTGTGTGGTCTCTGGGTCCAAAAATAAGGAGGAATTGTGGTCTGCAAATACTTAAGAGACAAAAATATAATTAAATCTTATCAATTTCCTGGATATAATAAAAAAGAAGTGCAGTATTACACCTTATAGACTAATGTAGTTTCAATATGGGAAAAACTATTTTAAAAAAATTACACTTTTAGTGCTTTTTTACGCTCACACAAACTCTTTAATTAACAGAGTGAGAGTGCAAATACCACTACAAAGTAATCCTACACTTTTAGTAACACAAATACTAAATTAAACGACACATAACAGACTTTAATGTTGAAGATAAAGTGACTGTTTACCTCTCACGGTGTGTGGCGCCATTATGCTTTGACGTTTTCCACGTATTTCCGACCTACTCGGGGTGCTTGGATCCTACCCGGGTCGGAATCCCGAGTTCAAGGGCCGTTCTATTCCACTTTTCCGACTCGGAGGTCGGATCTTTCCGAGTTCCGAGTGCAATCGAACGCAGCATAAATTACCTGCCTGATCATATATGGAAGTTAATGCAGCCGGACTTTCTGTGGTAGTGGGACACCCACAGAACAGAGAAACTTTATTTATATGTTTATTGAGGCCTGATTCAAGGCCAATCCTGATTGGTTATAAATATATAAATCTGTATTTAAATATTAGAAACATCTTTTTATAGTCAGATTTAACGCTTAGGGACATTTTCTCAGAATCATAAAGAGATTTATTATCATCATTTGGTAACTTTGGAAAAGTTTTAGACAGCTCTAGAGTCCTCTGCTGGAGATGCTCTGTACTGCACTTTCTAAAATATCTCAGAGACACTTCTGTCAATCAATTTCAAATTTGGGACATACATTAAAGACAAGCTGAGGGAAATATCCTGTGAATTTCAGCCTGATATTTTACCAATTCAACTCTTTCAGAGCCTGAAGTGAGATCAACACACATGATGAAACCTAATGAGTATTAGTTTTTAAATTATGTAATTTACATAAATCAGCTCCTCGTGGTCTTGGTATTATGTATTATACAGTTTAAAATGTGTTGGTATTAAGAGACAGAAATGCACAGAATTAATATGAGCCTCAAGAGGTTAAGACAGAGCGCTCTGGATCAGGATCTAAAAGGAAGAACAGAACATTGTTGTTTTAGAGTGATGATGTAACATTATGAAACATGTTATTGGTTCTGGATGATTGTGACAATCCATTCAATAGTTGTTGAAAAATCTCAATCTGGACCAAAGTGATGGAGCACATCAAGTTTCAGGTATTTGTGAAGAATCTCTGCTACACAAACAAATCCTCAGAATAAAACAATATGAATTTCAAAATAATATTAACTAAAATTAATCATTATAAATAAATAAGTAATACACTGTAAAAAAAATCAAAACATAACTTAACAGATATATAAATAAATGATCTAAAGTTGATGCTGACCTGTTTAAAAGTCTAGAGATTGTAGTATTATCAATTAAATGACAATTAATAATGGTTATAATAATAATTATTATTATTACTATTATTATTATTATTATTATTTGATCAATTAATCGTCAGAAAATAGAGAAAAATTATCCCTCCCAGCTTCTCAAACCCAAGTAGATGTTCTAAATGTATTATTTTATCAGAACAAAACCCAAAATATTCAGTTTAATCTGATATAAAACAAAGAGAAGCAGGACATCTCCATATTTAAGAGGCTGAAACAACATTTTTTGACATTTTTGTATAAAATATTTTTTGCGATTATTTTTCTGGTGATCTTATAATCTATTAGTTGACAAATTGCTACAGCTCAACAAGAGATATCTTAGAGAGGAAAAAAATTTAAGTGTTTTATAAAAGTACTGACCTACAAACAGAGCGATGTGGGACGTTTGTTTCTTTGGGAAAGTGCAGGTGTAGTTTCCGCTGTCAGCCATCTTTGTTTTCTGGACTCTTATGGAGACGTTTCCGTACTTCAGTTCATCCTGAAAATGAAAAACTCGTCCTTTGAACTGCTCGCTCTGACCTTCTTGCCCGTTGTTGTAATGTTTTCCTGCCTCATAGAAGAAAACCTCCAGACCGTCTTTCTTCCAGTCAAACACAGTTTTCTCAACGTTCTCCTTGTTGCTGCGGGAACACAGTAAAACGACATCACCTCCTTCTTCCACCGCCACTCTGACCACACCTGGTCCTGGAGGAGACAAACAGACCCACATGTCCCCTCAGTTACTATGAAGGACCTGTTTAACAGAAGCTTGTTCAGATGTATGTGGTGACTGAGAGCTCAACACACTGAAACTCATGAAAACATCTAAAATTTTGACTTTATCATCCAAAGAAGGAAATGTATTGGTCACAGGTAGCAAAAACACACTAATGTTACAACAGAGATAAACAATAAAAGAAACTGTAGCATCAGGAAACCTCTGAAGCTGAAAACTGAAGCCAGTGCAGAAGCTGCAGTTCCTCTTTTGGCCACTTGAGGCTCCAAAAGAGTCAGTTTCCATAGACCTCCATGTTAAAATGTTCAACTTTACAGCCGAAATGAACTTGTTTACAGACAGGTACAAAAATATCTCTGGTCTCTTTAGATAATTTCCTCCATCATGATAACTGTGAGGGGGTAAATTTAAATAACTATAACTCAGGTGTGGCTGCTTTGAGTGACAGGCACTCACAGATGACTCGACCACACTCCACCTCTTTAACATTTTTCCCCCAGGAGTTAAGCAAGGAGTGTAGAAGGAGGAGAAGACACAAGGTCACTTGGCTTTGTTAGAGGTTTTTTTTCCCAGAACAGATGAGAGGAGAGTAAAATCCTTTTGACTATTTATTTAAGACAATAACGAAAGAGTGAAAGTTGTACATGAACCTTCTCTGTTCAGAAATCACGGGCTAAGCAGTTAGCTGTAACCACCTCCCAGAAAAGGATACCTAACTTACTTTTACACAGAGTTTTATAATATGAATGTGCGGCTATCTGATTGGTCAAAACTGTTGGGGCAGCACCATGGTTTAGACTCGGCCCGCCCATTCCGTTGGCACACAGGCTAGTCCTAGCCTCTTGGTGCTTCAGCTTTTCATCTGCCCTCAAATATGTAGTTATGTGCAAAGCGTTATCAGTTTATCGTTTCTTTTGATACTCCTTAATTCTGTTTGCTGTACCTGGCACATAAGATGTGTGTTTTATGCTTTATTAAATACATTTCTAAGCAGCACATTTACTAAAGGTCATAATGCAGATTATTGCTATTTTTTATTCATCTCTAACAGCTTCATATTCTAACACATACGCACGCACGCACGCACACACACACACACACACACACACACACACACACACAGATATATATGCAGCAGTGAGGATGCCACACCTATACATTTATTAACCCCCACAAGGTTTTGCATCTCCTGAACTAAGTACAGATGAAATAAAAAAGCACAGAAACGGCCCTATCAAAGTCACCAGTGACTCCTGCTCTCTTCTGATGACTCCCTCCACATCGTTTTTTTCCTCGTTTTACTTGACCTCAGTGCTTCCTTTAACACCATCAACCATCCATCCTCCTCACACGCCTTGATCACGAAATTATTCTGATTCTGTTTAAACTGTTCCTTCCTTCTTTTTTATGTAAAGTGTATTTGAGTAGCTTTAGAAGCACTATACAAATAAACTGTATTGGTTCCTCTTCATTTATAAAGTCTTGATAGGCGACATGCCGCCATACCTCAGCACTTTACTAAACTGGTCACATAGTAATTATAGATAGAGTTACAGCAGACAGAAATAAAAGGATTGTTTCTGCCAAGGTGCTCTTGGTGTGTCTGAGATATGAGACCGCCGATATAAGATCGCCATCGAGCCACAGCTACTGACAAACATCTTGACAGCGTGGGAAAATCCTGTAAAACATCGTTTTTAACCGCCACTTAACTGCTTGCCCGATGCTTTTATTTGCCTTATGCACCGGGTCCTGCTATCCGTGAGATGAGATGACCGTGCATTAAAGGTCTTTAGACATCGGACGAGCAGCGGCCTGGAGGAAACCATACCGCTGGTAGAGTGGCCCCGGTCTACCCTGGTCCTGGTGGTCTCTGTGACGGCGTCCTCTATGGCTGTGGGCTCTGCCACCTCTCAGTGTGGATGCTCCCACAGGTTGCTTTTTCCTCATCTGGATCCTCGGTGCCTTGTCATGTCTCTACACTGTCAATCAATATGTGCTGTGTGTGAGTCTGAGTGTGTTTGTGTTGGTGCGTGTCTATGTTCGTGTATGTATATGTCTACGTGCAGATGTGTACATGGGGATGGGAGGGGTGGGTTTTGTCATTTTTAGTGTCTGTTTTTGTTCTTATTTTTTGTAAAGCACTTTGTGATGCATTCATATGTATGAAAAGTGCTATATCAATAAAGCTTGATTTGATTGATTGATAAAAAGTAAAAGCTGTTGCAAAATATGAATCATCTCAGAAGTTAATTAAATTAATTAAAATAACTTTTTTTTGTTTGATCAAACTGTGAACACAGAAACATTAAAACATTCACAACATAATTTGGTTCATTATTATTTTTATTAAACGTTTGTATATAAATGATGAAATCACATGAAACCTGCAAGAGCATCATCAGTGAACAACATAAACAAACATCACAGTCAACAACAGTAAACACCCTGAGAACCTGTTAGCATTAGCTTTAGCTGGGTGTGCCTAATAAACTGGACACTCAGTCGTTTTTAACCACCACAGTTTCTGAAAAGTATTAACCTGATTATTAGTGACTCACTAATAATCAGGAGACCTGGAGCTTGTTCTAGTGCGTCCCTTTATAGCTCATTTTACATTAATTTTTGTTGTTGTTTTTCTGAGATTAAATCTTACAAGTTTCTAAGAAGCTGCACCTTATTCATGCAGGTTCTTCAGTCTAATGTCCTCAGCAACAGTTTGATTATGATTTGAATCTGTGCTGCCTGGAATTAAATCTATAAATGTTGAGCAGTGCAAGAGCAGAAATCAAATGCATGAAATAACTAGAATATAAAAATAAAGGAATACAATCAACAAAGTACAAAAAGCTGTCATAATAAACATTATTTCTGTTAATTTTTCTATTTAAGCTGCACAAAAGCGAAGTTCAATCACTTTATATCAGAAATCAACAAACTACTCATTTAATTCTCATTCAATAGAATGATATATTCTGCTCTGTCAGCATTAAAGGACACTTCCTCTCTTCTGCTGTCTCCAATCTGGGACCTTCACCATTAGGCCGGTTTGTTGCACTTCCATCTTGCTCTATCTGTGAATTTGCAGGAAGGAAAACAATAACAGTTATATTCAGTAAAATCACAGATGACTTGTTCTGACTCTGAGTGTAAATATCAACAAAATGCTGCACTAAGCAGATAAAACAGCTGTCAGGACTCTGAACATCAAACACAGAGAAAGAAGCTGCTGTTGACTGTTCATCATTAATATGCTGATACAAACTTTATTCTATTTTGGTCAAATGTTTTTATTGATTTTGTTTTTTAGGTTGGAAACAAAAAACATTAGGTAGCAGAGGTTGCAGTTCCAAAGTGCATCAGCGAAGTTCTCGTCCACAAAATTAGTTATTCTTCTTCAAAACTAAACCAGATCTTTTCAGAGTACGAGAGTCCCTTTCCCCTGAGAATCACTCACATACATTCATTCATACCTTGAGAAGTAAAAAAACCAAAAACAAACCGTACATAATAAAAATAAGATAAAAATACTTAGAAAACTTTATTTAACTTACCATGAAGACAATTTCGTGAGATGTAACCTTTTTCTCTGAGCAAAGCTAGAAGCACACCAACGTAAAGAGTGCTGAGAACTGCAACAGCAACAATCCATCCAGTGTTGGATTCTGAAACAGAAGAGAAACGTTTAGTGACTCTCAGAATGAAACTTTAATCATAAACAGCAGGCTGAACATCACAGTCGACACAAAGAGAACACCTAAAGGAGTTCATGCTGCTCAAACCAGAAAACCGTCCTCGATTCCTTTCCTCACCTCCTCTCCTCTCATCATAGTCCCGACCACAGGAGATAGGAGGTGAAGGAGGCGAGGAGGAGACGAGGAGAGAGGAGTCGAGGCAGCAGCGTTTAACTAAACGAGACATTGTTTCCTCTGAGACGTTATTTTAACCCTTTGAACTCTGCAGCAGAAATGGTTAAATCTCTCGTGCCTGTGTTGGTATTTATGATTATTGTGATGTCGTTTATTTGAGTTTCTTTAAATTCTTCATATCAATAAAATCTGTTCAACTGAAGCTAAAAGATTATTTAAGTTAATAAAACATACATTTGAATATTTCTCTCAGTCTCTCTGGCTCCAACACGCTTTATAACACAGTTTAGCTCCGCCCAATGCGTGACATGGTGATATCATCATGACCGGTCGGCATGACGACGTAACAGACAGAAGCCTCAGGTTTCTGCTGCTGAAAGAATGAACGCTCTAGTTATTATGGTTTTTATTTTAGATGGATTTAAACAGGAACAATCTGCAGAGTTTTATACATGTGGAGCCAGGACAGATTCAATAAATGACCAGAATATAAAAATAGACCTCTGAAGTCACTTACCTCCGATATAAATATGAATCGTGGCCTCAGTCTGATGGTGGATCGTCTCCTGAGTGGCGACGCAGTGATAGTTGTCAGTTTTGGTCACAGTAGTTTGGAGGATGATGTCGTAGCTGCCTCCTCTTTCTGAGACCTGTGGTTCTTTAGCAGGAAGTTTGTCTCCAGAACCGTCCCGCCACTCGACTGCAGGTTCTGGAGAAGCTCCTTGAACTTCACACTGTAACAAAGCCTGGTCTTTCTTAAAATCAAGTATAGTGACGGATGGTTTTGAAGTTGCACCTGTGAACATAATAAAAACACACTATAAACATTATTCATATTATTTTTTGACTTACCTCACTGTATTTTCTTGGTAAAATTTTACAATATTTACTTTTATTTGTTATTTTATCCTTTTTTATGTTATCCGTCTTTGTATTTTCATCAGTTTTATCTATTTTTTATTTAGTCTTTTATTGCATTTTATTTATTATCATTATTCATTATTTTATGTGTTTTTATCTGCTTTATTTATCTTTCTTTGCATTTTACTGCATTCTTGTTTGTCTTTATATATATTATGTAATCATTATTCTGGCTTCACTTGGTCTTATGAACTTTGTGTTAAAGTGTTATTTTCTTTCATTTTCAATCTTTTTATCATATTATTTTTTGTTGATTTTGTGCATTGGTCTCTAGTTCAATTGTATTTGTCTTTATTGTCTTTATCAGTCTTTGTCTTTTTTATTAGTTTTATCTAGTTTTAATCTTTAATTGCATTTTATTTATCATCAGTATTTATTCTTGTTTTGTCTTTTAATCAGTTTTATAATTTAGTTTTGATTTCACTTGGTTTTACTATAATTACTCTTCTTATATCTCCTTAGTGTTTGTTTTTTAAATTATTTTATTCATAATTCATAATTAAATATTAATATTTTTCATGGTATTATACAGTTTGACACTTTTTAAACATTTTTTACTTTCACTAAAAGTTTAGTTAACATTTAAAGTACAAACACAGTTTCTGACTCACATCCGGACAGAAACATTTACAGTGAAAATGTCTGAACAACTCTTAAACTTTTATGACAGTTATTGAGCTTAATAAATGATCTTGAAGTGAATTTTGTTCTCTGATATGTTGACAATATTTTCCATTTTACTAAAGTAGTATTTTTTTATTTGTTTTTTGGAATTCTACAGTTTCAGTCTGGCATTTAATTGAGTTTTATCTTTATTTCTGTATTTATTTATGTAATTTAGTCAGTTTCAGTTATTGGTAAATGTTGCTGCCTTTGTTGTTTCCTTTACTACAGCATTTTATTCTTTCTGTTATTTCCTTTGCTCTCATTCTTCCTCTGATCTCTGAAGATTAATGAAGTGAAAGTTCTATCACAAATGAGATATAGACTGGATACTACTTATTCATTTTTCCGTAGAGGAGGCGTGGTTTACGATAATCCAGAAGCGTTTATTGGACGCTACAAATGTCTATCATAATCGTCTGTACGTAGCTCTTAGCCAATCGTATCAGTTATACCAGATGACGTATGTAAACCCCATTAGCTTAGACACTAATGGGGCTAGTTGGTAGATTAGATTTTTGCCAAATCCTGTTGGAAGCAAGGCTAAGACATCCTTTCTGGTGGTGATAAAGGAGTGCGAAGCCAAACGTTGTTCTTCTTTTAAAATAAACTTTCGCTCTAAACTATCTAGAACACTGTCTACAGCTAGATCCAAAGAGAGCTTCGCGTCTGCTGCAGCCATGTTGGATCCGTAAGATCCGTAAGACTACAAGCTTCCTTCTGTCCAATAGTACGCGTCATCGTCTTGCCGTCCCTCCTGGTTCTGTGATTGGATCCCAAAAGCAGGGCTAAGAATCGGCCATAGACACCAGACTGTCTTGCAGTTCAAAACGAAATCGAGCATGCAATGGGTATACCCAGGCTATCTCTGATCACACATTTCCACATAAAAAGTTAAAACTATTTTAATTTAAAAATATGACTTAGAGGAATCTTACCACTGAAATGCACATAAGTTGTAGCACGAGTCTGATGGTGGATCGTCTCCTGAGTGACGACGCAGTGATAGTTGTCAGTTTTGGTCACAGTAGTTTGGAGGATGATGTCGTAGCTGCCTCCTCTTTCTGAGACCTGTGGTTCTTTAGCAGGAAGTTTGTTTCCAGAACCGTCCCGCCACTCGACTGCAGGTTCTGGAGAAGCTCCTTGAACTTCACACTGTAACAGAGACCAGTCATTTGTCTGATCAAGTGTTGTGACTGATGGTGTTGAAGCTGCACCTGTAAACAGAAACAATCAGAACACACTATAAACATTATTTTTTCTACTTAACTCACTGTATTTTCTTGGTAAAATTTTACATTATTTACTTGTATTTGTTATTTTTCTGTCATTTTATTTTATTAAAAATGTTATCAATCTTTGTATTTTTATCAGTTTGAATAATATTTCATTGCATTTTATTGATTTTATTGCATATTCTTGTTTGTATTTCCATGTAATTTGCAATCCATTTTTTGTTTCAATTGGTTTTACTTTAATTAATGTGTTAAAGTGTGATTTTCTTTCATTTTCATTATTTTTATCACATTTTTACTGATTTTGTGCATTGGTCTCAAGTTTAATTGTATTTGTCTTTATCAATCTTTGCCTTTTTTATTAGTTTTATCTAGTTTTTAGTTTTTATTGCATTCTATTTGGTATCTTTATTCATTCTTGTTTGTCTTTTTATTTAGTTTATAATCTAGTTTTTATTTCACTTGGTTTTACTATAATTACTCTTTTTCTATCTCTTAAGCGTTTCTTTACTTAAATATTTATTCTTTTATTATCACATTTTTAAAATCATTTTTATTGATTTTGTGCATTGGTCTTTAGTTTTTACAATTATTTTGTCTTTTCTCTGTTTTTCTGTTGTTCTGTCTTGTTATCAGTTTGTTGATCATCTGTGAAGAACTTTGAGCTGAACTCACCTGTATGAAAGCTGCTGAACTAATAAAGTTTGATTGACTGATTGAAAAACATCAGAAAAGTGTTGACAAAAATATTAAAAATAAATATTTGAGAACCGTTTCAAGACTCATTTTCTGCTGATATTTGATACTTCTATTTGTCTGCTTTTTGCTCGCTTTTCTCTCCGACAGATTCATTTGTATAAAAAGTTTGAATTATTGTTGTTTTCCTGCAGTCGTTCTGCTGTTCTCTGCTACAAGTGGAGAAAAGTTGTAGATGTCGATTTTTACATTTACATTTACATTTAGTCATTTAGCAGACGCTTTTATCCAAAGCGACTTACAGGAAGAGAACAGATGGTAGCGTCCTTCACCACTGGACTATCGCGACACCACTTTTTTAACCACCATTTTTAACAGTTTCTCCCTCAATCCCCAGACTTAATTGGGGACTTTACAGTTATTTATTGATTCTAACATGTCTATTGTAGTGGACATTGAGTCAGTCTTTTCCACAAAAAGTCCAATACAAATACAGTCCAGTATGTTTACATTTTATATTTGATTAACATTAAATCAATTAATTATTAAGAGCTGATATGGTTTTCTTGATAATGATTTTGGTTATTATCAAGAAATCCATGGAAAATGGCTAAATATAGGCTCTCAAATTAAACTCTTATGAGATATTTTTGTTGTTATCATTATATTTGTTCAAACAAATGTTCCTTTAGTTGTACCAGGCATTAAAATGAACAGGAAATTTTAGAAAAACAATGGTCTACTAATTTTTTCCATGACTGTGTCTTTATAAACTAGACGTGAAAGCCCAGGAGGTTTAATTAGACTGCCTGTACAGTGTTTGGAATAAAGGCTCAGTGTCATGTGCTTCACAGAGGACAATAATGAATCATCTGGTCTCAGGAGGACGTTTCTAACGAGCTCACAGGGAAGGTTTCTGGGAGTGAGAGCAACAAACACTGCTGCCTTGTTTTGAACTAAATTTCTTCTGCCTCCTTCAGTGCTCTGTGTTCACTCAAGTATTGAAAATGGCTGAAAATGAGAAGAAGCACTGTCCCCCACAGAGGACAAAATGTTTATTTTGAAAGGCTCAAAAATAAACATACACTTTTAAGAACTAAATATAATATAGATTCATAAAAAAAAAGTGTCTCTCACTCTCTTTGTTATTTCCCGCCCTCTTCCCTTTCAGAGACTCAGTAAAAGTGTCAAGTGTTCATTCAGTTTAAAACTTTTTTGACTCTCCTTTGTTGTCACTCTGAACACAAATTAAATATTTTTAAAATAAAAGCATAGAATCTATCTATAAAGCAAGAAGTGTGTGTGTGTGTGTGTGTGTGTGTGTGTGTCTAGGGCATATCTCGCTGACCGTTAGTCAGATTGACCTCAGATTTTGTATGTGGCTTGCGCATGGCATCTTTCAGAGTTTCGATTTTCCAATAATATTAATTTAGTTTCCAGCGAATATCAATGTTCAATGTGTATGTGCTGGATGGTGTGGTAGCTTATGAAAAGTGTTTTATGGAGTTGCAGACATTGTTGTAGCGTGATTAGCATGCTAAGCGGAGATTTAACTTCATTCACTTCTTATGTTGCATTAATATAGGGTCACCAATCGTCCTCTTTTGCCCGGACATGTCCACTTTTTACGTCCTGTCCGGGGCGTCCGGCCGGGTTTTATAAATTCACGAAAATGTCCGGTGTTCACTGTTTTTCATAGGACCAGTACACGTGCACGTAAATTGACCGTCGCTTTGCATACAATTTTGCGAGACGTAATTACCAAGAGGCTGCGCGCGCGCACGCACACACACACACACACACACACACACACACACACACACACAGACAGAGAGCAGAGCAGACAGAGGGCAGATCGAACAGCGGAGCAGCATTGCACGGGAAATGCCGAAGAGTAAGTGCAGCTTCACAGATGAACTGCAAAAAAAAGAAATTCCGACGTACCTTCCCGGTTGGGACCAGGTCGGGGCAGGTGGGAGGCGGAGTGCACCGTGTGCAAAGCTGGCACATATGTCTCAGTGTCTAATGTGTGCTAAAATAGTGCTGGAGATCTCAAAGCTCACATGGACACCGAAAAACATAAAAAAAGCTGTGCGAGGTGAGAGTTCTTCTGCAAAGTTGACTGAGTTCTTTGTTAGACCTGGGAAAACAGAGGATGCTGTAAATGCAGCGGAAGGTGCAATGGCATTTCATACTGTGAAACACCACAACAGCTATTATTTATCTTATTGCAGTTATTAAGAGATATATTGTTGAAGCTAGATTTTCTAACAGAAGAGTTCATATGTGATGAGTAGGGCTCTCCCCTTCCTCTTGCCAGTGCAGCCACACCCCTTAATCAACCCAACTGATAGCAGGTGAGTGCTAATCACCACAGTCCCTTTTAAATGTAGCTGCAAGCAGCCTGCAGCAGGCTGGCCTTGCTCTCTCTACCTGCCGTCCTGGTGGAGCAATATTGTCCCAGAAGGATCAGAGCTATATGTGGACGCAGTGGCTGCTCTCCTCCCCTCCTTGTGCTGTGTAGCACATGGTGCATTTGTATTCCAGATCACATAGGTAAAATGGTCATTTTGTTATATTTTTTTAACTATGGTTTTGTTTCAGATACTCCTCCTTTTAACAAATGCTACCTTTTACATTTGAGTTGTGTGCCATCATGTTTAATGTGACTTCTTACCTCTCGTGGCAGGAATGAGATGATGATGGTGATTGCTGCATGACCTAATTGCTGTAAGACAATTGCCAAGGTAATGCAATACCTTCAGTAGCAATTTTGTGGCATATTTATTTATTTATTTTGTTAATATGGTTTATTTTTGCCCTATTAGGAGGAGCTCTGACCTACTGCTGTTTTTGTCCCTGTTTAATTTACTTTGTATATTTTTGGGGTTATTTTGCTTTAGTACTTGCTTTACTACCTGTGAGTGATTTTTATATAGTTGTTGGTGCCAGTACAGGTGGGCGGCCATATTTCTGTAGGCGGTGAGTCACATGGTGGAGGTCTCCCTTTTTGTCTGCTTCTCCCCTGCCTGTGTTTTGCATGTATAATTTATGGCATTTTGCATGATTATTTTGACTTTGTGTGAAACTTATTGCGTGTCTTTTGTGTTGTAGTGCGTTTGACTTCCCTTTATCCCGGCCTGGTGGTGGTTCCCCCTTCCCCTCACTCACTCCCTCCTGCAGACTTCCCTGACACCCCCTCCCTTGTACTGGTAGCCATTTTAGCTTGTCACTGTTGCGCATTTTTAAGTATTGTGTGCATTATTTTATACTTAAATAAAATCTCATCTATTTATCTATACCTGGAAACGCACGTCTCTGCTCCTCCTTTTATATTAAGAACCGAGGTAGTAAATGTGTATTTCCCTGGGTGAAACTCCCAGGGTGGCGTTGTCATATCCAGTGTCAGGGGCTTATAGTTGCCCTGGTCACACATATTTAGAACATTATTTCATATTAATTATTCATTTATTTGAAAAGAGTCTGCGAGAGCTATTTTGTTGCAAGTTTTTACAGATTTCATTTTATTTTATTACAGAAGTTAATTTTGCACAGTGGCGGTTCTAGACCAATTTTACTGTGGGGGGCTAATGAGGGGCCAGTGTTTAATCAGAGGGGCACATTAGCACATGAAAGAATGGCAAAGATGATATTTAAGCATTCAAAATCTTTCAATGTCTTGAAAAAGACACAAAATGACCAAAAAAGACACAAAATTACTAAAAATGACACAACAGACACAGAATTACCAAAAAAAGACACAAATGTCCAAAAAAGACACAAAATGACTTACAAAGACATGTAAAGACATGAAAAGGATTCAAAAATGGACAAAATAGCCCCATAAGACTCCATAGAGTTAAACTATTATACAATGTTCACATTCTGGGTTTATTTTGTGTACAATGAGATATTGTTTGAACAAAAAAAGGTTAGAATTGTTTCATTGTTATAAATTGATCATTTTATTATTAATTTGACACAGGGGCCACAGCAGGGGCCAAAGGCTTCTTTACAGGGGCAGTGGCCCCTGTAGGCCCCTGTGTAGAACCGCCACTGATTTTGCACCATTGAAGCATAATAAAGCATGTTCATCAACCTCCGAGAAGCCTGTCTGAATTTGTGTCTCGAGGCCGTGCCGATTGTCCTCTTTTTTGGAAATCAAAATATGGTCACCCTAATTAATATGTAATTCAGGGTTGACAGTCATGTTGCTTAGCGTAATGCCCATAATCATTTGATATGAGATACTTACATGCAATATAGTTTATCAGCTAATTGGGTTCATGTTAATGTACTTTTAGTGCAGCATGCTGCGTAATGTGCTATCTCATGATTAGCATGCTAAGCAGAGATTTAAGCCCTTTCTTTCGCATCAATTTGATCCATTGAAAACAGTAAAAACAAAACTTTATTAACTGACATCCCACTTTCACACACAATCTCATTTGGCCTTAATTGAAAAATCTACTTAGTCTCCCACTATACGAACACAGACTTCCTACGGGCACTGCACTAGTTATCTATAAGAACAAAAGGAAGATTCTCACCACTGAGAGGCACAAAGGTCTCAGCAGAAATCTGATGTTTGATTTCCTCCTGAGTGACGACGCAGCGATAGTTGTCAGTTTTGGTCACAGTAACTTGAAGAGTGATGTAGAAACGACTTTCTCTTTCTGAGACCTGTGGTTCTTTAGCAGGAAGTTTGTTTCCAGAACCGTCCCGCCACTCGACTGCAGGTTCTGGAGAAACACCTCGAACTTCACACTGCAGCAGCACTCCATCATCTGTCTGAGGAAGTATCTTGGTGTATGGCTCTGGAGCTGCTCCTGTAAACAGTTTAAAACAGAAGTTTGACATTTTTCTTCACCCCTTACAAGATAGAGATATGCCGTGGACCCCCTCATACAGTCATTGAAAAAAATATTAGACCACCCTTATTTTCTTCAATTTCTTGTTCATTTTAATGGTACAACTAAAGGTTTGTTTGGACAGATATATTGATAACAACAAAAATAGCTGTTAATAGTTTAATTTAAGAGCTGATATCTAGACATTTTCCATGGTTTTATTGATAATGATTTTGGTTGTTATCAAGAAAATCATGGAAAATGTCTAGATATCAGTTCTTAAATGAACTCTTATCAGCTATTTTTGTTATCATTATATTTGTCCAAACAAATGTAGCTTTAATTGTGCCAGGCATTAAAATAAAAAAGGCATTAAAATAACTAATATTTTTTTCCATGACTGTATATACCTTGATGTGGTTATAGATTTGTTAGATCAGAACGTGATGTATGTACTATTATAAATGTCAACATTTAAATAACATTAATTGAACTATGAAGTAGTAGTAATAGTAATAGTTATCTAAGTTTATACTAAAAATATGGTAAAAGCATTATCTTTTGTGGTTTGTAGAGATGGGTTAAAAGTTACATATATATTGTTTTCTCGTGTATATTTTAGTTGTGGGGGTAACTTAAAGTAATCTGATTACTGCATAATATGTTGCACCTTGAGCTCAGAAGAATGATCTCAGTCTATTTCACACTAAGAGGAATAAAGTTTTCTGAACAATATCTGACCTGTGACCTCATCCAAGCGACAGGTAGAGAGTGATGTCATTAAACCAGGACTCACCTGGGATCTTTTCCTCCGATCTGTCTTTTAAGACAGAGCGCTCTGGATCAGGATCTAAAAGGAAAAACAGAACATTATTATTTTAGTGAGTTTAGTAGAGTGATTATGCGATATTATGTAAAAACAAAACCTGAGACTGTTATTGGTTTTGGAATATTTTGATAATCCATCCAATAGTTGTGGAAATATCTCAGTCTGGATCAAAGTGATGGAGCACATCATGTTTCAGGTATTTGTGAAGAATCTCTGCAGAACAAACAAATCCTCAGTATTTGGAAAAACTATTAATTTTTGAATAATATTACCCAAAATTTCAAGTGTTACAATGTGAAATCTAATAATAAATCAGAACATAACTGAACAAATATATAAATTAATAATTTAAAGTTGACGCTTACCTGTTTAACAGTGTAAAGATTGTTTTAATTATCAATTTGTTTGACAATTATAAATGGTTTTGGTCTATAAATTGTCAGAAAATTGTCTCTCTCTGCTTCTCAAGATAATTCTTCTAAGTTAATGTCTCTAAATGACTTGTTTTATCACAACAAAACACAAAATACTGAGTTTAATATGTTATAAAACATCCTTTTCTGACATTTTTGCATAAAAAAATTGTTGCAATTATTTTTCTGGCGATCCAATAAACGATTAGTGGATGAATTGTTGCAGAAATAAAAATAAAATAAATTCAAAGTGATTTAATTAAATTAAATAAATAATTTAAAGTACTGACCTACGAACAGCATGATGTGGGATGTTTGTTTCTTTGGGAAAGTACAGGTGTAGTTTCCGCTGTCAGCCATCTTTGTTTTCTGGACTCTTATGGAGGCGTTTCCGTACTTCAGTTCATCCTGAAAATGAAAAACTCGTCCTTTGAACTGCTCGCTCTGACCTTCTTGGCCGTTGTTGTAATGTTTTCCTGCCTCATAGAAGAAAACATCCAGACCGTCTTTCTTCCAGTCAAACACAGTTTTCTCAACGTTCTCCTTGTTGCTGCGGGAACACGGTAAAACGACATCACCTCCTTCTTCCACCGCCACTCTGACCACACCTGGTCCTGGAGGAGACAAACAGACCCACATGTCCCCTCAGTTACTATGAAGGACCTGTTTAACAGCAGCTTGTTCAGATTTATGTGGTGACTGAGAGCTCAACACACTGAAACTCATGAAAACATCTAAAATTTTGACTTTATCATCCAAAGAAGGACATTGATTGGTCACAGGTACCAAAAACAATCTAATGTTACAACAGAGATAAACAATAAAAGAAACTGTAGCATCAGGAAACCTCCGAAGCTGAAAACTGAAGCCAGTGCAGAAGTTGCAGTTCCTCTTTTGGCCACTTGAGGCTCCAAAAGAGTCAGTTTCCATAGACCTCCATGTTAAAATGTTCAACTTTACAGCAGAAATGAACTTGTTTACAAACAGGTACAAAAATATTTCTGGTGTCTTAAGATAATTTCCTCCATCATGATTACTGTGAGGGGGTAAATTTATATAACTATAACTCAGGTGTGGCTGCTTTGAGTGACAGGCACTCACAGATGACTCGACCACACTCCACCTCTTTAACATTTTTTTATTTTCCAGGAGTTAAGCAAGGAGTGTAGAAGGAGGAGAAGACACAAGGTCACTTGGCTTCATATTCTAACACACACACACGCTCAGTTTAACAGGAGCTGTGATGTTGGGAGTTACAGCAGACAGAAATAAAAGGATGGTTTCTGCCAAGGTGCTCATGGTGTGTTTGGCCCGAAGAAAAATTACGTCATTTGACCCAGTGTCTTCTCCTTCTGATACACTCCTTGATCTTTTGACTAAAATCCAGCCTTTCTAAAAAAAACTTTCATCAACATTTATTTTGGTTTTACACGTATTTCAATGAAATTATGTTTTCAGCATTTTTAACACCTTAATACTTTCACAATTGTTTTGCACTGAAAAATAATTTATTTGTGATGTGATTTATGATTGTGCTGGGACCGAACACCTCCGAAACTCATTATCTAAAGACTTAATTAGCACCGATGGCATTACCCTGGCCTCCAAAACCATCGTAAGGAATCCTGGAGTTATCTTTGATCAGGATCTGTCATTTAACTCCCATAAAACAAACTTCAAGGACTGCATTTTTTCCACCTACGTAATATTGCAAAAATTAGACACATCCTGTCTCAAAAGGATGCAGAAAAATTAGTTCATGCTTTTGTTACTTCAAGGTTAGATTACTAATTACTAATTCAGTAATTCCTTACTGTCAGGTTGCACAAATTAATCCCTTAAACTCTTCAGTTGGTCCAGAATGCTGCGGCTCGTGTACTGACGAGAACCAAGAAAAGAGATCATATTTCTCCTGTTCTAGCTTCGCTGCACTGGCTCCCTGTAAAATCTTGAATTGAGTTTAAAATCCTTCTTCTTACTTACAAAGCTCTAAACGGTCAGGAACCATCATTTCTTAAAGACCTCATAGTGCCATATTACCCTTCTAGAGCACTACGCTCCCAAAATTCTAGGTTACTTATGGTTCCTAAAGTCCTTAAAAGTAGATTGGGAGCCAGAGCCTTCAGTTATCAAGCTCCTCTCCTGTGGAATCATCTCCCAGTCTCAGTACGGGAGGCAGACACACTCTCTTTATTCAAGAGTAAACTTAAAACTTTCCTCATTGACAAAGCCTATAGTTAGGGCTGGCTGAGGCCTTGGACCAGGTCCTAGTTATGCCGCTATAGGCCCAATGTGTTGGGGGACACCATACACCGGGCCCCTCTTTTCTTCTCTCTCTCTGATGTCCCAATAATACATGACACAAGCTTGTATTTTCCCAGAGTACTCCACTTTTCTCTGCTCTCATTTCACAGGGTGTGGAGCTGTGGTCCTGCTCAGCATCACTCCTGCTGGTCTCACTGCTGTGGATCTTGTTCAGCCCCAGATGGGAATGCTCCTCTCCTGGTCCACTCACCATCACTACTGGCCAATGGTGGAGCTTCATCTCCTGCTGCTGTCTCCTCCCAGAACTCCTGCTCCTCTCTGTCTCTCTCCCTCTCAACTGTCTCTCTCTATCCTCCCTCCCTCTCCCCCTTCATCCTCTACTGTATCTACTCTATTCTACTCTGTTGATCTGTACAACAACATCTATTGCACGTCTGTCCGTCCTGGAGATGGATCCCTCCTCTGTCTCTCCCTGAGGTTTCTTCTTTTTTCCCTGTTAAAAGGGTTTTTTGAGGAGTTTTCCCTGGCTGCTGTGAGGGTCTAAGGACAGAGGGTGTCGTAACATGTACAGTTTGTGAAGCCCTTTGAGGCAAATCTGTGATTTGTGATTTTGGGCTATATAAATAAAATTGACTTGACACGTCATTATTCACATGATACATATTACATATAAAATCATCACATGCACAGGAGTAATAATTCTGTATAAGTGCAAAACAAGAAAATACCACCTTTTAAAAAAGACACTTGTAGTTTGACTCTGTGAATCAATTTTTAAGTTTTCCATCTTTTTGCATCAGGTCACTCCCATGCTAAAGTCTGGCATAAAATATTCTGCTGTTAAATTATAATTATTGATGCATTAATGTGTTTATCACTTTAATGTTGCAGCTGGTAAAACAGGTTTCTATATAACACCCATATATCTTTTCTGACCCATATTTAATGAGTGATAAAGATGACAGATGTTTTTCTCAGATGAAGGAGGCTGTAATTAAATCTCATCAGCAGACATCGATCCCTGATCATTATTAGAGATATATTACACCGGACTGGTTTCAAACGGAGCTAAATGCTGATGAGAAACTTAATTCAAATATAAAACACTTCAGTCTAAATATTAATTTTCTCACCGTTTTCATCAGCAGACGTTTTTCCACAGCGAGTCAGGAGACAGAGACAGGCGACAGGAAGCAGCTTCATAGTTGTTGAAGTGTGAAGATGAAACATCACTTTACCGTCACTGTAACGGCTCTAACGGACATTTAACGGCTGCTGGCTGCTTCCGCTCACAGCCTTCACAATAAAACACCCGGTTACACTCAGGATGACCTCATCACATCCGGACACCAACTGACACAAATATTAAATAAAATTGATTCAATGAATGATGTTATCAAATTACAAAAACAAATATTATTAATAATAATAGTAATAATCAGCCCAGATTACATTCTTAAAAAATTGAATTAGAGAAAATTTACATGGCCAGGGATTACTTGATAACATTCAATAAAGTCTTTAAAATATGGCAGTTTCAAAATAATAAACCTTTTTAATTGATACTAAGTACTATTAACTCAAGAAAAACACTTCTAAACTACTGGCCTTTGTTTAAAATCAAACTTAACATCAAACTTCTAAATTTGAATTAAAATTATATTATATTTAGTTTTATATATTATTAATTAAATACACATTAACACCAGAGTTTTGGTGTTTAGTTGATAAATGTTGTTTGTGATTAACTAAGTTTTTAGAATATTTTTTTTCTAATTAATTAATTTAGTTAATTTTTTTCAGGATAAAACGAGACACATTTCAGGGTTTAGAGCATACAACAATGCAATTAAAACTAAATTATTATTTTAGATTCACATTAAACTCAGTGGATTTTATCTATTCATTTAAAAAACGGCCATGTAATTTGTGTTCAGTAACTGAAATTATTCTCACAGGTCAAAGCTGCTTATTCTTATATACTGCAGTAAAACTTCTAATAATTACCCCTGAAATGTGTTCGAGTAAAATACAAAACACGATTTACAATATACATTGGTTCTTTTTTTTTTATTGAAAAGTTTGTATATAAATGGTGAAATCACATGAAAACCTCATCAGTGAACAACATAAACAAACCTGAAAACCTGTTAGCATTAGCTGGGTGTACCTAATAAACTGGATACTGAGTGACTTTAGCTTCAAAATGTTCACATTAGTTTTCCTTCAGTTCAGTGAAGTCTCATGTTTCTGTTAATGTCTTGCTCACTTTGAAAAAGTAGAAAATTGATGCAAAAAAATGATTACAAAATGAAAATAAAGGAATAAAAGCAACAAAGTACAAAAAGTCATCCTTTTCCTGAACATTATTCATTCATTTCATTTTAAGCTGCACAAGAGTGGAGCTCAGTCACTTTAAACACACTTTATATCAGAAATCAACACAAACTAACAGAATTAATAATCAATAATCAGTTCTATCAGCATTAAAAAACACTTCCTGTCTTCTGCTAAATAAAACTACAGTAACAACTCGTGAGATAATTATCCGCTGACAGAAACCTGAACACTATCATGTACTTTATACCCTGTGTGTAACCTGAAACTCATTTTATCTCCAACTTTTAAACCAGGGGCGTATTACAGAAAGCAAACTCTAACTTAAAAAGCAAACTCTAAGATGGGAAACTGAAACTTGTCAGTTCCAGAACAGCTGATCGGAGTTCATGCAAGTGACTCTGACAATGTTCAGCCTGAGTTACGCTCGTTAACGATCACAATGAAGCCATCATCAATGGAGCACAGATACTATGATTCACCATGGCAACAGGTCCATCAAAGGCACAGCCTCCATTTGAATCCAGCAGTTAGAGATATCTGAGTGCATGTAGATAACCTATAGGCAGTGTGGACTGTTTGTATCTAAAAAAAAAAAAAAAAAGGTTAACATACTCAGAGTACTCAGAGTTTTCAGAAAACATGCTTTCTGGAACAGGCCCCTGGTCTTTAATTGCCTGAAATAAACAAGGACGAGCCAAAATGTCCTCACAGTCAGACAGGAAGTCTGAATCTCAGAATTTAAGCAAATTAAACTTCATTTCTAAAAAAGTTGGGACCCTGTCTGAATCACAAATAGCACAGAATAAAATGTTAATCTGTCTTTACATATATTCATCTGAAAACTGTAAAAATATATATATTATAAAAGGTATATTTTACAGGGAAACTGATAAACTTTTGTTTTTGTAAATATAAACTCTGAATTCTGAATTTGATGCATGTTTTGGAATCAGGGTTGTGGATGTACAATAGTAGAAATACTTCAGCTGCAAACTTTAAAGCACAAGTAAAGCCAGTTCATTTTATGGACCAGGTTTCAGATCAGACTGATTGGGACCTTGACCATAAAGCGGGTTACACCTCTCGCTCAGCATGTTGGTGAACCTGCAGGAAGAAACACAACAACAGTTACATTCAAGAAAATCACAGCTGACCTGAGCCCTGTACTATACAGGATATAGTTGGGAGTGTCATTTGACTCAACTACCAAGAAAAAAAACGGTGGTGTTCCACCCACTTCTATGGAACATGAATTATTATTACAGCTAAATGAAATATGGTTTCTGTAACAAGTGTGAATTGATGATTTAATCTATTTATTTAACCACGTCATGCACTCTCAGTGACTACTGTTGATGTCTAACCTGACAGCTGCACACTTACAAGTACACTGAAAGCTGATATAGCAAACAAATTATATTTAGGTGTTAAACTGTCCCATAATGAAGGATACATCCAAATATATTTTGTTTTTGGGCCACTTCAAAAATAAATATTTTAAAGCCCATTAGGGATAAACAGACTAACAATAGACATTTTATAAACAGTTTCCTATTAGCTGTAATACCTGCAGTTTAAAACAGTCATCAGCATATCAGGATAACAGATAAAATAGCTGTCAGGACTCTGAACATCAGACACAAAGAAAGAAGCTGCTGTTGACTGTTCATCATTAACATGTTGATACAAAGCTGTGTTTAAACTTACCTTTTCGCTGAGTAAAGCTAGAAGGACCACAATAAAAGAACGCCGACAACTGAACCAACAACCAACACAATGGACTCTGAAACAGAAGACAAAAGTTTCAGTGACTCTCAGAATGAAACTGTAAATCATAAACAGCAGGTTGAACATCACAGTCGACACAAAGAGAACTAAAGGAGTTCATGCTCCTGAAACAGAAACCAGTTTCAGATGCAAGCAGCAGTGGGATGAATCTTACAGGACCAGAGATCAGCTCAGAGGCTGGTTCTGGTTCTGGTCCTGGTTCTGGTCTCAGTAGTGAGGAGGGGGATGTTGCAGCTTGTGTGTTCTCTAACTGAGTCGAGGCTACGATAGACTCTGGATTACGTCTTCTAAACAAATCTTTATTTTATGATTGTTTCGGTTTTATCCAATACTAAAACTTTTGTTAAGAGGAAATATTTCACATCAGACTAAACATGCAGCTTTGTTACTTTCACTGAGCAGTAAAATTTTAATTTTGAGGTACATTTATCGTAATACTTCTATTTCAGGGGAAATATTGTACTTACATGCAATATATGTGACAAAATTATAAAATATGAAACTTTCCAATAACACTTTTGCTACTTTAAATACATTTAGTTGATTCTTCTATCATTTAATTTAATTGGCCTTTTGAATGCAGGACATTAACTTATACTGAAGTATTTTAACACTGTGCTTTTGCTACTACAGTTAACGTTCTGAGCATTCAAACATTTCAGTTTAAATAGAGATGTAACTTTCAGAATGAATGCTTTTAATCCAGGAAATATTCTTGTTTTTAATATCTTTCTGTGTGTAAATGAGCCTTTACACTTGGATCGCTCGGCTCGCAGCTGTGTGATGGCCGGTGTTTTGTTCAGGACCAAAGGAAGCAGCTCGAGAGGAAGCTGAAGCTGCAACACTGGAGTCCAAACAACCAGCCGTCCTGAACAGACAGGATTTAAACAGGCAGTGCACTGATATGTGATGAAGTAAAGACCAGTCCATCAAAAATCAGGACTCACCTGACCGTTTGTGTGGTCTGGCTCCTAAAAGATAAAACAAAACATATTGGAGTGAGTGTGAAACACCATCAACTTGGAAGAAAGGTAATACTTAAAAATATTAAACTTGTTTCTCAAATCCTCTAATAAACAGATTTTTCCCCCCGATCTGAATCTGTTTTGAGAGAAAAAAAGTCTGTTCTGAACAGGCAGGTCTTGAAGAAGAACTGCTCTCTTACATTTTGATGTAGAGATCAATTGGGATGTCCCAATCAGATCTCATCAGTATCAGAACGATCATGACTCTAAGCCTGATCCTTTGTTTTACTTCAGCTGACACACAGTCGTTAACAGAGGGCAAGCAGCTGACAAGTGCAGAATGGAAATATTATAAGTTAAGGAACAATAGCAGTCCAACGCCTTGTTGTAATGTCTGTAATGTGAACATTTGAACGCCATTTTTTCTTAATGCACTGCAGAGCTATTTAAATGTCAAGCATATACATTGGATTAATTGAAAAAATCAAGAGGAAGATTCTCACCATTGACAGGCGCATAGGTGTTATCAGATTCAATCTGATGGCAGATTTCATGTTGTGTGGCAACGCAGCTGAAGTAGTCAGTCCTGGTCACTGTGATATGGAGGGTAACATCATAGCGTGTGACATTGGTTTCTTTTATTTCTTTGACCTGTGGCTCTTCAGCAGTCAGATTATTTCCAGCGCTGTCTTTCCACTGGAGTTCTGGTTTTGGATAAGCACCTCGAACAACACACTGCAGCAACAACCCATCCTCTGTTGGACGAAGTATTCTGATGATTGGTTGTGGAGATGCTCCTGTAAAAACAGTATGAAACATGACTCAAAGAAAATATACAGTGTTTTTCATATATTTTTATTTTATTTTATTTACCCCCTGAATAAAGAAAACTAGAAAACACACCCTAACTGTGTTTAAAACAGACATAAAACAATTTTGAATAATAATTTGGTAACTGATCACATAAAGGAAATATTTGTTTGGACACTTACATTTCTCCTAAACTTTTTGTTTAAGAAAAGTTGCCTTGGAATTAAATTGTGAACCTCTTTTATCTGAGATATTGAAAATATATTCTATAAGATTAAAGGATTTTATAAAACACTTGTTATTCAATACAATACATTGCATCCTTAAAAGTATAAAATAATATCACAAAATGATCTGTGTAAATGTTGCAGAACAGGGCAAAGCTTGTCTCACTACAAACCACTTTCTGATTGTTCATGATGTAATGTTTAAAACATTCAATCTGCTGTTTTGAAGAAGTTCTTCTGGACTTTATAGAGATGGATCAACAGTTGTGTAAGTATTTTTTTCTCCTGTTGGAGGTAAATTAATGGAATTTGGTTCCTTTGTTTCAGCTGGGAAATATATTACTGATATGATCAAACATGAGTTTGCTTGTAAACATTTAAAACGTCTATTTTGTTGATTTCATTTTGGTAAATGTCTCCAGTTTTTCTTCCGTTTGACACCAACAGACAGGTAGAGAGGGACGTCATCAAAATGAGGACTCACCTGGTTTTTTTCTGACTTTTAATGTTATAAAGCGCGGAGGTTGCAGGCGACCCAATATTTACAGTAAAACAGAATCAATAAATATACTACACATTTTCATGCTGACTGTAGAAGTCAGTATAGCCATTTTATACCTCGTTTCAAACCTTAAAACTTTGTTTTTTCAACGGATTTAACAATCTAACTTTAGGATTTACGACATAAAAACCGTCGAGTATTACTTTACGGCAGTAAGCAGTTAGCATCTTAGCTGCTATCCTGTCTAGCCGCAGTTAAAATGTATTTATAGGTCAAAAAACAGACATTTATAGACAAATGGGGGCTCGTTTTAAACAACAAAAGCCCACCGATTAGATTTACCTCGTTTAAGTTCAGCGGAATTTAAAAAATATCGTGAATAAAAGTCGATTGTGTCCCTCGTGTAGTTTTTGCGCCGCTCGTCAAACTTCCAAATCAAATTATTATCAGTTGATTTAAAGTTTTGACAAAATATTTGACCAATCAGGTTCAGTATTTCTGACATCAGGAAACGCCCCGGAACTAAATAAACCAATCCGCATCTTTCTGCTAACTAAAGTGACGTCACTACCGGACTTTTATCTCAATCAACCAATCAGAGGAGAGCATCGCTCCGTGAGTTCCACGTGTATGTTATTGACATCTGCTGTCAGCCCATGCTGAGTGAGCACCGTGAAACCACGGTGAGTTTGTAGCCAATTAAATCACCTGCCTGATCATATGTGGAAGTTAATGTAGCTGGCTTCCTGTGGTAGTGGGACACCCACAGAACAGAGAAACTTTATTTATATGTTTATTGAGGCCTGATTCAATGATTATAAATATATAAATCGGTATTTAAGTCTTAGAAACATCTTTTTATAGACAGATTTAACACTTATGGACATTTTCTCAGAATTATAAAGAGATTTATTATCATCATTTGGTAACTTTAGAAAAGTTGTAGAGAGCTCTGGAGTCCTCTGCTTGAGATGCTCTGTACTGCACTTTCTAAAATATCTCCGAGATACTTCTGTCAATTAAACTAAAATTTGGTACAGACATTAAAGACAAGCTGAGGGAGAGATCCTGTGAATTTCAGCCTGATGGCCTTTATTATGACTGACTTACTGTATTCAAAATATGAAATAAAAGGAAAAGAACAAGAAAGTTTCTATTTTTTCCCATAAAGTCCTTCAACACATTGCCAGTGTTATGGCTATCAAGCAAGACCAACACTCTAAGCATAAAATGCTGAGAGAGTTTACTTTAAAGTGATGCTTTGAACATGTATCAGTCTCTCATGGTTTAAGAATTATAAATATTAAAGGTTGGTGCATATAAAGAAGAATACATGCATGTATTTATGATAAGCCTCAAGAGGTTAAGATGCACTCTGAAAGACAAAAGAAAACAGAATTATGTCAGAGTGATTGGCAGATAAGTAGTCCTGTTTATTGTAAAGATTTATTTAGTGAATACAGCTAAAAAAGAAGCCACTGTTTCAGATCAAACTTTATTTCAACATTTATAGAGGAGACTGGTTGTGTCGGTCCTGGATGCAGTCAAAGAGTCAGAAAACAGATCTGGCAGGGTCTCCTCGCTGTGAGAGGGTCCTCGACACGCTGATCCTGAGCAACACAACATCTCCTCTGATCAAACACGTCGTGATAATGACCCAAATTCTGTCCCACATTAGAGGACGGTTTGAGGACAACTTAACGTGAGCCTGTCTGGGGCTCTTGAACCAGCCTCGTCTGTAAATGAGGAGGAGTCTTTATAACTGTTTTATAAAAGTACTCACTGACAATAAGTTCAATCTGGAATCTCTGAGGTGGCTGCAGACGAGGAAAATCACAGGTGTAGATTCCACCGTCAGTCAACTTTGTGTTTCTGATGGTTATGGAGGCGTTTCCGTGTTTCAGCTCTTCTGGAAAATGAGAGACTCGACCTTTGAACTCCTCACTCTGACCGGCACGTCCATTGTTGTAATGGATGCCTGCATCGTAGAAGAACACCTCCTTCCTAGGTTCACCTTTCTGAGCAACTTTCTTCCAGTCAAACAGCTTGGACTCGATGTTCTCCTTGGTGGTGAGGGAACAGTTTAAAATAACATCATCATCTTCTTTCCCCACCACTTTGACTTCTGGTCCTGGAAGATTAAAAAAACACATTTTAATTAGTACATTTACATGTAGAGCTACCAGGATAGAAAATGGCTGTCTTTGTACTTCTTTGTTGAATCTGAACTAACCCTTTACCCACGGGAGGGCTGGCACTCTCGGCCGACTTTTTTGAATATTTGCATAATGGATTCCCTAAACAGTGTGTGAGCTGCATAAATCGGGTCGGGACTGGAAAGCTGACACTCTTGTGATGGAGTAAATGGTAAATGAAGTGCACTTATATAGCGCTTTTATCCATATCGCTTTACACTACAGACTGCATTCATTCACCCATTCACACACACATTCATACTGGTGGCCGAGGCTACCAGGGCACACTGGTGCCACCTGCCACCATTGGGAATTCATTCACACACTGATGAACGCAGCATCGGTGGGCCTTTTGGGGTTCAGTATCTTGCCCAAGGATACTTCGACATGTTGTCTGCCACGGTCAGGGATCGAACCACCAACCTTCAGACCAGAAGGCGACCGTTCTTTTCGTTCTTTTCGTTCTTTTCATTCTTTTTGTTCTTTTCGTTCTTTTCATCATGTCTTTCAGTGAAACTTGAGCTCAGTGTATGAAAATAAACTGCTGTGACCTCTAGGATAATCACAGCCTCATGAAACTTTACAGCCACAAACTAGAGACCTAGAGCATTCAGAGGATGGATGGCACAACACAATGAACAATGAACACAACACAAGGGCTCACCATACAATTGCCAAAATTACAGAAATCTACAAATTCACAGCATGCTGTTTCCAAAATTACTGTTTTTGTTAATGGAGTCTGGTGACTTTAAATAGAGAATAGATGGCGGCTTTTGTTCCCCCATATAGTCATAAACAGGGCTATCTAACAGCAAGGTAAAGTGGTGAAAATAATCTAAATATAACGTACACTTGAACTGATATGTATCTTTTCAGGTGGCTCATATAGATTAGCTGCTGCCCCGTCTACAGCAGTACTTCCTCCAAACTGAAGGGCGTGCCCACCGCCATCTACTCAGTAATAAAGTGACTGAGTACCTCATTCAATCCCACTTAAAACATAAAAATCTGCCATTGTTCAACTGAGCGGTTGGAAGAGTTACAGTTTCAATTTTCCATGTTACCGTGTTAGATTCCTACTATGACTTTTATTTCCCTACACCTGCTAGCAAACAACACTGCTCCAACGAAGCCAAATACAGTTAACTGTTATCATTCATCAGACAGTAAAGTCTCCTCACCCACACACAGGAAACATAACCACACAAACAGGAGAGAGAGAGAGAGAGAGAGAGAGAGAGACAGAGAGACAGAGAGAGAGAGAGAGCTTTCAGCCCCTTACCTTAACTTTAAATACAGTGCATGTCAGATGTACAGTCAGATGTTAGATGGTCAGATGTTACTGAGCTATTAAAAAAAATGTTTTGTGACAACATTTTCCAGAAGAATGACAAATAAAGCCCAACAAAGCCAGCCATCGACCACTGAGGCCAACAAGGTGATTTACAGGGACAGAGAGTTTGAAAATGATCTGAATGTACCGGATACAGTTTAGAGTCACAGTCAACTGTATCTGAAGACAGAGCAGCTGGAGGAAAAAAAGGAACTAAACACCAAGAAAACTGTTGATTTCAGTTTGTGGTTTCTCTGAAACTGTGATGCAGAAATTGTTTAATATCAGGCTCCCACTGACTGTGATATTATACATATAAATGAAGAGAAAATATGCAGAAAGACAAATCGAATTAGAGTCTGAGACATAAATTATTGCAGCAGCTAAAATATTAGAATAAAATCTAAAAATATAATAAAAAAAATAAAAGGAAAATAAAATTTAATAAAATGGAAATTAAAATTAAATAATGAGAAATAGTAAAATATAAAGGTTAAACATATAAATGCATTTATGTAAGCAGAATTTTACTGCTGCCAAGGTAGGGTTAATTTAATTACTTAATATACTGTTATGTGCTTTATTTTTATAATAATAGTTTAACATTGATCATGTTTTTCATGTAAAATCTTAAACTGAAAAGTATAAAAATAAAATAAACATATTAGCCTCTAAAATGTAGTGAAGTAGAAGTAAAAAGTTACATCAAATGTAAATACTCAAGTTAAGTACAAGTATCTCTAAATTAAGTGCAGTACTTGAGTAAATGTACTTAGTTACATTCTATCAATATCCCTACATCTAAAAAAACAAGGTTCAGTTCAGGATGTGGTCTGAAGAGATTCTCTAAATAATATGGTGCACACACACACACACACGCACAGATATCTGCAGCAGTGAGGACGCCACACCTATAAATTTATTAACCCCCACAATGTTTTGCATCTCCTGAACTAAGTACAGATTAAATAAAAAAGCACAGAAACGGACAGATTTAACACTTAGGGACATTTTCTCAGTATCATAAAGAGATTTATTATCATCATTTGGTAACTTTGGAAAAGTTTTAGAGAGCTCTCGAGTCCTCTGCTGGAGATGCTCTATACTGCACTTTCTAAAATATCTCAGAGACACAACTGTCAATCAAACGAAGATTTGGTACAGACATTAAAGACGAGCTGAGGGAGATATCCTGTGAATTTCAGCCTGATGGCCTTAATAATGACTGACTTACTGTATTTAAAATATGAAATAAAAGGAAAGGACAAGAACATTTCTATTTTTCCCCATAACGTCCTTCAACACATTGTAAGTGTTATAGCTAACAAGTAAGACTAACACACTACATGCAATGCTGAGAGAGTTTACTTTACAGTGATACTTTCAACATATATCACTCCCTCATGGTTTTGGAATTATAAACATATTTAAATTGGTGCATATGAAGGGGCATAAATGTTTGTATTTATGATAAGCATTTAATCATTTAACATTGATCATGTTTTTCATGTTAAATCTTTAACTGAAAAGTATAAAAATAATATACAAATATTTGCCACTAAAATGTAGTGAAGTAGAAGTATAAAGTTACATAAAATGTAAATACTCAAGTTAAGTACAAGTATCTCTAAATTGTACTTAAATGCAGTACCTGAGTAAATGTACTTAGTTACATTCTATCAATGTCTCTACATCTAAAAAAAACAAGGTTCAGTTCAGGATGTGGTCTGAAGAGTTTCTCTGAAATAATATGGTGCACAAACACACACACGCACACACACGACAGGGTGTGTTGCGCGCGCGCACACACACACACACACACACACACACACACACACACACACACACACACACAGATATCTGCAGCAGTGAGGACGCCACACCTATAAACTTATTAACCCCACAAGGTTTTGCATCTCCTGAACAAAGTACAGATGAAATAAAAAAGCACAGAAACGGCCCTATCAAAGTCACCAGTGACTCCTGCTCTCTTCTGATGCCCACTCCCTCCACATCCTCGTTTTACTTGACCTCAGTGCTTCCTTTAACACCATCAACCATCCATCCTCCTCACACGCTTTGAGTTCTGAACCTATTCTGATTCTGTTTAAACAGTTTCTTGCTTCTTTTTTTATGTAAAGAGTATTTGAGTAGCTTTAAAAGCACTTTACAAATAAACTGTATTGGTTCATTTTCATTTATAAAGTCTTGATAGGCATCATGCCACCATACCTCAGAACTTTACTAAACTGGTCACAGAGTAATTATCCCACACGCTCTGGTGATTGATTAGTGCTCAATGTAACCCAGACAAATACTGAATTTGGAAAAACTGCTTTCAGTTTTTCTGCTGCATCTACCTGGAACATCTTACAACATTCACTCAAACTCAAAACAATTATAACAAATGGCCAGTTTAAAACTATGATAACCGATAACAACTCTGCCTTTCACTGTAACTGTTTTAATGTTTTTCAAGTGTTTTGTCTGTGTTGTTTGTTCTTTCATTATGTTTTCTCTGTGCTCTCGACATCATTGTAAAGAGAGGTTGCCCTCAATGATTCCTCGAGAAATAAATAAATTATAAATAAAATAAAATAAAAAAATATTATTATTATTATTATTACAGCTGTAATCAATCAGAATGATGATGTAATCATTCAATCAATACTATTGATCCATGCTCATTATCAGCAGCCTAGTTATTAATCAGCTTCACTGCATGTCGACAGATTCTTCAGCCTTTTTAAATTAAACAAAGTTACAAAATGCAGTAAAATATAAATTTTCTGACCGTTTGCATCAGCAGAGTTTTTTCCAGACAGAGTCAGGAGACAGAGACACGCGACTGGAAGCAGCTTCATGGCTCTCGAAGTCGTCTGAGGGACTAAACATCGGTTTAACGTCACAGCATCTCTTTATATCTCAGCTGGAGCTCCTCCTCGCTGCCTGGTTGGCTGATTTGAAACACTTAGTTTCTGAAGTCTTCATCAAGCCAGATACTGGAGAGAAGGGAGATGGTGCATCACAAGCCTCGCCATGCTGTGAAACCGTCAACACTTCCTGTCTCCTCAGTGGGCGGGGTCACCTCTCCCGCCACTCGTTTGGAAGTATTGAAAACGTCAAGAATCATTTATTTTAGTTTCTTTTGCTTACATTTAAGCAACTAACAGACTTACAGTCACATTTAGCAATATAAAAACTAGTTAGTTAGGACTCTTGTAAACGTTCTGGATGCAGCAGCGAATGCTATATGTTCTCACTTTGGGAGAATCTCTATCCTAATGCTGTTGCTAGATTTTATCTTTGCACATGTTACATGTTGCAGTCTTACTGGTGGGCAGGGAGCAGATGGGATTTTTGAACTGGGGGGCGAAGCTGTCAGCAAATGATTTCAACTCAATGAGTTATTTTTCCACTCCATGCCTTAAGCCAAATATGTTTTATTTAAACATTTTTACATAAACTGTAGTGTAAACAACAACCAACATATTAACATAAACAAATGGAAGTTTTTGCATGAAATTCCCAGTGCAGCCAAACAAATTTACTGACTTGAAGCTGACTCAATGAAGGACCCAAAAACATCTCTCCTCCTTTCATCACCCTGAACATACTGCTGGGCAATTTCTTGTCTGTACAGTCTGTCAAACCTTTAGGATCAGTGTTTCTCACAAGATTTTCTGAGACTATGATGGGGGGACCCAAACAAAGTAGGGGGTCCGGAGGGATGCTCCCCCGGAGAACATTTTTGTCCTGAAAGCCTAAATTTGGTGCCTCTCGCACATTCTAATGCCACTATTCCATCTTAATCATTGCATATTTTAGAGAATTATTGTAAATGAGAATACGGGTTGTAGAACCTGATAATGTAATACATTTCCGATAATGTAATAACCCCGATAATGTAATAAAAATCTGAAGTTGAGTCCATTGAAAATGTAGTAAAACCTGATCATGTAATAACTTCCCGATAA
This sequence comes from Centropristis striata, assembly GCF_030273125.1. Taxonomy (NCBI): domain Eukaryota; kingdom Metazoa; phylum Chordata; class Actinopteri; order Perciformes; family Serranidae; genus Centropristis; species Centropristis striata. Next base: position 32,727,281 of record NC_081519.1, read on the forward strand.
TGTAATAAAAATCTGAACTTGAGTCCATTGAAAATGTAATAAAACCTGATAATGTAATAAAACCTGATAATGTAATAACTTCCCGATAATGTCATAAAATGCATTTCCCAATTATGTAATAAAGTGCATTTCCCAATAATGTAAAACACTTTTTTACCAATAATGTAATAAAGTATAACATTAATGGGAGGTTATTACATTATCAGGTTAGCCTTCATTTCGCAAGTCCTGATAATGTAATAATTCCCCAATATTGTAATAATTTAAAAGCAGACCACCCATTACTTGGGTTCAAGTGGTGATACTGTGTAGGCAACTCTAGCTCAAGAGCTCTAGCTGTTTATTAACTTTTGACCCGTTCATCCGTTTTTCTCAAAGGATGTATCACTGGAACCCTTGGGCCAATCCGAGCTCAATGCATCCTCAATGGGGTTTTTCGGACATATTGGATTTTCATTATATATTACTGGCTTTTCTGGATATAGGTTACTTTTTTGTGTGTTGAAATTAAATAAACAAATACAAAATTGTTGCATTTGGAGGCCACTGCCATTTGCCAGTGATATTTAACAAGTTCAGAGCACTGTTGGTAACACTTTATTTTACAGGCTTTTCTGGATATAGGTTACTTTTGTTGTGTGTTAAAATTAAATAAATAAACAAACACAGAATTATTGCATTTGGAGTCCACTGCAATTTGCCAGTGATATTTAACGAGCTCAGAACACAGTTGGTAACACTTTATTTTACAGGGTCCCTAATACAATGTATCCAACCTATATACTTAGTAAAAAGTAAAGTATTACTGCACTGTTTGAGCAGTGCTATGTAGCCTAATATTGCTGCTGATTATGTGAAAATGTTCTGAAAGCACGAGGCACAAGTAGTTACATATAGTTTGAAATACAAAATAATCCATTCCAAAAACGTATAAAAGTTGCAAGCAATGATGAAGGGGCATGTATAGTGGATGGGACCAACACTGGTTGAGACCAGGTTTTTTTCCTAGGTTCTAAGCAGGTTTAATGTCAATAAGAGTTAAAGTTTAACACCAGGATGCTCAAAGATCAGAATGGTAGCCAAATTCTGATGTGCAAAATAGTTTGGGAGCTATTTGGAGAGGTCTGGCAATATCACCAGACATTGAAAAATAAGTTTGCAATCCACTTATGTGAAGATAGAGTTTAAACACATTTTCGATATTGCACCGCCCCCTAGATGTCAAAGGTTACCAAATTGTTAAGATGTTACCAGGATGACGTCATGACCCTATATACCAAGTTTGGTTAAGATATGTTAAAGGGGTGCTGAGAAATGGGCTAACTTCCTGTTTGGCGACTTAGCCATTAAGTTTGATTGGTTGACAAAAGTTAATAAACATTCAACTTTGACCTGTTGGTGGCGCTAGAGCTCTTGAGCTTGTGTTGCCTACACAGTATCACCACTTGAACTCAAGTAATGGGTGGTCCGCTGTTAAGTTATTACAATATTGGGGAATTATAAATTATCAGGACTTGCGAAATGAAGGGTAAACTGATAATGTAATAACCTCCCATTATTGTGATACTTTATTACATTATTGGTAAAAAGTGTATTACATTATTGGGAAATGCACTTTATTACATTATCGGGACGTTATTACATTATCAGGTTTTATTACATTTTCAATGGAATCAAGTGCAGATTTTTATTGCATTATCGGGGTTATTACATTATCGGGAATTGATTACATTATCAGGTTCTACAAGGGTTCTTCTATGTTTTATTTAAAGCATCTTATTTTGACAGTCTTCTTGTAAATGCTGTGGTGGACTCTGCTTACACATCTATGTGCTCTTATTTTGAAAGCTACATGTGTTAGCTTTTATTTTGAAGGCGGGTCTAACACGTTCTTACCGTAACACAGTATGGTATGTTTAATTTACACTCAAAGTCAGAACTTGAAAGTCGGGACTTGGATCTCGGAACAAAACGAAAATTCTGACATTCGTGTAGACCTTGAACGCACCATTACACCGGGATTCCACTGGATGCGTAACGACTCCGAAAGGGGTCCGTCCACAACGGCTGCGTATCTCCGCAGTCCGTCAACAGACACCGGATCCGTCTGTGTTGGAGCTGTTGCGGACAGCGTAGTCCGTAGGACGCACGAGATTTCGTGAATTCACGCCTAATCAATTGATATAACTGGCAGGGCCGGTTATTCCTACAGGCCACCAAGGCGGCTGCCTAGGGCGCCAAATTGGCAGGGGGCGCCCCCTTGTGGCGCCCTTAAGCATACATCTTTGTTTTAACAACATTGATTAACGAAACATTTTTTAAAAAGCATGGGCAATAAAACCCTCATTGAATTAAATGAACATGCCCCAACCCATATTTCGAATGAAAATGTAATATTATATTATATAAAATATGATACGTGCATGGGTGTCGTCACTCGTCATGACGATGCAGTTGCAAGTCACAAAACACTAGAACTAGATCACGCTAACGGTGTATAATATGCATAATAAAAATGTTCTGAGACCATTACCTTGCTTGTAGTTCATGTATCAAATATTAGTGTACAGCATAATACATATAACATAGTGTACCTATATCAGAATGAATACATGGAATGGATGTGGTTCGGGGGGGGGGGGCGCAAAATCTCAATCTCGCCTAGGGCAGCCAATGGGCTAGAACCGGCCCTGATAACTGGAAGATAATCAACATCTCCTCGTTAATGACTGGAGACAAATCCAGCAACTCCGTCTTAACGAGCGTTAACGAGGTCGGCCGGCTTGTTAACAAGGGCCTCTTGTTAACAAGCCTCAGCGATCTGTTTGTTTACAACAAGCACCAGAGTGAGCGGTGTCAGTGGGGTGAAAAGACGAGTGAAAACCTCTAACCTGTTGATTTCAGGTCTTCAAGTTATGAAATACGATCCGCCGTGAACCCGAGGTATTTTATTTTGAAAATATACCGGATGTTTTATTTTGTGTCTGTGCATGACTTCCTGTCCCGAACGATCTGTTCTGTGAAAATCGGTTTAAATTAAGCAAACTATGGTTATTTAAATGCTACGTGCACCATGACTGATGTTATGAGTGGGTGAGCTGCCTGTGGTAAGATGGTAGCCGTGTACGGACGCTGGTGACTCTGCCTCGACCCATCTAGCCTTTCTTATATATATCTATGAGATGAAAGTGACCGATCCATGAAAACGATAGCACACGGCTAATTTACCGACATTAGCATCCTTTTGCCGACTCTGGTAAATCCGAGGCTAACATACACGGTTAACGATATACGGTTTGAAAGATACTCTAGTTTCACACCACTTCATTTATTGGAAACATAACATGATCATTTATATTAGTAGTTAATGTGAAATTTTGGTAGAATATTAGCCTAAGCTATTAGCACTGTACAGAATTATGTTAAGCTCCTAGCAACATTGCTAGCTAGCTTAGCGTGCTAATTTTACACATGGTGTCATCTGCACTAGTAATGGTAATAATCCTAGTTGACAGGAGCCATAACTGTAAAGTCTGGTTTGGGTTATCTCATCTAAGAGCTAGACAATCGTTAGTTAGCTCATGTTTGCTAGCAGCTTACCTTGGAGCAGACACAAGAATCAGAAAAAGCCCATGCTCCAGTTTGTTTTGTGAGTGAAATTCTAGTTTTATTCTATTTATATATTAGCAATTATTACAGAAGTCAAAGTAGTTCATTAGCTGAATACACACAACTGTGAATTAATACATTTTTTGTAAATGTGAGAGGTATTCTTTGTGAATGTGAAAGGTAATTTTGGTGTATGTGAGAGGGAAGAATGAATTATGGCCCATACAGCCCCTCCAATATTAACTTTGGTGACTCAGTATGTCTCTGGTCAAGCTGCAACAACAACAACACTTTTCAGTTTCATGAGGCTGTGATTATCCGAGAGGTCACAGCAGCTCTGTCCTTATATTCTATTGGTAATTTTCTTTTCAACTAAAAAATACAAAACTTAAACCCCGAAATGTATTCCACACTCAGATCAGTAATAAAAACTGATACTGTTTCATAAGCCTGTAATTTATCTGTAATTAAGTGTCAAGTCAGCACAAAAAACAGGAACTCTATGTGAGTGAGAACTGAATGGGTTCCTTGGAAATGGTACTTGTAGGATGGAGTCATTGCCAAAATACAACACACACACACACACACACACACACTTACACGGCTGCCCTCACGCACACACACACACACACACACACACACACACACACACTAGAAAAAGTGATAAAAAAGAAAAAAAGAGAAAGAATGAGAGGTATGAGGCTCATAGGTAACGTGTCTGAACAACTGAGAAATGGTGTAAACACCAGCAGCTGTGTGTGTCCTGTCTAATAAGTTAATAAGTAACAAGTTTAGTCAATTAAAACAGGGAAATAGAAATAAGATAAAATAAGATACAGCAGGATAAGAAAAGAGATAAAATAATAACAAGCACAAGTCAAACATTGCGTAGTTAAAAAGTAAGGGCAGTAGAGTACAGCAGATAAGTGTTAAAGTTAAGAGTACGCTGCAGTAAACAATAGTGTTTTTAGTCCTGATTTAAAGGAGCTGACCGTTTGGGCAGACCTCAGATCTACAGGTAGTTTGTTCCACAGGTGAGGAGCAGAATAACTGAAAGCTGCCTCACCCCGCTTAGTTCTTGTTCTTGGGACACACAACAAGCCAGTTCCAGATGACCTAAGGGGTCTGGATGCTTCATAGAGAGGTAGCAGATCAAGCATGTAATTTGGTCCGAGACCATTCAGTGCTTTGTAGACCAGCAGTAAGATTTTAAAATCTATCCTCTGACTCACAGGAAGCCAGTGTAGTGATTCAAGGACCGGTTTAATATGGTCCAGTTTCCTCGTGTTTGTGAGGACTCTGGCAGCAGCGTTCTGGATCAGCTGCAGCTGCCTGATTGATTTTTTGTTAAGACCTGTGAAGATGCCATTGCAATAATCCAACCTACTAAAAATAAATGCATGGATAAGTTTTTCCATGTCTTGTTTGGACAGAAGCCCCTTAATTCTAGCTATGTTTTTCAGGTGGTTTTTCAAGCGGCAACACTTCCGGCCTTCACAATAAAAGCGTCACATCTGCGTATAAAAAAAAATTCCATGGCATTCCAGGCGCCCCTCTCCCCAGCCACAACGTCCAGCTCCTCCTGGGGGACCCCGAGGCGTTCCCAGGCCAGGCGAGAGATATAATCCCTCCACCGTGTTCTGGGTCTTCCCCGGGGCCTCCTACCAGTTCGACGTGCCCGGAACTCCTCTAACGGGAGCCGCCCGAGAGGCATCCTTACCAGATGCCCAAACCACCTCAGCTGGCTCCTTTCGATGCGAAGGAGCAGCGGCTCTACTCCAAGCTCCCTCCGGATGTCTGAGCTCCTCACCCTTTATCTAAGGCTGAGCCCAGCCACCCTACGGAGGAAGCTAATTTCCGCCGCATGTATCTGCGATCTTGCTCTTTCGGTCACTACCCAAAGCTCATGATCATGGGTGAGGGTTGGAACGTAGATGGACCGGTAAATCAAGAGCTTTGCCTTCAGGCTCAGCTCCTTCTTCTAAGGACAGGTCGAAGGACAGAGGGTGTCGTACCATGTACAGTCTGTGAAGCCCTTTGAGGCAAATCTGTGATTTGTGATTTTGGGCTATATAAATAAAATTATTTGATTTGATTTGATTTGATTCTTCACCACGGCGTTCCAGTACGCCTTGAGATCCTGTCCATGAAGACAACGAACAGAATTGGAGACAAGGGGGCCAACACCCACCGGGAACGTGTTTGAGGTTGCGCCGAGTATGCGGACACAGCTCTCACTTTGGTTATATAGGGACCGGATAGCTTTTAAATGCCCTGTCCTGCTGCATTTTCGTGTCTTGACCTATCAACACATGGCTACTTTGAATATTCAAATGAGCCATGTGTTGATTCGCCACAACATGAGCTCAGGAGCAGTTGCTACCACCAGGCTGTCAATCAAGTTCTCAGTGGCTCAAAGTCTGAAAATGCCAAAGCAAAAGACCTCCTTTAACCCGGAATGGGCAAGAGAACACAGGTTTGTTACAAAAAGTAAGACCGATGAGTTTGATTCTTTTTATACATTATGTCAAAGCAATATAGATGTGAGCAGAAAAGGCAAAGCAGCTATCGAGAGACATGCTAGCACTGCCAAGCATCGAGCTAATCGGAGTACAACTCTGCTTAAAACCAGATCATACCAAACAAATATCCGCTTGCGTGTCCCCATGTATGCAAAGTGTCCTCCTTTTTGATGTGAAGGAAATGGCCACCCTACCGGGCCGTGAGAGGTCCATACACTGTTGCAAATGCCGTTCGTTAGCCGCGAGCTAACATTAGCTAACAGTTAAAGTTGTTTTAATAACACTAAACTGTGACTTACTGTTTTGAATAACTTCCTGTTGCTAAACGCATGCCGCTTTCAAAATAAGAGTGCAGTGTGTTAAAAGAATTGACCACAAAATTTACAAGAAGACTGTCAAAATAAGATGCCTTAAATAAAATATGCAAGAACCCTTATTCTCCTTTAAAGTAATTCTTAAAATATGCAATGATTAAGATCGGTGTATATGATGGAATAGTGGAACTAGAATCTGTGGGAGGCCACCAAATTTGGGCTTTTATGGAAAAAAATTCTCCAGCTATTTTTTCACACTGGCTGGCTACTCCATGTCCTTGTGGAAAGCATGTTGACAGCAATTAAAAATGACACAGTATAGGATAACAAAGATTTTATAATACGGTATCTCCCGACTCTGAAAAAATGTTATGTGAGGTGTTTGCTCTCATTTAGCTCTCAAAGTGCACAACATTGATGCATTTTACTTTTACGCTTAACTGTTTGGACTGAGACTCCAATCTTCCTCAGAAGCATCATCACTAGTCCTTAAATTAAATTCATTATGGACGTGGACTTAAAATCATTGTTTTATTTTATGGCCTTGGTGCCCTGGCTTTTGGCCTTTGTGCCGTCAAAAAATTGACAACACAAAAGGCCAAGTGGCCTTGCCCCTAACATGACGAAATTCCAGGCCTGGCAGGTACTCAGACTTTTCAGACCCCCCTAGCGACTATTTTTCAAAAAAGCGAATAGCGACAAATCTAGCAACTATTTCTTGTGTTACTGGAGACTTTCAGAGAGGAGTAAGAACGAGTTGGAGCAGCACAGTCTCTCTCAGCTGCAGTCACAGAGCTGGAGGGGATGTAACCCCTTAGTCTGCCGCTGGCTGGTTTACAGTGAGTGTCTCTTTTGGGTCACTTTAGCCGGTCCCAAGGCCGGATTAAGGAGGAGGGTTGAAATTGTGACAGAAGACAGGGCACTTGCAGTTCTAAACATATTTAGGGTGTGTTTTACTCACTTTTTGTCTTCCCGAAAACATTATTCCTGTCTCCTACAGCGTCCATTACACACATACATGTACATGGTAAATTATGCAAATTAGGCAATGACATCATTTAGTGACTTTTTGGACAGCCAATAGCTACTTTCCTTACTGAGGAGTTGGCAACACTGCTAATGGCCAAGGACACAGCAGCACCACTGCTGAAAAAACTTCTAGGGGAAACACTGAGACAGGATGAGCAAACTACCATGACCCCTCCAGAAGTGTCGCAAGAGTAAAGAGCTGGTCCATTGTTCCACTGCCAGGACGGAAGCCGCATTGTTCCTCATGAATCTGAGGTTCGACAATCAGCCGGAGCCTCCTTTCCAGCACCCTGGAGTAGACTTTCCCGGGGAGGCTGAGAAGTGTGATTCCACGGTAATTGGAACACACCCTCCGGTCCCCCTTTTTGAAAATGGGAACCACCACCCCGGTCTGCCACTCCACTGGCACTGTCCCAGACCTCCATGTGACACTGAAGAGGCGTGCCAACCATGAAAGCCCAACAGTGTCCAGAGCCTTCAGCATCTCAGGGCAAATCTCATCCAACCCTTGCGTCTTGCCAACAGGCAGCTTTTAACTACCTCTGCAACTTCTGCCAGGGATACTGATGAGTCTTCCCCTGAGTCTTCAGACTCTGCCTCCTCTGCGGAGGACGTTTTGGCTGGAGTAAGTATCTCCTCAAAGTGCTCTTCTCACCTTCTGAGGACATCCCCAGGACTTCAGCGACTGCCGCAGTTGCAGCCCTTCTGGCCGAACGGTACCTGTCTGCTGCTTCCGGAGACCCCTCGGCCAGCCAAGACGGAAAGGCCTCCTTCTTCAGCTTGATGGCCTCCCTCACCGCTGGTGTCCACCAGCGGGTTCTTGGGCTGCCGCCACGACAGGCACCGACGGCCTTCAGGCCACAGCTCCTACCAGCCGCATCAACAATTGAGGCTTTGACCATGGCCCATTCGGACTCCATGTCCCCAACCTCACCCTGGATGCTGGAGAAATTCTTCCGAAGGTGTGAGTTAAAGATCCTGCAGACAGGGGCCTCCGCTAGACGTTCCCAGTTCACCCTCACTACACGTTTGGGTTTGCCAGGTCTGTCCAGCATCCTCCCCCGCCACCTGATCCAACTCACCACCAAGTGGTGATAAGTTGACAGCTCTGCTCCTCTCTTCACCCGAGTGTCCAGAACATGCAGCCCCAGATCTGACGATACGATAATGAAATCGATCATCGATCTTTGGCTTAGAGTCCAAGACCTTCTCCTCGCAACTTGCAGTCAGCCTCTGACTTGCAGCCAGCCTCTCTCCAGGAGTTTGGTTCAAGAGCCCAAGCTATGCGTGGACTATTTCAGTTGGTAACGATCCACCTCCCGCACAAGCTCGGGCTCCTTCCCTGCCAGCGAGGTGACGTTCCACGTCCCCAGAGCTAATTGCTGGAGCCGGGGGTCAGCACGCCCAAGTCCCCGCCTTTACCTGCCGCCCGACTTACTACGCACCCGACCCTTAAGCCTAACTCTGCAGGTGGTGGGCTCACAGGTCGGTGGGTCCACGTGATTTTCTGGCCCCTCCCCTGGGACCACTTTGCCTTGGGAGACCCTACCAGGAGCTATTGCTCCCGACAACACCAGCTCCCAGGATCACTGAAGCACACAAACCCCTCCACCGCATTAAGGTGAATAAACATTTTTTAATTAATAAATAAATATATAAAAAATGACTCATGAATTCTCCAGATGGAAAAATAACTGACAATAATGCAGTCTATTAAGTAATAACTGTAATGTCAAATTCAGCCATAACTTCCCTGCACAGCTTCACCTGAATTCATACAGTATATGTCTGTTATTGTCATTCATGTCTTAACCTGGACTTTATCAACAGAAATAAAAATCTATCTGGTGAGGCAAGGCAGGGCGGTTTTATCTCTAAAGCCTATTACATAGGCAGAGGTTCCAGGTGCCGTCAAAAGTCAAACATCTAGTTTAAGCAGCACTATGTAAAAAAAAAATAATAATAATAATTTAATTCCCCTGCAGTTTTAATGTGTATTTCACTTGTACATAGCTGTCGTATCTGTGTATATCTGACAAGTAAAACCTTTCTGGTGAGTCAAGGCAGGGCGGATTTATCTAGAAAAGCGTGTTACACAACAGACATAAAAAAAAAATAAGATAGAAGAGTAAAATAATAAAATACAAATATTTAACATAACATAACTTGAATAAAACAAAGATTTCTTAAGGAGAAGAAGCTCACAATTAGCCCACAACCATTGATATGCACATAATTGCAGTGGTAATGACGGCAAAATCAAAAGTCCCATAAGACTTTGCTTTCACAGAATTGGGAATAAAGTCTAACTCAATAAAGGTGAGGCCATATTGCATTGTGCCGATCCAACAGAAGTCCCTCCTGGCAAAACCATAACAGAAAAATGTTTGACTGACTTTTATTTAATGATCGACGGTTTGAGCTTGCTAAGCAGGTAGCGGCAAGCCCACATTGAATCCAGGCAACTATTGGATAGATAGATCCTTTATTAATCCTTTACAGAGAATCTGTTTCCTTGTGTTATCTTAGCCTCTTCAGTAATATCATAACACACTCAGTGAAGCTGAAGTACAGCCACATTTAATATCCTGGAAATATGAGCATAGAAAACAGGATCTGTTGCAACACTTGTGGTTGATTTGGAGGAAAAGGGTCACTTCACGTCCTTACTGACTTGAGATGCAACTCAGAGATGTTCTGGTCAGAAATCTGTAATATAAAATGACTTAATTAATCAATAAATTAAACCTATTAAGGTGTTTAATGGTTCAGAGCATTAATGTCTGGCTTTCTGAAATCCTTTCAACTATGCCCCATAAGCTGTTGCAGCAATTTTGGGGTTTATCAAACGTTTGCTCAACACATGTTGAAATAGGCAATTTTTTAATGTTAAGAATGCATAAAAATGGACAAAAACCCTTCAGAATATTACATCAGTGCACCAAGACCTTTGGAACAACAGAGACATCCATGCTGGGGTTTGATTTCAAAACTTCAGACATTTTGGAGATTTCTCTGTTGTGTTTCCTGCTGAGAAACCCTCTTATTGTGAAACTAATGTGGAAAGCCATCCATCCTCTGAATGCTCTAGGTCTCTAGTTTTTTGGTCGTAAAGTGTCATGAGGCTGTTATCCTAGAGGTCACAGCAGCTCATTTTATACACTGAACTCAAGTTTCTATAAAGTAAAGAACACAGCTACAAGTGATGCAGAGAAACGACACTGGTTCTTTTATTCTTTTGGTCGTTTTCTTTTCAACTAAAAAATACAAAACTTAAACCCAGAAATGTGTTCCACACTCAGATCAGTTATAAAAACTGATTCATAAGCATTTCATAAGCATGTAATTTATCTGTAATTAAGTGTCAAGTCAGGACAAAAAACAAGAACTTTATGTGAGTGAGAACTAAACGAGTTCCTTGGAAATGGTACTTGTAGGATGGAGTCCTTGCCAAAATACAACACACTGAAGAAATGATTAAAAAAAAGAGAAAGAATATGAGGTATGAGGCTCATAGGTAACGTGTCTGAACAACTGAGAAATGGTGTAAACACCAGCAGCTGTGTGTTCTGTCTGATAATGAGCACAGTCAATAGTAGTATTGACTGAATTGATCACAGCATCATTATAATTGATTACAGCCGTTGGATGGATCTACTCAGTGTGTTTAGGAGCTGCAACGCCTCGAGGACAGTTTATACGTTTAAATGTGGTTTCATAACTGCTGCAGCTCTGTGTGTCTGTGTGTGTGTGTGTGTGTGAGTGTGAATGTGTGTGTGCGTGTGCGGGCAAGTATTGTCTCCATCCGGTTGTGAGAAAGTGGATGTGGTGGAGTTACAGTTCCTATAAGCTCTTGTGCCTGATTCCCCTTTACAAAGAAGAACAAAAGAAGAAGTAGAAACAATGCCTGTTCATTCTACAGCTTCTTCCGTGGAAGAAGCTTTCAGATTGACGAACCAGCAAACTGATATCCATGTGTCTTATCCTGCACTGCACACACACACACACACACACACACACGTATCCCCTCTGCAATCGGTCACATTCGTGCGTGTGACTGCAGCCTAAATTATATTAGAAACAATAATTCATAGTTCTATCTCAGTTTCATTATTTCGTTATATTCTACTGTAAAAAGTTAGAAATTTACCTGCAACCTCACACATTCAGACATTGTCAAACTACTGTGTGTGTGTGTGTGTGTGTGTGTGTTGCAGTTTGTGTGAACTAAAAGAGTTTCTTGGAAATGTAGTGGTACATCTGCAGCACCTCCATTGCTTCTGTGCTGTGTGTGTGTGTGTGTGTGTGTGTGTGTGTGTGTGTGTGTGTGTGTGTGTGTGTGTGTGTGTGTGTGTGTGCAGACGTTGTCTCCATCCTGTCGTGAGAAAGTGGATGTGGTGAAGTTGCAGTTTTTATCAACTCTTCAGCCCGCTGCCTTAACGCTCTAATAAAATAAACTGTGGGCACAAAAACGATCCTTCTGGTCTTCCAGTCCACATTCTCCAAGGAGATCTGATGAACTGCTGACCACAGCGCGTTACTTTACCCAGCCTCAAACAGTCTCAGCTTCCAGCTACTCAACAAATGCTTGCACACCAACAAAGGTCCGCTGCTCTGTGATCTGATCACTGATCGACAGATCAATTTCTTTTGTCTAACTGAGACGTGGCAGCAGCCTAATGACTTCTCACAACTCAATCAAACTGCTCCACCGGGTTTGTTTACATCTGGCAACCCTGTGTAAGAAGTGGAAAGTATCAATGGTAACTGTAACTCAACATCTAACAAGTTTATTTAAACATTTTGTTCATTTAGAAAAGAAACCATTTTAGTGTTAACAGCTTATTTTTAGATGTACCCAGTCCAAATATATGTGCTGTATCCCAAAGTCAAGTGTATTGGGAAGCTGGTCCTTTAAGACGCAGCACCGGAAAAATTGTGGGTGTGGTAGAGCGAGAGAGAGTGAGTGTGATTGTGAGAATCGGGAGAGAAGGATGGATCGGGAAGACGTGTAGTTGCGACGGGAGCATATCTATGTCAAAGTTATTGAGTGTGACAAATAAATCCTCTCAGACCCAAATCAAGTCGCCATTCTTTTGCTCGCCAACTGCAGACGGATGGGGAACCCCAAAGTTTGGCCAATACTTGGGCCCTGGAGGAGTGAATAAAAGTCTCCTGTTATCTCCGACGACAGTCAGGGACAGATCAGGAAAGGTTAACACAAGGAAGGATCCTCGAACGGCTGAATTTGAAGGAAACTACGTCATCATCATCCAACGAAGGTCTGTCCCGATGTCCAGGATCCTCCAGAGGACAGAGTCCTCCTTTTGCAGAAATTCCAAGGATGCTTGTTTGTATCCTCCATGCGCCCCGAGTACCCATAAAGCCTTGGACACACCGGTCTACCGGGAGATTTAAAAATGGCGAGCGAGGAAGCAGTGACGTTGGTGGCAAAATATGAATTTAAATATATAAAAATCTGAATATTTGTTATCACATAACTTGCAAAACTTCTGTGTAGCATACGCACAAACAAATGCCAGTTTATTTCGCTAAAAGATATAAACATAATCTTGATACATTGTAAGGCTGGGCGATATATCGATATAAAAAGTATATCGATATATTTTTAAATGTGATATGGAATTAGACCATCGCATATATATATATTATTTTTATCTTTCTTTATATATAAATGCTGCCCTTACTAGGGTTTGTCATATTTAGCTTTTTTGTAATGTTCGTCATTCTTTTCTCGTATAAATATATTTATTTCAAAAAAAGATTGGCCTATTTAATTTCATAGGTTATTTTTATTTAAGATATATTTTTTTAAATGTGCACTTTATGGAGCTTTGATTTTTTCAATAAAACTACTTGTGACATGTCATATTTGGCTTTGACTTTGACTGAACATTTGCTCTCACTTTGTGATAAAAAATATATCTATTTATCTATAGATATCATATATTGATATTCAGCCTAAATATATCAGGATATGGCTTTTAGTCCATATCGCCCAGCCCTAATAAATTGCCAATTAAGTTAATTGATGCCGTCTCAGTCAGCTAAAGTTATTACCGGCTTCAGGTTAATGCAGATATACGCATCAGTCTGATGATGTACGATGTGCAAAGTACACGTAGCTATACAACTCAGAAAGTTGTACATTTGTTTATTGTGTTATTAACAGGGACCGACAGTCTGCTATTATCTGTTATTGTTATATATAAATAACTGTTATTGTACTGTAAAATAAATAAAAAACATCGCATAACATCTCCATGGTGAGTTATGCGCCAGGATTCAGCCAGGATCAGTGAAATATTCAGACTTAATCTACTTTGTGGCCTTAACCTGCAAAATCGTGGAGATTAAACTTTTAAAGCATCTTCTTCCATTTCAACAACAATGTGGAAGAATGCTGAAACCAAAGCCACATCCATGTTGTGAACTTTTTGTGAAATTGCTGAGTTTAAGCAGGACGTCCAATTACACAGTGACACACACCTGCACACTGAAGGCTGTTCCATTTGAATAGAATAGAAAAAATGTATTTGTCATTGCACAGAAGTACAGCGAAATTAAAAAGTCTGTTTGTTGTTGTCTTTATTGCTCTGAAACGCCGTCCTGAGGGACAGGGTTGGAAAAGGTGGTGAGCGGGGTGGGAGGAGTCGCACAGCGAGATGCCGCAGCTCAGCACTGACTCCACCGAACAGCGGGAGGAAACCAGCAGTTTTTTCGATAGGCCATTGTTCCTGAGCAGCTTCAGGAAGATTAACCTCTGCTGTGCTTTCCCCGGAAGAGCAGTGGAGTTTAGAGTCCAATTCAGGTCCTCTCTGATAAGGATGCCCACTGTTTGGTACACCAGTGAGAGGAAGGACTCTGGTCTCTGGAGGACCTCTGAAGGACGGATCCTACCAAGGAAGGATCCTTATCTTTGGGATACAGCAACCGTCTCTCCCGGCTTCAGAAAAACAAAGATGGCGACAGCAATAATGACGAACTCGATGCTTCAAACGGGCCACAAACCAACAGGTGACGTCACGGTGACTCCATCCATTATTTATATACAGTCTATGGGGCCAACCCTCACTGTTTGAACCACCGTCTACCGCCCACCCAGGTTAACACGGACTTCTTAAAAAGGAATTTCTGCTTTTAACTGACTTATGCTCCATGTTCCCTAATGTTAGGCATTCTCTGTGTTTAACTGGTCGCAGCTATTGTGAATTGATGCTTGTGGCAAGAAAAAGTATGTGAACCCTTCGAAATTACCTAGTTTTCTGCATTAATTTGTCATAAAATGTGATCTGATCTGCATCTAAGTCCCAAGTACAGACAAACACAATGTGCTTAACCTAATACCCCACAAACAATTATAATTTCCCATGTCTTTATTGAACACATCCATTAACGGTCATAGTGATGGTGGAAAAAGTAAGTGAACCCTTGATTTAATAACTGGTCAAGCCTCCTTTAGCAGCAATAACCTCAACCAAACACTTCTGATAGCTTCTGATCAGACCTGAACAACGTTCAGGAGGAATTCTGGACCATTCTTGCTTTCTGAGCTGCTTCAGCTCAGACATATGGAGAGGATGTCTGGTGTGAACGGCTCTCTTAAAGTCATTCCACAGCTTCTCTATTGGATTGAGGTCTGGGCTCCGACTGGGCCACTCCAAAAGGAAGATTTACTTTTTTGAAGTCATTCTGAAGTAGATTCACTTTGATATTTAAGGTCATTGTCCTGCTGCATCACCCAACTTCTACTGAGCTTCAGCTGGCAGACAGTCACTCTGACATTAACCTGTAGAAAACCTTGATACAATTTGGAATACATTTTCCCCTCAATGACAGTAAGTGGTCCAGGCCCTGAGGCAGCAAAACAGCCCCAAGTCATGATGCTCCCTCCATCATACTTCACTGTTGGGATGATGTTCTCATATTGGAAAGCAGGGCCGTTTTTATAGCGTGTTCTTCATGAACAATTCCACCATAGTTTCATCAGTCCACAAAACATTTTCCCAGAAGTGTTGTGGAGTGTCAGGTTGCTCTTTGGCAAACTTCAGGCATGCAGTGATGTTTTTTTTTGGAAAGCAGCGGCTTCTTCTATGATGTCCTGCCATGGACGCCATGCCTGTTTAATCTTGTGTGTGTGGTACTCTCATGACTAGGGAGTTCCAGTGACTCCTTCAAGTCTTTACTTGTTACTCTGGAGTTCTTTTTTTACCTCACTGAGCTTTCTGCGTTGGGCCTTTGGAGTGAACACGGCTAGGCGCCCACTTCTAGGGAGAGTTGCCACAGCACTAAATCATCTCTATTTGTGAACCATTTGTCTAAATGTGGATTGGTGAATACCTAAAGTCTTTGAGTTACTTTGTAACCCCTTCCAGTCTGATGCAAATCAACAATTCTTGATCGCAGGTCTTCAGAGATTTTTTATTTTCTCTTTTTTTTGCGAGGCATGGTTCACATCAACAGATGCTTCTTGTGAATAGCAATCTCAAAAAGTTTGAGTATTTTTTACAGGTCAAAGTATCTCTACACCTCACTCAAATCTCATTTCATTGTTAGGACTACAAGTTTGATAATTTCTGACTCCAATTAGCTCTTAATGGAGTCATTAGCCAAAGGGTTCCCTTACTTTTTCCACCATCACTATGAATGTTTAATGAATGTGTTCAATAAAGACATAAAATATTATAATTGTTTGTGTGGTATTAGGTTAAGCACGTTGTGTTTGTCTATACTTGAGACTTAGATGCAAATAGGATCACGTTTTATGACAAATTAATGCAGAAAACTAGGTCATTTAAAAGGGTTCACATACTTTTTCTTGCCACTGTATTTTGAAATCCATGTAACCAAGCAACTCTTTAAAAAAATGTTTTTATATAATTCTGTTCATGAAGCAACAACAGAAAAGTTATTATGTGTTCAACAGAAGTAAAATGTTTCTGGTGAGGAAATGCAGAGCAGTTTTATCTTATTTTACCTTTTGACTCAAAAATACAAAACCCAGAAATGTATTCCTCTCAGATCAGTTATAAAACAGGGTTGTGTTGAGTTACAGCTCAGAAAAAGTTTCTACACTGTCACAACATGTAGAAACCCCTCAACCCCAGGAAATTGCAACATAATAAAACAAGTTAAAAACAACCTCACGGAAGGCCAGGTCTGGGCATGAACAGGAACTTTCTGGTAACTCTGTGTGTGTGTGTGTGTGTGTGTGTGTGTGTGTGTGTTTAGTCATTGTCTCCACCCTATCGTGGGAAAGTGGATTGGGTGAAATTGTAGATCAAATCAACTCTTCAGCCTGCTGCCTGAAACCTTTTATAAAATCAAATGAAATAAGAAGAAGTAAAAATGACCATCTGTTTGCTCATTTTACAGCTGTGGAAGATGTTTTCAGATCCTTTATGCCAGTAAAAGTACTAAAACCACACTGACTGTGAAATGACTCCACTACAAGTACAAAGTGAACTTCTCTCTGAGAGATCTGTGTCGCTGTTTGTTTGATGCTGTTGCTCCTGTTTTAAGCCCTTTGAACTTCTTCATATTATAGAGTGACCATGTTATCTGGTGACTTTCAGATGAACGCGCCTGTGACTGCTGCAGTTACTACAGCAGAAACAGCGTTTACCCCTGTTACGTTTAAAAGAAAACGAAATATGCTCATCTAAGTGATGCATATTCACTCATCAACCTCCCCAAAGAGTTGACTTGACTTGACTTGACTTGACTTAACGTAAAACCAAACAAATCAAGTTTTCAGCCGTTGCTGGAACTAGACAACCACTGTCACATTCGGCTGAAAGTCACCAGATAACTGGGTCACTCGTTAATCCGTAACACTGGTGCTGCTCCTTCACCCGGGCATCACTCATCAACCTCGTCGTTAATACATCCACCGTGGGTCCCGAAGCAACTTCAACTTTAACAACACAAAACCTCCCCGATCCTTTTTGTCTTCCAGTCCACATTCTCCAAGGAGATCCTTTGGACTGCTTACCACAGCGTGCTACTTTAGCCAGCCTCAAACAGTCCGCTGCTCTCTGATCTGATCACTGATTGAAAGAACTATTTATTTTGTCTAACTGAGACGTGGCAGCAGCCTAATGACTTCTCACAACTCAATCAAACTGCGAGAAGTGAGTGTGAGAAGTGGAAAATATCATTATTAACTGTAACTCTACGTCTCTCGTCTGAGTCTATTACTACAAATCAACGGGCCGACCAGGCAGCAACCTCCCGGTCTGAGCAGTGAAGCAAAGTTCCTTCAGCCTGCAGCAGGGGTCTCCACTGTCCGGTCCTATCTATCGCAATACAGAATGAGATTCATTTTCACTTGATTTATTACCTCAGAGAAAAAAAATCTTGTGGCAACATTCTGGTCTCAATCTCTAGTTCCAAGTCTTCTTCAAGACAATTTGATGTTAATGTGTAAATAATGGTCCCATTAAGACAAATGATAAAGCAGGGTAGGATTTGTGGCTTAGCTTCCTTTGATTGACAGGTGGTGAACACGGTGAGCTGTCATCAGGACAGAAGCAGAACAACGTGTATAATTAGTTTCTACATCTCATCACAACATGAAACTCAAGTTAAAAACAACCTGAAGGAATACCAGTGGGCACGAACAGGAACTTTCTGGTAACTGTTCTGTGTGTGTGTGTGTGTGTGTGTCCCACCCTGTCTTGAGAAAGCAAATGTGTTGCAGTTCACATTAACTCTTCAGCTCGCTGCCTGAAGCAGTTTTTTTAGTTAAAAAACAAGAAGTGGAAACAACAATATGTTTGCTCACAGTGGTACAACAGTGGTAGAAGAAGTATTCAGATACTTCAGTAAAAGTACTAATACCACATTGTCAAATGATAAGTAAGTAAAAGTCCTGCATTAAATTAAAATATATCAGCTACACCATAACAAAGTGTTTTAACCTGAAAAAGTCTTGGAAGGATTACCTTAGAATCCACTTAGTTTGTTTGATCAAAGTTTAAAAACACAGAAACATTTTAAACAGTCACAACATAATTTGATTTCTTATTTTTATTCAAACGTTTGTATATAAATACAGAAATCAGATGAAACCTGCAGGAGCATCATCAGTAAACAACATAAACAAACATCACAGTCAACAACAGTAAACACTCTGAGAACCTGTTAGCATTAGCTTTAGCTGGGTGTACCTAATAAACTGGACACTGAGTGTACCTGTACCTGACAGACTCTGGCTGAGCACGTGAACAAATAAAAACAAGCACAACATGATCATCCCAAATAATGACAATATAAAAACAAAATCAGAATAAAAACAGTCACATTATATTTGACTTTAGCCTCAAAATGTTCACATTAGTTTTCCTTCAGTTTAGTGAAGTCTCATGTTTCTTTGCCTTCAGGACATTTAACATGAAAACTATGAAACAGATGTAATGTGTATCTGTTCAGTAGCTCCTGAGCTGCTGGTCTGACTGAGGTCAGATCAGTGGAGTGTGAGGTGTCGACCTGAGGATGTCCTCTGTCAGTTCCCACATTCTGCCAGCAGAGGGAGCTTTATGACTGAAGAATCACTGTTCAGGGGAAAATCTGTCAACTCAGTTTTTAAGGAGCTCCAGCTTTTTCATTCAGGTACAACAGTATAATGTCCATACAGAAGATAATAAAAACATAGAAATAAAAGTAACAAAGAACAATATGCAAGAAGTCGTAGTTGGACTCAACATCAATAATTAAGTGATTTTTTTGGACTATAACTCCAATCTGACTCTGTGTAACTGACCTTTGTCTTGTTCCTCTCACTGTACTCACATGTGGTCCAGCTTTTATTGTAAAGGGCTGATAGTAATGTATATTAAGGCCCCTGTTTAATAAACTATTAAATGAAACAAAAAGAAACAACTGCAACAATTCCTGTCACATAACAAATCTCATGAATATCAGACGATCAACAGAATCACAGAATAAATGTAATGATGATGTTTTGATGTTTAATAATCTTGTTGGAAGGATTAATAAATAAACTACAGTATGATAAATGTAAACAGTCTGAGGTTAGGTAAATAAATTACAGTTAACAGACTGTTAGTGTTGAACTGTTTCGGTGCATTTTAAAGGCGTTACGTTTGAAACAAACTAGTTTGTACGTTGTGTTGTTCGACCGCGTCTGAAGACAAAAGTGTTGTTTTGTTGTTCAGAACGTCCACACTCTCAGATCACTGAAAAGTCAAGTTTTCATCCAAACGTGCTGCAACATTTACCCTTTAAACCAGCAAAATAAAGTGCAAAGTAACATGCATTTCCACCCAAGACTGTTCTGTGAATATATGGAGATAAACGGCAGATGGAGCCGATTCTCCAGTCGGTAGCGTTAAGCCGCTGCAGAAGAAGACGAGATGGTTAAAAGAGCTGCGGTCAAACCTGAAACGATGGAGAGATGTTGTTCACAGCTCACGTGGAGTTTCTGGATCCTGCAGCTTCTCTGACTGACTGCAGTCATCCAGCGGTCGTCTCTTCTTCTCGTCTGCAGGAAGGAAAACAAAATGAGAAGAAAACAAGAAAATCACAGCTGATCTGATCCGAGCCAACAGACTGCTGCACGACTGAGGAGAGAAAACACCAGAAACAGAGACAGAAGATGATTAATATGTTCATACTAAACATTAGTTAAAATTACCTTTAATATGTTTTAGTATGATGCACAGAGTGACTACAGCTCCAGCTAGAACAACGCTAACACCAATAGCAATAAAAGCAACAACAATCCATCCAGTGTTGGACTCTGAAACAGAAGAGAAACGTTTCAGTGACTCTCAGAATTAAACTGTAAATCATAAACAGCAGGTTGAACATCACAGTCGACACAAAGAGAGCAACTAAAGGAGTTCATGCTCCTGAAACCAGAAAACCGTCCTCGATTCCTTTCCTCTCCTCCGTTATTTTAACCCTTTGAACTCTGCAGCAGAAACAGTTAAATCTCTCGTTCCTGCGTTGGTATTTATGATTACTGTGATGTCGTTTATTTGAGTTTCTTTAAATTCTTTATATCAATTAAATCAGAACAACTGAAGCTAAAAACTTATTTTAGTTAATAAATCATAATAATTGATAAAAAAAATATTGAAATTGTGCCATAAATAAAAACATTTTAATGCAAATTTGACAATTTTTTTTCACCAAATCATACTAAATCTTTCTTAAACATGTTGATCCAAAATATTTCTAGATAAAGAAACATGAACAACATATTTCTTTATTCTCTGAAAGTTATTTGAACTATTTAAATGTATTAGTTTTTGAGAAATCCTAATTTTTATGAGCCGAGAAGTTTTGATAGTTTCATCTGCAATAGAAATATTTAGTGCTTATGATTATTGTGATGACGTTTCTTTGAGTTTCTTTAAATTCTTCATATCAATAAAATATGTATATACATATGTAATATGTATATTTCTCTGTCTCTCTCTGACGCCAACACGATTTAAAACACTGTTTACCTCCGCCCACAGCGTGACGTGATGATGTCATCATGAGCGGTCGGCGTGACGACATGACAGAAAGAAGCTTCAGGTTTCTGCTGCTGAAAGAATGAACGCTCTAGTTATTATGGTTTTTATTTTCGATGGCTTTAAACAGGAACAAGTAAAAAACGTGTCAGATTTCATCAGTTAAATCTGACGTGTTGCAGCTGCATCATCTGTCCGTTATCACGCCTCTTTTATACGCCTCAGGTTTCTCTGCTGCAGCTCAGCTTCATCACTTACTTCTTTAATTAATCACTATTTTAAGTATATTGTATGTATATGAACAAATCCACATTTTTAGAGCTGACTGTTCTTATAAAACAAAACATTTCCTCCTTATCTGAATGTAAAAACAAAATAACTGTTTAACATATAAACACTGTGAGCTTTACATTATATTTAACCTTTTATTTTTGTATTTTTTATCTTTTTGATTACAACCTTTCATCCTCCTGGTGTGTTTGTGGACTCACGTTGTCTTAAAAAGTGTTTTAAACTTTAAACTGTCTCCTGGAGGATCGAGAAACACAGAAATCTAAATCAGTTCCAGATGAAAGCAGCAGTGGATGAATCTCACAGGAATGACATAAACTTATAAAATATAAACTTTAAGTTAAACCCTGAAGCTGCGTGTTAAGCGACACTCTGCTGCTCTTGAGAAGCTCAAAGTCATTTCTGTCTGTAAATAAATGCTCCATAAAGACATTTTAGTGACTTTACAAACTGTGTGAGAGGAGATGAGGCTCGTGCTGTTCACACAGCTCCACAATGATCCAGATTCATGAAACAGAATCAGCTGCAGCTTCAGAAATACACCAAAACAATTTCTGTCTTTGTGCTGAACAGTTTTAGTCTTTAACCTGCAGAGTTTTATACGTGTGGAGAGTGACCAGAATATAAAAATATAACTCTGAATTCTCTTACCGCCAATATCTGAAGCTGCACCTGTGAACATGAACAATAAAAACACAATATAAACAATATTTATATTAGATTTTTACTTATCTCACTGTATTTCATTGGTCAAATTTTTACACTATTTACTTTATTTAGTCATTTTATGCTTTTTTAAATGTTATCCATCTTTATCTTTTCTTTAGTTTTATCTAGTTTTTATTTAATCTTTTATTGCATTTTTAGTTATTATCTCTATTCATTCTTTTTTATATTTTTATCAGTTTTATTAATATTTTATTTCATGTTATTGTTTTCATTACTTATTTTTGTTTGTATTTTTATGTAATTTGTAATCTATTTTTTGTTTTACTTGGTTTTACTATAATTAGTGTTTTAAAGTGTTATTTTCTTTAATTTTCATTATTTTTATCACATTTTTATTGATGTTGTGCATTGGTCTTTAGTTTAATTATATTTGTCTTTTTTGTCTTTATCAATCTTTGATGATTTTTAGTTTGATCTAGTTTTTAGTCTTTTGCATTTTATTTGTTTTATTTAATTTGTTTGTCTTTGTCTCAAATTTGTAATCTATTTTTTACTTCATTTGGTTTTACTATAATTACTCTTTTTCTATCTTGTCTATTTACTTAAATTTTTATTCTTTTCATCACATTTGTTTCAATCATTCAAATCATTCAAATTGATTTTGTACATTGGTCTGTAGTTTTTAAATTCATTTTGTCATTTGTTTGTTGATCATCTGTGAAGAACTTTGAGCTGAACTCACCTGTATGAAAGCTGCTGTACTAATAAAGTTTGATTGACAAACATCAGAATAGTGTTGTCAAAAAAATGAACAACTAATATTAAAATATGGTTTCAATACTCTCTTCTCTCAGACTCTCCATTGTTGACCTTGTTTTTCCTTTTCTCTGGGCTTTAACATCAATTCTTACTCCCCTCAATCCACAGATTAATCTGGAAAGTAAAAGTTATTTATGTTTTATAACAAGCCCCTTTTGGAAATCAGGTCAATCTTTTTTTTGAAACACCTAAAAACTAACATACACTTCTAAAAACTAAATATAATATAGTTAAGACTATCATAAATTTAAAAAAATGCCCCATTATGAATAACAGAAACAATATATCTTTATAAACAAGACGTGAAAGCCCAGGATGTTTAATTAGACTGCCTGTAAGTTGTTTGGAATAAAGACTTCAGTGTCCTCCAGAGAGGAAAATAATGAATCAGCGGGACTCAGGAGGATGTTTCTAACGAGCTCATAGGGAAGGTTTCTGGGAGTGAGAGCAGAAAACATTGCAGCCTTGTTTTGTGCTTTTTGTCATCGTGAAAGTGGAAAAAAACTTCAGAGAAAAGCAGCTCAGAATCAGAGCTTTCAGTCTTTTCAGGACAGGGAAGTAAACCCCTTTTTTTGTTTTTGTGTAATTAAAGACTTCAGTGTAATTCAGTGTCCTCTTGTGAAAAGCATGTTTGTACAAACGT
This sequence comes from Centropristis striata, assembly GCF_030273125.1. Taxonomy (NCBI): domain Eukaryota; kingdom Metazoa; phylum Chordata; class Actinopteri; order Perciformes; family Serranidae; genus Centropristis; species Centropristis striata. The sequence continues at coordinate 32,750,685 of NC_081519.1, forward strand.
AACAAAATGTGACCTTCAGGTGATTTTCAGGAAAAGAGCGTCTTCAGGAGGCAGAGATCAAATGTGTGTGTCAGTAGTAAAAGTGTCATGTTGCACTGCAGTCCAGCACATGCAGTATTAGTGTATAATCACAGTTTTAGAAAACCACAGTGATTCATGATGGAAATGCTCCTAAAAGGTGAATTCAGACTGAACACAAAGTTTACTTTTGACTCTAACTAATCTGTGAAATTGACAGTCAGTGTTTTTGCAGTTAAATCAAGTTGAATTTATATTGGCCACAATCCAAAATCAAAGCTTTACCTCGAGAGGTTTTAAAATCTGTACATCAGACGACACACTCTGTCCTGCAGATTACATTTGCGTGTGTAGTTTGTTTGTGTTTATGATCTTACAATATTTCATTTTACTACAACCTCCAGTTGTTTCTGTTATTTCCCTCCAGGCCCTCTCATACTTCCTGTAGATTAATGAAGTGGAGTTTCAGAGTCTCAGAATAAATGTGAAGTTTTCACTCATTTTCATTGCAATTTACTTTGTGTTAGGTCTAAAACAAACAGTTAAAATTGGTTTAATACAAATGATGGGAAGTAAAGTATACTCTTACCACTGATGTATTCATGAATCTGGGCCCCGTTTTGGAGCTGCACCTGTGAAAAACAGTACAACCTTTAACTTAAAAAGAACATTAACAGGACTGGAACAGAAAAACTATTTATTTCTTACATTGAGGTGGATGAGTTAAATATTATTTAAGATAAAACATATATAAATGCATAAAAAAACCCACAATATTCATACAAAAGACAAACAATTGACTGCCATTTGAAATAATAATTAGAAATATTTCCTAATTTTATTAACTTCAAACACTAAAAACAAACTTTAAAACATTAGAATATGAGGGAATATGATTTAAAGACAGAAAATCAATGTTTTGTACAGCCTCACATACATAGTAACTGTAAATCACTCAGCCTGCAGACCTGAAACAAACAAAAAAACAGGTAAATGTCTCCAGTTTTAAGAAGTGATGTGCAGTTTCAGTCCTTTTACACCTTAAACTCAGAAGAATGATCTCAGTCTGTGTCACACTGTCAGGAATAACTTTTTCTGAATGATATCAGACCTGTGACCTCATCCAGGTGACAGGTAGAGAGTGATGTCATTAAACCAGGACTCACCTGGGATCTTTTCCTCTGATCTGTCTTTTAAGACAGAGCGCTCTGGATCAGGATCTAGAAGGAAAAAACAGAAAATTGTTATTTTAGAGTGATTATGTAACATTATGAAACACGTAAAATCAGAACCTGAGACTGTTATTGGTTCTGTATGATTGTGACAATTCATCCAATAGTTGTTCAAATATCTCAGTCTGGACCAAAGTGATGGAGCACATCAAGTTTCATGTATTTGTGAAGAATCTCTGCTGAACAAACAAATCCTGAGTATTTGGAAAAGCAATATTCATTTTTAAAAATAATATTACCCAAAATTTCACTAGAAATAAATAAACAATACATTATGATAACTGATTATAAATCATCAGAACATAACTGAACAAATATATAAATAAATCATTTCAAATAGACACTGACCTGTTCAACAGTCTAGAGATTATTAATTTGGCAGTTATAAATGGTTTGGCCCATAAATTGTCAGAAAAATGTCTCTCCCTGCTTCTTAAGTTAATGTCTCTAAATGTTTTTTTTTTTTTTTTAAATCAGAACAAAACCCAAAATATTAAGTTTAAAATAATATAAAACAAAGAAAAGCAGGAAGCATTTTTTTATTTATGCACCAAAAATGTACTCATCATACATTAAATTATTAAAATATAATAATCAGTTATTTTTCTGTCAATAAATCGATTAATTGATTAGTTGAATAATTGTTGCAACTCTACAAGAGATGAATATATTTTTAAAAAAACACAAAAGTGTTTTCTAAAAGTACTGACCTAGTGATGTGGGACGTTTGTTTCTTTGGGAAAGTGCAGGTGTAGTTTCCGCTGTCAGCCATCTTTGTTTTCTGGACTCTTATGGAGGCGTTTCCGTACTTCAGTTCATCCTGAAAATGAAAAACTCGTCCTTTGAACTGATCGCTCTGACCTTCTCGCCCGTTGTTGTAATGTTTTCCTGCCTCATAGAAGAAAACCTCCAGACCGTCTTTCTTCCAGTCAAACACAGTTTTCTCGACGTTCTCCTTGTTGCTGCGGGAACACGGTAAAACGACATCACCTCCTTCTTCCACCGCCACTCTGACCACACCTGGTCCTGGAGGAGACAAACAGACCCACGTGTCCCCTCAGTTACTATGAAGGACATGTTTAACAGAAGCTTGTTCAGATGTATGTGGTGACTGAGAGCTCAACACACTGAAACTCATGAAAACATCTGAAATTTTAACTTCTGAAGTTAAAAACTGAAACCAGTGCAGAAGCTGCAGCTCCTCTTTTGGCCACTTGAGGCTCTAAAAGTGAGTCAGTCTCCATAGACCTCCATGTTAAAATGTTTAACTTTATAGCAGAAATAAGAAACGGGTACAAAAAACAGATTTGGTCTCTGTGAATAATTTCCTCCATCATGATAACTGTGAGGGGTTAATTTATATATAACTCACCTGTTTAAAGTTTTACATAATTAAATATGTGGCTGCTTTGAGTGACAAATGACTTGACCACACTTCACTTCTTTGCCTGTATTTTGGATTTTCAAGGATTTAGGCAAGGAGTGTAGAAGGAGGAGAAGACACGGGGTCACAAGAGGTCATTTTCTTGAGGTACAACCTTTAAACAGTCTACAGGTAAAACACATGCACAGTTTACCTGGAGCCGTGATGTTACAGCATACGTGCCAGAAATAGAAGGAGCTCTATGATTGTGCGCCACCTGTTGAACCTTTCTGCAGGTGCAGACTAGATTTTAATGAGCATGTGTTTTACCCCAAGAATATGACGCCCTGTGACCTAATGTCTTCTCCTCCTTCTACACCATCCTTTTCAAGAATCTTTTATCTAACTTCGTTTTTATTATTACACACATTACATGTAAAATTATCACATGCACAGAGCTTATGATAACATATAAGTGCAGGACAAATACCACCTTAAATAAAATTACATTTTGAGTCTGTGAGTGCATGTGTTTATCTCTTTAATGTTGCAGCTGATAAAGGTGGAGCTCATTTTAATCCCTTTATATACTGCTGAGAAGTTTCATCTATAGTAAGTCATCAGTGTTGATTCTTTATTGTATCAATAATCTGAATTAAAAACAGGTTTCTATATGATAGCCTATATATCTCTGTTTAATGTATTATTAATAATACTTTTATAATGAGCTATATATGAATATATATGATGTATTCTTTATTATTACTATCATAATTATTTCCTGCCCAGTAAAACCTCCCCGCAGCCGTCAGACATATTTAATATTCCTGATAAATATGAGAGATGTTTTCTCAGATGTGATCAGCTTTGTCTTGAAGAAGCTTTACTCGGAAACAGCGTCTCATTTCTCTGCAGGATGGAGACGCCCCGCTAAATGCTGCGCAGCTCTCTGATGACTGTATGAATCACAAGGAGGCTGTAATTAAAGCTCATCAGCAGATATCGATCCCTGATCATTATAAGAGATATATTACACAGGAGTGGTTTTTAAACGGAGCTAAATGCTGATGAGAAACTTTATTCAAATATAAAACACTTGAGTCTAAATATTAATTTTCTCAATGTTTTCATCAGCAGACGTTTTTCCACAGCGAGTCAGGAGACAGAGACAGGCGACAGGAAGCAGCTTCATAGTTGTTGAAGTGTGAAGATGAAACATCACTTTACCGTCACTGTAACGGCTCTAACGGACATTTAACGGCTGCTGGCTGCTTCCGCTCACAGCCTTCACAATAAAACACCCGGTTACACTCAGGATGACCTCATCACATCCCGACACCAACTGAGACAAATATATTAAAGTGAAAGTAATATTTAGTACAATTTACCTAATTTAAAGCGATGTATGCTGTAAAATCACACACCTGTTACCTTCTCTTCATCAATATCGAATATTTACTTTATTAATTGGTTTAATAAACAGGAATAAAAAATTAAACTAAATTCTAGTCACATGACTTTGTAAATTTTCAGCTCATCCATAATATCTTTTCAGTGGTGAATAAAGTATTCAAATGCTTTATTCTACTGATGCAACAGTCCTTAATTCAGAACCTCAGTGAAGTACAATTTCTTATTCTAATAATATTAACTGTTAAAGTCCCCAAACAGCCTGTATAGTATCATCACCCTGTCACATATTTCAGTCCTCCAGGCCTGTGACTTCTCTGATTTTAATCCAAACCACCAGCCAGAAAAAAAAGAGTATGGATGTGTCATTCTTTGGGTAATTTGGACTGTTTTTACCTTTAAGTATTGTACGTAATCGTTTTATTTTGTTGTACTAGATTCCTGAATTTTTCCTTGGTTTTAGAGTAAATGAAAACCTACTATAGATTCATTAATGAAGTAAGTTAACAGAGTAACCTGATTTATCACCATCATCATTATTATTGGTTTTATATTTTTCAGATGAGTAATATTTTCTTTGATATTTTGTTGTATAGAAAAGATCATCCATCCATTCATGTTTAACCATCCTTCCCACTGTTGACCAGTTATTGCTGTAAAAAATAATACTAATACCAATGTAAAAATACTGTGCTACAAGAAAAAAATATCCTGCATTTAATACCTTAGCAGCAAGTTAAAGTACTAATACCACTGTAAAAGTACTTATACTGAAATAATACTGATACTCTACCACAATTAGAAGTGTTATATTCAGACCCTTCGTGTTGTACAAGTGCTAATATCACTGTAAAACATACTCAAGTACAAGTAAAACTACTGAAAATCAACTGTTGACAAATATGAATCATCTTAGAATTTGTTCAGTAAAGTAAAATAACTTTTGTTTGTTTGATCAAACTCTTAACACAGAAACATTAAAAACAGACACAAAATAGGTCGATTCATTATTATTTTTTAATTAAACTTTTGTATAGAAATGATGAATTCACATGAAATCTGCAGGAGCATCATCAGTGAACATAAAAAACATCACAGTCAACAACAGTAAACACTCTGAGAACCTGTTAGCATTAGCTTTAGCTGGGTGTACCTAATAAACTGGACACTGAGTGTACCTGTACCTGACAGACTCTGGCTGAGCACCTGAACAAATAAAAACAAGCACAACATGATCGTCCCAAATAATGACAATATAAAAACAAGATCAGAATAAAAACAGTCTCATTATATTTGACTTTAGCTTCAAAATGTTCACATTAGTTTTCCTTCAGTTCAGTGAAGTCTCATGTTTCTGTTCATGTCTCGCTGACTTTGGACCTTTAAGAACTACAAGCAGCAGGATAATATTTGGTAACTGGAGACATTTATACAGCAGTTTATACGTCCCTCATTCATCCGTTCACACACTCAAGGACACTTGGATCAGAAATAAAGTTCAGTCGTTTTTAACCAACGCAGTTTCTGAAAAGTATTAACCTGATTATTAGTGACTCACTTTTATGGTCCCAGACCCTCAAATTTAAACTCTGATATAAAAACTATCAGGAGACCTGGAGCTTGTTCTAGTGCGTTCCTTTATAGCTCATTTTATGTTCATTTTGTTGTTTTTCTGAGTTTCTTTCTCACAAGTTTCTAAGGAGCTGCACCTTATTCATGCAGATTCTTCAGTCTAATGTCCTCAGAAACAGTTTGATTATGATTTGAATCTGTGCTGCCTGGAATTAAATCAATATAAATTGACAGCAGTGCAAGAGTAGAAATCAGATGCATAAAATAACTAGAATATAAAAATAAAGGAATAAAAGCAACAAAGTATAAAAAGTTGTCATAATAAACATTATTTCTGTTAATTTTTCTCTTTAAGCTGCACAAGAGGGGAGCTCAATCATTTTGTCAGAAATCAACACAAACTTTTCATTTAATTCTCATTTAACAGAATTATGTATTCTGCTCTGTCGGGTTGAGAACTGTTGTCTCCGAACTGGGACCTTGACCAGGTGAGGTTGTTGCACCTCCCTCTGGCGCTGCTGTTGGTGAACCTGCAAGAAGAAACGGTTATATTCAATAAAATCACAGCTGACTTGATCTGACTCTGAGTGTAAATATCAACAAAATGCTGCACTGAGCAGATAAAACAGCTGTCAGGACTCTGAACATCAAACACAGAGAAATAAGCTGCTGTTGACTGTTCATCATTATGTTGACACAAAACTTTATTTAAACTTACCATTATTTCGATGTTGTGTGATGCGACTCCTTTTCACAGCAAAGACACCAACACCAACACAAACACAAACACAGATACCAATAAGAAGAGCACAAACAATAGCAAAAATCCATACAGGGATCCCTGAAACAGAAGAGAAAAGTTTCATTGACTCTCAGAATGAAACTGTAAATCATAAACAGCAGGTTGAACATCACAGTCGACACAAAGAGAACAACTAAAGGAGTTCATGCTCCTGAAACAGAAACCAGTTTAAGATACAAGCAGCAGTGGGATGAATCCTACAGGACCAGAGATCAGCTCAGAGGCTGGTCCTGGTCCTGGTTCTGGTTCTGGATCAGGTCCTGGTCTCAGTAGTGAGGAGGGGGATGTTGCAGTTTGTGTGTTCTCTAACTGAGTCGAGGCTACAATAGACTCTGGATTACGTCTTCTAAAAAAATCTTTATTTTATGAATGTTTCTGTTTGATCTGATAGTGAAAAGCTTTGTTAAGAGAAAATATTTCACATCTGGTTAAACATGCAGCTTCTTTTATGTTTACATGAGCAGTAAAAGTTTAATTTTGAGGTACTTTTATGTTACTTTATACTTCACAACATTTCAGAGGGAAATATTGTACTAACATCCAAAACATGATCAAACTACAACATATGAAACTTTTTCATAAAACTTTTGCTACTTTAAAGACATTTAGCTGATTCTTCTATCCTTTTATTGAAGTGGAATTTTGAATGCAGGACTTTAACTTGTACTGAAGTATTTTAACACTATTCCCTTCTCCACTGTGTGCTACATTAAAGGACAGATGAAGAAAGAGAAACTAGTGATGTTACACTGTAGAAATCTCAAATATTTCAGTTTAAAGAGATGTAACTTTCAGAATAAATGCTTTAATCCAGGAAATAATCCTGTTTTAAATATCTTTCTGTGTGTAAATGAGCCTTTACTCTCAGCTGTGTGATGGCCGGTGTTTTGTTCAGGACCAAAGGAAGCAGCTGAGAGGAAGCTGAAGCTGCAACACTGGAGGCCAAACAACCAGCCGTCCTGAACAGACAGGATTTAAACAGGCACTGCACTAATATGTGGAGATGCAGAGATCAGTGACATCATCACATTCAGGACTCACCTGACTGTTTCTCTGGTCCGGCAGCTAGAAAGGAAAAATAAAACATGTCAGAGTGTTTGTAAAATAACATCACAGAGGTAACACTTGAAAACACCTGAAACTTGTTTTGGTGTTTGTTAAAAAGATTTTTTCACCATTTGAAACTGATTGTAGAAATCAAAGAGGCAGATTTTAAGAGGTTCTAGTTTAAGTTCCTCACAGACGTAGTTTGATGTGTTGGAAGTTTAATTTGATCCTCATGTTGTTTGTTGTGTGATTCATGTCCAACTTGGCTGAAACCTACAAACATAATGTGATACTCTCTTTTATCTAATCTATCTAATTACAGCTAACACATTGTAGAGCCTCAGTATATTTTGGTGGTACACTGGGACATTAACTCTCATCCTTTTTTTCTCCTGTGGCAGAAACATTTCACTGATTTACGTGATTTCAGTCTCTAAATCGTCCACATGAGGTGTTTTCATGTCGATCCTCAGCATCAGGTTGTGACGGCTGTTTGTAAATCTGTTCCTGTGTTTGTGTGTGAAGTATTAACTGAATTATAAGAAACAGCCAATTAGTTTAAGACGGTTATTGACTGAACCAGGTTGGACCTTTCAGTCCTCAGTAATGTCTGAGTGGAGCTCGTGTTCATGTGTTTTCTTTGTCAGTCAACATCTGTAGCAGCGTCCAATCAGAAAGTGATCAACAAAACAAACATGGAAATTATTTCAGCATCACGAGCTGCAGAATAACTGACAATAAATACGTTTTAACAGGTCAAGTGAAATATTAACTCGGCTACAAACACTTTGTCACATACACAAGGTTTTAATTTGTTTGTCTTTCTAGATGAATAAACACAGGAATATTTTAATTTTATAATAATAATATATCATGTAGTTTAGAGTGAGAGGGAAATATTGAGCATGTTCAAGGACTCTTAAACCATCACATCAGTAAATGAGCAGACATCTTTAACTGTTTTATGAAATCACTCACCAACACCAAGATGAACGTGGACTTTTTGTCTTTCTGACTGCAGACCTGGAAACTCACAGGTGTATTCTCCACTGTCAGTCACCTTCGTCTCTCTGATGATAATTGATGCGTTTCCTCGTTTCAGCTCTTCAGGAAAATGAGAGACTCGACCTTTGAACTGCTCACTCTGACCTGAACTTGTGTCGTACATGAACACCTCCTTCTGACCATCTTTCCTCCAGACAAACTGCTTTGACTCGATGTTCTCCTTTGTGTCGAGGGAACACGGTAAAATAACATCATTCCCTTCTGTCACGAACTTCAAGACAGGTTGTACTAGAAGATAAAAAAAGAGTACTAATCAATATATTTACATGCAGAGTAATTAAGACAGACATAAAGAAGTTTGTTGTCATATCAACATATCAACTTATGACGTTTATTTTTTTGTGTCTTGAACGCCCTCAGAAAATCCTCTTCACTGCCCTACAGAATGCATATTTTCACATTTATACATCTGAGTATTTTACATGTTTATAATTTGTTTATCTTGAGTTTTGAATCAGATATTTTTATTTTTCTACGTCTTATTTTCCCAACAAGTCTGGATTAATATTTGAGTACACATGAATCGACTGAGAAACTTTTTCAGATCGCTCAACACACATTTACAAATAAAATAATCTGGAATCAACTTTTGATTTTTGGTAAATGTTTAAAAGTTTGATGATTTATTGTGCTGTGAAACAGGTACGGTCAAGATTTCTGAATCTAAATTCATCTTTCACCCTAAAATCCATTCAGAAGATCTCATCAGCTTCTGTTGGTCTAAACAGTCAGAATTACTACAATTATAAAATGATTATTAATGATTGAAACTTGTAGCTTCTCTCTGTGTTTTTGCACATCATATTTTTTAAGGTAATTTATGAACTTCTGGAACTATCTTTGTATGATTTAGAGTCAGTAAAAGCATGGTCCTAGTTTTTAGCTTCAGTTCTATTAAGTTTCTGTTGAAGAAATGGAATAATAAAAATATCAGTGACTAAAATCACAAATACATATTTTTATTTATTTATTGTGATGTAATTTGTTAACCTCAGAGGGAAATATTCTGCCTCACAGACACAACTGAGCCATTAAGTGTGACATTATTACTGACATAATTTGATCTATATTATATTATTTAGTAAAATATAATTAACAGTATTTATCAGCTCACTGTTCAGTCAGATACTCCACAGTAACATGTAGGAGTTCGTTTCTGCTCATATTTCTGACAACAAGCTCAACTGACTGTAAAACTCATTTAATTCCCAAAGTATTCTGTGAATTCGAGCAGAAAACACTGCAGCCTTGTTTTCTGCTTTTTGTCATCATGAAAGTAGAAACAAACTTTAGAGAAAAGCAGCTCAGAATCAGAGCTGACCTTCAGTCTGTGCAGGACAGAGAAGAAAACAACAGCTGGTTTAACATTTTGGTTCTTTTACAGAGTCAGGGTTTCCTCTACATGTAATAGATTGTGGCGCACCGCCAAAGCAAAATAAAAGCCACCACACCTTCAGAATAATGTTTTGTTTGTTTTTTACCTTATTTTTATGTTGTTTTACATCTATATTAATGTAAATTATTTTATGAAATGTGATTTTGGCACAAAACACTGCGTTTTTCATTAAATGTGACGCTACGCTGCAAATACCCTTATTTTGAAAAACCAACACCGGAGTCACCACCTGCCTGTCAGGCTGCTGCGCGCAAAAGACGAAGAGAGTAGAGACAGCAGTCCGACGTGGAGGGAGAGAAAAGGGTGAAAGAAAGGTACCTAAGCTAGGTTATATTTGATTTTTTTTAAAAACAATACAAATGAAGTGCTCTCAGCCAGGCTGCAAACTGCGAACTGTGCCTTTAGATTAGGCAGTTGTGTATGCTTGCTACAGTAGAAACATTCAATTTGTCATTATTTCAAATGTTGAAAAATTTCAAGTCTCACAGGAGACAGGAGGGCACAGTTGTGTATGTAGTTGTGCTACAGCCTTGTATTTTTACATTGTAGCTATTTTCTTCAAATGGATGGACTGCCTTTTTCTTTTGTACACATTCTATGCAGGAATAGATGTTTATTTGACTGTATTCAGTATAGACTAGTTTAGTTATTTAACTTATGACTTTAATTTGTTCTTGTTGTGTTTGTTGTTTTGGCCTCGCGATACTGCAAGATCCTATTTTCAATTATTATTTTCAATTCATGTACCGGAAACCCTATAGTAAAAAATGTATTTAGAAAAACATTCAGTTTGAAATAGTCATAATTTCACATTTCAAAATTCATGTTGTCGTCGTCCTCGTCAGCCCTCCCCCACGGTTTAAAAAATCCTGGAGGAAACCCTGAGAGTAATATGGAAAAGATTGAGTTTGATACTATGAACGTCAACACACTATATAGTGTTTAACATTCATGTTCTCAAAACTTTCCTCTGAAACATGTTTAAAAACAGTGAATGTAACACTAAATGTGACTGTGTGACATGTACAGCACATGAAGTATCACTGTATAATCACAATGATTAATGATGGAAATGCTCCTATTTTTGTCTCTATTTAATCAGTGAATTTGACTGTTGGAGTGTTTTTACAGTTTGTTTATTCAGCACCAACATTTTGACAGCACAGACTTTAACTTGGAATGTACACAGCTACCGTGTGTGTTTATTTGTCACAGTTCATACTGATCTCAAAATTCACTACAAACTCATGTTGTTCTTGTTATTTTCCTCCCTTCCTCTCATTCTTCCTGTAGATTAATGAAGTGGAGTCTCAGCAGAAATGTGACATTTTCACTCAGTTTGAAACTATTTTTTTAACTTGTGTAGAAGTTTTCATCAGTTTGTGTTCAGTCTGAACACACATTAAATATTTGGAAATGAATAACACACAAATAATTATAATATAAAAGAAGAGTCTCACCACCAATGTGCATGAAGGTCTGAGAGTAAATCTGATGGTTGATTGTCATCTGTGTGGATACGCAGCGATAATAGCCGGTCTCGTACACAGTAGTGTTGAGAGTGACGTAGAACTTTCCATCTATCAGTGGTGCAGTCTCGTCAGAAGGAAGTTTGTTTCCAGACCTGTCCCGCCACTCTACTTCAGGTTTTGGAAAAGCACCTCGAACAACACACTGCAGCAGCGCCCAGTCATCTGTTTCATCTATTGTACTGACATCAGGCTTTGGTGATGAACCTGTGAACACACAAGCAATAGTTCAAAAAGGACAATGACAACATTAGAAATGTAACTTTGCAAGTTTTTTTGTTCATCTCACACCAAAACTGTCAATAACTGCACTATAATTTGTAAGTAGCTGAGATCAGTTCAGAAGGAACTCTGGCAGAAGATCAGGAAGGGGAAGGACAGCTCAAGGAGGAAACTGGAGAAGCGGCTGGATCAGAACAACAGCAGAGATGTCTGGAGAGGGCTGCAGAACATCTCAGGCCATGGAAAAGGAGTGGGAAGAAACCATGCCAGCAGGAACAAGGACTGGGCAGATGAACTCAATCTGATTTTTAACAGATTTGATTCTGCATCCTCTCCCTCCCTCACCCACTTCACACCTCTCTTGGCCAGATCCCCCTCCACTCCTCAGCCTGCTATCTTCAACACGTGGAGATCAGGAAAGAGAGCTCTGTCCTGTTCTGTCCCCTGAATTCCATATAGGGTTTTTTCGACTGGGAGTCAGTGCCCGACCAGTGCTTGTTTGGTTCGCAGTTGGTTCAATTTGCGAACGAGCTCTGAACCGGTTTCTTTTTCCACAGGCTCTAGAGCCACGTCATTAAGTCACTGTTAACGTTTGTATATGTCTCTTCCGTTTCTGCAAGTATAATAACAACGGCAGACGACATGTCTCTACAACACATCTGTACTGCTCATCTTCATCACTATGGACACCGAATGCATTCTTATTAACACTGAACTTAATGTTGGACTTTGCTGTAAGCTAACCCTAGCCCGCTGGCCCGTATCAATCACACTGCAGTCAAACAAATCGAATAATTGAATGATACACGTTTCAGTTGGTCTTTTTCAACAGCACAGAGTTGGTCTTGTTGGTTAGATAGCTCCGCCCCCAGCCCCTGACGTAGTGGTTCGCGGTTCAAGACCAGCAAAGAGTTGGTGCCACTGTAGAACCCGTTTTCCCGGGAGCCGGCCGTTTGGGGGTGGAAAACCAAAGAACACTGGGTGAGAGGAGGATGTTAGTGAAGCTGTGATCCATGATGGACAACACCTCTCACCCCCTACATCAGCTATTCTCAACCTTGGGGTCGGGACCCCAATTGGGGTCGCGAGATGATTTCTGGGGGTCGCCAAATCATTTGTTTAGTCTTTTTTTGTTCATTTTGTGTCTTTTTAGGTCATTTTGTGTCTTTTTTTGATCATTTTGTGGTCAATTTGTGTCTTTTTAGGTCATTTTGTGTCTTTTTTTTGATCATTTTGTGGTCAATTTGTGTCTTTTTTTGATCATTTGGTGGTCAATTTGTGTCTTTTTTGGTAATTTGGTTTCCTTTTTTTGGTCATTTTGTGTCTTTTCTGGTCATTTTGTGTCTTTTTTGATCATTTTGTGGTCAATTTGTGTTTTTTTTGGTAATTTGGTTTCCTTTTTTTGGTCATTTTGTGTCTTTTTTGATCATTTTGTGGTCAATTTGTGTCTTTTTTGGTCATTTTGTTTACTTTTTGGGTCATTTTGTTTCTTTTTTGGGTGATCTGAACTGTGCGTGTGAGATCCTGTTCAGTGAGTGGGGGTCACGGACAACATGCATGTTAAATTGGGGGTCGCGACTCAAAAAGGTTGAGAACTACTGCCCTACATGACACTGTGGGGTCCCTGAGTAGCTCCTTCAGCAGCAGACTGTTACACCCATGGTGTAAGAAGGAGAGGCTCCACGGGTCTTTTATCCCCGCTGCTGTCAGACTCTACAACACCTGCACCACCTGATTGTGTTGTAGGTTATGTTCAGATCACCACCTTTGTTATAACTCATCATTACACTACTTACACTAATCTTGATCTGTATTGATATTTTTCATTCAAACTACTACTCCCCCCCAGTTGAACTTTTTATTTTAACTTAAATGTGCTAGATTTCTCTGTGCAATGGTCTGTCTATTGTATATACGACTCCCATTTTCATTTAATACTTTCTATATTTCTTCTAGTTGATGGTGCTTTTTCACTATTCATTCTTATTTTATTGATTCTTCTATTTTTGCTATCCACTTTGCTGCTGTAATGCGGGATATATCCCCGTTGTGGGACTAATAAAGGAAGATCTTATCTTATCACATCTCTCGCTTGAAAATATGAATTACATGTGGTGTTTAAAAAGAAAACAGAGTGGCACCAAGAGAAACATAAAGTCCCAATATACACCTCAAATACAGATACCATCACTGTTTAACAGAGCATAATATGTCAAACATTTTAACTTGTTCTAGGGCTGCACCACTTGGGAAAAACATCTAACTGTGATTATTTGTGTTGTTGTGTATTCATTTGACTATTTGTTGCAAAAAGGATTTGCAAATCATTGCATTCTGTTTTTATTTCCTAACTTTCCTGAAATGCAGATCATGGTAGTTTTATTTGTGTTTTTGTTTTTTTTAAGTCTGAAGAATACTATTTGTAGGTCAGAATAGCTGTGCAGCACCACAATACTTCATTCAGAATGGTATTTTGATACATATTTTGCCATTTGCAAGTTTAGTTCTTAAAATAATTTTAATTAATTGCGCAGCCTGAACTTATTCCCTAAATTTAATAAATGCTGCAAACACTAACTCTGACTCCTCTCATGGCAGAGGCACGTACAGTGCTGAGGCTTGGGCAGCAACATAAAAAAGAATAAAATATGAAACACTGTCTTCTGTTATCAGGGATTCATTGTGTCAATGAGAAAATTTGTCATACTGCTTGAAATGGAAAATTGATCACATTTGTTCAACATTTTAGCAATAGACTTTTACTAAAGTGTATTTTATCTTTATCACAAATACAGTAAGTATTGTGCATGAATGAGGATAGACTGATTATTAGAAACAGTAGAGTATATAACTTGTGATTTGGCTTTTCACAGGGATGGAGAGCACAGCTGCCCCTGTCCACTGACATCATTTTATTAATCATGTTCGTGTAAATGTCCCTGTTTTAGTGATAATTCATTAGTCTTTTTAACCCTACAGAAGAAGAATGATCCCAGCCATTTTAAGACAGCGAGTTTTTAAAATAAGTGGAGTCTGTGGAGCCAAAGGTATAATTGCTGATCGGTCATTAAACCAGGACTCACCTGGGATCTTTTCCTTTGATCTGTCTTTTAATGTTATAAAGCGCGGAGGTTGCAGGCGACCCGAGATTTACAATAAAACAGAATAAATAAATATACTGCATATTTTCATGCTGACTGTAGGAGTCAGTAGAGACATTTTATACATCGTTTGAAACCTTAAAACTTCGTTTTTTCAACGGATCTAACAATCTAACTTTAGGATTTACGACATAAAAACCGTCGAATCTTACTTTACGGCAGTAAACAGTTAGCATCTTAGCTGATATCCTGTCTAGTCGCAGTTAAAATCTATTTATAGGTTGAAAAACAGACACTTATAGACAAATGGGGGCTCGTTTTTAACAACAAAAGTCCACCGATTAGATTTACCTTGTTTAAATTCAGCGGAAGTAAAAAAATATCGTGAATAAAAGTCGATTGTGTCCCTCGTTTAGTTTTACCGCCGCTCGTCAAACTTCCAAATCAAATTATTTTCAGTGAATTTAAAGTTTTGACAAAAGATTTGACCAATCAAGTTCAGTATCTCTGACTTCAGGAAACGCTCCGGAACTAAATAAACCAATCCGCATATTTCTGCGACCTAAAGTGACGTAGCACCGGACCTTTAACTCAATCAACCAATCAGAGGAGAACATCGCTCCGTGAGCTCCACGTGTTTCTTATTGACAGCTGCTCTCAGCCAATGGTGAGTCAGCACCGTGCAAACACGGTGAGTTTGTAGCCAATTAAATCACCTGCCTGACCATATGTGGAAGTTAATGCAGCTGGACTTCCTGTGGTAGTGGACACCCACAGAACAGATAAACTTTATTTTTATATTTATTGAGGCCTGATTCAATGATTATAAATGTATAAATCTGTATTTAAATATCAGAAACATCTTTTATAGTCAGATTTAACACTAAGGGACATTTTCTCAGAATCATAAAGAGATTTATTATCATCATTTGGTAACTTTGGAAAAGTTTTAGACAGCTCTGGAGTCCTCTGCTGGAGATGCTCTGTACTGCACTTTCTAAAATATCTCAGAGACACTTCTGTCAATCAAACTAAGATTTGGTACAGACATAACAGACAAGCTGATGGAGAGATCCTGTCAATTTCAGCTTGATGGTCTTTATTATGAATGATTTATTGTATTTAAAATATGAAATAAAAGGAAAAGAACAAGAAAATTTCTATTTTTTCCCATAGAGTATTTCAACACATTACCAGTGTTATGGGTATCAAGTGAGACTAACACACTACATGCAATGCTGAGAGAGTTTACTTTACAGTGATGCTTCCAACATGTATCAGTCCCTCATGTTTTTAGAATTACGAACATTAAAGGTTGCTGCATATAAAGAAGAATAAATGTATGTATTTATGATAAGCCTCAAGAGGTTAAAATGGGATCTGAAAGACAAAAGAAAAATTAATTATGTCAGAATGATTGGCAGATAAGTGGTCCTGTTTGTTGGAAATATTTATTTAGTGAATACAGCTATAAAAGAAGCCACTGTTTCAGATCAAACTTTATTTCAACATTTATAGAGGAGACTGGTTGTGTCGGTCCTGGATGCAGTCAAAGAGTCAGAAAACAGATCTGGCAGGGTCTCCTCGCTGTGAGAGGGTCCTCGACACGCTGATCCTGAGCAACACAACATCTCCTCTGATCAAACACGTTGTGATAATGACCCAAATTCTGTCCCACATTAGAGGACGGTTTGAGGACAACTTAACGTGAGCCTGTCTGGGGCTCTTGAACCAGTCTCGTCTGTAAATGAGGAGGAGTCTTTGTAACTGTTTTATAAAAGTACTCACCTACAATAAGTTCAATGGACATTTCTGGCTGAGCATCTGGAAAAACACAAGTGTATTTCCCACTGTCTCTAATCTCAGCTTTTTTGATGATTATGGAGGCGTTTCCGTGTTTCAGCTCTTCTGGAAAATGAAAGACTCGACCTATGAACTGGTCACTCTGACCTTCTTCACCTTCACCGTAAATCTTTCCTGCCTTATACACAAACACCTCCGTCCGGGGTTCAAGTTTCTTCCAGTCAAAGGTCATTTTCTCAATATTATTCTTGGTGCTGAGGGAACAGGGTAAAATAACATCATCATCTTCTTTCCCCACCACTTTGACGTTTCCTGGTCCTGGAAGGTGAAAAAAAAACATATTTTAATTACTACATTTACAGGTAGAGCCGCCAGGTTAGAAAAATGGCTCTCTGTGTACTTCTTAGTTTGTTTGTGTTGTTGTATGACTGTTTAATCTGAACTAACCCTTTACCCACGGGAGTGTTGTCGCCCCTGGCTGACTTTTTTTATATTTGCATCCTGGGGTCCTTGAACAGTCTTGGAATTGTAAACATTGGTAATCATTGGAAAGCTGGGACTCTTGTAGATTTAATGAGCTCAATTTCCCTAATGTGTGATGATGTTAGTTTGTGAAAATTGAGCTCAGTGTATAAAATGAGCTGCTGTGACCTCTAGGATAATCACAGCCTCATGAAACTTTACAACCACCAACTAGAGACCTAGAGCATTCAGAGGTGGATGGCTTTACACGCTACATTCACAATAAGAGGGTTTCTCAGCAGGAAACACAACACAAGTGCTCGCCATACAATTGCTAAAATTGAAGAAATCTACAAAATGTCAAAAGGTTTGGAACCAAATTACAGCATGGATTTTTCTCTGCCGTTTCCAAAATGACTGATTTTGTCAAAGGAGTCGGTGACTTTAAATTAGGGTTGTCACGATACTAAAATTTTCAACTCGATACCGATACTCAGGAAAATATTCGATACTCAATACCGTTTTCGATACCACCAGAATAAAAACAAAGACCCCAAAATTTAACAGAAATATTTTTATTAACAAGAAAAATGCAACATGTAAAAAAATTAACAGAACCACAGGTTAAATATTTATAATAAAAAACAGTTGTGCAAAAAGAAACTGCAACTATGATAACAAGCTTCAGATACTCGATACTTTTGAAAATGAGTATTGTATCCGGATACAACATTGACAACCCTACTTTAAATAGATAATAGATGATGGCTTTAGTTTCCCCCATATAAGCATAAACAGGACTGCCTAACAGCAAAAATAAAGTGGTGAAAATAATCTAAATATAACGTACACTTAAACTGATATGTATTTTTTCAGGTGGCTCATACAGATTAGCTGCTGCCCCGTCTACAGCAGTACTTCCTCCAAACACAAAGTTTTATAACTCAGTTCAGGAACAAGGACCAAGCCTTAAACACACCCAATTTCCGCCACCAGTATACTTATGCACACCTCATCTGTTCCCTTCCTCTTGGCATCTGTTTGTCATATCCCTCCCACCCAAAAGAACCCATTTTCTTCCTTTTGTTTTCTTTCTCCTCGTCATGTCATCATACCAACTCCTCTCCCTGGGGCTATTCCTGTGCCAAGGCTCGCCGCTCCATTCCCCCACCTGGACGGGACTCGCAAAGTTTTACCTAAGCATCCAACTCAGAGGATCCCGGTCTATCGTAACGCTTTCTGATCCTAAACCTACCCCCTCATCCCCACCACCCCTCTCTCCATCCAATCCCCCATCACTCCCATCATCCCCATGACCCTTCCCCTCTAGTCACATCCTCTTCATCCAACATCTCATCCCATCCCTCTACCCTCCTACTCAGTCAGAGAGAGCCCATCTCTATCTCACATTAAACAATTCCAAATTCATACATCTATCGGTGTGGTTCTTGTTAGTGAATGAAGGGTGTGTCGACCGCCATCTACTCAGTAATAAAGTGACTGAGTGTCTCATTCAATCTCACTTAAAAAAATAAAAATCTGTCTTTGTTCAGCTGAGCTGCTGGAAGAGTTAGAGAAAAGCTTTCCATGTTACCGTGTAAGATTCCTACTATGACTTTTATTTCCCTGCCAGAATAAACACCTGCTAGCTAACAACACTGCTCCAGTAGGAACGAAGCCAAATACAGTTAACTGTTATCATTCATCACACAGTAAAGTCACCTCACCCACACACAGGAAGCATAACCACACAAACAGGTACGGCCACTTGGTTGGAAAAATAAACAGTGTGTGTGTGTGTGTGTGTGTGTGTGTGTGTGTGTGTGTGTGGTGGTGGTGGTGGTGGTGGGGGGTGTTATGAATTCCTCTGAAACTGTGAGAGAAAATATGTAGAAAGAAAAATCGAATTAGAGTATAAGACATAAATTATTGCAGCACCTAAATATAATGTCAATTAAAATGAAATAATGACAATTTTAACATATGTAGACAAAGCTGCCATGTAAATGGTTTGGGCAGTAAATAATGTGGTTTTCTAATTTAGATTAGAAAAAAAAAAAACTTTAGATATCTGCCACACCAGTTATATTTCATCAGCAATATCAGTATAAATGTGTTTCTTTAAAACAAAGAAACTCATTTATGATCCAACTTCTCACCACAGGATAAAAATGAAATAATCCAACAGCCAAAATAAAATATAAAATAGAATGAAGTCGGTTTTACTTCAACATAATTTATGGTCAGTTTGAAAATGTATAGAATAAACTATCCAACCATCTGATGAGCTTCAATTTGACCTTAAAGTGTCAAAAATAAAAGTACTTTTCAGGCAGATTGTTTAATATATTTTAAATATTATTGGATTATTATTATTATTGATGCATTTATAAAGGCAGCATTTTTATTATCCTAATCTGTTTACTCTGTACTTGTGCTGCTGCAACACCTGACATGAGGGATCAATAAAGGAAAATCTTATCTCATCTTATTGTACTGTTGTCAAGGTCGGGCTCATTTTAACTACTTAATATACTGTTATGTGCTTTAATCTAAATTAATCATTAACATTGATCAAGTTTTTCAGGTTAAATATTTAACTGAAAACTGTCAGCTTAATGTAGTGGAGTAAAAAGTTCAATATTTGCGTCTAAATTGTACTTAAGTGCAGTACTAAATGTATTCAGTTACATTCTATCAATGTCTCTTTTTGAGTTTATATAAAAATTAAAAAACAAGGTTCAGGAGGGTTTCTCGGAAATACTGTCATGGTTACACACACACACACACACACACACACACACACACACACACACAGAGAGAGAGAGAGAGAGAGAGAGAGAGAGAGAGAGAGAGAGAGACGCAAACACACAGATATCTGCAGCAGTGATGGCGGCTCCACACCTATAAACTAATAAACCCCCACGAGTTGTTGCATCTCCTGAACAAAATGAAAATCAAATGACGGCTGTAATCAATCAGAATGATGACTTAATCATTCAATCAATACTATTAATCCGTGCTTATTATCAGGACACAGTTGCAGGTGTTCAAACAAATCAACAGCCTTGTAAATATTTCAGCCTTTTAAATTAAATATAATTGCATAATGCAGTAAAATATACATTTTCTCACCGTTTGCATCAGCAGACAGAGTCAGGAGACAGAGACACGCGACAGGAAGCAGCTTCATGGCTCTCGAAGTCGTCTGAGGGACTAAACATCAGTTTAACGTCGCAGCATCTCTTTATAACTCAGCTGGAGCTCCTCCTCGCTGCCTGGTTGGCTGATCTGAAACACTTTCAGTTTCTGAACTCTTCAAGTCAGAGATACTGGAGAGAAGGGAGATGGAGCATCACAAGCCTCGCCGATGCTTCGGGAACATTAGATATTTGAACAACCAACAGACTTACAGTCACGTTTAGCAATATAAAAATACAGATTAGTATTTCCCATCAACAGTCAGTCTGTCTGGTCAAGCTGCAACAACGGCACCACTTCCGGCCTTCACAATAAAAGCATCACATCTGCGTATATAAACGATGACTCAACGAAACATTCATACAGACATCAAATTTAAATTAAAAAAAAGATAGAAGAGTAAAATAATAAAATACAAATACTTATAATCACAATACAAACAATACTTTGAATAAAACAAAGGTTTCTCAGGAAGAAGAAGCTCAGTATTAGCTGATATGCACATAATAGCAGTGTTAATGACGCCAAAATTTGAACGTTATCAGCTTAGTCCCATAAACACAGCTCCTAAGTCAATAAAGACTTCTCTTCCACAGAATTGGGAATAAAGTCTAACTCAATAAAGGTGAGGCCATTACACTTGCAAGCCCACACATGCACTATCGTATTTCATTGTGCAGATCCAACAGAAGTCCCTCCTGGCAATATCATAACCAGAAAAATGTTTGTCTGACTGATTTTATTTAATGGTCGACGGTTTGAGCTTGCTAAGCAGGTAGCCCACATTAAATCCAGGCAACTATTGGATAGACAGATCCTTTATTAATCCTTTACAGGAAATCTGGTTCCTTGTGTTATCTTAGCCTCTTCAGTAATATCATAACACACTCAGTGAAGCTGAAGTACAGCCACATTTAATTTAGTGTGATGGATTTGGAGGAAAAGGGTCACTTCATGTCTTTACTGAACTAATACTGTATAACTAACATTAATACTGTCTTTTTAATTGGGGACAGTAGATATTTAGGGGGAGATAGCAGGTCAACAGTAGATGTCAGTGTGTATATCTGAAAGCTTTTAACCTGAAGATTAATATGAGATGCAACTCAGAGATGTTCTGGTCATAAATCTGTAATATAAAATGACTTAATTAATCAATGAATGAAACCTATTAAGGTGTTTAATGGTTCAGAACATTAATGTCTGGCTTTCTGAAGTCCTTTTCATGTTCAACTATGCCCCATAAGTTGTTGCAGCAATTTTGGGGTTTATCAAACATTTGTTCAACACACACTGAACTAGGTAATTTTTTAATGTTGAGAATGCATAAAAATGGGCAAAAACCCTCCAGAATATTACATCAGTGCACCAAGACCTTTGGAACAACAGAGATAAATCCATGCTGTGATTTTTGGAGATTTCTCTGTTGTGTTTCCTGCTGAGAAACCCTCTTATTGTGAATCTAGCCATCTATCCTCTGAATGCTCTAGGTCTCTAGGTTGTGGTTTTAAAGTTTCATGGGGTGGTGATTATCCAATCTCTTATATTCTTTTGGTTATTTAGTTTCAACTAAAAAGTACAAAACTTAAACCCATTGTGTGTGTGTGTGTGTGTGTGTGTGTGTGTGTGTGCGTGTGTGCAAACTGACTGAATGAGTTCCTTGGAAATGGTAACAGTCAATGCCAAAACACACCCACACTGAAGTGATACAAAGAAAAAAGAGAAATAATATGAAGTATGCTCTGGTAACCTGCAGCTGTGTGTGTGTGTGTGTGTGTGTGTGTGTGTGTGTCCCACCATGTTTTTAAGATAGCAGATGTGCTGCAGTGCTGCCTGAATCATTTCTTTTAATTAAAAAACAAGATGAAGTAAAAACAACAAGTTTGTTCACTTAACAGCGGTAGAAGAAATATTCAGATACTTCAGTAAAAGTACTAATACCACACTGTGAAATAATAACTAATTAAAAGTCCTGCATGAGAATCATCGTCCTGTCTCTGTCTTGTCAATTCCTGTTTTTATTTTGAAAAGTAACTCTCCTCTCGTTTCAGGTCACTTGCCCTTCCTCATGTGTCTCCAGTCTGATTGTCTTCCCTGATTCCCTGATTGTGTCCACCTGTTCCCCATTACCCTCATGTGCTTATAGTCTGTGTCTCCCCTTTGTCCTGTGCCAGTGTGTCAAGTCTTTCGTCCGAACCACTAGCTCTGAACCACAGTATTGCCATAGTCATAGTCAAGTTATTTTGTTGTTTTTCCTTAGTCCTCGTAACGAGTGATTTTTTGTTGGCCTTTTGCCCCTTTTTCGCTTAGAGATCTCCTCCGTTTAGTTTTGGTTTTCTCCTAGTAAATCCCTCGTTTTTTTGAGGCGCCTTTTGTTACCTGAAGCTCCGTATTTCTTGGACACGAATAAAAACCTTGTTTTCTTAACTACTCTGCATCCGAGTCCTATTCCTGGGTTCCCCCCCGTGTCAGTACACACTGGCCAGCATGGACTCGGCAGAGCAAGACCAGCTGACCGCGGCGCTGCGCTCCCAGGCGTCCAGACTCACGCAGCAGGAGGAGCAGGTGGCCAGCCTTGGCCAAGGACTCAGAGGACTCGCGCTCAGCCAAGAGGAGTTTAAGGCCACCGTGATGTCCAAGGTGATTCTCCTCGGCTCCCAGGTGTAGCAGCTTCTCCTCATCCTCGCCAAGAACCCGGCAGCAGCGCCTGACCCGCCCGCGGCGTCTCCGGAGCCCTCTCCCTCATCCACGCGCTCTGGCGCATGCACCAGGCTGGCTCCGAGGTCCCCGGAGCGGTACTCCGGGGACCTCGGACTAAGTAGGTCCTTCATCACGGAATGCGAAATGCGTTATGAACACTAACCCCATGATTTTCCCACTGAGAGA
Organism: Centropristis striata; assembly: GCF_030273125.1. Lineage (NCBI taxonomy): Eukaryota > Metazoa > Chordata > Actinopteri > Perciformes > Serranidae > Centropristis > Centropristis striata. The sequence continues at coordinate 32,773,794 of NC_081519.1, forward strand.
TCCAGAGTCGCCTTCATGATGTCTCACCTCACGGGGAGGGCCCGGGCGTGGGCCACCGCGGAGTGGGCCAGAGACTCCGAGGTGTGTACTTCACAGAAGAGATTCACCGAAGCTCTCAGACTCGTCTTTGACCCGGTGGCGACAGATCGGGAGAGGGCTCGGGAACTCTGCAGGCTGAAGCAGGGAGCTGATTCAGTTTGTGATTATGGCATCCGATTCCGCACCCTGGCTACGGAGAGCAGGTGGAACGCCGCCGCCTTGTACGACGTTTTTTTTGAAAGGGCTCGCAGATCCTATCCAGGATCTTCTGGTCCCGCTGGACCTCCCTCCGGACCTCGACTCCCTCATCGCTCTCACCGTCCGCACGGATAACCGGCTGCAGGAGAGGAAGCAGCGGCGCGGGTCCAGGTTGGTGCCAGCAGCTATGCCAGGTCCCTCCGGGACGCCTTTGTTACCTGAAGCTCCGTATTTCTTGGACACGAATAAAAACCTTGTTTTCTTAACTCTGCATCCGAGTCCTATTCCTGGGTTCCCTCCCGTGTCAGTGTTACTCAATCTCTTCTATGAGATGAGTTTGAGCTTCTCATGTCATTCTGTGATCATTTTATTTCTGAGTTACTAATCCTATGCGACCCTTAGGAGCAAGAGATAAGCTAAAAAGAGACAAAGACATCACTAAGGAGGTTGAGTTGAGAAAACCATTTGAGCAATAAAAGTGGAATAAACTGAGGAGATCTCATAGTTGTATTCCCCTGATCTCAATTACATCTCAGTTATTTTGAAGGAGAATTCTCCTTCAAAATAACTGTAATAATTATGATAATAATTCAGTCAAATTACAGGAAATCTATTTTCTTGTTATCTTTTCAGTAATATCATAACACACTCAGTGAAGCTGAAGTACAGCCACGTTTAATATCCTGGAAATATGAGCACAGAAAACAGGATCTGTTGCAACACTTGTGGTTGATTTGGAGGGAAAGGGTCACTTCATGTCCTTACTGATTTGAGGCAAGGCAAGTTTATTTATATAGCACAATTCGGACACAGGGCCATTCAAAGTGCTTTACAGGGGCAAGATTAAAATACATAAAACACATTAGAAGACATTTAAAAGCGAATTAAAAAAAAGAAAAAAAAAGTGAATGAATAAAACATTTAAAAGCGAATGAATAAAAATTACAGGTTAAAATGGAAACAGAAAAGTCTTCAGACTTGATTTAAAAGAGCTGAGAGTTGCAGCAGACCTCAAGTTCTCTGGGAGTTTGTTCCAGAGATTTGGTGCATAAAAACTAAACGCTGCTTCTCCTTGTTTAGTCCTAACTCTGGGGACTGTAAGTAGACCTGTCCCAGACGACCTAAGGGCTCTGGACGGCTCATAACGTATCAGCAGATCGGTAATATATTTTGGCCCTAGACCATTTAGGGCTTTATAAACCAACATTAATATTTTGAAATCAATTCTTTGAGTGACAGGAAGCCAATGTAAAGACCTCAGAACTGGGGTGATGTGATCCAATTTTTTGGTCCTGGTGAGTACTCGAGCAGCAGCGTTCTGAATTAGCTGAAGCTATCTGATAGATTTTTTTTGGAAATCTTGCTGAGACATAAGCCCTTTAATTCTTGATATGTTTTTAAGGTGGTAATAGGCTGACTTATTAATTGATTTAATGTGTTTTTTGAAATTCAAGCCTGAGTCTATGACAACACCAAGATTTCTGGCTTGGTGTGTGGTTTCTAACATAACAGATTTAAGCTCTGCACTGACTTTTAATTGTTCATCTTTGGCACCAAAGACAATTACTTCAGTTTTGTCGCTGTTTAATTGAAGAAAATTTTCGCACATCCAATCATTGATTTGTTCAATGCACTTACTTAGTGTTTGAATTGGACTATAGTCACCTGGTGATATGGTTATGTAAATGTGTGTGTCGTCTGCATAATTGTGGTAGCATAATTTGTTCTTATTCATAATCTGAGCTAGAGGGAGCATGTAGATGTTAAACAGAAGAGGCCCAAGAATGGAACCTTGGGGAACCCCACATTCAATATTTGTTCGCTCTGATGTGAAATTGCCTATTGACACATAGTATTCTCTGTCCTTTAAGTAGGATTCAAACCAGCTTAGCACAGTTCCAGAAAGTCCAACCCAGTTTGCAAGGCGATCTAGTAATATGTTGTGGTCAACTGTGTCGAAAGCAGCACTGAGATCAAGTAAAACTAAGACAGAACTTTTTCCACTGTGTTTAAGTGGATGTCATTGAGGACCTTAACCGGAGCGGTCTCACTGCTGTGGTGTTGTCGAAAACCTGACTGGAAGACATCAAAGCAGTTATTCATTGCTAAGTAGTTATTTAGCTGTTGATAAACAGCTTTTTCAATGATTTTGCTTAGAAATGGAAGGTTAGATATGGGCCTATAATTGTTCATGAGTGATGTATCTAAATTGTTCTTTTTTAGGAGTGGCTTAATGACTGCTGTTTTCAGGGCCTGTGGGAATACACCGGTGCGAAGGGACATGTTTACAATTTGTAGAACATCTGAGGCCATACAGCTAAGAACGGTTTTAAAGAAGCCGTTGTGGTTGATCAGATAAAATTCTCAAAACTCCTTTTATTTGCATTGATTTTAAGTGGGCACAGGGGAAACACATATGTTGAACTTGGTAATGATGCGGTGACCGCTTGTCTAATTTTGTGAATTTTGTCTGTGAAAAAGGAGGCAAATTCATTGCAGGCTCTTGTGGAAAGATGTTCAGATGCTACTGGCACAGGAGGGTTTGTTAATCTGTCGACAGTAGCAAATAGGGCACGTGTATTGTTGTTGTATTTGGTAATGATCAGAAAAGAAAGACTGCCTTGCACTTTTCAGCTCTGAGTTAAAAGTGCAAAGTTGCTCTTTGAAGATGTCATAATGAACCTGGAGATTAGTTTTTCGCCACCTGCGTTCTGCTTTACGGCACTCTCTTTTTTTTTTAGTCTGACCTGTGGGGCATTACTCCAGGGAGATCTTTTCTTACTAGAGACAACCTTCATTTTAGTGGGTGCAATAGCATCTATAATGCTTGTAATTTTGGCGTTAAAGTTGTCTAAAAGCTCATTAACTGAGTTACAGGGGGGAGGGGGTATTGAAGAAAAGGCATGAAAAAATGTTTCACTGGTATTTTCTGGTGAATTTCTCAGGCCCTCTTCTGATTGGTGGCAGAGGACCACTGATAAACACCTCAGCTTTCAGTGAGCTGACCGTGTTCAAGAGATCTTTAAAGTCCTGTTTCAACATTTCAGACTCCTGCTTTACAACATCATTTGACCCGATGTGCAGAATGATGTTCTTTACAGTTGTGTGAGCAGCTGCAATGTCCAGGATTCTTTTTTCTAAGTCAGATACCATATCATTTGGATAGCAGAGTACTTTGGTATCAACACTAAACATGCTTTTCATATCTCTAACAGAAAAGTCTCCAACAATCAGATTTTCAGGCCCGGTTGTTAGCTTGGTTAGCCCGGTTGTTAGCTCTCTCTGTGGCTCTTGGCTTTCGGGCCTTTCCTTGCGGTGTGAAGCTGCTGTGTTATCCAGGTCATCAGAGGGAAATCCAGGGACTTGTAAAAGTGGGGTGAACCTATTTGACACTAGCACACTTTTTTGCTGTGGAAGTTTGTTGTTGTTACCTCTCCCCCTTGCAGTAATCCATTGCTGCGGCCTCTGAGGCGCGGGGGTTGAGGAGGCACCGTGCCTGGGTGATAACGCAGGCCAGCCATCCAGATCAGTCATCTCATGGTGCTCGGCCCTGCCGGTTATCCGTCCTCCCTTTTCCAATCTCTTTGGCTTTGCACCAAGACGATTCCAGGGAGGGTTATCACTGCCTTGGACACTGTCCTTTTGTTTCTTCATAGCCTTGCCGGTGCTAGTTAGCTGTGCGTTAGCTCGATCTTGTCCACTGTTTAAAGTCACTGGTAGAGTGGTGTCGTTCCCACATAGTTCGTTCGTGAGATGCAACTCAGAGATGTTCTGGTCATAAATCTGTAATATAAAATGACTTAATTAATCAATAAATTAAACCTATTAAGGTGTTTAATGGTTCAGAACATTAATGTCTGGCTTTCTGAAGTCCTTTTCATGTTCAACTATGCCCCATAAGTTGTTGCAGCAATTTTGGGGTTTATCGAACATTTGTTCAACACATGCTGAAATAGGCAATTTTTTAATGTTGTGAATGCATAAAAATGGACAAAAACCCTTCAGAATATTACATCAGTGCACCAAGACCTTTGGAACAACAGAGAAATCCATGCTGTGATTTGATTTCAAAACTTCAGACATTTTGGAGATTTCCTTGTTGTGTTTCCTGCTGAGAAACCCTCTTATTGTGAATCTAGTGTGGAAAGCCATCCACCTCTGAATGCTCTAGGTCTCTAGTTTGTGGTTGTAAAGTTTCATTAGGTTGTGATTATCCTAGAGGTCACAGCAGCTCATTTTATACACTGAGCTCAAGTTTCTATACAGTAAACAACCCAGCTACAAGTGATGCAGATAAACAAAACTGGTTCTTATATTCTTTTGGTTATTTAGTTTAAAAACAAAACAAAAGAAGAAGTAAAAACGACAATATGCCTGTTCATTATACAGCTGTGGAAGACGTTTTCAGATCCATTAAGTCAGTAAAAGTACTAATACCACACTGTGAAATGACTCCACTACAACTAAAAGTCCTGTATTCAAAACTTATTGAATAAAAGTACAAAAGTATCAGCATCAAAATGTAATTCAAGTATCAAAAGTAAGTTTCTTGTTTTATATATTACTGATATTTTATTGGATTATTATGTATTTTATGTAATCAGCATTTTACTAATTTAAAATACATGGGATTATTTCCTAAAAAAAAATTGGTTGGTTAAGAATATAAAGTAGAATATAAAGTTTTGCTCCTGTCTGTTGATTCCTCTCTAATTATTTTCAGTTCTAGCGGTGAAAATTAACGTCAGAACCACTGAACATGTCAGCTCTGCAAACACTCGGAGGCTGAAGTTTGGCATCTTGGTCAAGTTATTGTGAATTCACACCATTTATTTTGAAATACATATTAGCAAGCAACTTCATTTTTTAAAATCAATTTATTTGTGAAGCAACAGCAGAAAAGTTATCAAGACACATAAATCCACATCTGAAGAGTTTATCTGATGAAAACTGAATACAAACAGCCAAAGTCATGGTTAAAGAAACTAAACTCTGTGTTGGATACAAAGTGTTTACATACAGCACACTTCTAACAGGATACCCCCAAAACAATCTTAAAGACTACAGGTTTTTTTATTACTTCATATAATCTCGTAGAAAATATCTATTAGCCTACAGAGTTAGAGGTTAAAGAACTCGTGCTGCTGGTTAAAACTAAAGTCTGAAACAAATCCTCCAAACAAAACAACCTCATGTGTCGTCTGTTCCTCCCCTCAAATACGACCCACAGGAGCGTTTCTACTTCTCTAAAAAAGTTTCTGGTTAGGCGTTATAAAAGACAGTTTAAAAAGTAAAATAAATGCTGGAAGTGAAGAAGTTATGATGACGATGTAACGCACAGAAGTTAAGTGACATTTCTTCAAAAAACATTGATTACATTTTCAAAACTTTTGTCTGCAAATTTTTGTGTTTTTCATCATTTTTACTCCTCGTCCTTTACTTTCCTTGTTGCCCTCTTCTCTCTCGCACCCTGTAAAGTCACTTACAGCCACTAGAGGGCGCCACTAACCACAAACATGAATATGGGTCGTAATAAGATTTCGATCTAATAACACATGGGGTCATATTTTGGAGGACAGTCGAAATGGATCGTATTACCCACAGGAAACACTTTAAAATCTTCATAAATCGTAAGGCTGCGGTCACACGCATCGAATGTGGCGAAACAAATTCACACCTTCACATCAGGTGGATTTCATCTTTGACCGGTGAACCTCCACCAACAACAAAGATGTGTGTGTGTGTGTGTGTGGCGAACCAGCACACTGATATCCATGTTTGTCGTATCCTGCACTGCACACATTCAACACACACACACACACACACACACACACACACACACACACACACACACACGCATTCAACACACACATACACATTCAGCACACACACACACACACACACACACATACACATTCAACAGACACTGTGTGTGACTGCAGCCTAAATTATATTAGAAACAGTAACTCCCAGTTCTATCTCAGTTTCATTATTCCGTTAAATTCTACTGTAAAAAGTTAGTAATTCACCTGCAACCTCACACATTCAGACATAGTGAAGCTTAGTAGTAGACATAGTGAAACTACTGTGTGTGTGTGTGTGTGTGTGTGTGTGTGTGTGTGTACGTGCTCTCAGTGAGTGGTGTATCTGGTGTTGTCTCTGGTCTCAGTCGTCTTTATCAGCAGTTTTGGAGCAGGAGAGCTGCTGCTACTGTGGTAACCATTAGTACACTGTAAACAATGGTCTTGTAAATTAACAGTAAAGTACTGGCAGCAGGGTTGCCAGCATTCTACTGTTAATTTTACAGTTCAGCTACTGTTATTTACTTTACAGTATGTTACTGTGATCAAAACCACATACTGAATTACAGTAAAATCCTGCATATCCTTGATTTGACAGTAAAGTACTGGCAGCTGGGTTGCCAGCATTCTACTGTTAATTTTACAGTTACCTTACTGTTATCTACTTTACAGTATGTTACTGTGATAAAACCACATACTGAATTACAGTAAAATCCTCTACTTCATTGATTTTTACAGTAGACTAAAACACAGTGCTGTATGAATTCACAGTATACTAGTGCAAGCTGCACTAGTTGCAATATTGTTGCAGTATACAATTCAGTCATTTTTTGTAAATAGAGCATATTACTGTCTGAAACCCAATTACTATGAATTAAGCGCTGTCTTCACTGTAACCTCAGTTATTTTAATATACCATATACTGAATGAGTTAGTTAAGTAAAATACAGCCATTAAAAATGTGGACAAGAAGAGACTTAGAAAATATCAATTATATAACCTTTATTTAAAAATGATCAGTATTAACAGTATGTCCATTTACTGAATACATACAGAGGATGATTAGAAGAGGAGTTGGGGGTAAGGTGAGGGTCTTCTCCATGTCATCAACTGGCAGACAACTCTAGGGCACAGACAGGATAATCGTGGTGAGAACAGTTTAGTAAGAACTACTGTAATGGAGTTTTTTTCACATTTTTTTAACTTCTGGTCTCATTTTTTACTGACCTTTTGTAATTAAACTTTTGAACACACATGACACACTTGAAAGCTGAATTTGGAATAATCTTATGAATTCTCATGTGGCTTACATATGCGGATAGAGTGGTCTGTTCAATGGAACAGACCTGACATGGAAACAGTAAATCCAACAGTGATTAAAAAAAATAAATTAAAAAAACTGCCAATACACACCAAAAAGAGGGTAAGCTCACGTTTAAGTGTGATTCTTGTTAATGTCATATATACTGCAAACATTAAAAGAAAGAGTTAAGTAGTTCAAACAGCCTCACTGCGTTGTTAATGTTGGCTAACTCTCTATAGGCTAACATCAGCACATGAAATCAAACAGGTTGGATACAGCTTCTCACCAGTTTCACTGAAAAAGAACAAACACCTGACAACACTGAACAAATAAGAACCAAAATAACTATCTTATTTGAAATACAAATCTGCCTTACAGCCAAATTAACTATAAAAAAGCATGCTAAATGTTACTGCTGTAGCTGTCCAGTCACTGCATGGCAAGTTAAGAGGAATACCTTTTTAATCGAAAACAGCATGTTACTGTTACAATTTGGCTGTTTTTTTACAGCAATTTGTTACAGTGTACTTTTAGTACCTGCAGAGAGAGATAGAGAGAGAGAGATAGAGAGAGAGAGACAGACAGACAGACAGACAGTCAGACAGACAGACATACAGGACAATGGTGGAAGAGACAGAAAAAATAAATCAAATGTTTGCACATTAGCTGTATGTTTTCCTGCATACGTCTTCAACTGATTTTATGCATCTAATCCTCTGATGTAGCTAAAGTAACTTCAGTTATTGGAATAAAAATCTATTTCTGCCGATAACGACTGACAGTGAAACAGACATTGACCTCCTCAGATCATCTCAGTTACTTACTGTAGTTGGAGACGGCCTGGATGTTGAGGATGGACTGCTGTCCAAGTCTGCAGAAGAAGATAAAGGAGAAGAAGAAGAAGAGACAGAGAGGTGAGCTGGTGTTTTGTTTTGAAGGAAACAAACTTCATCACTTCCTGCTCTCTCACCTGTCCTCCTCTCCCTCCAGCAGCTTCCTGTAGGTGGCGATCTCGATGTCCAGAGCCAGTTTCAGGTTCATCAGGTCCTGCAGGGGAGACGAACATCAGGATTTATAAGATTCTATCTATCTATCTATCTATCTATCTATCTATCTATCTATCTATCTGTCTATCTGTCTGTCTGTCTGTCTGTCTGTCTGTCTGTCTGTCTGTTTATGATTGTAAACTAATTTAATCAAAAATGTGAATGTTATTTTACAACTTTTAGTTAGAAGTGTCTGTAGAACACGTTTTTACTGTATGATAGTTTGAAATATTTTAATTAAATACAGGTAAATATAGTTTAAGTTGTCTTTTAGTTGATGGTTTAGCTTCATCATGGTGTGACATCAGATAACTGAAATCATCGTGAAGTCCGGGTCGATGGATTTGAGTTCACGAGTAGGAACTCCGACTTTCTAGTAGAAAGTCAGAAATTTCAGAGTTCAGAGTTGTTTGGAACGCAGCATTTATGTGGTATTTTGGAGGGATCTTTGTCCATTTTATATCTTTTCTCAAGTAAACAAAAATCCCTAAACAACAAATCTATGGAACAAATAATATCAACCTATGGGACGTAATTTAGCATGTGAATGAACTTCATATACTTACAGTCATGGAAAAAAATATTGGACCACCCTTGTTTTCTCTGATATCTTGTACATTTTAATGCCTAAATTTGTTTGGACAAATATAATGATAACAACAAAAATCATTATCAAGAAAACCATGGAAAATGTTTAGATATCAGCTCTTGAATTAAACTCTTATGAGCTATTTTTGTTGTTATCATTATATTTGTCCAAACAAATTTAGGCGTTAAAATGAACAAGATATTAGAGAAAACAAGGCTGGTCCAGTAGTTTTTTCCATGACTGTATATTAGAATGTTCTCAACCCTTATACACCTTCATAGTTTTATGAAAGATTTATGACTCAGAAAAGGACACAGCTTCCTCTTCATGACCTTTTGAAGAGGTGTTACAGGGCAGAAGTAGGTTCAACGAAACATTCATACAGACATCAAATTTAAATTAAAAAAAGATAGAAGAGTAAAATAATAAAATACAAATACTTATAATCAGAATACAAACAATACTTTGAATAAAACAAAGGTTTCTCAAGAAGAAGAAGCTCAGCATTAGCTGATATGCACATAATAGCAGTGTTAATGACGCCAAAATTTGAACGTTATCAGCTTAGTCCCATAAACACAGCTCCTAAGTCAATAAAGACTTCTCTTCCACAGAATTGGGAATAAAGTCTAACTCAATAAAGGTGAGGCCATTACACTTGCAAGCCCACACATGCACCATCGTATTTCATTGTGCCGATCCAACAGAAGTCCCTCCTGGGAAAACCATAACCAGAAAAATGACTGCTTTTATTTAATGGTCGATGGTTTGAGCTTGCTTAGCAGCAAGCCCACATTGAATCCAGGCAACTATTGGATAGACAGATCCTTTATTAATCCTTTACAGAGAATCTGTTTCCTTGTGTTATCTTTGCCTCTTCAGTAATATCATAACACACTCAGTGAAGCTGAAGTACAGCCACATTTAATTTAGAGGTGATGGATTTGGAGGAAAAGGGTCACTTCATGTCTTTACTGAACTAATACTGTATAACTAACATTAATAACACCTCCACTACTCATTTTTACTGTCTTTTTAATTGGGGACAGTAGATATTTAGGGGGAGATAGCAGGTCAACAGTAGATGTCAGTGTGTACATCTGAAAGCTGTTAACCTGAAGATTGATATGAGATGCAACTCAGAGATGTTCTGGTCATAAATCTGTAATATAAAATGACTTAATTAATCAATGAATGAAACCTATTAAGGTGTTTCATGGTTCAGAACATTAATGTCTGGCTTTCTGAAGTCCTTTTCATGTTCAACTATGCCCCATAAGTTGTTGCAGCAATTTTGGGGTTTATCAAACATTTGTTCAACACACACTGAACTAGGTAATTTTTTAATGTTGAGAATGCATAAAAATGGGCAAAAACCCTCCAGAATATTACATCAGTGCACCAAGACCTTTGGAACAACAGAGATAAATCCATGCTGTGATTTTTGGAGATTTCTCTGTTGTGTTTCCTGCTGAGAAACCCTCTTATTGTGAATCTAGCCATCTATCCTCTGAATGCTCTAGGTCTCTAGGTTGTGGTTGTAAAGTTTCATGAGGCGGTGATTATCCAATCTCTTATATTCTTTTGGTTATTTAGTTTCAACTAAAAAGTACAAAACTTAAACCCATTGTGTGTGTGTGTGTGTGTGTGTGTGTGTGTGTGTGTGTGTGTGTGTGTGTGTGTGTGTGTGTGTGTGTGTGTGCGTGCGTGCAAACTGAATGAGTTCCTTGGAAATGGTAACAGTCAATGCCAAAACACACCCACACTGAAGTGATACAAAGAAAAAAAGAGAAATAATATGAAGTATGCTCTGGTAACGTGTAAACACCTGCAGCTGTGTGTGTGTGTGTGTGTGTGTGTGTGTCCCACCATGTTTTTAAGATAGCAGATGTGCTGCAGTGCTGCCTGAATAATTTATTTAATTAAAAAACAAGATGAAGTAAAAACAACAATATGTTTAACAGCGGTAGAAGAAATATTCAGATACTTCAGTAAAAGTACTAATACCACACTGTGAAATAATAACTAATTAAAAGTCCTGCATTAAATAAAAATATATCAGCTACACTGTTACATTTAAAGTGTTTTTAACCTCGAAAAAGTCTTGGAAGGATTACCTTAGAATCTATTTAGTTTCTTTGATCAAAGGTTAAAAACACAGAAACATTTTAAACAGTCACAACCCATTGGAAAAATTAGTTGCTCATGTGTTACTCAATCTCTTCTATGAGATGAGTTTCATTCTGTGATCATTTTATTTCTGAGTTACTAATCCTATGCGACCCTTAGGAGCAAGAGATAGGCTAAAAAGAGACAAAGACATCACTAAGGAGGTTGAGTTGAGAAAACCATTTGAGCAATAAAAGTGGAATAAACTGAGGAGATCTCATAGTTGTATTCCCCTGATCTCAATTATATCTCAGTTATTTTGAAGGAGAATTCTCCTTCAAAATAATAATTGTAATAATTATAATAATTATGATAATAATTCAGTCAAATTACAGGAAATCTATTTCCTTGTGTTATCTTTTCCTTGTGTTATCTTTTCAGTAATATCATAACACACATAACTTCAGTGAAGCTGAAGTACAGCCACGTTTAATATCCTGGAAATATGAGCAGAAAACAGGATCTGTTGCAACACTTGTGGTTGATGTGAAACTAATGTGGAAAGCCATCCACCTCTGAATGCTCTAGGTCTCTAGTTTGTGGTTGTAAAGTTTCATGAGGCTGTGATTATCCTAGAGGTCACAGCAGCTCATTTTATACACTGAGCTCAAGTTTCTATACAGTAAACAACACAGCTACAAGTGATGCAGAGAAACAACATTGGTTCTTATATTCTTTTGGTTATTTAGTTTAAAAACAAAACAAAAGAAGACGTAAAAACGACAATATGCCTGTTCATTATACAGCTGTGGAAGACGTTTTCAGATCCATTAAGTCAGTAAAAGTACTAATACCACACTGTGAAATGACTCCACTACAAGTAAAAGTTCAGTATTCAAAACTTATTGAATAAAAGTACAAAAGTATCAGCATCAAAATGCAATTAAAGTATCAAAAGTAAGTTTCTTGTTTTATATTACTGATATTTTTTGGGATTATTATGTATTCTATGTAATAAGCATTTTACTAATTTAAAATACATGGGATTATTTCCTTAAAAAAAATTGGTTGGTTAAGAATATAAAGTCGAATATAAAGTTTTGCTCCTGTCTGTTGATTCCTCTGTAATTATTTTCAGTTCTAGCGGTGAAAATTAACATCAGAACCACTGAACATGTCAGCTCTGCAAACACTCGGAGGCTGAAGTTTGGCATCTTGGTATAAGTTATTGCCATAAGTTATTGTGAATTCACACCATTTATTTTGAAATACATATTAGCAAGCAACTTCATTTTTTAAAATCAATTTATTTGTGAAGCAACAGCAGAAAAGTTATCAAGACACATAAATCCACATCTGAAGAGTTTATCTGATGAAAACTGAATACAAACAGCCAAAGTCATGGTGAAAGAAACTAAACTCTGTGTTGGATACAAAGTGTTTACATACAGCACACTTCTAACAGGATACCCCCAAAACAATCTTAAAGACTACAGGTTTTTTATTCCTTCATATAATCTCGTAGAAAATATCTATTAGCCTACAGAGTTAAAGGTTAAAGAACTCGTGCTGCTGGTTAAAACTAAAGTCTGAAACAAATCCTCCGAATAAAACGACCTCATGTGTCGTCTGTTCCTCCCCTCAAATACGACCCACAGGAGCGTTTCTACTTCTCTAAAAAAGTTTCTGGTTAGGCGTTATAAAAGACAGTTTAAAAAGTAAAATAAATGCTGGAAGTGAAGAAGTTATGATGACGATGTAACGCACAGAAGTTAAGTTACATTTCTTCAAAAAACATTGATTACATTTTCAAAACTTTTGTCTGCAAATTTTTGTGTTTTTCTTTTTCTTTTTCCTGTAAAGTCACTTACAGCCACTAGAGGGCGCCACTAACCACAAACATGAATATGGGTCGTAATAAGATTTCGATCTAATAACACATGGGGTCATATTTTGGAGGACAGTCGAAATGGATCGTATTACCCAAACGAAACACTTTAAAATCGTCCAGTTCTTTAAACTCCCAGTTCTATCTCAGTTTCATTATTCCGTTAAATTCTACTGTAAAAAGTTAGTAGTTCACCTGCAACCTCACACATTCAGACATAGTGAAACTTAGTAGTAGACATAGTGAAACTACTGTGTGTGTGTGTGTGTGTGTGTGTGTGTGTGTGTGTGTGTGTGTGTGTACATGCTCTCAGTGAGTGGTGTATCTGGTGTTGTCTCTGGTCTCAGTCGTCTTTATCAGCAGTTTTGGAGCAGGAGAGCTGCTGCTACTATGGTAACCATTAGTACTTTTAGTACCTGCAGAGAGAGAGAGAGAGAGAGAGAGAGACAGACAGACAGACAGACAGGACAATGGTGGAAGAGACAGAAAAAATAAAACAAATGTTTGCACATTAGCTGTATGTTTTCCTGCATACGTCTTCAACTGATTTTATGCATCTAATCCTCTGATGTAGCTAAAGTAACTTCGGTTATTGGAATAAAAATCTATTTCTGCCGATAACGACTGACAGTGAAACAGACAATGACCTCCTCAGATCATCTCAGTTACTTACTGTAGTTGGAGACGGCCTGGATGTTGAGGATGGACTGCTGTCCAAGTCTGCAGAAGAAGATAAAGCAGAAGAAGAAGAAGAGACAGAGAGGTGAGCTGGTGTTTTGTTTTGAAGGAAACAAACTTCATCACTTCCTGCTCTCTCACCTGTCCTCCTCTCCCTCCAGCAGCTTCCTGTAGGTGGCGATCTCGATGTCCAGAGCCAGTTTCAGGTTCATCAGGTCCTGCAGGGGAGACGAACATCAGGATTTATAAGATCTATCTATTTATCTATCTATCTATCTATCTATCTATCTATCTATCTGTCTGTCTGTCTGTCTGTCTGTCTGTCTGTCTGTCTGTTTATGGTTGTAAACTAATTTAATCAAAAATGTGAATGTTATTTTACAACTTTTAGTTAGAAGTGTCTGTAGAACACGTTTTTACTGTATGATAGTTTGAATTATTTTAATTAAATACAGGTAAATATAGTTTAAGTTGTCTTTTAGTTGATGGTTTAGCTTCATCATGGTGTGACGTCAGATAACTGAAATCATCGTGAAGTCTGGGTCGATGGATTTGAGTTCACGAGTAGGAACTCCGACTTTCTAGTAGAAAGTCAGAAATTTCAGAGTTCAGAGTTGTTTGGAACGCAGCATTTATGTGGTATTTTGGAGGGATCTTTGTCCATTTTATATGTTTTCTCAAGTAAACAAAAATCACTAAACAACAAATCTATGGAACAAATAATATCAACCTATGCGACGTAATTTAGCATGTGAATGAACTTCATATACTTACAGTCATGGAAAAAAATATTGGACCACCCTTGTTTTCTCTGATATCTTGTACATTTTAATGCCTAAATTTGTTTGGACAAATATAATGATAACAACAAAAATCATTATCAAGAAAACCATGGAAAATGTCTAGATATCAGCTCTTGAATTAAACTCTTATGAGCTATTTTTGTTGTTATCATTATATTTGTCCAAACAAATTTAGGCATTAAAATGTACAAGATATCAGAGAAAACAAGGCTGGTCCAGTAGTTTTTTTCCATGACTGTATATTAGAATGTTCTCAACCCTTATACACCTTCATAGTTTTATGAAAGATTTATGACTCAGAAAAGGACACAGCTTCCTCTTCATGACCTTTTATCTCCCCCTGAATACCTCCACCCTCCTAAAAGTAGGTGAAGGATAACTTGTTACACCGATACTGTTAATATTTCTCTCACCTGGTACTCTCGCAGCTGGCGGGCCATGTCTTGTTTGGCCCTCTGCAGAGCGTCCTCCAGGTCTCTGGTCCGAGCTTTGGCTTCCTTCACAGCCAGCTCCCCACGCTCCTCCGCCTCCGCCAGCTGGTTCTCCAGGCCGCCACGCTGAGAGGGAAACAAATCATGCATGCTGGATCTGAAGCTATCTTCTATCCTGTGCAGGCTGTAAGCATGTCCTGCAGCCGTACCTGAGCTTTGACGGCCTCGATCTCGCTCTGCAGCCGGCTGATCAGGCGGTTGACCTCGGCCACCTCTCCCTTCACGATGCGCAGCTCGTCTCCGTACTGACTCGCCTGCACCGACATCTGGTCGAACTGCAGACAGAAGAAGGTCAATGTAAGCTGCAGTGTCTGACACAGGGCCCCAAAAAGAGATTCATTTCATTATCTTGAAACAATTATGCTTCATTATGAGAATCATGTAAATCTCAGAGATGATTATGTTGTGATATTACTCAAAATAAGTGAGAAAATATGTGTTTTGTGGGTAAACTTTTAAAAAAGTTAAACAGAAGGCTATTCTTCACTGGTAAAAAAACAAAAAAAAGTAATTAAGTACTAATACTGATAATATCTGCAAATTTGAGACACTTTACTTAAGTATTTCCAGCACTTTATACTTCTATTCTGCTACATTTCAAATTAAACACTGAACTTGTAACACTTTTTTTTCTTTTAGTTATTTTCCAGATTAAAACTTTTAAAACAAAAAAACAATACGTTTATAATACATGATGCACTTCGATAAATTAAACTACCAATCAGTGCTGGAAATACTTAAAATCAACTAAATTTTCCCACCAACTGCAACATTAAAGTATGCCTTAAATATGACTATTATTATAATATAACACTGACAATTCTGCATGATGAGTAATTTGTCTTTTGATTCTTTGAGCACATCTTGTTGCTTATAACCCTAAACTTTTATTTAAGTAACATTTTTTAACTTGTAACATAGTATTTTTATAGTGTGGCATTGAATTTATATAACCTTCAGAGACACAACAACAGAAAAAGAAGAAGAAAGGTATGCAGGTGAAATAAAAAACAAAACAAAAGAGGAATAATTACAATAAATGATTAAAAAAAGCAAATAAATCAAAAATAATCAGAAAACAATCACAAGGGAAGCAGCGTTAATCAGGAAAATATATAAAATAAAATAAGAATACTCTTCCTGTCGAATATCTTCTTAGTTCAGCTTGTGCCTGTTTTCGATTTCCCTCTAACAACATTTTGATGTAACAGATATCTCTGGATAGCTGGATATCTCTTCCTGTATTTCTTCAGCAGACACTGAGGAGTCTTTTGCCTCACCTCGTTTTTGTACTGAGGAGTCTGTTCCCTCACCTTGTTCTTGTACTGAGGTCTGTTCCCTCACCTTGTTCTTGTACTGAGGTCTGTTCCCTCACCTTGTTCTTGCACTGAGGAGTCTGTTCCCTCACCTTGTTCTTGTACTTAGGAGTCTGTTCCCTCACCTTGTTCTTGTACTGAGGTCTGTTCCCTCACCTTGTTCTTGTACTGAGGAGTCTGTTCCCTCACCTTGTTCTTGTACTGAGTAGTCTGTTCCCTCACCTTGTTTTTGTACTTAGGAGTCTGTTCCCTCACCTTGTTCTTGCACTGAGGAGTCTGTTCCCTCACCTTGTTCTTGTACTGAGGAGTCTGTTCCCTCACCTTGTTCTTGTACTGAGGTCTGTTCCCTCACCTTGTTCTTGTACTGAGGAGTCTGTTCCCTCACCTTGTTCTTGTACTGAGGAGTCTGTTCCCTCACCTTGTTCTTGTACTGAGGAGTCTGTTCCCTCACCTCGTTTTTGTACTGAGGAGTCTGTTCCCTCACCTTGCTCTTGCACTGAGGAGTCTGTTCCCTCATTTTGTTCTTGTACTTAGGAGTCAGTTCAAGAACAAAGTGAGGGAACAGAGGAGTCTGTTCCCTCACCTTGTTCTTGTACTGAGGAGTCTGTTCCCTCACCTTGTTCTTGTACTGAGGAGTCTGTTCCCTCACCTTGTTCTTGTACTGAGGAGTCTGTTCCCTCACCTTGTTCTTGTACCAGGCCTCGGCCTCCTCGCGGCTGCGGCCTGCGATCTCCTCGTACTGAGCTTTGACCTCAGCGACGATCTGCTCCATGTTCAGGCTGCGACTATTGTCCATCTGCACCACCACAGACGTGTCTTTGATGCTCGCCTGCAGCTCACGCAGCTCCTGGCGCACCGAAAGAAACAGAAGTGATGTTAACAATAACAATAATAACAACAATATGAAGAAGACTAACTTTAATTAAAAACAGCATTTACAAAGTGCTTCAACAGACAAAGCAACAAGAACAAGAGCAAAATAGAATAAGAGTAGGAATAGGAATAATGGACAGAAGGCAAACGAACAAGTAATAATTACCAGAATAAATACACAAATGCAAATAAATAGGCCTGACCAATATAGAAAATAAAAAAGCAAAAAGATGATTTAAAAAAAGCACTAAAACAAGTCTTTTAAAATGGGTCTTAAGAAAAGATTTGAAAGAAATCACTGATTTTGAGAGGACTTCTCTCCAAAGGGGTTTTTAATCGATCATTATTGATTTTCTTTTCATCAATGAATCAATTGATTGTTGTTGCAGCTCCAGGCTAGCTCCACTCAGAATTTTTTTAACAAATGTGCTGCAGAACGTGTTTGACAATGTATTAGAGAAATGTTCTACCCAGGGAATGGAGAGTAAATTTTACTTTTAATTTTATTTTACATTTTATTTTTAAGTGTGGTGCCCTTTAAAACATTGTTTTGAGAAACCCAAAACAGTAATATTATTATTATTATTATTATTATTTGTTTTTATGTTTTTGTTTATTATTTTATTGATATTTATCTCTGTCCCCTATCTATTGTCTATTTTTTCCTATTTTTAAAAATATATTTTTTCATTTAATTTTTATGGCTCTGTTAGATATTTTCATGGATTGCTGAGTAACAACACTGCAACACGTTTTCTATGGGACTAAAAACTGATAAACGCTAATAAAATATTAACGTTACGTTCATCACAAAAGCATTTCGAGCAATATCACAACTGTACAAAGTGAAAACTAAAATAAATTACCGGACTCTGTCATTAATAAACTCTGTAATAATGTCTGACATGTTTGTGTGAAGCTGCAGAGTGTCGAGCTCTTTAGGGAATAAAATGAAAACTTTCCCCTATTAATGTGTGTTTTGGCATGTTTGTGTGTGTCCTGACAAAAAGCAACAACAAAAAGATAACAGATTTCCTCTGCTGATATAAAAAGCCTCGCAGTTATATGTTTGAAGTTGAGTCTCCAGTGAGTCGTTCCACAGAACAATGAAGGAATGTGTGATGGTTTGAAGGAAATAACTGGATACTGGAGTGTAAAAATAAAGAAATAGAGCATCAAAGTTTCACAGCATTAAAAAAGGTTCTGCACCTCCTCATAGACGTTACGCAGGAAGTTGATTTCATCAGTCAGAGCTCCGACTTTATCCTCCAGATCGGCTTTCACCAGGTAGGCCGAGTCTACGTCCTGAAACACACAGAGACAAACAATGTTTAAAGGAATGTCACATTTACCTTCCTGAAAACATCGTGTCATGACACGAAGAGGAAAGCCACGTTCATAAACCTGCAACACTTGAAGGTTCAGTTATATGAAATGATTGTGGTCCTGTTCATTTTTTAAGTATCCAGATACTTTACTGCAGTAAAAGTACTAATACCACACTGTGAAATGACTCGACTACAGTAAAAGTCCTGCATTCAAAAATTACTGAAGAAAACAAACAAAAGTATCAGCATCAAAATGTACTTAAAGTATCAAAAGTAAAACTACTTGTTTTGCAGAATGTTTTATATTATTCCAAATATATATAATGTAATTATTTGTATTGATGCATATATGTGTTCATTTATAATGATATGAGGTTTAATGTATAAAAATGTCTAATCATTTTAAATTGACCATATTTTTTATGTCAAATCTCGACCTGAAAAGTAACTAAAGCTGTCAGCTAAATGTAGCGGAGTAAAAAGTACAATATTTACCTCTAAAATGTAGTGGAGTAGAAGTATGAAGATACATGAAATGGAAATTCTCCATTAGATGTAATTGTACTTAGGTACAGTACTTGAGTAAATGTACTTAGTTACATTCCACCACAGTTTTTTACCCTCAGAAAAACAAACATGACAAGCTTTTCAGGGATTTCTTACACTTGGAGGAAATGCTCCTGTTTGACTCATCGGGATGAACAATAAGCAGCTCAATGTAAAAAATATTTGGGTTAATTAAAAAAGGAAAGGGCCTCTGTTTATGTTCAGTAAGTTGTGGAAAGCATCCATCCGCTGCTTTCCTGTTCTTTGTTCTTGATTTGAATGACGACGTGTAGAGAAATAATAATTACATGCTGCAAGGATGAAAGCATAAAATAATCCATTATTGAAGAAATATCTGGATAACAAACCCAGGGCTTTCACCAGGAGAAAGGGGGGTTGAAACGTAAGATTACGAAAAAAGATACAAAATGACCCAAAAATAACGTAAAATGACAAAAAAAGACCAAAAAACATGGGAAATTACCAAAAAAGTCAGAAAATGGCCCAAAAAATACATAAAACGACCGATAAAAAAGACACGAAATGACCCCCCAAAAACTGGTAAAATGACAAAACAAAACACTAAACAAAACACTAAATTACCAAAAAAAAAATACACCAAAGATTACTAAAATTACTAAAACAAAGTCATAAATGACCAAGAAAGACACAGAATGACCCCCAAAAAAACCCAAATTACAAAAAAAGACAAAATTACCAAAAAAGACACAAAATTACCAAAACAAGCAGAGCAGTGTTGGTGTCCTGTGTGAAACCAAAGTGGAGCATGTGAGTCAAACATCTCTTAACTTCTTGCATCACGTTTTTACTGAACTATGTCACTTCCAGTAGTCACGTCATCCTCCTAACTACTTAACTTTCAGCATTTACATAATTTATTTCCTGTTTAAACTGTCTTTAACAGCCTTACCAAGAACTGTTTGCCCCTAACCTTAGAGAAGTGCTGACGGAACACAAATTCAACCAAACTGCAGCTTTTTGTTACAACAGTGAACCGTATGATGTCCTGCAGCCACTAAGGAACTGCTGTTAGAAATGCTCCTGTGTGGGGGCGTCCCGGTGGCTCACACCGGTAGAGCGCTAACCATGTATGCCATGTGCTGCGGTGGAGCCGGGTTCGAATCCGGCCTGAGCTCCCTTTGCCGCATGTCTTCCCCTCTATCACCCCCTTTCTATCTCTCACTATCAATAAAGCAACAAAAATGCCAAAAAAATAATCTTTAAAAAAAAAAAAAAGAAATGCTCCTGTGTATAATAAGCAGGAGAACTTGATTTTGGTGTATGCATTGCACATACATACACATACTGGAGTTTAAAGTCGTGCTATTTGTAGCAGATAGAAGAGAACGGGTTGGACAATAAAGTTTAAGCAGTGTTTATGGATTTTGATGCATGTGGGAATGTCACAATGAGGACAATAGAGTGGTTCATCTTACTCACCACACCTGTAACCTATGAGTGTGTGTGTGTGTGTGTGTGTGTGTGTGTGTGTGTGTGAGAGAGCTGACCTTCTTTAGGATAACAAAGTCGTTCTCCAGGTTGTTTCTCTTGTTAATCTCGTCCTCATATCTGGAACAAAGACGGGACAAGAGTAAACAAAGATGTACAGAGATCTCACAGTGATTTCATTCACCACCTCAGGGATTTATTACTTGTGTTTGTAGTCCTCCACCAGGCTCTGCATGTTCCTCAGCTCCCCGTCCAGTTTGGTCTTGTCGTTGTTGACCAGGTCCATCTGGCGCCTCAGACCCGCCATGTAGGCCTCGAACAGGGGCTCCACGTTGGACCGGCTCACGCCCTGACCCTGCAGCAGCTCCAGCTTGGTCTCAAGCATTTTGTTCTGCTGCTCCAGGAAACGCACCTGGGAAAAAAGATTATAGTCTCAATTGTTAGTTTTAAGTATCCTTCAATGCAGCATCATGTTCATTAAGTTAGTTATGGTCCCATCTGTAGTAAAGAAAAAGCTAAAATAAAGCTTCAGGGGGCGGAGCTAATGTTACCTTTTGATTGACATATTTACAGAACACCAGAACATGACTAGAGTTTCAACAAAGGCCTTTAACAAACGGTAACTTTTATTGCATTATGTAAAACTCTCTGTTAACCTCTGAAACCCACCAAAAAGTTATGTTTGAAATTGCCAAAAATACATTGTTTATCTTAGAAAGAAAATGTTAAAACAGTCATTATCATCCAAATTTGAACCTTCAGACAGTCCTCGAATGGATCATAGATTTTACGAAAGTTTCTGTGAGAAAAAGTGACAAAAACAAAGCTTCAAATTATGATATTTTTGTCAGAATTACTTCATTCTAGAGACTAATATTTGCGTTTTTTACTTGTATCGGCATCAGCCGATACGTGCATGCGTTTGCCGATCAATTATCCCATTTCACTGAGCCAACAGCAGGCAAGGCTCGGTGCAACATCTGCCATTCTCTGGTGAGCTGCTGCTGATACCGGAAAAAAGAAAAACACATCAAATATGTGGATCATCTGAAGCGCCACCACCTCCAGGCCTAGAACAACATTCACATTGTTTGCTATCGAACTGTTAATATGTTTTGTTTGTTTTGTTAATAAATGTTTCTTTTTTTGTTTAAATTGAGACTTGTGTAACATCTGTGTCATTTTTATCATGTAAATCGAGGGAGAAAAGGCAATATCGGCTTCAAGAATCGGCCCAAAAGAATAGGCAGCACATATCGGGGATCGGTTAAGACTGATGTCAAAATACTCGGTATCGGCATCGGCCTTAAAAAACCTGTATTGGTTGACCACTACTTCATTTTACATGTCTTAACAACATTAAATACATTTTGCTCCTCAGAGAGACTGTGAAGACACGACTGATTCTGCTGAGACCAGCATGACAAATATTCACTGAAAATCTGTTTACATAGAGCAGAGAGGAGAGGACAGGAGAGGCTGTTTACACAGAGCAGAGAGGAGAGGACAGGAGAGGCTGTTTACACAGAGCAGAGAGGAGAGGACAGGAGAGGCTGGAAACGTGACGATACTTCAATATGCGGCGGCGACACATTTTTTTTTTTCAAACTTTCCTGACACTTGTGGGCACTTGGAAGTGTTTATGTATAAATTCCCTTTAAAAATGTATTTAAATTTATCAGAGAACTTCAATCTGGGTTTTTATTTTTTATGATTTTCTGTCATTCTAACTGTTGATTCCATAGAGCTGCAGGACTTATAGATTTCTAACGATTTTATATACTGTCGTGAAATACATGGACACAGAGAGGAAAATGTAAAAAGAGCACAAAAAAACCCTGAAACTGCTTGTTGGGGTTCAGAGGGTTAAAGGAGCACACTTTGTAACCGTCTACCAACTGATTTGAAAATGCAACATATTTTTAATGTTTTTAGTGGAAAAAACTCCTCTTTGTGCATAAATGTATCTATAATTAATGCTATGGTGACGCCCATATATAAAACATAAATAAATGAAATAATATATATAATATAATCAAGAGAAGGCATGAATCTCTACAGCAGATATCTCCAACTCAGGTAAGAGTTTTGTGGGTGAACTGTCCCTTTAAAGAAAGTGCATCATTCCAGCAGATCAGCAGCTGAACATCAACACCTGAGTACCTGAACGGCTCGTGTTTCTGCCTGCGGTCGGGTACATTATACCTCCTCCCTCCCTCGGACACAAAGCCCGTGTTCTGTTCGGAGCAGAATAATCTCCCTCGGAGACACGACCACACCGTGTCTGACCTGATTCATCAGGTTACAACTCAACGACTCAATGGGACGGAAATGGGACAGATAGCTTAAATATCCAGCGGCTTAATGCGACTGATTCAGGGTTTAAATGTCTCTTTAAATCCCAGATGCTTTCACTGAAGTTTTGGCTCGTTTTTTTACGGCTTCAAGTCTCTGATCAGCTTCATTTATTCAACAATAGAAATCAATTAAAAGTCACATTTCTTAGTGACTCTGAGTGAGATTTAAACTTTTATCATCAGGCAACAAATAAAACTTTGTCCGCCTGTTGCATCACACTAATTACTTCCCTGCAGGAGGTTCAGCAGCTCTTTAATGTTTCAGTGCTGTCAGGTCGGTGGTGTCGGGTTACACTGCAGACTGCAGGGGTTCTTTATTAGTCAGATGACTCGACTCTGGCTTTTAGCAGTTCTGAAGAGGAGAAGAAGTGTCTAAAATATAAAGTCAAGAACCAGCTGCTTTCTGTCATTGTTCTCCTTGTTGTTCTACATTCCTTCACTGTCTTGTTTCTATTCAGTGTTTCACTTCACAATCTGCAGAAAAGAGCTCCTTCTACATGAGAAGAGAGAACAGGAACTCTTATGTGTGTTTTGGCCGGAGAGTCACAACAATCATACAACTTAAGTTTTCCGGGAAATTTCACAACACTTGGTCTCTGAACATGTTACGTGCCAGAGGACTGTGTGTGTGTGTGTGTGTGTGTGTGTGTGTGTGTGTGTGTGTTTCTGCCCCCCCTCCTTTCTGTTTCCTTCCCAGGTGCTAACATCTTGATTGGGATCCACCTGGAAAGATGATTTCCACCTTTGGAGCTGGCCAATCAGAGGTGGTGTGTTCCAGTTGAAAAAGGCTCATTGTCAGGATCACTGTCTGCCATCTTGTCCTCATTTTGTCTCTGTCTGTGAGACTTGTGTTTTGTGTGCTGTGACATGTAGATGAGATTTGTTAGTGCAATTTTGTGGTGGTGAGATTGGGGCGTTAGGGCATCACATAGATAATTTCTGTTAGACACACTAGGGTTATTGGTTGGTGCCTCACATGCATTTATTTCTAAACACTATTTGTAAATAAGTCAGGCCTTTTTTTTACAAGTTTGTTTGGTTATATACTAATTTAGTCACGCCTTGTTTTGTTTTACTAATTTCAATTATTTGGCACCACCACCTTGTCCCATTCCTCCCACCCTCTTGTGAACCTTATTTGCACCTTTTGGTCAACGCACTGTTAAATAAAACTGTTTTAATTTACACTTCTCTTTGACTCCTGCACCTTTGGTTGTTGTGTTGCTGTCTCTTATTATTTTTAAGAGGGGACGTAATAGAACAATTCAAGGCAAAAAAAAAACAAAAAAAACCTGCAGCTTTTCTCCTGCAGTAAAATGTGTAATTTCGTCATTTTGTTTGTGAATATTTGTGCACACTGGTCTGTCTGTGACTGACTGGAAATCTGACACTCAATGATTCAATGAGCCCAATTTTATTCTTGTATGATGATGTTAGTTCCTGTAGTAGCATTTCATTGCAGTGCGAGCATTTTGTTGAATTTCACTGGGGCGGGACTTCTCCACCAAATATTCCAGGGTTTTGGACCGAATATACTTTCTTGTTTGTATTGCTTTACTTAAACACTTTGACTATCTGAAATAGATTATTGATATCACCCTTTGGGAGCATTTTAAAACTGCAATTTTGCACTTTAATCACAATTTAGCTGCTGAAAAGAGCAAAAATTAACAATTAATTTCTGCAGGCAGTTTAAATGGGAGATAGTGAAATACAATTCTTTATTTTAAAAAATCTAAAATAGATTACCAGGTGATTTTATCCTATATGTACTACTTTTACTACTATTTTATTTTCAATTGATTTAATTATAATGATCTATCACCACTGCTAATAGTGTTTTTAAAAATCTTTATTATGATTATGGTTATAATATCAGTAGATGCTATATCGTTATAATCGCTTTCATGTATGTATATTTGCTGCATTGTATTATGACAGTGTGCTTTTATTATATATACTGCACAAATATTATATATAAGACTATATACTTTAAGGTTGTGTTTGTGTATATTGTACTTGCACTACACTACTGTTCCTTTTCGCACAAATATTTGCACAATTTGTTCATATAAGGTATGTTTTTTTAAACTGCCATCATCGTTTTTGTACTTCTTTTTCCATCTTATCTTATTTTATTCTGTTGTACATTAAAGTAGTGTAAAATTCTGCATAATTTGCATGACTGTAATGATCACAGGACATCTTTAACCTTCCAGATTCGCTCTGTATCAGCATCAGCACTCAGAGAAGCCAAAAAGAAGGAGTTGAGTTTTGTCCGTGTGTCCCTCCGTGCTGCACGCAGCCTTCTGTGCCTGAAGTGTATCTCCGCTGATGTGAGACGCCAACAAAGCCTCTATTGTGAGATTGTGTTACCGACTCCGTGAGAAAGCGGAGATGCTCCCTAAGTACGGTATCAGTGTCCGGCTTTATCACAGAGCCGGTCACTCCTTCTGTGGGAAATGTGAGTTCTTCAGGAACCTCAACAACAAAACCACACATTTAACACCCAGTGAGTGACTCTTTCACTACAAAACTGGTGTCATGCTCTTACTGATATATGAGGTCAGCTTGTGTTGCCATGGTGACCTTGTGTAGGTCATAATCAAGGTTAGCTTTGGCTCTTAGAGAAGATATTATCCATATTTATATTTAAACAACGTGTGAAAAGGAACCAGTCGTGGTACAGGTGAACCACTGCAGGAGCATTCTTTCCAACGACCAGCAGGGGGCGACTCCACTGAAGCAAAAAGAAGAACTTTTGTATGAAAGTCTGAGAAAATGACCCTACTTCTGACTTGATTTCTGACCTCAGTAAACATTCTCATAATGACTTTATGGTCTCAATCGTTAGTTTCAAGTCTTCTTCAAAACAGCATGATGCTCATTTAGCATATTACATTTTTATTATTTGGTTAGCTTATTATAACAGTTGTTGAGGACAGGCTGCAGAGAATGAGGTCATTTTAAAGTGAGAATGTGTAACTTTAGCTGGATAAAGGTTGTTGCGATTAGGAAACAGTAAATGATTTGAGCCTAGTGTAACAGTATTAAAGAAGAGTCAGTAAACTGTAATATCTGAGAAGTATCTGTTTGATTAATATCTATTTAAAGTTTGCCGATATTATCCACCACAAGAACAAATCAGACCAAGAAAGGCTGCAGCAGTAAAACCTCGACTGTATGAAGTTGAACAAGCAGCATTTTAATGCTTGTGAACTCTTCTGCATCTTTGTTTGTGAGAGGAATAATGTCTTGTCTCTCTCTCCTTTAAAAAAAAACAGGTTCAAAGTATTTGATTCATTGTTTCAACTGTCGAAAATAGTTGAAAAGTACATTTATTCCCCAATCACAATTTTCTAAAAGCCTAAAATGATGTCAAATAAATCAATCTACAATGATAAAACAGAGAAAAGGGCACTTTTTCAGCTATTCATAAATTATTAAAATAGTTGCTGATCAGTTTTCTGCAGTGGTAAAAGTAATAATAAGTAATAATACTACAGAAGAATGTTTCAACTAAAAGTCCTGCATTCACATTTTTACTAAAGTAAAAGTACAAAAGTATTGGCATCAAAATGTTCTTGCAAAGCACCAAAAGGAAAAGCAGCCAACTACATATTATATTATTCAATTATAATATCAATGCATGATTATGTTCATCACTTTAATGTTAGAGCTGGTAAATGTGGAGCTCATTTTTTTACTACTTGATCTGCTTGGAAGTTTGTGAATTTCTCCCAGGAATTAATAAAGTTTAAACTTAATCTTTAATATTACACTATAATTTAAAAATAAATACATTTTAGACCTCGATGTAGGTATAAAGTTCCAGATAAATACTAGTGGTAATTTTACTTGCTCCGACAGATTTCGGTGACTGATTAATGGACTTTGTGTCTTTACCTTGTCGATGAAGGTGGCGAAGCGGTTGTTGAGGCATTTGATCTGCTCCTTCTCGTGGGCTCGGCTCATGGACAGGTTGGGGTCGATCTCCAGGTTCAGGGGCGCCAGCAGGCTCTTGTTGACCGACAGGGACGCCAGCGGGGCCCCAAGGCCGTGGTGGTGCCCGTTGGTGCCCGCGTACAGAGAGCTGCTGCTCAGGGAGATGCCGCTGAAGCCTCCCTGGCCCGGGCCGAAGCCGCTCAGCCTCCTGGAGCCGCTGCTGCTCCGCATGGAGCTGCTGGAGCTGATTCGCTTGGTACGACTCAGGCTCATGGTGCAGACGGAGAGGATGGGACAAGAAGATGGAGATATCAAAGCAGAGAAGCAGGTGGAAAAGACTGTTTCCTCTCTTTCACAAACAGCTGGAAGAAGAGAAAACACTCTTTACAGTCAGTGAAGGTTAAAGAGGAGAAGCAGGTGAGTGTCAGATGTCTGACCACAGTGAGGACTCTCAGGTGTCCTGAGGTCTTTTAAACCTCTGCAGGGTGGAGTCACCAGAGAGCAGCAGTGTCAGGTGTCCAGTGTTACTGACTTTGAAAAGGAGATCTCACTAAGTTGCTAGGTGCAGGAAGAAGTGAGTAAACAGCCTGAAAAGATCAACATTTACGCTTCAAAATGAAACTTTTTATTCTCCAATCTTTAAACTTTACAGTCATTTCTTTCCTTTTTTTTGAACAAAGGAAGTCTGACCTTCTTACTTTCACTGTCCGGCCTCAGGCTGTTTCACCAGGTGAACTGAGCTGTTTTTGTGGTTTTATTTTAACCCTGAAAGCATCTCAGTGACGTCATAGTTTGATAAAGTCAGTTTAAACCTACAATGACTAATGTTTTGAAACAGAAACACACTGTAAACTCAATATTGCAACACCAAAGAGACACATATTTGATGGTTTGATGGAGTAATTCTGATAATTACATCCAATTCAGAATCTACACACTTTAAAAATATTTGCAGTTTCAGTGTTTGGACACAAGATGTCTCTGTCTCCTCTATAAAGTAAATTCTCTGCATGTGACGTCGACATCTCAAGTTTCAACATCACAAAATGTTACAAAAACAGTCACAAAAAGGAAAAAATATTCTTTTGAGCAGGTGGGTGACATGAACTTTGTTCTCAAACAACGGTTAAAAAATTATTTAATCATTAAAACTGTTACACAGAAATTAATTAAACATTACATTCAGCTTTTTGATGTTCAGATACATAAAGAAAACCCAGATACAGTTTCATTTCCTTGTTATCTTCAGGAGTTTTCTGATTGATGTAATTGGTTGTAACATAAAGAAGAAGCCATAAGCATTATGAGTAAATAAACAGTGATATAGTCTGTTTTATTAAGCTTTGCCATATCATGCAATCATGTTTTATTAAAAAAGGATTGTCGATGCCGTCCTCGGGACATCCTTCTTCTCCTTCTGATGCCTTGAAAAAGTCCTGAAAAACAAAAACAAAAAAGGAAACAGAGTTGAGACGGGCAAAGTTAATGATATCCTTCAACTTCTTATATTAGCATCCATCTTTAAAATCTCAAACATTTAGAGGAAGAGTCATAAAATACACTGTGGTATTATTGCTTTTAATTAAGACTGTTGCTCATTAGCAGTACAATTTTTAATTCTACAACACACGATTGCACATAGTTTATCAAGCTTGGTTTCTTTTTTTTTACACGGTGCAGGTGGAAGAATCAATACAGTGACCGTAGAACAAGCAAGAGAAAACAACATGTACCTATCTCCTCTCCTTCAGCTCCACCTCCACAGGGTAGTGATCGCTGACGGCTGCAGCCTGGAAGAAAATAGAAATGGCATGAATATTCTTGAAGTTCAACATGTTAGAGAAAATGATTTTTGTGAACTTTATTGTAGGCTGTAAAAGTCTTTGTATCAAAGGTTTCTAAGGGCACTTTCACAACCAAAAGTTAAGTCTGTTTTAATTGAACTTTGGTGCGGTTAAATCCTTGTTATGGTTCTTTTGGTTGCTTGTGAACGCTCCAATTGTATTCTGGTGCAGACCAAAACAACCGGTCCGAGACCACTTGCAGAGAGGGTCTCGGTCCGTTTCTGCTCTGACCAGACAAAATACAAAATGAACCAAATGTATCAATTTCACTCTGATTCGGACTAACCAAACTGACTTGGGTTGTGAAAGCGACCTTACTGATCAACATCTCCATGTCAGCAGTCTTACAGCGACAGCGGACAGCCTGAAGGTCGTCTTAAAGTCGAAAGGTTGAGCTGAGTTTGTCACGACAGCCCTCTTCATCTGATCTCCATACACAACAATCCTGCATGATGTCAAGAAAAATTATAGATGATAAATAGTATGACGTATCAAAGAGCCGTTCACCCTGAAAGGTTGAACGGCTAACACAAAGTTATCTGTTATCTCAGGACACTTCTGCATGTGATCCTCTGTCTCATTAACCAACCTGCCAATCCAATTGACCATTCGCAAAAGCTCCGCCGACCTTAGTTACTGTTGCTATGCCCGCCAAGCTTCCAGGACCGTCAGCAGCCGTGGAGCAGATAGGCGCTGTTTCAACAAGTGTTTTTGGAGTAATACCTCCACGAGGTAGGCTGCCCATTCACAAAATGCTACAAAGATTAATATAAAATAAGTTCATAATGGCCTGTTGGTACATTATGTTCAGCATTGATATATACAGTACAGGGCTGTACATTAACTGTTTTGTTTATAACACTGGTTCTTAACTAGTTAATATAGTGATCTTGGAGATATTAAGTTGGGAGTGGGCTCTCCCACACTGTTAAATCCACAGCCAGCAACACTCCTCTTATTTTTTGAGTTTTGGAAAAAGGGGAAAAACCAACTTCTCTCTCTAAACTCTGAGGGTACCTGATGTCTGACCGTTTCACCTTGTTGCTCAGAGCTCAAAGCATGACGGACCTCATAAACGGTTTCTAAGGCTATGATTGGACAGGAAGTGTTCGGGGGAGGAGGCCAATTGATTATAGATTTTTTTTACTTGCTCACACAATATTTTTAAAATAAACTAATGAAGCTTGTTAGATTAACTGAGGGACGCGACCAAGTGGAAGGGCTGCACATAAACCAGAAGGGAGAAAACTATTAACTTCCAAATTTTTATTGTTAGTGGTCAGATGTTCTGAGGCCTCAGTTAATATAAAAATACAAAACAAGATGTAAAGGTACCTGTCGTAGGTTCGGTCATTATTGTCACTTGTCGTGGTGTCGACATCATCATCTATCAGCCAATGGTAGGGAGGTTTCCCCAGTCTGATGTTTCCCCTCCGTGCCTCAGGAAAATAAGGTCCATCTGCATTAAAGTCTCCCAGAATCATGATGTTCTGCAGAAAAAAACCCTACATTTATGAAAACATTCCTTAACATCTCAATAAGTTGCAACCATCTCTCTCGCTCTCAGAACAACATCAACATTTCAACATCAAATAACTAATTAAAACCTCTACTCTGAGTTTTATGTTTGGCTCATGTCCCATCATAGACTGTGTATAAATAATGGACGTAGTCACCGTGACGTCACCCATTGATTTGTGGACTGCCCGTTGGAATCGTTACACTCGTCGCCATCTTGTTTCTGATACGGGGAGCAGACCATATCTAGACTGTGGAGGAGCGAGAGGGATCTGACGACACTGACTACATGCCTCTCTACACCTCAACCTGACTGAGAGAAGTCGCTGCTAATTCATGTTAGCATTAACTGGAGCATTAACTGGGATGTTCATTTTGGCTAGCAAAAAAAATAAAAACAAAATGTACGTTACTGACCTCAGAAAACTGAACAGCGACTCCTTGGAGTGTCTGTTAATCCAACCAAACGCTGAACAAGACATTGTCATTAAGTGAAAATACAGTGAAAGGGTCAAAGTTATGAGACCAAACCGGTTAACGTCCTTTTTTTCTATCTATATAACGTTATATAAACTTTATTGACACGTTGCCATGGATACGCATTGTTCTGCTTCTCTCCTGATGACGGCTCGCCTTGTCAGTGACCTGTCAATCAAAGGTAGCCACGCCCCAAATCATACAATTCTTTATCTTCTATTTTCTTCTAAATGGGGCCATTATTAGAACTACTAACATCAATTTGTCTTGGAGAAGATTTTTTTACTAGCGATTGAGACCATAGTGTTGTCCTAAGAAAAATTTAGGTAAAAAATCAAGTGAGAAGTTTTCTCATTTTGCACTGAAATGAATGGACAGAATTTTTTTGCAGCCAAACTTTTTGGAATGCAGCTTAAGGCACTTCCTGGTTTGCTTCCATGCTCAGACCCGGAGGTTGCCGCCTGTGTCCCATCCACTAATGGAGGGTGCAGGGCTTATATCCTATACTGCAGCCTGCCACCAGGGAACGCTGCAGGACTTTTGGCCTCACTAGTGTGGAGCTGTATAGACTGTGGAGCTGTCTGTAGCTTCATTTATTGGTTATGAAGCAGCGACTTGAGCAGCTGATTCATTTTTGTCCCCTTTAACTCTGTCCCTCCATCCCACATCCACCTGTTTCTCCATTTTGTCTCAGTAAGAGTGAGGAGTTTTTGTATTTCACTAAGTAACCATTTCATCAGTTACGCAAACCCATGAAATAATAATAATGATAAAATAAAAGTTATTAAAAGTAATTATTCTTTATATTAATTTCCAACCCACTTTAGTCTTCATTTTTCTTATCGCATCTTGGACCACATCATGCAGAGCGCTCAGCTCCGTCTCTGCGTCCTCCGGTTTGGTGTGGACCGGGATCAGCACCAGGTTCTGCACAACTGCAAGCACGAACACACACAGTTAGACACACACACACACACACACACACGCACACCTACCTGTATTTGGACAATTAAACTGCACAATAAACGGCTCTCTGACGAGCACGTCTACATTTCCTTCTTCCTCGTACTGGTATTGGTTGATGATTGTCGCCTCATCCTCTCTGAAACAAACAAACAAACACACACACACACACACACACACACACACACACACACACACACACACACACACACACACGGCATATCACTGCAATTGGATTTAAAATTGATCCTTTTTTTGTATAAATCCTAAAAATGTGCTTAATTGCATTATTTAATTAGAAGGACTTCTTTAAAACGAGCCTAATTAAAAACAGTATTTCAGTGACCGCTGTGGGGAGTTGTATGGCGTGTTTGGCGAAACAGCACCACCGTGTGGTCATTATTAGAAAGCACCTAAACAAATTCACAAGCTTTATGTGGATGTGATTATTTAAATAAAATATTTGTTTTTTTATATTCCCAATGTGTTTGAGACACACATGTAAATTATGATCAAATGATTGATTTTAAATGGGTAAAAAAAATTCAAAACGTTGTGCAATTCATCCATTTAGATGAAGATCCTCTTCTTTAAAATATTAGAGGTTTATGGGTTGTGGTTCCTTTTTGTTGGATGTTTGTGAGACTTACCAGTTAGCAGAAAACGTACAACTGTACTTTTTCACCGCAGTGAATTATTCACGTTATACCTGTAGAAGAAGACAAACTGCTCCCTGTAGGTGCCTCGTCCCAGAGACTCACTGCATATCATGCTGTACTGATTGTTTCTGTTCGGTCTGTCAGAACACAGAATTCATGTGTTTAACACTGTAGTTGGCCTGTCTTATTGGATTTAAAATGCTCCTCATAGGCTGGTTAAATGAGCTTTCAGGGTCCTAAATGGCTGCAGAACAGAGACAAAAAGCTGGCATTCACTTTGTTTAATGTTCCAGAGGAATCACTGTTTGTGTTCATGTTTCACCTGAAGTCGTTGAGTTCTTCGAGGAACATTTCCATGGCCTCGCCGCTCTGATCCACCACCTCCAACATCACCACCACACTGTACCTAGACACAATCTGCATAAACACAGCACACACTAGTCAGAAAATAAATTTCTGTCTGAGAAATCTACTTTGAACCAAACACAAGTTAATAAAAGAAGACTTAACAGAAAGTAGAAGGGATTACACAAAGTTTAAAACACTAAACAGGGGTCTTTTTTCTGTGATGATGATACTTTCTGACTCATGTCTGAGCTACAAAATAAAGTGCTTTCATTATATTGTCATCACGAAGAAATCATTTTTTTTTTTTTACCTTAATCAGATTTTTCAGCACATCTGGGTTGTTGATTTTTGCCCGTCCCAGCCTCTTAACATTGAACGCTGCGATAAGCATTCTGACTATTAAAAAAAAATCACCAAAAAACGTGGAAAGAAGAAGAGTGAAATTAGACATCAGATGAAAAAGTGGAAGTGAAACCAGCGTATGCATCAGTTCTCTAAATTATTCATTCTCTTGTCATTTTCAAATGATACAGTCATGGAAAAAAATATTAGACCAACCTTGTTTTCTCTAATATATTGTTCATTTTAATGCCTGGTACAAATAAAGGTACATTTGTTTGGACAAATATAATGATAACAACAAAAATAGCTCATACGAGTTTATTTAAGAGCTGATATCTAGACATTTTCCATGGTTTTCGTGATGATGATTTTGGTTATTATCAAGAAAACAATGGAAAATGTCTAGATATCAGCTCTTAAATAAACTTGTTTGAGCTATTTTTGTTGTTATCATTATATTTGTCCAAACAAATGTACCTTTGGCATTAAAATGAACAAGAAATTGAAGAAAAAGGGTTTTCCATGACTGTATATTTACATATGCACAAGAAGTGGAAATTTAATTCTCCCACTTTTCCCAGATTCCCCAAAATATTTGCACCATTCAGAAAAGAAATCATTCAAATCTTTATACCCGAAAGGCAGAAAACTGTGAAAGTGTTCAGACTAAAATTCACCTCGAATGTGGATAAACTCAGATTCATTAAATCAGCATCCAGCTTTAAATCACTTCTGAAAACTATGGTAGTGGTTGGCACAGCTGCCTCACAGCCAGAGGGTCTGTGGTTTCCAAACAGAAGAACTGCACACAACCAGAAACCACAGACCTCTGACTGTGAGGCTGCAGCACGCAGCACCACATCAACATGTCGCCCTGATCAGGGCTTACATGACTTTGTATATTTCCACTTCCCAATATCCACAAAAATACCACAAAATAAAGTTAAAATGTTACCATCTGCACACACATATTCATGCATGTGTAGTGAACATATCTATAACACATCTGTTCAGGTAAATGCACATCTGAGCATCTTCCCTCCAAAAAACTTCCCTCCAAATCACACAAGAGAAAAATGATATGCAACATAAAATAAACCGCTGAAAAACAACTCAAGTACTGTTTTTTTAAAAATAGCTATTTATAGCTGAGAAGAAGGAAACTCACCGGTCAGTTTGAGATAAGTTGAATCAAATCAGAGAGAAGTTGTTTCTATTTCTTTCTTCAATCAGACTCCACTGAGAGTTTCTGCAGAAAAAACACCTAAATCCTCTGACTGAAAGACGTTTGACAGTCAGCTTAACGTGTTCAGTGATTTATACCAAAATAGGCGGGAGTAGTCATAACTGCTCCTCCTTGCAGGATTTACAGGAAACAGGAAGTTTCTCGCTGGATGTTTGAGATGAATGAAGTGACCTTCTTCTCTCTTTGTGCATTGTTTGATCACTGGGACTCCCCAGTGAGATAAATAATGCAACAAATAGATCTGAATCATTAGACAGATTGAAACAGGTTCTAACAGTTTTGTTACAGTTGTTTGTAATAACAGTGTTTAAATGTCGAGCAGAGTACTGACTACTAGTGTCAGTTCACTCTGAACCACATGCTGCTAAGACCAAATATTATTGTTTTTGATACATGAGGAATACTTAACACTGCAGCAGCAAGTAGTAGTTTTATTGGATTAGCTTTTGACTTACTGATAAATGAATGTGAAAGCAGCATTTTACTGTTGTAGACGTTCTAGTCGGAACTCATTTATACCCTTTTGGGTGACAAAAAAAACCATCATATTTTACAAGCTCACCAGATGTTTCTATGTAAAAACTGTCAGAGTGAAAACTAAAATTGTTCCCTCTGAGATGTAAGTGGAGGAAAAAAGGCCTGTTAAAATAATAACAAAATGGACTTAATGGGTTTGATATCTGGACATGTAGCAGGATAATGTTAAAATTCATCCACAAGGCCAAACAAATGATAACGATGTCATAAAAAATGCCATTTTTGTTTCAGTGTGTTCAGAAGACACGTGTCCTGTGTCTATTGGGTCCAATATTTACTTTGATGACTAAAGACTCGGGTAAAATAATGTGTGCTGACTTTCATTTCTCCCGTTGGAATCGATAGAAAAATAATTAAAATACAATTGGCACATATGGAAATAACTCACAATAATAAAATGTGGTCTGTTCTTAAATGCACCACCTCCATTCTAGGCTATTTCATGTAAGAAAAAATAATTAAAAAACAATGTATAATTGTCACTAAGAAGCCAGCTGTTCCTGTGTTTTTGGCTTGGTCTCCTGAAGACACAGATGTAGGATCTGACCGCTCAGTGAACCGTCTCTCTTTTGCATTTAGTTTCAAAATAAGAGTGCACTATAATTCTGATGAATTAAGGCAGGTTCTGTATTTAAACCCTGTTGATCTTGACCACTACCCTCTCTCTTCACTAAATAAATGAGAAAGTTGAAGATGCATTTCTTTCTCCGAGTTTTTTCACTGTGAGAACACAACAATTTGTTTTCAGTCGGGGCAGTTTTGCACTAAATACATGAGATATAATGAAGGAATCAGTTTTATAGTTGCAGATGGGGGATTTCCTGCTCCTTCCCATGATGCTGGGATCATTTCAGGTGGTGGTAAAGTTTGTTCTTGGCTGGAATGTTTCAGGTGGAGGAGGTGTTAACCATTTATGTACATGTGGAAATTCTAAACAGTTCATGATTAAATATTATCTGTTATGCAGAAATTAATTCAACATTACATTCAGGTTTCATAAACATCAAAAGCTTTTTAATCTTCAAATGCATAAACAAATTCCAGATGGATAGATAGTGTTATAGATATATAAAAAAAGCTGTCCCTGTGTAAACAATATAACCATAATTCTCTGATGACATTTAAAGCTGGTTTCTGTGATGGTGGAGGATTTTTTTTAAAAACCTCGATTCCTGTCCAGATCAATAAAAGTGACAGATTATCACAAAAGTATTTACGTCTGTCTGTTATTTGTTATAACGTGGTCTCTTGGCTGGCGTCTCTGATGACGACTCTCTCTTCCTTTTTCCTCCTATATTCTTCTTCTTCTGCGGTGGAGCCAGCTCTGCCTTCTTCCTATTCTTCTTCTGTGGTCCTGTTGGAGTTCATTTTTACATGGTGTGAATAAAAAACTTTGAATTTATCTTTTAAACATCAAAACTCGTTCTTTGTGAGTCTAATATTCGATGAACCAGTTTTATTGTTTCTGCTGACTCTTCACTCCTCCGGCCTGCAGGGGGCGCAACTCTTCAGCAGCTGCTTCAGTTACAGACCAAACACACAGAACTTCATGCTTTTAATTTAGCATTCATGTTTACTCATGTTGTTTGCATGTGATGCACCAATTTAAACAACATCACCATTATTTTCCTTCATCAAACATGGCAGAATTAAGCTGTTTAATGCAGTTTTTAACCTGCTGTTTAAATTCTAGATATGTAGGAAAACCAAACGATGTCATGCCTGGATTAATAATCCGGAGGTGCACAAAACTCAAAGAGTTTCATCACCTTCTCCAGGAACTGTGTCTGGATGACTGTTGCTGGTACAGCACCAATACATCAGTGTGAAGTCGTGATTTAATGTCATTAAACTGATCAAAAGCATGCTGCATTAACTACATCATGATGTAAAAAGTCTGAATTAATGCTTCGTCAGGTCTGTCTGCAAGATGACCAACAAACAATGTTTAAAATGCTTGTTTTCTGAATGGAGTCTGGTTCTATCAGAGGTGTGCTCTGCAAAAGCTTCTCAACTCTATTATAACCCTTTTTTGACCAGAGCCGGTTCCAGGCCAATGCTCGTGCTGGTTCGCAGTTGGTTCAGCTTGTGAACCAGCTCTGAACATGTTTGCATTTCCACAGGCTCTAGAGCCACGTCATTAAGTCACTGTTAACGTCTGTATATGTCTTCGCCCTCTCTACAAGCATAACAACAACTGACTACATGTCTCTACAACACATCTGTGCAGCTCATCTTGATAACTGTGGGCGCCGAATACATTCTTATTAACACTGAACGTAAGATGTTAATGTTGGATTTTGCTGTAAACTAACACTATCCCACTCAAGTTAGCACACTAGCGATTGCCCGCTAATGTTAGCACGCTAGTTCGCCCGTATCAATCACATTGCAGTTTAACAAATCAAATAAATGAATGATGCCCGACACGTTTTAGTTGGTCTCTTTCAATGGCACCGAGTTGGTCTTGTTGGTCAGATAACCCCGTCCCCAGCCCCTGAAGTAGCGGTTTGCGGTTCAAGACCAGCAAAGAGTTGGTGCTGCTGTGGAGCCGGCTCTTTGGTGGCGGAATACCAAAGAACGGTTCACAATTGGGCACTGGCCGGGAACCGGCTCTGGTCGGAAAAGGGTATATGTAAGCTTTTCTTGTCAAAGATTGGAGTATAATTGAAATGTGGTCAGAATGTGAGATTTATGAAGCATCTAATCTTTCATTAAACAGTTTCAGTCTGATCCAAAATGGTCCGAGGTGAAATCAAAACATAAACATACTATAAACAGAATAACAAGTTACCATTCTTTGGAGTTCGTCTATTGGTGGATGTTGTCTTTGTGGTTCGGTGCAGAGCCGCCTGCTTCCGTCTCTGTGATTTCTGATTGGTCTTCAGCTCCACCTCCACAGGGTAGTGGTCGCTGATACTCTGAGTCTGGGACAGAAAAATAAAGTTTATAAAGTGACAATAATGAGTTTATAATACAACAAACTGTCACTGAATCTCACTTCTTCATCTGTCAGGTTGAACTCTCTCTGGAAGTTGAAGGCTTTGGCCGAGCCGGGGACGACGGCATCCAGCACTAGCTTCCCGTACACCACGATCCTGTTGGCAGATAATTAATCAGAATCCTCAATAAAAACGAGGAACTGAGAAATCTTGTGAGGAAACAGCACAGAGACGTGTGTTACCTGTCGTAGGTGTGGTCGTTACAGTTACTGGTCGTCGTGTCGACATCATCATCTATCAGCCAATGATACGGAGCGGAGGAGATACGGAGCTTCTTCTTCTTCTTCTGGGAGAGATAACATCCATCTGCATTAAAGTCCCCCAAAATCATGATTTTCTGCAACAGAAATAAGAACAAAAGGCCTGTCATAACAATTACATTCTGGACTTATGGTATGATATGTGGACACGAGCAGGATAAGAGTGTCTGACCTTGATATCTTACAATTACACTAACATTACACAGCAAAAAGTACAAATGGTAAAGTGGTATGAAAAGAAAAAGATTGCACTTGAGTAAATGTTCTTAGTTACTGATTACATCATTACAACATTAAGATGCTGAAAAGTTTCATGAAACCAGGAGCTAAAAATCTTTCTTCTTTGAATATCATGAAAATGTTGTAAATGTTAGTCAAAAGAAAATTTAGAGTTAGGAAGATAACAACTGTCCTGCGATATTTAAATTAAAAGGCACTCTGATAAACTGTGACACCTACAGTAGTTTTCCAATTCTTCTGCACAGCGACGACCACGTCGTGCAGCTCGTCCAGCTCCTTCTTGGTGTCCCTTGGTTTGGTGTGGACCGGGATCAGAACCAGGTCTTTCACCACTGGAACGCGCAGAAATAAGTCTCAGCATTCAGACAAATAAAGTCCCCACAGAGTTTAAAACATGAAGTAACGTACGTACGCGTGGAAGGACAGCTGAAGTGGAGGAGTAACGGCTCTCTGGCAAAGGCGTCCTCGTCTCCAACCTGATTATCTTCATACTGATGAGATTTTTTCAGCGTCACATCTCCCTCTCTGACACACAAGGAGTAATCAGATTACTTTACTGCACTAAAAATATGTTGTTAAATCTCAACCTGAAAAGCAACTAAAACTGTCAGCTAAATGTGGAGGAGTAAAACTACAATATTTACCTCTAAAATGTAGAGGAAGTATAAAGTTACATAAAATGTAAGCACCTCAAAATTGAGTAAATTTACATATATACATTATAGTTATATTCCAGCACCTGCATCACAATCAATGTTAAAGCTTTATTTCAGAGCTTTCCCACCTGTAGAAACAAACAAAGCGCTCCTTGTAGGAGCTTCGTCCCAGCTCACTGCTGGAGATCATGGAGTAAGGACGGTTTCTGTTGGAGCTGAGGGAAACAGAAACACATATAAGAGTGAAGCTGTATACACTTTGTGTGTTTCAAATGCAGCATATTTCTCAAACGCCTTAAAATGGCTCGTTGGGGTTCTGAGGGTTAAAGTGCAGAACTCACCTGTCCTTGTTGAGCTCTTTCTCTAACTTTTTGATGGCCCTTCTGTTCTTATCCACCACCTCCAGTATCACCACCACACTGTACCGAGACATTATCTGCAAGAAAAAGGCAATATTTCTAAAACTGCAAAAAGTTTTCCTTTCTTTATTATTAGTTTTTACATTAGATTAAAGAATGCTTTAGATGCCTCTTTGACTCTGCCTGTGCTGCATGGTACAGTGGACTTTACCAAAAGCTTAAAAACAAAAAGGTGGTGCAGATTATTAGATACATGTTCAGTGCTCCTCCCAGGACACTTATTTGACCAGCAGGAATGAAACAAGTTGAATTATTACTTGTTGAAGATCGAGTTAAACAACCTAAACTTAACCATATGTTTGATATAATTAAAATAATATTAATATTATGTCCTGCAGTGTTTTTCTTGTCTAAAGTCAAACAACCTGCTGCAGCCACACAAAGTCACTTTTTTAAAACAAAAGTTAAGGAGGTTTGTAAAGGAGGAGCTTGAATTATGGCGTAGAGGTTTAAAGGGGATAAATATATGTTACGTGTTGTTTGTCACCATAGATTTGTACAGAGGCCTCTGTTGTCTGTTTATATATATGTCTTTATTTGTTGTTTCCACAAGGTCCACTTTGCAAACAAATGTTTTTTGTAATGCTTTTAAGTGATATCCTCGGGGATTTTGTAATATGATACTCTTTGACAGAAAGAAGAACAGATTAAACAAGGATTAAGACACTAAACAGAGGTTGAGTTTCTGTGATGATCATGCAATCTGACATATTGTCTAAACTACAAAATAAACTCCTTTTCATATATTTCTACAGTGTATGAGTGTCACAAAGAAATAAAATTCAATGTATCATTTATTTACCTTAATAAGATATCTCAGGACATGCGGTCTGTTAACTTTAGTCAATCCCAGTCTCTTGACATTGAACGCTGCGATAATCATTCTGACTATAAAAACAAAGCTCACAGTGTAAAGAAAAAGAGAAATTAGACAGCAGAAAAAAACACATCTGACC
Organism: Centropristis striata; assembly: GCF_030273125.1. Lineage (NCBI taxonomy): Eukaryota > Metazoa > Chordata > Actinopteri > Perciformes > Serranidae > Centropristis > Centropristis striata. The sequence continues at coordinate 32,814,041 of NC_081519.1, forward strand.
ACCTGACAGTCAGAAACTGCACCTGAAATAAATCAGACAGTACTTCAGGTATTGTGGATGAAGTGAAGACTCATTAAATCAGTATCCTCATTCAAATCACTTCTGAGAAGATGTTTTTACAAATATATTATTATAGCTTTAATTAATTTGGGTAATTTGTTCTTGTGTGTATTAATGTGTAACAGCAGACTGTGTGTGTGTGTGTGTGTGTGTGTGTGTGTGTGTGTGTGTGTGTGTGTGTGTGTGTGTAAAAAAAAATGGGACAGACAACAAGTCACATCTCTCATTCATTCCTATGGGAAATATAGAGTAGAATAAGAAACCAGGCAAGACTAAGCACTATATCAACATGTTACATGACTTTGTACATTTCCACTTCACAATATCCACAAAAATAGTTATTTGTTACCATCTGCACACACACACGTTCATGCATGTGAAGTAAACATATCTATAACACATCTGTTCAGATAAATGCACATCTGAGCATCTTCCCTCCAAAAAACTTCCCTCCAAATCACACAAGACAAAAATGATGCGCAACACAAAATAAACCGCTGAAAAACAACTCAAGTACTGTTTTTTTTAAATTAGCTTTTTATAGCTGTGAAGAAGGAAACTCACCGGTCAGTTTGAGATAAGTTGAATCAAATCAGAGAGAAGTTGTTTCTGCTCTGGCAATCAGACTAACACACAGGAAGTTTCTCTACCCGCCAAACAAATTCACACAAACATCTGCCAAAAAGAGTTGATAAAGGAATAAATCCTGTCCTGCTTGAACTGTAAGCAGCAGGGGAAAATAACTGATAGAAAAACTATTTGGGGTACCTCTACTTCAAGTATTGAAGCTTTTTCACAGGCTTCACTACATCGCACAGTGAAAGTTTTTACTTTAGTTTTTTAGCCTATGAAATATAACCTTTCCTAATAATGATAATAATAATAATAATAATAATAATAATAATAATAGTAATAATAATAATAATAATAATAATAATAATAATAATAATACACTGTGGTTCTATAACTCATCTGTTCAGGTAAATACACATCTGATCATCTTCCCTTTAAATAAACTGCAGAAAATCACTTTAAATGCTGTTTCTTTTTTAATGGCTGAAAAGAAGGAAACTCACCGGTCAGTTTGAGATGAGTTGAATCAAATCAGTGAGAAGTTGTTTCTGCTCCGGCAGTCAGACTCCACTGAGAGTTTCTGCAGAAAAAACCCCACCTGAATCCTCTGACTGACACACAGGAAGATTCTACACCCTCCACCTCATTCACACAAATATCAAACAAAAAGAGTTGATAAAGGAATAAATCCTGTCCTGCCTGAAGCAGCAGGGGGAAAAAACTGATAGAAAATAATTTGGGGTACCCCTACTCCAAGTATTGAAGCTTTTTCACATCACACAGTGAAATGATGTAGTTTTTACTTTAGTTTGTCAGCCTGTGAAATATAACCTGTCATAACAATATTAATAGACAGTGTTGGGAAAAAGTATTCAGATCCCTCACTTAAGTAAAAGTACTCATAACACACTGTGAAATGACTCCACTACAGTAAAAGTCCTGCATTCAAAACTGAAGTAAAATTACAAAAGTATCAAAATGTAGTTTTATTTTTTATTCTAAATATATTATTAGATTATTTGTACGATGCATTTATGTAAGCAGCATTTTAATTTTGTAAAGATAGGGCTCATTTTAACTACTTAATATACTGTATATTATTTTGAAAAATATAATTTTAAATTGATCATGTTTTTTATGAAAGCTAAATGTAGTAAAAAGTTCTATATTTACCTCTAAATGTGGAAAAGTAGAAGTATTGTTGTTGACTTGATTTCCCAGAGCTGAAGAACGTCTGACAGTCAGCTTCAAGAAGTCAGTGAATTATATATTAAAAAATTGGCGGGAGGAAGTGGTCATTACTTGAAAAAAACTTGGCTCGTCCTCTGGTTACATTTGCATGATCATACAGGAAAACAGGAAGTTTCTCTCTGGATGTTTGAGATGAATGAAGTGACCTTCTTCTCTCTTTGTGCATTGTTTGATCACTGGGACTCCTCAGTGAGATAAACAATGCAACACATGAATCTGAATCATTGGATCAAACATTGAAAGATAGAATAACAGAGTGCTGACGACTAGTGTCAGTTCACTCTGAATTCATGCTAGAAAGACAAAACCAAATATTATTGTTCCATGAGGAAAACTTCATCATAATAACCATATTTTACAAGCTCACCAAATGTTTGCATGTAAAATGTTCATCTATAAAGCTGCAGAATCAGTTAGTGGAGAGAAACTACATTTTCTCCTTCTGAGATGTAACTGAAGGAAGATAGGCCTGTCAGATTGATTACAATATAGACTTAGTAAATGATAATAACATATTAGAATGATAATAATGTCAGCAACACTTTATCCAACATGATATTTGACAAACAGCAGGTTTAACCCACTATTATAAGACCTATATAAGACTATTAGAAGCATGTTTTCACAGAGAACAGAAATAAAATATCATTCCTGCTCTCTGCCTTTCTTTATTAAGGATATATTAATATTTTTTTGACATTCCTGTGTGAATAATCTTAAGAATTAGAAGCTCATTGCTCTTTGAAAGGTTGTACTTGCATTATAATCCTATTATATCATATCAGAGACGTAAAATGGTTCTAAAATGATAATATCACATTAATTTCTGGGACAATACACCTTATAACAAAAATAGTTTTCATGACAGGCCTGGAAGAAGTGAAGTACAGTCTCTGCCTCCAGCCTCTGAAGCTGACCTCCTCAGGACGTGTTTGGTGTCTGACAGTCTCCGCTGCTGCCGAGTTCCACTCATCACGTTTTCCGGAGGTGAAACAAAACAAGTGACTCACTTCCTCAGTGACCACTCTTAATGTTTCCTGACTTGACATCAAACTAAACATGAACAGACTGCATGGAAATACCACTTTACTCGATCTCTACAGTGGATTATTTGACTGCTGCACAGGTAAAAATGTTGCATTATGTAGTGAAATAAAAAGCTGTGGTCACAGAGCCAGCTTCAGAGTTATCCAGATATTAGGATTAAGTTTTTAGTCTTTAGTCTTTGTTTTTCTTGGGTAAATGTATAACAAGACATCGTTTTAGAATCTGTGGGGAAAAAAGGAAATAAACTCAACTAAAAGATTTAAAACTTTACTGATCTTTGGCATAATTTATAATTTATATATGTATATCTGTGAAGCAGATAAAACGAGATCAACCTTCACTAGCTGCAACATTAAATTGATCAACTCATGAATACAATAATTATGATTAATTATAATTTTGACTGGACTTTAACTTGCAATAGAGTATTTTATAAAGAGTGGTTTTACTATTTTAACTTAAAAATCTGAGTATTTCTCTTCTGTTGCACATACAAACATTTTGAAAATGTGGAAACACTGTAAGGCTACACTAAAAAAAGGGCACCTGTAAAAATGCAGGAACGTGATTTATGTGCATGCTGGGACAACAAGCCTTTGTCATGCTATGATGCTAAAAAAGAGAAGTTACAGTGTGAATGGTGTTTTATCATTAGAGTACAACACAATTGCTGTAAATACTTTATTTTTTCCCTCTGAGCAAGATGAAATGTCTCATAAGGTTTTCCAACCAGCTGCAAAAAAAAAAACGGGTCTGGTGTTCAGAATCTGAATTTCTTGGGTTCTTTGAAGCTGGTTTAAAGCTGGAACTGTTGACAGAGTAACCTGCTCTGATACAGGATGAAATGTTCAACACAACAGTTTTAGAAACTGTAAGGGGGGAAAAAAATGAAACAAACTTAACTAAAAGAATAAATAACTTGATTGATGATTCATAAGCTATCTTAGCAATTAACCATTGTTGTTGATGTTCTTTATGTTAATTACTGTAATTATTAAATGTAATTAACTTGTGGTAAGGCGATCTAGTTGCTGAGACAGACAGCTCTGGTACAAAGTTAATTTTCTCCTGATTTGTTCATCAGAATGTGAATGTAAATGCCTTTATTGTGTCAGAATGTTCAGAAGACGTGTGTCCTGTGTTGGATAATATCAGATCATCTCTGGGACTAAAGACTTGATCATAATGTGAGCTGACTTTCATTTCTCCTGTTGGAATCAACAGACCTGCTGCTGGTGTCCTGAAGACACAGAAACAGGATCTGACTGCTCAGGATCAACAAATTAATCCTCAAACTGCTTCAGAGAACCAAAACAGCTCGATGAAAAAACAAAAGGACATTCTTTTAACATTATAGTTATTTAATTACATCAAATATGAAAAACACATCCATGGTTTTCTGATCTCACAACTGAAAGAAAACATTCAAAAAATGTTTACAGGTTTGCCTCCTTCATTTTAATCAGGCTGTTGTAGAAATGTAGCAGCTGATTAATTAAGGCAGGTTCTGGATTTAAACACCGGTCACAACCAGCCTCTCTTCAACAGGTCACTAGATAAATCACTTATGTACTTGTTTTTTTATTAAATTTATCAGCTGAAGTTGAGGACGAGTGTCTCAGAGTCAGATCGTTTCTCTTTCTGATTTGTTTTTGCACCAAATACATGAGATATAATGAAGGAACCAGTTTTATAGTTGCGGATGAGGGATTTCCTGCTGCTCCCGCAGGATGCTGGGATCATTTCAGGTGGTGGTAGAGTTTGTTCTCCGCTGGTTGGAGGTGGAATGTTTCAGATGGAGGGCGGAGGAGGCGTAAAGTATTTATGTACATGTGGGAACTCTAAACGGTGGAGTGCATCTGATCAAATATGTTACGGTTATTATCAGTCATCTTTGCATTTGCAGAAATTCTTCATCTTTCACTTTTGAAGGTTTCCATATTTCTTTGGGAACATTTATCCCCCCAAAAAACTGCACAGCTGAACTCTGAATGTGTGACGAATAATGTCATTACCAAAACATTTCAAAAGTAGCTCATTGGGCGTGGACAATATTTAGTTTGCTGAAATGTCCAGCATGTTTATTAACGCTTAATTCATCTCTAAAGAGTGGGGTCATCCTTGCAGATTCAGGGGTCATTGTTATATCTATGTATGTGTGTGTCACTGCTCGTTCTGCTGCGTGTCTGTGATGGTGGAAACGGCGCCCTGGCCCTTGCTGACGTCACTGATGCACGCCCACTGACCGTCCATCGACTCCTTCCACAGTGTCACCTGCACAACAAAAACATGTTGATTTTAAAATCTATACACAAACATGGATTTTGACTCCGGTTAACATTGCAAGATATAAAGTATTTATAAATCTATAAGTCATGCAGCTCTATGGAATCAGCACAATCATAGCTAGAAATCAGAAAAAAATGCAAATTTCTTTCAGTCTCTAGTGTCATGGAAAAAATGTCTCCACATGCTATACATATTGAACTATTTATATTGTTAAGGACATGGAAAAAAACAGTAGTTTCCTTTTATGATATGGCATATTTTTGGCGATTTTTAAAAGAAAACATACTTTTCAAATGTGCCCGCGGGTTTTGGGGTTCAGAGGGTTAATATTGACACTGATTTTAGAGGGAAAACTCACTTATAACCGAAATGACAGTCAAAATTGTGAATTATTGAGCTGAACTGAAAATGGACTTTTTCTAAGTGGATTAAGTACTGATTTCAGAAGGCTAATTTACATTAATGAGCATTATTATGTTAGTATTTAACAGTTTTAGATATTATAATCATGATACAAACTTAAAGAATAAAATAAAATAAGCAACTAACAGCATTTCTAAATAACCCCAAGACTCGTTTTCTGCATCATGTTTTGGGTGAATAAAGTTTTCATATTGGTGCATATCGAACAAAATAATAATGCTTCATCAGTCAGGCTCAGTCTGTAATTCTTTTTATACTCTACCTTGTTGTCTCCTCCAGAAACAGCCAGTATATTCCCAGTGATGGACCAGCTCACGTGCCAAACAACATCATTGAACTTGTGCAGCAGTTTGGCCGTCCAGGTGTTTCCTGCGGGGTCGTCACACGTCCAGATGAACACACGTCCGTCCTGGAAGACACGAGACACAAAATGTTAACTTCACTAGTCACTCTTTGTTTTTATCAGCTGCATAGAAAACATTTTCCAATCTGAGGTCATTTCAAATCAATATACTTTGCTTTTCTAACAGTGGAGATGAAGCTTAATGTAGTTTTTTGATGAGAGAAATTCTGTGGTTCGTTTTCTTCAGCTTCACCTTCAGAGAAATAACTAAACTGGACGTGACCTCTGGCTCCACCTGGTGGTTCCAATGACTGACTCATGAAAGCTGAATTTTGTGTTTCTGACTTTGACTGTTTAGGCAGTGATTCCCTTAAACATTTACCGGACAGAAAAAAGTTCCTAAATGAACATGAAACATATAAGATCCCTTGATTTAGAAGAAGTCTGACCTGAGAGCAGCTGGCGATGGTGCTGGTGGGGAGACCAATAGAAGGAGCCCAGCCGACGTCTCTCACCCAATCACTGTGAGCCTCCAGCTTCTGGTCCTCCTTCCACTGACCGTCCTCCTCTCTGCAGGCAGGAAGGGACAGTTAAGTTTAAAGTGTTAGAGAGGCAGTTGCTCGCAATAAAAAACCTTCAATCTCAGGCTCCAACAATGCTCATTAAATATTTAATCATTGTTTTCATTCATATAGTGCTTGCAGTACAAGGTGCACATAAAAATGACATTGGAAAGGAAGAAAACATGAGAATCTAAGAAATAAAATAGCACAGAGGTTTAAAAAGAATCTGAGAATGAACGATTAAACAGTTAGATCCTTTGGCAATTATTTTACAAAAAAGAGTTATCCATGATTTAATACTGCAGCTACAATCTTGTCTGAGGTTTGAAACAAATAGGGGCCAAAATCAATGCATCAGAATTAAAGATATTGCCTTTTTTAGTCAACGCATTCATCTTTCTTTTGCAGAATCTGCTGCCTACATGACCCATAATGCAACTCCACTACAAATAAGGCTTTTGTCACATATGCAGAAGTACTTTTCAAGACCAATAAACAGACTTTAATGTAAAAAAATTGGGTCAGCTCCTTGAGTGCCAAACTCAAACCTCAAGCCATTTTTTCCTATAAACGTCTTAATGTTTGTACTTAAAAAACATTTCAGATCCACCATGTTTCAGGTGCTACCAACCAAGCTTCTCTAACTTATCTAAATATATATTTTAATATCTAATGCCAAGTAAAAAAGTGTGGGTGACTCTGCTTTACAAAGGCCAACACTTTCTATTTATCTGCAGTCAGGAAAATAATGAATGTTATACATGTTGTATTATATCCCTATATTTAAACTTCTGTGCTAGATTCTTATTTTTTGCTATATTGCATGTTTGCTGTTTACATGTATTGAATGAGCACTGTTTGAGGGAGTGGAAGATTTTCATTACCAACAACTAAATAATTTGAAACTTGAAGAGTGACTACATGGAGAAACACTAATGCCATTAATGACAATAACTCACTTCCAGAGTTTGACCAGGTTGTCGCAGCCGCCGGAGACGAAGCGTTTGACGTAGTTTGGTTTCTGACCCGACGGCTGATCGATGAGGCTGCCGGGAACGACAGCAGGAGCCCAACTCACTGCGTTACAGCCGATCTGCAGAGTTAATAAACAGACACATGAAACATAAGGTGACAGTCATAGGCCCAGCAAGGTTGTGTTTGCTTTTTCTTGTGTGTGTGTGTGTGTGTGTGTGTGTGTGTGTGTGTGTGTGTGTGTGTGTGTGTGTTTGCTTTTGTTACAGAGATGGTGACGGTTTTAAAAAATGATCCTGATTATTATAATTTTTCAATTTGTATCGCTTTATTGTTTTTTCTGTTATTGCTGTCAATGTAAGGGCACTTGGTTGTTAAATGTTCAGTAAAAAGCCATGTATAAATAAAAACAAATCTTCAAATCAGCACAAACAAAAGACAACTAGCGTGACGTGCAGAGTGGAGATTTATAACATTCTCAAAAGCATATAATGTTATCCATGAATGGAAAATAAACAGAATATCAGCTCTGCAGTGTTTAGAAGTGTACTTCAAACTCACAGTGTGTGCGTTGCTGATCTTCTTAACGTCCCACTGTTGATCTCCAGTGAAAGTGAGAAGAGAAATGGCTCCATCAGAGCTGCCGCAGGCCAGGATCAGACCAAAGTCATAGGGACCCCAGCAGACTGAGTTCACTGCAGACACATAAAATAAGATTTAAAAGCACAACCTGAAACACTCTGCTCTGCAGCTGCAACAAAAAACACTGCAGCTTGAAAGGGATTTTAATGGAGGCAGGAACACAACAACTTTAAAATAAACTACTTGTCCAACGTTATTTCCCCTGGATAGACAGTGGAGCTGCTGACCTGACGACTCATGTCCGCAGTATTCGTGCATCTTGTCCCAGGATCCATTCTCCTCCTTCCAGATGATGACTTTACGGTCGTAGGAACACGAAGCCAGAATGTTGCCGAACATCGGGTGAGCCCACGCCACTTGCCACACCGGACCCTCATGGCTACACAGACCAGACGAAACAAGATTAAAGGACACAGTTCCAAAATCTTAAACAAAAAATTCTATTTTGCTGAAGACAAAATTACAAACAGAATCTGCTAGAAGCCGCTAAAAGTGTACTTTATGCAATGTTTTCTATTTGAAGTGACTGAAGCTCCCTGGTTTGGTTGTAAAGCGATGGTGTCTTACCCTCTGAGGTCTGCTACCAGGATCTGCCCTCCGTTTCTGACATCAAAGATCTTTACGGTGCGGTCAGAGGAGCAGGTGGCGAGTCGAGTACCGTAGTAATCCATCTGGGCATCGTGCTGAAACAGACAGAACGAGACATGATGTGAGTCGATAATCTCCAACTTGTCTTTGTCTAAGGAAATAATCTGTGACTGCAACATTATCATGGAAGCACTGACTTTGACAGAATATACACAATGAACCATTAAGAACAGAAATTCCATTTTGTTCCAACCAAAATCAGAGAGATTCAACTTGCACTTTTTTCTTCTTCTTTTTTATGAATCATGTCATCATTATAACTGTGTTACTGTCCAAAAAGAGATGTGTGCCTTGTAGCCATTTCTTGCCCTGGTTGTGCTGATTCCATAGAGCTGCAGGACTTTAGAATTTTATATATTGCAGTGAAATACAAGGACACAGAGCGTAAAATGTAGAAGCAAAAACAAACGCCCAGGATCTGCTTATTGGGGTTCAGAAGGTAAATACTCATACTATATTTTCCTGACAATAATTACAAACTTTAACTCGATTAACATTTAAGTGCAGGACTTTTACTTGTCAGAGTATTATCACATAGTGGTATTAGTGCTTTAACCTGACTAATTGATCTGTACTCTGTGAGTTAATATTGACATGATACCTGCAGCCACCGTGTCAGCTGTGACCGCTGCTGTGTCAGAGTCTGTTCTCCTTACATCTATCTGAACCTAAGCCTCAAATAATGACACGTTACAGAAGAAACGGACACATGTAAAGATCCACAAGTGTATTTGTAGAACCTGTCTTCAGAAAAGCTGATTTAGCTAGCGCTACCGTTAGCTTCAATCATCAGCTAGTTGTGGCTAAACAATAAAATAACAAGAAAACTTACGATCATGTCCTCATGGGAGGTGTCCACCGTGTTGATAACGGAAACCTGAAATCCACAAACAAATAAATCAGCCTCTAAATGAGTCAGAAATAAAGATATTCAGTATTAAGTATATTAGCATTATGTCATTAGCCTGTCTGCTAACGGGCTAGCCTTTTGGGCACGTCAGCAGCGAACGGTCACCGTTAAACAACATAAACGTTAACAAACATCTTCACCTACAGCTTTAATTAAAATGTATTACACTCACCATGGTTGAGGCTAAAGTAGAAAACAATCCAGATAATAGTTCCTTATTTTCTTTCTAAATGAATGAACCAGGTTCATCAACTACTCCGACGTGGCAACAAGTACAGAAGCCGCTTCCCACACCGGGTCCGACGGCTGTTTCCACCGGCGGAAACTGACAAACGGCCGAACAAAGGTTCCACCAAGCGGCAAGCTCCGGTCCAGAGCTGAGAAGCCTATGCGGAAGTACCAAAAACTGCAATTCCTCGACTCGCCGCTTGAGGCAGGCTGCAGAAGGGAGCAAGTTAGATTGACTCTCATGTTAAAATGTCCGATTTCACAGTTGAAATAAACATGTTTACAGCCTGGTTCAAACGATGGCTCTACTCTCAAAAGCTGAATTCCTCTTCCATGTCAACTCTGAGGGGGGTGAATTATTTTATATCTCACTAGTTTAAGTTTCGAAAATTCTGCATAATAAAGCAGTCCCCGCTCTGAGTGACAGGTGACGTAGCTGACGGCACTAGCCGCTAGCTGTCTGTAGCTACTAGCGCCGTGGCTAATTCACTGGAAACTTTCCCTGTCGGCTGTCGGAGAGTTTTACAGGCAAACATCGGACTAATAACACCACCTGCTGTGTGGTGAGCTGTACCACTGCTCCACAAGAAGCCCAGGCTCCAGTTGTTGGTGAGTGTTACTCTCGTTTTATTTTATTTATAAATGATCATTTATTAGCGTTTACAGTAGTTTGTTAGCCAGCTAATGCTGCCTTCAATGCTAACGGGAGTGAAGTAAAGAAGATATTATTAAACCGGTATGGTGACTGAAGTCATAAGTAATACAGAAGTGTTATAATTTATTTTTGTAATACGTGGAATCAAACACAGCGTCTGTGTGTTTGGAAAATAAAGCTTCACCATGTTAGTATGGTAACATGATGCAATGTTATGAAATGATGACTAAATTTACCATTGCATCAAGGTAACGCTACACTCGGCCCAATTTAACGTGTTCATCCGTGTGTAATTACAATAATATATGTGTAATTAAAAAGCATCACATTTAAGCATGGTTCAGAAATAACGGAGTTTGTTATAAAGACTCGGACTGTGAAATATTCGTTAACGTAAAATTTGACGGCGCAGGACCCCAAACTTTATCTTTTTTATTTAATATCAGTATCAAAGCAGGCATTTTAATATGAAAACACTCCAGAAACCCACTGATTGTGATCGACTTTAGTTAACACATAACGTTAAGTCTGAATTTCAGGAGGAACTGTGCAAAGCATGATAACGTTTACTATAAGGCTATATTGAGAGTAGTCAATACTGTTGAATGTGTTTCGTTATCCTGAACAATAATCAGTATATTAAAACTGAAATGAAAATACAGCCTGTCCGTTATAACACATATTTTACTTACATCTCTATTTGTCTGTGTAAAGTTTTCCTCTGCAGGTGATGCAGACAAGGTGGACCTCTGATGCTCCACATGAGAAGACACAACTGGACTCAAACACATCAACAACTTGTCAATATCTGAGGTTACATATTGATGTTTTTATGTATGTGTAGTTTGATTTAAATATTTTGCTGCTGTAGTGTTTTTACGTTATTGCATTAAATCATATTATTAAAAGCACCCATTTATCAGCTTCCTGATTGTATTCTTACATTTTTTAAATTAGACATACATCACCTGGAATAAGAGTTGAACATAAATGCTTAATGTTTTATCTGTGTTGTATTATATCAGATATTTTAAATCTAACATTTTCACACAGCAATAAAGACAACGTTAGCTCAAATGCAAATGTAATTTATTGAAATGCATAAAAAACAAAAAGGTGGACAATATTTAAGTCTAGAAAAGTTCTCCATGATGGTGAGCAGCTTGACCTGCTGACCTCCCCCATGCTGCTGCTGCCGTCACAGTGGAAGAAGAAGACATCTGGGCAGCTCTTCCTCAAAGAAGAGGAGAAGGTCTTTCCACCACAGTCCACCAGCAGACACTAATGTCCAGCAGCTCACTGGACACAGAGCTGTCACCAATGCTTCACACTGACTATGGGAGGAAAATAAATGAGAGTATTAAATGCTTCAGGTAAAACAATATAACAAAAAGCTATGAAGAGTGCCTAAATAATGTTGAAAACACTAGGATTTGAAGGATAAAATGGAAGAAGGGATCCACACCTCTAAAATATAAAACATTATTCAAATTAATTAATTTTTTAGTCCTTTGAAGACAGATAATGTGATCATAATGTCAGCCGTCTAAAGTCAAGTTACCAAGACTGGAAGTTAAATTTATTGACAAATGTACTGAAATAAGTAAATATAAAATGGCCTTTCTGTTTTAACTGATATTCCAGATAATAATCCCAGACAGTCTGTCAGTGTCACATCATAAAGGTAAATGCATACTGTTTAATAGCGCTGTGGGCTATTATCATTTTACACGTTAACTGATACGCCCTGACACATCTACACTGAGAAACAACTCGCAGATTTACTAATGTAATAAGTTTGTTTTAATCATACCTGAGTAGAAGTTATTGATAAGCAAAAAATATATAATTGTGTGCCAGTATCAATCCAACATCTACGGTGAGAATACTAACCTAATTACATATCACTCAGCTCATAAAGTTTAATCAAGGGTCATCCAAAATAAACAACTTCTAGCTAAAGTAAAATTAAATTAAAATTCAGGTTAACATGTTTGCCTCATGTAAGTATCCGTAAACGTGTTTATTCAAGGTAACACTGGCGACATTACTGCAAGTCTCGACAAAACCGGTATTTCAAATTACCCTAATTATATATCTAAAACAAGTTGAAGTTGCTGTGGTAAAGTTTTAGAGTAACTTACCGTGAGTTAAGCAGTGTAAGCTGGGACACCAACAGACGGGAACATCACGGCAGTGTTAGTCAGCGAGCCGGCCGGCTGCTGTCCGTCCCGGTGTAGCATGTAGTCTAGCTTGTTAGCTCCGCTAGCCTCCGCTAGCTTGGTAGCTTCAAGCTAAGTGGGCGTGTTTCGGCCGGCTCAGCTGCAGTTCTATGTCCATTTATGGATTATCCGGGGGAGTTGGGCGGAGTCAACTTTGCCAAAATGGCGACTGTGGGAACGCCCACAAAGCTTCATTTCAGCTCTTCAGAACCCTATGGGTGACGTCACGGAGACTACGTCCATATTTTATACAGTCTATGGGTTCCACATACCAAAAGTTGACATAAATCTCGTCTTCGTGAAAAATACACCGTAAAATACAACGTTTTGCTTCTTACTCAAATAAAGTCCAGAGTTGTTGTTTTTTTTTAATGTACAATTCTTCTTCGTATGCTTTTATTTACTATATTTAAGTTATATTAAGTTTGAAGTTTTTTATTTTTATTTTGCACAAATAATAAGACAAAAGACAAGGATAAAGAGATAACAACAAAAGGAAGGTGAAAGGTAGCGGCAAGAAACCCAAAAGGGCTTATACAGGGCCTCTACCTATATTAAAATTCACAAGTTAAATAAAAAAAAAAGTAACTATGAAATAGAAAAAATATAATGTGAGTATGAGTGTGTGTACTACTTACTGACCTGAGCAATCAGAGCAGCCACTAAACTGCTCTTGTTTGTATTCAGAGAGGAAAACTGTATTGAACTATTAAACCGATCATTCCAGAGTATTGTTCCTCTGTATTTAAGGAAAATTGCCCAAGGGTAGTATGATGTACTTATGTAATTGTGAGTTGACATGGAAATATTCACTGAAAGGAATTTGGAATATACATATAGGCTACTTAAAGACAAAAAAAAAAGAAAAAAAAAAGCATATTTGGTATATATTGATCTGAAAAATTGTCATTATCTTGAGTTTTTGGAAAAGGGGAGCAGAAGGATCTAGTCTAGTAGTAATATTAATGCAGTATAAGCATTGAAATATACCTTTAAAAAAGAGAGAAAGAGAAACGCATTATGCAGAACGTCCAAAGTCATTAAAAAATATTCTCTTTTTAAAATAACCCACAGGTAACGTTCTTCACTCTCGCGAGATCCCTGCAACATAGCTTTCACGTCTTTAGCGTTAGCCCAAAGATTTGTTAACCTCGCTAACTAATTCGAAATGCTAAATGTGACTATCATCTGTGTAAATATCCCATTTAAGCATCAGAAATGAATATAAATCAATTATTCTTGACGTTCAGAGTGGCGGGAGATGCAACCACGCCCACTGAAGATACAGGAAGTGTGTTCCATTGAAAAATACCATTTCATAGCACCTGCGAAGCTTGAATAATCTCCATTATATCTAGTATCTTTGGCTATCCCAAACAAAGTTAATTTTCTCCTGAGTTGTCCGTCATGAAACGCAATTTTTATGTCAGTTGAGAAGACATGTATTTTTTTTTTTTTAAATGGCCCCAATATTTACTTTGGCAATATTTACACAATTAATCACATTTAGCATTCCGAAAATGTGTTAGCTAGGACCTTCCTAAACGATTTTGACGCAGTTTGGCTAACGAGAGGTCCTAAACACATTACATTTTCTTTAGATTTATCCTTCAGAAAAATGTCGTTTTTACTGTGTGAATGTTTGGAAGACATAAAAACATGGGTCGCAAGTAAAAATTTCCTTTGCTAACAACAGATAGCGTTAACTGTGTCAAAACCGTTGACAAACATCGGTTATTGTAATGATTAGAACTGGACTAACGGTCGGTTAGTTTAAAAAAAACTAACGTTAACAATAGGACTAAGGGTCAGTTAATTTAAAATAATGTAATGATAACAACGGCACTTACAGTTATTAACGATAATTCAAACGAACATACAACATTTTGTGTGATTTAATCATCAGAATAACATATTAAATGTTTCAAATTCCCACAACAATAGTAAAGTGAGGACTGGGCACCCAAGACCGGATATTTCTTATCATATGTTGTAACGGGTTTGATCAATGCAGTGCAAGTTTTGTGCTCTGATGAATATTAAGAAATAAATAACTGAAATTGTTGGATCAAACAACATTATAAATTATATAATATATATACAAAAATACATATTTGGGTGTGATTACACATAAAGAAAACATAGGTGTAACAAACCTTTAATCATTTGTTAGTATTTTGGTGTAATCACCCTTCCAACTGTTTAGTATTGGGCTGTACTAAACCTTTAAACTGTTTGGTGTGAATTGATGGTGTAAATAAATCTTCAAAACTTGGAAGAAGGAAGACTTAAAGCTTCATCAGAATCAGACTGATTTCTGGAGGGAAATTATTTCGTTAGAAGCTTCATGCTTCCTCAGTAATTAAATCTTAGTATTTTTATTCGGGTGTAGTAAAATTTTAAAATTGTAATACAAGTCTAACTTATTTCAAAAAGTGGTGCTTCAGTGAGATGCTGATTTAGTTGCAGTTCTACATCCGTCCAATAGGGGCACTGATAGGTCTAGAAATGCAGGTACGGATCTGCAGGTACGGATCAGCAGGTACGGATCTGCAGGTACGGATCTGCAGGTACGGATCAGCAGGTACGGATCTGCAGGTACGGATCTACAGGTACAGATCTACAGGTACGGATCAGCAGGTACAGATCTGCAGGTACAGATCTACAGGCACAGATCTGCAGCCTCCGGGTCTGCAGACACACTATTGTTTGAATGAGCGATTTTTAACTCTGACTGAGCAGCAGTACTCTACATGTCCACAGGGCGGAGCCACAGACCCGGAGCCCTCTCCCCTCACGACTATTTTTACCCGCCGGGTGTCAGGTTCCCCGCCGGGTCTCTGCCCGGTGTCACTGCGCTCCGTCCCCTCCACACTCGCCATGTTGTCAGGTTAAATCCGTCGCCACAGTTTTTCTTTCTTCCTTTTCTGTCATAAACCAGTTTGATATCGCGGCTGACAGCAGCGAAAACACCAAGATGTCGAGTGTGTCTTACCACATCTCCAACCTGCTGGAGAAAATGACATCAACCGACAAAGATTTCAGGTAAAAACCGTTAAAGAGCAGCTCGGGTGTCTGACGGTGAGATGACACTTTTCACTGCTGACTCACTGAGTGTCACTGTTTTAACGGTTAATAACTGTTTTAATCAACACAGACACGTTTAATCACACTGAAAGTAACTTTTAACTAACTTAATAAGTTTGTCACGGTGATAGGAGAAGTACTCAGATACTTAAGTAAAAGTAGAAATCCTGCATTACAATTAAAAGTCCTGCATTCACTTTAAGTAAAAGTACAAAAGTTTTAGCATTTAAAATATACTTAAAGTACTAAAGAGAAATAGTACATTTCAGAATAATGTTACTGGGTTATAGTGAGTGTCTTTTTATTATTAGGAACATGTACAGAATAATAGAAATAGAATGCAATGGTGGAGCAGATTTATTAACTTTAGATACCACTGGGTAGCTTGTGAATTTTACCATGGGATCTATACAGTTTTATTTTAACTTCAAATAATCCATTACTTGTTTATATTTTATATTATTTATGTGAATGCAAAGTAACTAAAATTATTAAAATAAGTGTAAGGCAGTAAAAGGTGCAGTTTTTGCCTCCAGATGTCTCACAGTGGCAGCATAAAGTTACATAAAATTGGAAATACCTGGAAAAGAGCAGTATTTGTATTCCACTTCTCCATCTGTGTGTGTGTGTGTGTGTGTGTGTGTGTGTGGCACCAGGTTCATGGCCACCAATGACCTGATGCTGGAGCTGCAGAAGGACAGCATTAAACTGGACGAGGACAGCGAGAGGAAGGTGGTGACCATGCTGCTCAAACTGCTGGAGGACAAGAACGGAGAGGTGCAGAACCTGGCCGTCAAATGGTAAAAACAAAAACATGTTAAAGGGACAGTTTGGATGTGTTGAGGTATTTATCCACAGACAGGTTATTACCTGCAGTAGGTGGCGGTCGACCCAATGACACTCTCCCAAATTTAACATAATGAATAAATACACAATAAAAATAAATAATTACATTTAAAATAATTAAAAAATAAATGCATCAATAAAATAATAAAATAAATACAGACATGGGAAAATTAAATAGAAAATAAATTAAATAGGGGAATTAATACCAGGGTAAACAAATGTTAAAAAAAATCAACTTCAGTCACGTTTTATCAATTAATACATTTGTTTGTTTTATTCTATATTTATTTGTTTATTGCAATATTAACTTATTTCTTATACTTTTTTGAAAACAATTTTTCATTTACCATTTTCATTATGTGGTGCAATATAAAAAATATATGCAGTTTAAAAAATATATTATTACTTATTTCTTGAGTTATTTATTATTGGTATTATTAATACATATATATTTTTTACATTTTTTTTATTTTGGAAGGCTCAAAAGCACAATCAGCAATTTTTAAGATTATTATTATCCTAAATTTCCAAACATTTAAAAGCATAAAATGCTCTTTCAAGTGATTCAATGAGGAAGTAACTAAGTAAGAAATATAAATTTAATAATACGTTGGGATTTTTTTTGGTTTACTTACTCTTAACTCGTGATGATGAACTGTTTTCGTTCAATGGTTGAAGTTTTCTGTGGGTGCGTTTGATTTGCAGCCTGGCGCCTCTGGTGAGTAAAGTGAAGGAGCCTCAGGTGGAGACGATGGTGGACACGCTGTGTTCAAACATGATTTCAGACAAAGAGCCGCTGAGGGACATTTCCAGCATGGGACTGAAGACGGTGATCGCTGAGCTGCCGCTCTCTTCTTCAGGTGAGAGCTGAAATACTCTTATCACTATCAGCTTCACCTTTTTTATATGGTGACATTAATCATTAAAATGCTGCTGTGTTTAAATCCATAAGACACATTAGTTTTAAAACTCTGGATTAAAGGGATTTAAATAAATACAGAAATGTCCCTGGCGTTTTAATTTATATGATTTTATAAAGTAGCACAGAGAAGAAAATAAAATATGCTTTAGACGTGTAATTAATGATTCCAATTTTAATCTGAAATAAACTTAAACAAATAGATAAATTAGTATTACAATAAAGGTACACTAATTATTACTAATCTTTCACTTTTATTATGAACTTATAAAACTACATTTTTGATGATTTTCGTAACGTTTTCTCCTCAAGTCTTGTCCCCTAAATTTTATAAGTATGTTTATATCGGTTTATATTACAGTTTTGTCTTTTAGTCTGCTGCTGTTTTAACTTTCCTCTGGGTTCTTGATTTTTTTCTGTGGGTTGCCAGGTTTGACCCTGACGGTCAGTGTGTGTAAAAAGATTACCTCTCAGCTGATCGGTGCGATGGGGAAACAAGAAGACGTCTCAGTCCAGCTGGAGGCTCTGGACATCCTGTCGGACATGTTGGGAAGGTAACAACAAAACATCTCAAATCACCTACAGCCTGCTGACAGCTCTATAGTCTCTATGAACAGATAATCTGCATAAGAATGTAGATTCTGTACAAATGTGTATCTTTGATTTTGGGGTGAACAGTCCCCTTAATGGTGAGTGTTTATTCTTTTTATTTAGATTTTATTTTTCTGTTCTCCAGGCTGAGCGGTGCACTGGTCAGTTTTCACAGCTCTCTGCTCTCCAGTCTGCTGCCTCAGGTGAGCACCTGGAATATTAATATATATATAAATAAACGTTAAAATATAAAATGTTTATATATATATATATTTGTTTCACATACAGAAATAAACAATGCGTTAAGTAAAGCATTACACTCACAAACACAATCATTACCTCTGTTTTATTTGTAGTCTAAATACTGTATGTTATTTTTTAATTAGTTTGGAAATATTATCAATTATCAGTTCATAATAATAGCTTCTATGCAGTATAAGTGATATAATGTTTAATAAATTTGTGAATGAATGTGAACATTTTCATGTAAAATGTGTGTTAAATGTAATTTTTTTTCTTTGTCATTATGACACTGTGCTTTGATGTTGCAGCCTGCAGGCTATATTCACATTTTAATTTACTGTATTTCATTAATCTTATTTATCTGTTTGTCCATGTTAATTATATATAATAAATGAATTCACCCCACTGCTCCGTCAGTTGACCAGCTCCAGGATGGCGGTCAGGAAGCGCTCCATCTTGGCTCTGGGTCACCTGGTGCCCTGCTGTAGCCCCGCCCTCTTCTCCCAGCTGACTGAACACCTGCTGACGGAGCTGACCAAGGGCCCGCCCACCTCCATGACCAGGACGTACATCCAGTGCCTGGCGACCGTCAGCCGGCAGGGCGGCCATCGAGTTGGTGAGACCTGGAGCTGCGTTCCTGTTTTATAATCAGTTGTTGCCTAATATTTTGAAATGCTGTGTATTTTATTTCGAAAGCCGTATTTGCTTTGATAATTCAGATTAAGATGAAATCTCATGAACGCTACATTTTGTTTGTCTTTGTTTGTGTGTGTGTGTGTGTGTGTGTGTGTGTGTGTGTGTGTGTTCTGCAGGTGAACATTTAGAGAAGCTGATCCCGATGGTGGTTAAATTCACCGGTGTGGAGGACGACGAGCTCAGAGAGTATTGCTTCCAGGCCTTTGAAGCCTTCATACGGAGGTACACAAACACCCACACACACACACACACACACACACACACACACACACACACACACACACACTCTCTCTCAAACTCTCACACTCTTCCTCTGTCCATTGACTGGCAGGTGTCCAAAGGAGATGTCCCCACATATTGCCACAGTAACGAAGCTTTGTCTGAAGTTCATGACCTTTGACCCAAACTACAACTACGATGACGATGAGGAGGAGGATGAAGACAGCATGGACATCGATGACGGCCTGGATGACGGTTTGTGTGTCATTATATATTAATGAGTTTTGGTCGATCACACTTATTATAGTCACAATAAAATTTAATTCACGGTTTTAAGCATCCTAATGATTTTGCATTTTGTATCTCGGATATAAAATTTGACTTTTTTTCTATATTATTATTATTGCTATTATAATTATTATTAATTATATATATTTTTATATTTTGGGATGTTATTTTCTTCCATGTGATTTTTTTTCTTTTTTCTTTTTAGATATTTATAATTTTTTATTACAACTTTATAATTAATAATTATTTAAGTAGTTTATTTTTACCATCATTGTTGCTTTGTGGAGAATATGTTGCTCTTATATTGTCCTGTATAACATGTTCACCTTCTTTAAGGTAAATACTTTAAAAAATACTTTAAAGAGGTACTTATCATTTAAAGATAGTGATAACTAGTAATGTTAACACAGAAAGAGTAAAGATTTTCTGAAGCTGCTATCTGATCTCATCTCCTGACTCCAGAATCAGACGATGAGTACAGTGACGATGACGATATGAGCTGGAAGGTGCGGCGCTCCTCCATCAAGTGTCTGGAGGCGTTGGTCAACACCCGCCGGGACCTCCTCCTCTCCTTCTACTCCTCCATCTGCCCCGCCCTGCTGGCACGATTCAAGGAGCGCGAGGAGAACGTGAGGGCGGACGTCTTCGCTGCCTTTTCGACGCTGCTGAGACAAACACGAGTGGGATCGGGTCACCACGGCATCATCAAGGCCGGGTCGGACTCAGCGGCGAGCAGAGAGGAAGAGCCGGCGGCCGCCATGCTGAAGAAACAGGTACAGAACGATTCAGTTTACTGAATGTTTTAAATCACTATACAATTGATGCTCTTTCTTCTTCAACTATTGAAGTTTTGTTTGTGTGTGTGTGTGTGTTTGTGTGTGTGTGTGTGTGTGTGTGTGTGTGTGTGTGTGTTTGTGTGTGTGTGTGTCCAGGTGCCGCTGATAGTGAAAGCTCTCCACAGGCAGCTGAAGGAGAAGAGCATTAAATCTCGACAGGGCTGCTTCTGTCTGCTCACTGAACTGGCTCACACCGTACCTGGAGCTCTGGAGCCACACATACCTGCTCTAATACCTGGTAAACACACACACACACACACACACACACACACACACACACACACACTCTTGCTTTTTATTTCTCACTCTCCCCTCCAAACATCTTTATTTCGGTTGCTGCTCTCTCCTCCTCCTCCTCTTCCTCTTCCTCTCTCCTCCTCCACCTCTCTCCTCCTCCTGCTCATCCTCTCTCCTCCTCCTCCTCTTCCTCTCTCTTCCTCTCTCCTCCTCTTCTTCTCTCCTCCTCATTGTCCACCTCTTCCTCCTCCTCCTCTCTCCTCCTCCTGCTCCTCCTCCTCTTCCTCCTCTTCCTCCTCCTCCTCCAGGCATCATCTTCTCCCTGACAGACAAGTGCACCTCCTCCAACATGAGGATCGATGCTCTCTCCTTCTTCCATGTCCTTCTCCTCTCCCATCCTCCTCAAGCCTTTCAGCCACACATGCAGGTTCTTCAAACACCTTTTATATCTCTGTTTTGACAATACACGTGAAATATGAATGTTGTTTAAAATGATTACTGGCTAATCTAGATGATGAAGCCTCCTTTTGTGCCCCCATGCTGTGGTCCCTGCAGGTGCTGCTGCCTCCGGTGGTGGCGTGTATAGAAGACACGTTCTATAAGATCACGTCGGAGGCTCTGCTGGTCGCCCAGCAGCTGGTCAGAGTGATGAGGCCGCAGGGACAGAACGCTGCAGATACGGGATTCGACCCCAAACCGTTTGTCAGAGAGGTGTGAAGGGCTGCTTGCTGCTCTGCTCTGTATTTTCCCAATGGTTTATTATATGTTTATTATATGGCTAAAATATAAATATTTATAAATACTGAAATACTTTAATCTGTGGCCTGTAGTGGGCCTGTCATGATTACTATTTTTGTTAGACGACATATTGTCCCAGAAATTATCGCTAGTTTTGATATAATGATAATATAATTATAATGCAGGTGGACCCTTTCAAAGAGCCTGGACTTTTAATTCTCAAGAATATTCAGGCATGAATGTGAAAAAAATCTTAAAATATCCTCAATAAATAAAAGATCAGAGCAGAAATTATGTTTTATTTCTGTTCATTTTGAGGCGAGGTCAGGCACAAATGTCCATATATCATACGATAAGTCGATACTGTAATATTGTGACAGGTATTTGCTCATCCGGCAATACATAGTGACTAAACAGATATTTATGTAAAGACATTTTCTTTATTATAACTTTAACTTCTTTTGGAAGTTTTTGGACCTGTTGCAGCCCAGGTCAGGTCACCTGTTTAATCACCTGAGGGATCAATGATCTGACTTTTTGGACGATGAGTTCTGTCACTTCAGAAATTTTGATAGTCTGTCTGTATGTTGTCCACAGCTCCATATTGTTGTTTTTTAAATTTCCTTTTATTGTCTCTTCAGAATTGCACAAAGTAATTCTGCCTTTCTTTCTTTTTGTTGAATCTGTGGAAGTAACCATCTTTGAGTAAACTTTATTGAAATAATCCCTGATGACCACGTTGGTCTTCCTGCTTTGCTCGAAAGTCGATTAAAATCTGTTTATCTGTTTGTCTGTGTTTGCTCTTTGAAAAAACATCACACACTTTTGTTTCTCCAAGGTGTTCTCTGTAACCTTGAAGAGGCTGAAAGCGACAGACATAGACCAGGAGGTGAAAGAGAGGGCGATCTCCTGTATTGGTCACATGGTGTGTCACCTCGGCGACCACCTGGGGGCGGAGCTGCAGGGTGTCCTGGCGATCTTCCTGGAGAGGTTAAAGAACGAGATCACCAGACTGACAGCAGTCAGGACCATCACACTGATCTCTGCGTCTCCATTAAAGGTTCAGTATGAAACTCTCTTTATTTCACTTTTATTTTTATATTAATAAGAAGCAGAAAGTAACAAGAATCTCTTCCCTCATTCTTTTCTTCGCTCCTCTCGTTCTTCTGTCAGATCAACTTGTCGTCCATCCTGCCAGAGACTCTGTCCGTGTTGGGGTCTTTCTTACGGAAGAACCAGCGAGCCCTGAAGCTCGGCACGCTGGCGTGTCTGACGGCGCTGGTCACGCATCACGCTGCCAGCATCAAACCTGCAGCGCTGGAGCCCGTTCTGAGTGAGCTTCCTGCTCTGGTGGACGAAGGCGACATGCACGTGTCACAGGTCAGGCACTGAATCAAACACAAACACATCAATGATGCTGCTTCTAACAAGAACACGTTACATTTAAGGAATATATTCATGAAAATCTCCTATTTATCCACCAACTATACAGACTAGAAAGCATTCCCCTGAATCGGGTATATTTTATTAATAGAAAATTTTAATCTGTTTTTAGATAATACTGATATTGACAAACAATTATAGGGACTTTTGGAGAATATCTGTCAAGGGAAATTATGTCCTAAAATCATGACCACTAATTTATTGCCATTTATATATTTATCATATTTACAGAGCACCACCTATTGTTGGTATGCCATCAACTTAAAGTTGATACATCCAGGTGATGTCTAAATGTCTTTGTAACTGCACAGTGTTTCCGTCATAGGGGCAAGAAAAGAAGGAGACCAAGAAGAATTTAAACCGATAATTGATAAAACGGTCAGAGGCAAATATTCATTGTTAAGAAAATGTTTTCTGAAAGTTTTTTCCCCCTGTCTATCCAACTTTTTGACATATGAAACTAGAATCTAGATCTAAGCGTTGTTTGTAAATACACTGAAGGGGTTTTTGACCATTTTTATCCATTCTCTGTCATAAGAAATTGCCAAACAACAAATGGTATCAACCTAAAAAATTGCTGCAACAACTTATGAGACACAATTTAAAATTTAAATGATCTTCATAATTATTTAACAATTAATAATTCAAACTGTCAAACCTTTGTTTTTTGTAAAAATACACACAAACATATAGAGGCCAAACACGAAGCCTCTCTGCTTTAGATAATTACTATCTTTCAGTCTGATTGAGCTGCAGATCAGCTTTCCATGACCTGAAGTTCTGTATATAGACAGTGTTTAATATAACATGTAGTAGTTAACATGTCGTGTGTCTCTGTTCAGGTGTCCGTCACCTTGCTGACCTGCATGTCCAAAGCCTGCCCGTCCTCTCTGGCGAAGATCAGCTCCTCCGTGCTGCCGGGAGTCTTCAGACTCGTCCACTCTCCACTGCTGCAGGGCGGAGCGCTGGTGGCCATACTGGATTTCCTGCAGGCACTGGTGCTGTCCAAAACCAGTAACCTGGGCTACAGGTAAGATGGTGTGCGTGAGCGTGTGTGTGTGTGTGCGTGCGTTGGATCTCTTCAGGCATAAAACTTTCCAACAACAGAAAATCAGGAGAAGTGTTTCCTCAGGTCGACAGTTTTCTGTTGGGAAAGTGTTTGTGGTTAAAGATTATTGATTGTTCTGATGTGAATCTGATATTTTTGGGATTTTTGCAATCATTTTCATGCAAGGAAAAAAATCCAGTGTTTCCCTCGGGCTTATAAACAGCACTTATCTGACAAAATGACATGAACATTTTCCAAAAACCACAATGCTGAACATATTTTAAGTGATTAGAAGTGCATTTAAAGACAAATAGAACAACATTACATGCTGTTATAATCAAGTGTGGAGTGAAGAACTGATAAGCAGCTGATTATAAACTGACCCTTTGGGGGGATTTCTGCAGATTTTTACACATAAAGTTCAGTTATAAATTGTCTTCTGTAGCTCTGGAGGAGCTTTGTCAAGCCTGAGAAAATAACCCTGATTATCCCATCAGATGTTTTAGCTTGAGCTCATTATGGGAGCTATAATTATTTTGGAGCTTGACCCTCGCACTAGGGCCTAAAAGTCTTTCACACTGTGGATAAAACTATAAAATGAAACAAAAATATGGAATATTCTTTGGCGATTTTTGTTGTTTAAACCTTTTGCACCGACTCTGACACAAATATTTGCATTCTGTGCATTCCATCAACAATTTAAATTTCATAGCGTCACAACCACACAGCTCATTACTGTTTTTACTATAATTAACTCACAATATGCTCACCATGCTGGAAATAAGGAAGTTTGTTTGCAGTGCTGTGTTTAAAAGGTACAACGTGGTCTCATTTCGATAGTCTGTCGATATTTCTGATGTTTATCTTTTGCGTGTATTACTATTACATGGCCTTAATACAACCTAATGGTCATTTTACAATGGTGTGATAACTCATGATTACTTTCTCTCCTCTCCTCTCCTCTCCTCTCCTCTCCTCTCCTCTCCTTTCCTCTACTTTCCTTTCCTCTCCTCTCCTCTCCTCAGTCAGTTGATGAAGTCTCTCACAGATCCGTTCCACAGTCCTCAGTCTTCAGACTCTGCCGTCATCCACAGACAGTCGTATCAGTCTGTTGCTCGCTGCGTGGCTGCTCTGTCCTCCTCCTGCCCCAAAGAAACTCCTGCCACTGTGACCAGCCTCCTGCAGGAGGTGCGTGGGAGTTTATACACAGGTCATTTACAACACCTCATGTATCTGTTTCACTGTATCTCTCCTCCTCTCCTCTCTCCTCCCCTCAGGTGAAGAGTCCTGGTTCTCCAGAGTCTGCTCGGGTCCTGGCTCTGTTGTGTCTGGGGGAGATGGGGAGGAGCAGAAGCCTGGGAGGAAGCAAGGAGGTGCAGGGAGTCATCCTGGAGGCCATCTCCTCCACCAACGAGGAGGTTCGACATGCAAACAAATAACAAAAAAAAAACCTCTGTTTTGCCCGACCAACAGTCCAAATTCCAAGTCAAATTTACATTGTATAAAACAGACAAAATCAGCTAGCTGTCAGAAATGAGAATAAAAACTCACGGCCCACATATCTGACTGTTTCCCAGAATGTTCGATCGTATCCCACTGACTTCTTTAGGAAGCAAAACATGCACGAAAAGATTCACACAAAGTTTAAGGTTTTTGCACCCTTTTTGTTGAAAGGAGAAAACATATTCATACTTAAACTTCAACATTTAAGCTAAATTTAAACTTTTAAAAAAGAGAGAGATTTGAAATCCTTTGGTGGTTTATATATTGTTGTGCAACAAGCAGCATGTTCAGTTAAACCTTTTCCTGGATGAATGAAGGTTTAAAAAAATAAACTTTTTTTGCTTTTATTTGCTTATTTTTAATATGATCTAGTTTGTGGTTTCAGGTGAAGACGGCGGCGTCCTGCGCTTTGGGCAGCATGGCAGTCGGCAGCTTGAACGACTACCTGCCCTTCCTGCTGAAGGAGATCTCCTCCCAGCCACGCAGACAGTACCTGCTCCTCCACTCCCTCAAAGAGGTCATCAGGTTTGTGTATTGATTCACTTCTTTCTCTTTGATTGCATCTTTTCTCTCCCGTTCCTCAGCGTTACTGCTTCTTTTTCTCCTGATATCTCTCTGCATTAATTATTTCACAAAGCTGCACCAGAGAAAACACATTTTGGAGCCCTCAAGTATATAAATATTTAAATTTATAAAAATATTATAGAACATCAAGCAGAAATCCAGTGGTCGAAAGTAACAAAGTACATTCACAGTTTGAGGTACTTCTACTTTACTTGAGTCTTTTCTCTCTTATGCCACATTAAACCTTTATTCCACCACATCTCAGAGGGAAATGTTGTACTTTTTACTTCACTTTGCCATATGAAGACTTTATAAAATAGTGTTTTCCTGTAAATCAACCAACAATTTATTATGTACAAATGCAGCCGAAACAATTTGTAGACTGAATTATCAAAAAACTTCCCTTTAAAACTAAGCTACGCTGTCTGTACTCCAACTCAACAACCTTTAACTGGCAACTCTCTCACAGACTTAGACTTTACTCCACTGTTGTATCCAGGAACACAGACACAGACATTCTTGTGAGTTTTCAGAAACAACTCATCTCCATCTTTCCATAATGATGTCAGTCTCTTATAATAACGTACACTGATGCTGCACAGTTGCCCCGTCTGATTACATTATGGCTGCCGGCTGCAGAGCTCTCGCTCAATACTGGAACAGTTTCAGCAATTGTTGTCCCTGTTATTCACTTCAGATTCAGGTTGAAAAATACTGAAATCTACATTCAAATCCAGTTTTGTTTTGTTTTTTAACCACATATAAACTCAAAATTAGTGGCATTAAACCTTTCTTTTAAGGAGGATGTGTTCTATTTTATTTAAGCTGGTCATATTTGGTCATAAAACTCTTGACAAGTACAACCAGATTCCCTTCACTCTCTCTCTCTCTCTCTCTCTCTCTCTCTCTCTCTCTTTCTCTCTCTGCACAGTGCCTGTCCAGCCTCCAGTCTCTCGCCCCATGTGGAGTCGATCTGGACGTTGCTGTTTCAGAACTGCGAGTGTCAGGAGGAGGGGACCAGGAACCTGGTGGCTGAATGTCTGGGAAAACTGACCTTAGTGAACGCTGCCCAGCTGTTACCCAGACTTAAACAGCAACTTAAAACTGGTACGATGTGTGAGGAGGGAAATGTGTATGTCAGATTTTCATGTAATTTAGTTTAGCTTTAAGTTTATTTATGTCTTGTCCAGCCATGTGCCCATCTTCGTAGCTGTGTGGGACAAAACAGAAGTGAATATTTAAATGAAAAGAAAAGAAAAATCAGTTTGTTTACTTTATTTCATGAAACTTTAACTGTGAACATGATGTGAATGATATTTATATTGTCTGATATAAAGTTATTGTTTCTGTTCTTTTATTCTTTTAAGAGTTTATTTACAAACCAATAACTTTGAAATAAATCTTCCCTCTTGCAGGTTCTCCTCTGGCTCGCAGCACAGTGGTGACGGCTATCAAGTTCACTATCGTCGACCACCCGGCTCCCATAGACTCACTGCTGAAAGACTGCATTGGTACGACACATGAGTGCAGAAACACACAAATCTTTTACCTTATCTTTGAGGACGCACATCAACAACCAATCCTAGCTGCCAATGGGCGAGAGGCAGGGTACACCCTGGACAGCTCCACAGGTTCTCATTAAAATTAAAATAAATCTATTTATTCTAAAGCCACAATGTCGTCTGTGTTTGGCAGGCGACTTCCTGAAGACGCTGCAGGATAAAGACATCAACGTGCGCCGTGTCGCTCTGGTCATGTTTAACTCTGCAGCTCACAACAAACCGTCTCTGATCCGCGGCCTCCTTGCCTCGGTGCTGCCTCACCTCTACAAGGAGACCCAGATCAGGAAGGACCTCATCAGAGAGGAGAGTCGGGAAGCTGGGAAACGTTCATCTCTAATGTTTGTATCCTAAAGTACAGATGTTTATCTTTGCTGGTGTCCTGCAGGTGGAGATGGGTCCATTCAAACACACTGTGGACGACGGCTTGGATGTTCGTAAAGCAGCGTTTGAGTGTATGTACACTCTGCTGGACAGCTGCCTGGAGGGCCTGAACGTCCTGCAGTTCCTGGATCATGTGGAGGAAGGACTCAAAGACCACTATGACATCAGGGTGAAAACATTGAAAAAATTAGCTAACAAAATAGTTGATAATCAGAGTTATGTGCAGCTGTCTGCATCTTTTTATATTATTACCGTTTTTTTCTAGTTAATAACTAAGTTGTGTGAATGTGTTAATATTTAGATTCTTTCATATTTTATATTTGCACTTTGTCCCACTCTGTGCTGCAACTGCTGCACGACAATTTACCAATGGATGACTTAAATAAAATTTTCATCTTACCTAGAAAACAGAACCAAGTCAACCCAAATTATATTCTTTCAAACTCAGTTCTCACCATGAGATTGAAGTCATTAACACATTTTCTGCCTGATGACATCAGATCAGTTAGGCACCATTTAAAACTCACTTTAAAACCACATTTTAAGCTCTAGGTTACAATTTTAAGCATGATTTAAAAACTGCATCCGCATCATTAGTTGTTTTGTATGGAATGTAATAATGTTGTAGAAACACCCAGCTTTTTTTGTATAGTTTGAAAACTGGAAGCAAAAGTCAGTTGAATCCAAGAGGATTGTCGCAGCCTCCTTCTTGTTTTCCCAAAACCCGTTTTTGACGCCACGTAGATTTAGACATTTCCAACCTGTTATCTTTCAAATGCCTGGGCTTGCTTCTACTTCAGTGGTGATGATCTGTTTGGCTCTCTTCTGCCTAATTAATCTTCTTGACTTTTCTCTTGTGTGTGTATGTTTCTTTGCGCTGCAGATGTTGACTTTCCTGATGTTAGCCAGACTGGCCTCTTTGTGTCCTGCAGCTGTTCTCCAAAGACTTGACAGACTGATTGAACCACTTAAAGCTACTTGCACTACCAAGGTACCGTTCACAAGTTGAGAATCATAAAAGTGATCAAAAACACCTCCAGAATATATCACATCAATGCACCAAGACCTTTGGACCACCTTAGTAAATGCAGTTATTTGGTTTCAAAAACTTTTCATCACTATGTCAGTTTTCCCCATTGCTATAATAAAATAGCCTGACTTTTGGAGCATTATTTCACCCCTGACATGGCTTTGTTTCCCTCCTCTGGCAGTGGCAGTAATTAGAGTAATTAGAGCTCTCAAATAAGAAGGGAGTTATTCTTAGCTGGGGCATCCCTTACAGAAACTTTACTTGTATGTATAACCTGCACTCCAGCTTTAGCCTTCAGACTTTTTTATTTGTAGTTTTATTTAGATCAGTTCTATTTTTTATCACTAAATATCACAATGCATACATTTGGCTCAAGGTGGTTGATGCTTCATCTGATGTTCCGGCCGTGTTGTGTGTATTATTTCTTGTAAAAAATACAATGCAGATACTATTATGATTTATTATGTTTTTTATCGAGGATAAACATTATGAAGAAGTGTGTAATGACAGTTCCCGCTCCTCTGTCATGAATCCACCTGCAGGTGAAGGCCGGCTCTGTGAAGCAGGAGTTTGAGAAGCAGGAGGAGCTGCGGCGCTCGGCCATGCGCGCCGTCGCCGCCCTGCTGGCCGTGCCCGAGGTGGAGAGGAGCCCCAGCATGGCCGACTTCGCCAACCAGATCAGAACCAACGCTGACATGGCGTCCATCTACCAGAGCGTCCAGGGAGGGGAGGGAGGGGGGCTCGGGCCCACAGAGAGCATGGATATGAGCTAGACGCTGACTAATGGAGATGTTTTATTATGATGTTTTTTTTATAGACGGGTTTAGATACGGTGGACAAAATGTTTTAAAGAAGCACCTTGCTGTTCAAATTTGTTATACAATCACATAATTAAAAACTGGGCTCTTGAATTTTTTCTCTGAAAAAACTACATTTGAAGGGAGAGTTTGGTTGCTTGAGTTACTTATCCATAATCAGTGTATTGCCTACAGTAGATGGTTTATTTAGATTATATCTCACCACTTTACCTTGCTGTCAGACAGCCCTTTTTCAACCAGGAACTGAAGCTGTTCTATGCATCTATGCTCTCTTCAAAAGCCACCAGACTCCAGCTGCTGGTCTACCTCTGCCTCGATTGGTTAATTTGTTTGAGTTATTGTGTCACTTTGATAAACCCGAACTCTAAAGGACCAAAGTCGTACAGTAATACCAAATTTACTTATTGAGGAAATAAGTTGTGAGATATGAGTTATTAGACTAGCAACTGATGTGTTCTGCGAGGTAAAAATACTGTTTTTGTTAAAGGAGTCTGGTGGCTTTGAAGAGAATTTAAAATTGACTGCATAAGAATCATTTTAATGTTGCAAACTATTTACCTGTTTGCCTTGTAAAGAGTAAAAATAGTAAATGGCATGAAATGGAAATACTCTGGTAAGGTAGGTTAAAAGTGGTTTAAATTTGTATTTAACAGTACTCGAATGAAGATAACGGCTGTCTGATGGAAAGGTAAATCAATGAAAATATTCTAAATATAGTGTACACTGGAACAAAACAGTTTTGCAGCTGACTCCATCCACAGCAGAACATTTCATAGCTCCAGTGTCAGTACCTCTGTCTGCTTCTCCATACTGCAGTAAAATACGACTGTGGAGAAGAACCTCCTACAAAATGTTAAATTCAATCCATTTTTTGTTCTTTCCAGTCATACCTGGGTTTAATTCAGTTCACATGAAATAAAGTGTTAGCAACACTTTGAAATGTCTCAGTGCCCTTTGTGTCTGATGTACTACATGAGAGCTAAAGTCAGGATTGATGTCTTTACATTTTCTTTTGATTACGTTAGATATCTACACAGCTAACAGTCACATTTAGTTTAAGAAAAGGTTAGTGAGGATGTTTGGTGACTCTAGGACTAAAGATTGTCATAATCTGTGCTCATTTCCCCCCTTAGGAATCAATAGACCTGCTGCAAGTCTATTAAAGGGGCGTGGTCGCCTCTCCCGCCACTATTTTGGAAGTTTTGTGAACTTCAACAATATTTTATTTATATTTTCTTTTGCTAACATTAGATATTTACCTATTTTATACAGTCTATGGCCCACAAATTAAATTAACGTTAAAGTTACTATTTAAAATGTAGGTGATTACAGAGGAGTTGAATCTGGACACATTATTTTAGGTTTAAAAAAATCAAATTTTAATTAAAGTTATATAGGAGAACTTTCAATACAAGTTTGACTGTAATAAGTTCTGACAAGAAATTGTACTGCCTGGTTTACTTTTCTGTTTGTTGGAATATCCAGATTTATTACCTTGTTTCTAATACGATTGAAAAGTAATCAAATGTAAATTAAATTGATGTAATTCCAAGTAAAAGTTACATTACCTATTGCATTTTGACTGGGTAGCTAGTAATCTCAACCTATTACATATCAATAGTAGCATTCCCATTTTCTGCTGCCTTATTGCCTTTTCACTCCATCAACTTACTTGATTCCTATGGTCTATGTCTAGTACCATCAGGTTGAATGCACTTATTGTAAGTCGCTTTGGACAAAAGCGTCTGCTAAATGACATGTAATGTAATGTAATGTAATGTAATCTCAGCAGGCAAATTGTGTACGTTTTATTCGACTTAGTTACATTTATTTGAGAAATTAAGTTGCAGTGTTGTGTGGGTTGGTAAGTAAAGTCTGTTTTTGGCCCTGTTGGTTTGAGTTGGTGAGCTAGATTCTCATTCTTTAACCAAAAACAGCAAGGTACAGTATGAGCTATTATAAAATGAGTGTAACCCTAATCAGGCCACAATGTGTTCAAATCAGATATGTTGACTTTTCCTGTGCACAATCAATCCATTTATCTAAAATTGAGTTAAATGTATGTATGTTTTGTATCTATAGATATATGTAATATATATATCCATAATTCTGCTTCTAATTTTATCCAAAACACAAGATTAATTGTGTTTCTGTGACATGAAAACTACTTTCGAAAATAGTCTGGCAACGAATGGTTTAAAATGCAAAATCAGCCAAAATATACAGAGCAATCTAAAAGTCCACAGCCCCACCTTGTGGAAAAGTCACAGTATGCCACTGTTTGAATGATAATGAAGGCTACTTTGCAGATTCAGAGAAGATCAATTTGAATCTTTATGAAGTAGACCTGAATATTAATCGCAGTTATTTTTATAGGTTGTCTTCTTCATGGTTGTAACGCTGTGTGAGAGGAAGCTTCAGTGGGAAGGAGGTCAGAGGAGGAACTGTCCCCAGATTTGGATTTGGACACGCTGCACTCTTGACTTGGATTTCAGGTAAAAACAAAATGTAAACTTTACTGACATGACTGACTGAACTGAATTAATATGTATAAGTGATAATGCCACTAACGAACAAAAAAGCAGCAAATAATGGTCATAAACTGCTTAAGTATTTCCTTTTGGTTTTGTGTTGAATACAATTGCAGAGCTCGAAACAAAGAGGCCGTTTTATTCATGTATTTTAGGACTGGAGAGTAAACTGAAAATTTACCAAAGGTGATATTGTGACTCTTGACCCAAGCTTATTTCAGTAAAGTCTGTTCTTGGCCCTGTTGGTTTGAGTTGGTGAACCAGATTCTCATTATTTGTCTAAAAACAGGGAGCTACAGTACGTCGTTGCATTCTGTAAGACCACTACAGATATATATATACACTACTTTAAAACTATTACAAAATGAGTTCAACCCAAATGGTTCAAACTCGATCTTTTGGTATTTGTTTGTATTTGCATTTTGCCTATGCAGCATGACTAAGTAGACGTGTATTTGTCGAGGCAGGGCTCTGACACCCATCAGTCTAATCTCCAACATGTATTTACATATTTTCTCCAGTGATTATTTCTAGTGCACTTTGGTGTTTCTTGCGTTTATATTTTAAGTCAGAAATTCATCTCTGAGAAAGGGCTGTTGCTGTCTCCCACAGTGTCAGATTACACCACCAGATATTGCCCAGTTTAAGTGAAAAGAATAAAAACCCAGCAAACAGTAAATTCATTAAGATTAAATGAGGAGATTTTTATACTGTTGTAGTAAAAAACAAGCAACATTTTAATGATTGTGTTCTTGACTGTTTTGTTCTTAAACTCTACAATTGGCAGCATAAGTTAAAGCATATGTCATTTCATCTGAACTTAAAGGTATGCTTATTTATCCTACACTTGTTAAGATATTTAAATGTCAAAATCACCAAAGTCATTAGGATTCAGTGTCTTATTGTCTGATATACTGTGTTTATTTCTATTTTTTCATATACATAACACCAAAATAAAATTAAAAAGCACACAAAATGAAAAAAAAAAAAGCAACAATGTACAGTGTCTGTATAGCGCTACCAAATACGTGGAATTCAACAGTACCCTTTTTCTGTACGATACTATCTCTGCAGTGTCCCCTACTATTATATTAGGGGGGCGCCCCGATTGAGCTTCACAAAAACAAAGTTCTCTTCAAGTTGTGTCACAAACGTTGGTGACTCAAACAATGTGGACGGTTGAACGATGCGTGTCAGGATTCAGAGCCTGTTATCTAAATATCTTGGTGTAAATCCTGAAGTCTGACATGGATTTCATTGTAAACAACAACAACAACAACAACAACAATGAATGAACTGAAATCTTGAAATCATGAATAACTCCCTGACTGGTCTGTTTTCATTCCTCCTGAGGCTTGTTGACTGTTGAGTAGAGAGGGTCCTCTGAAGTGGGCTGGTCGACATTAGAGTAGATTGGACTTTGGCTGTTCTTCACAGTAGAATATTCACAGGCAGAGGAGCTGGACCCGGTGATCAGTGCCTCACCATTGTCAGAGCAGTTGATGGTAGAGTAATGCAGCGAGGCATAGGGGTCTGTCGGAAAGTTGGCGGTGTCATAAATCCAGTTAATTTTGTTTCCTGAATCTGGCTTCTGGGGGCGCTCCTGTATCTCCTCGTAGATATATTCCTTAAGAGGAAGAATAAGAAAAACAGTTTATGTCAAAGAATTAAAGTAAAAACAGTTGTCCCTGTGCCGTACCAGCTTCTGTTTTATATATATATATATATATATATTTATATATACACGGTTGCTCAACAAAAGTTGAAATAAAATATTTTTTTTACCTCTTTCCATGAAGTGACAATGTGATTTATTCTTGACGGATAAAGTGTATATATTCTCAATTCCTTATTAATCAATCTCTTCCAAACATAACCTCATGAAAATGAAACCACAATTACTAGAGGATTGTGTCTGAAAACAATATCATTCCAACTTTATGGGGTGACTGTGTATATATATATTTCTTTTTATTTAACATAACTTTATTTTAGATGGGTAAATTTCCGTTGCCCTGTGAATATCAAATAGTAACTGAACGTGCATTTTTATATTACCAAACATAATGCCAAATAGCCATTCCCTTATACTCATTCTGCAGTGGAGCAGAATTGAGTTTGTAAATGATCTCAATTGCTAAATTCAGTTGAGCAGGTGAAGTTTGTCTTAATGAAAGCTCAACTAAGGGAGTTTAAAAGGAAACACTTTTTTTAATGATAATATTGTGATGTATAATACAAAACTGTTGCGTATGTTGGGTATATTCCTGGATTTTATTTCTCTTGGCAACTCAGACTATGGATTTTGTTCAGAAGCTCTTCAGAAAACAGGGAAGAAATGTGTTTCCCAGTTGGGTATCAGAGGTGGTAATTTAACTGATTCTGAATCTAAATCCCAAAGATTTCTTTCTTGTATTTGTAACCCAAATCAGATGTCCCATGGCCACACAAAGTTACTCTGCATCCACCAAGTTTTACCAGCTCTCTGTTAATAATAAGACCTGAGGACGCAGCATCACGATTGCAACAACAGCATTGTTGCGACCAAGTCTCCGTGAAATCATGATGTTATAGTTCCTAATCCATTAATGAGTGGAAGTGTAGATGAAACATTTTGTTTTGTTTGGAGGCTGTTACAGTTTAAAAACCATATTTCTCGTCACCTGACCAAAAAGATGTTGCTGATTAATGCATCTGTGGATAGTAGAAATGTGCAATACCAATACTGATATTATTGAGATATGCTTTTATAGACTAACCTCTTCAATGTGCTGTGCTGCTGCAGCTGCTGCTGCTGCTGCTCTGCTTCTTTTGTTTTTTGTATGTCCTGGAAGAAGGAAATAATAAATGAACAATTAGAAGGACACAGAGTGGACTAATGTCACCACTTACCTCATCAATTTGAGAAACCGTGTTTTCTCTATGTAATTTACAACCAGTGCCTGCTGCATTTTTCAGTCTGAAGAACTGACAGAGTTGCACTTGCAGATGATTTTGGTATTTTCCAGTTTGGCAGGACATAACTACCACTGTATATCCCCAGAAATGAGCCACAAAAGCCAGAAAACAAATCAACTTCTAGTCTTGTCTTGTCTACTTACTTTGGCCTTTCTTGACATCACAGGATGTAGATATGTTTAGAGTGGGTTTGTGTGTACCTTAGTGCAAGTTTAATGTTTTGCAAATCGGCAATAACTCTCTCTTACGTTTGTAGATAAGGATCAAAATGAGCCCAAATATCATCATCAGCAGCAGCAGCAGCAGCACAGATTTGCAGACAATTGAATTAATGATGGCCAGAACACCACCTGCAAGATAAAGCACACAACATAGTATTTGTGTTGAGAATTTTAGAGTAATTTTACGAAATTGTTGAATTTTGAAAATGGTCCTCTGCAGCAGCCATGCTCTCTTACCAAGACTCTTAGCGGATGCAGTAGTTGACTGGGTTGAAGAAACAGGAAATGTGGCTGTTGTTGGTTGTACTGAAAGCCAACGAGAAGCTAAACATGGTTATACACTAGAAATTCTGCGGGTTGACTATATGCACATCACACCTTTTTTTCTTACCCAACCTAACTTTGAATATAAAAACACTTTCTCTTTTGTGGTTCTCCTGTGTAAAGTCTTTAAAGTATCAGATTATCCTCTTCACGTTTGAAAGGTTTGACTTCTTCTGCTTTCAGCATTCATTTAATGAGAGATTTGTTGCATAATAATACATATTATAGGTGTATGTAAGTGTATATTTGTAAAACAAAACAAAAAAACAAAGTGTATCCGTTTTCACATTAATATACTGTCATTGTACAGTTTTTTTTTGCAAACTTTTTTGGTGTCAGGGTTGAAACTTCTAAGATAATATGTAAGTACAGCAATCTAGAAAATAAAACAAACAAAGATAAACTTAACTCACTTGGAGTGATGTGACATTTGTTGAAGAATGGATTGCTGCGTTCCTTGTCAGTACTCTCTGCTCCACACCAGTATGTCCCAGCGTCTTCTGCTGTTATGTTTATCACATTTATCGTAATAACAGTGAGATTCTTCTCATCAATCATGGAAAACCTCCCCGTGGTCTTGCTGTGTGCAGTGCTTGCTAGATGTTCACATAGAGATGGATCTTCTCCCTTACAGATGAATTTATCCTCAGGAGCACCAGATGGATAAATACAAAAGTATCTAAAATTCTGTCCAATAGGTGGATACCTTGTTATGTTACGAATAGTTGCTGTAAACAGACAAACAGAGAGTACTGCCTTTCAGTGACTGTATTTAACAACATATTTCAGAGACCCCTGAATTATATGTTTGAATATATGAAACCTAGTGTCATGTGTTTGTTTCTCACTTTTAACCTCCAGTTGTATTTTTCTGAGTGCATATCGGTAGCTTCCTTCATTTGATTCTGCTCCACACCAGTAGACACCAGCGTGCTGTGAGGACACATTACTGATGGACACGTTGAAGCCACTGTTGGTTTCTCTGAGAGTGAACATCCCGTTTGACTTTAGAGAAGACTTTGTTGATAATATATCTTCACAGAATGAACCGCTCACTTTGCAGAAAAACTTCTTTACTGTGGAGTTGTCTTTGTTTCCGTTGTAATCACATGTGATGGTGGTTTTAGCTGTTCTGTATGCAGTTTGAATAAAGGGTCTCTGGCAGCCATCTTCCTCTGCTACTCAAAAAGAAAAAGTAAAACATGCAAAATTTCAAAAAGTAAACCTTATTTTTTACAGCACAGAGACAGTAAGAATTAAAAAAAAATATGTGGCACAAACTCAGCTAAAGCTATGACTAATACTTACTGATAAAGCATATGCTTTATTCATCAATATATCTGCTTGTCTTGTAATTGTTTCCATTATGCTAGATTTCCATTTCTGCTAATTTGCTTATTAGATTTATTACATATGCATTGTGTTGTTACTTTTAGTTAATTATGTTATTAATTGTTTATTTTTCGTTTATTTTTTCTTGATGGAAAAATCTGACCATTTTTGATTCATTAAAAGACATTGTGAAAGTGAAAAATACAAACTCACCATTGAACAATTGTAGGCTCGAAAAGTTTCGGTCAAATTTACACTGGTACTTGCCAGAGTCCTGAATCGATTTGATGATCACCATGAGATATTTATTTTTTGTATCATTGTACAGGGGAAATCTGTCTGTGTTTTCCCACACATCCTTTGTGTCCTTCACTACAGAACGGTTTTGATATTTTCCATCGTTGATTGGATATTTGCACGTGAATTCAACCCATCCTGTGCATCCTTTCACCACAGACGAGGCCTCACAACCTGTAGATCAAAGACAAACCTTTTTAAGAACATTCATAAGAACCTACAAAATCAGTTTTTGTACATTTGTGATGTGAAACTGCTTTTACAATGGCCAAAATAAGTCGTATGTAACTTTCACTTCTAGTTGTGTTGTCTAAATTTTGAAGATTTGGCATCATAATAAATACGTTTAAATTCTTGCTTCCTTGTCTAATATTAGCAACCCATTGTCACATGGACCTAAATTGACAAAAAATGTAAACACAAGTTAATCCAAATGCATCACTGTATGTGTACAAAGTGTTCCATTAACAGGCTGTAGGTTATATTTATTTTAAAACATCAGTGATATCTGCATATTTACAGAAAAAAAAATACTACTTCAACAGGCTCAAGGCTGTTCTGTGTTGGACGTATAACAGGAAGCAGAACATTTCTAAATGAGTATTTAATGTTGTATTAAAACTTGTGGTTTTAATTTGTGAACCAGTGCTGCAGTAAGACTACGACTATGACCTGTGTGAAATAAAAGAATACAAACAGTTACCTGAACACAGAGCATAGGATATATAGAAATTAGTTACCTTCTCAAGAGTCATTGTTACAGTTTTCTATAAAATTTTCTATAAAATCTCAAATATCAGGAGTAACACAGTAGTAATATATACATATATATATTTACCTGTAATCAGTGAGAGCAAAAGCAGAAGAAAGTTCCCCATCTCCGATGCTGAATCTGTCAGTGAGACTTTTTCACTCAAGCTATTTTAGTCTGTTCCTCTTCTCTTCTGCTGGTTGATAATCTGCACACCCGTGTTTCCTGAGATGGTATTATCTCGTGCCTTGCCAAGTTATCTGCCTGCCCTCTTATCTTCTATCTTTCTACTGTCGTCTGTGTGTTTTTGTTGAACCCTGACTTCAAAAATGTTGGTACGCTGTGTAAAATGTAAATAAAAACAGAATGCATCAAATTCAAAGTGTATATTTACAAAAACATAAGTTTATCAGTTTGAACATAAATTATCCTGTCTTTGTACAGTTTAAAATTGAATATATGAAACAAATGATTAGCAATATATCCCTTTCTATTTTATTTACATTTTTAACGTCCCTACTTTTTTAGAAATGCGGTTGCATATTACAGCATTCACCTTAATAGTCCTAGCAGCTCGAACACTAACTGATCACTCCATCTCGCCGTCTAGCAGCAAATCAATAGGCCCTGGACATCATGGACAAAATGAACCTTGTTGTAACCCGTCATTACATGTTATAGTAATCCAAGCATCAATCCCGTTATTCCTAATGTGAAGTTTTTTACTGGGTAATGTAGTTTAGTGAAGTATTTACATTCTAGGTGTTGACCTTTGACCCCTATGAAGACAGAAAGTTGAGTAACAGCTGGATGAGAGGATAGGAGAAGTGTTATTTCCTTCCTCCATCTTTTTATTTAAATTTTCCTTATATGTTGTATTTTATGGTGTGCATGTCATCATTTTGTGTTTGTTGTTTGTATGTGCCATCATGTTTATTATATTTTACTTCATAGTGTCTGTCTGTAAAGCACTTTGTACCTTAATGTAAAATTATACGATTTGTAATATCGATTCTAGAATGAAGATGACCACTCGATGCAAAAGTAAACCTTGTTTAATAACACTAAAAATAACTTTTACTATATTGAAAGGTTATGACAATTTGAAACAATGTACAAATGCACAGTATTGGTAAAGAAAAAATTGTTTTTCAAAAAGATGAAACAACATGATGTGACATGGACATAACTTACTGCACATGGTGTATACTTTATATACAATATGACATACATCTGCGGCTGATTGTGTGGTGAGATGGTATCACATGAAAGTGTGATTTTTTTTTTTAAGGTAGATTTTTTTTCTTGTGAAGATCTCGACTAAACATAATTTCTAAAGACTAGTAAATGATTCGTAGGCAGGTACATCTTGCAGCACAACAATACTTAATTCAGACATTATTTTGTCATATACATGTATTTTGCATTTAAGAAATATTGCACCATCCTGTGATCTAGTTATTGCACTAAATCATATTGAAATTG
The DNA here is from genome assembly GCF_030273125.1 of Centropristis striata. Classification (NCBI taxonomy): domain Eukaryota; kingdom Metazoa; phylum Chordata; class Actinopteri; order Perciformes; family Serranidae; genus Centropristis; species Centropristis striata. The sequence continues at coordinate 32,853,815 of NC_081519.1, forward strand.
TGATTCAAGTAATTGTGAGGTTTTTTAGTCATAAAGTATTGGTGACATTTGGCCTGGTCATGGCACTAGATGAAGGTCAGGGAATTACTTAAGTTAGAAAAATGTCCGAACAAAATTGAATGGCAGCCTATCCAGTTTTTAAAAATATCATTCACTCAGAACCACAAATGTCAACCTCATGGGAGCACTAGAGGAAAAGATGAGACAACGAAGCTATGTTCAAAATAACAATTCTGTAAAAAAAACAAAAACAAATTCATGACAATCCATCCAATAGTTGTTGAGATAATTCAGTATGGACCAAAGTGACATCCATGGATCCATGTCACTGTCAGACGAACTGTCAAAACATCAAACATTAGCTTTGCCATTTCTGCACTACAGTTTCTTGTTACAAACAGCAATATGCATTTTCTGAAAATCTGTTGTGTCGATGCATCTGTGCAGCTCTAACATCCTCTAAATATCTTGGTGTAAATCCTGAAGTCTTAGATGGATTGTAAACAACAACAACAACAACACCAAATGACCAAAAATCTTGAAATCAGGAATAAATTCCTGTCTGACTGACTGGTCTGTTTTCATTCCTCCTGAGGCTTGTTGACTGTTGAGTAGAGAGGGTCCTCTGAAGAGGGCTGGTTGACAGTAGAGGAGATTGGACTTTGGCTGTTCTTCACAGTAGAATATTCACAGGCAGAGGAGCTGGACCCAGCGAACAGTGCCTGACCATTGCCAGGGCAGTTTTGAAAGTTGATGGTAGAGTAATGCAGCGAGGCAGAGGGGTTTGTGGGAAAGTTGGCGGTGACATTAATTGTGTTCATAGCAGTTCCTGAGTTTGGCTCCTGCCGGTGCTCCTGTATCTCCTCGTAGATATATTCCTTGAAAAATATACAGAAGAAGAAAAATACAGTCATAGTTCATATCCAGTCCAAACAATACGTACTAACCATACAACTTGTATTTAGTATTGTAAATAGAGTTAAATCACAAACAGAAATATTTAGAATCAATTTGGTGCAAACATCAGTCCAAACGTGCAGTCCAAACATCAGAGTTGATTTGATTTTAATCAGTAAAATTAAATTTAGAAAACAATTAGCTGTCTGTTGTTATATGTTTTATATATATATATATATATGTATATATATATATATATGTATATATATATATATGTATATATATATATATATATATATATATATGTATATATATATATATGTATATATATATATGTATATATATATGTATATATATATATATGTATATATATATATGTATATATATATATATGTATATATATATATATGTATATATATATGTATATATATATATATATATATATATGTATATATATATATATATGTGTGTGTGTGTAACTTTTTACAGTTTATTTTAAATTTATTTCAGATCTGTAAATTTCAGTTTCTATGTGCATATGAGATGAAATGTGTCAAGTATTGTTATTTGTAAATTGCTGTGAAAACCTTGCAGGAACTGTTGGTGATTTTCACTTTTCACACAGGCACAACATTCAGTATTCTGCCTCATTATGACACACTCATGTAGAATTCTTGTTATTTTATTGTTATTTTGTCGAATACTTCATATCAATTTCATTCTGTGCAGACAGAAGAGGTCCCTTTTTCATGAATCTTTCCAGTTTCATGAAAAAAAAGAAACTTCTATGCAAAATAGTAGCTTGTATTGCTGTTATGTGTATTAGGTATTCCCCTGTTTTCTTATTTATCATGCCAACAAAGAATATATCTTCTGTTCAGAAGCTCTTTAGAAGACAAGAAATGAATGTGTTTTCCAGATGTCTATCAGAAGTGGTAATGAATCAAAATGAAATCCCAAAGACTTCTTTCTCCTAGCAGCTATACAGTTCCACCACACACATACAGAGACAAACATGTATACACTCACATCTTTAATGTGCTGTGCTGCTGCTCTGCTCTTTAAATGGCCTAGCAGAAAGAAAAGACAGAGAGCAAAAATTAAAATAAGAGGATAAAGAGTAACTTATTTTTAAAATCTTTCACTGAAATCTGGACACAGTTGCCTCTCTATATACATAATGTACAGCACCGGCTGCACTCTCCAGTTGAAAAAACAGGTCACAACATATTTAAAAACACATATTTCTCTTCTTACCAGTTGTGCTATTTATCAGTGAAAGTAATCCAAAAAAATGCAATGGACTTTGCACTTTGAGCACCACAAGCAAATCACCTTTCTTCTCCACCTTTCATTGTATTCAGAGTAGGTAGACATCTTACACTGAGCAACTCTCATCAAAACAACCTAGCTGGATAACTTGCTCTAAAAATACAAGAAGAAATATTATTTTTTTTACTCTGGGGTGAACTGCCCCTATAAGAAATTACACAGTTGAATTTAATGAATTAGTATTTTCCCATTTGCTTTCATTAACTAAGACTTTACCACTGTAGAGCAACAGAAATGAGCAAAAACAAACAATCTTCCTGAAATGGAAAGAGTAAAGTCTGGTCTCGTGCTTTCCTTTTCTAAAGATCACATCAAAAATATGTAGACTTGTCCTGGATGTGGTTTTTGTGTGTACCTTAGTGCAAGTTTTATGTTTTGCAAACCGGTAATAACTCTCTTACGTTTGTAGATAAGGATCAAAATGAGCCCAAACAGCATCAGCAGCAGCAACACAGATACACAGACGATTACAATAATGACGACATGAGCACCACCTGCAAGATGAAGCACACAACACAGTAATTTTACAAAATTGTTGAACTGTGAAAATGTTCCTGTGCAGCAGCCATGCTCTCTTACCAAGACTCTGAGCGGATGCAGTAGTTGACTGGGTTGAAGAAACAGGAAATGTGGCTGTTGTTGGTTGTACTGAAAACCAACGAGAAGTTAAACATGGTTATAGAAAAGCAAACAAAAGTGCATTTAAGTCGTGCATGAAAGCATCCAAATTAACGATTTACTGAGAGAGAAAAATTTCAAAATAAATTTTCCAAAACATGACCACTAAAAATTAATTTCTACTACTCCAAGAGATGAAGACAGAACTTAAATGTTGGATTCCATAAATTAATCTTTTTGTCTTTTATCCTTTTCAAGGATGGACCCGTTGATACATCCAGCTTGTACAAAGACCAGTTTGAATGTTTAAATCTTTTTCTTTGTTACAGAGACAAGACACACAAAATAACTTGTTAAATGTTATCTAATTGACTTTTTAGATTAATTTCAGTAAATGTGTGCAAATACAAGTTTTGTTGAATGAAGACATTTTTGTTATGTCACAGGAGGAAAAGCACACATGTAAGTGTAAATGATCAAATGAATGAGGCTGAACTCCATTTAGCTGCTCCAGTGTCAGGGTCCTGGTGGCTGATTTACTCTGACCTCTGACCTTTGAGCCATTCTTCGTGTTAAACTGCTAGCAGTCATTTAAAAGAGTTTCTCATATTTACAAGTCCGTCAGCTACCCTCCAACAATCTGATTGAGGTCACAAAATAGAATGACTCCACTTACTGACAACTGACATCACAAATCTGTTGAAGAATGGGTTGCTGCGTCCCTTGTCAGTACTCTCTGCTCCACACCAGTATGTCCCAGCGTCTTCTGCTGTTATGTTTCTTATTGTTATGGTGATATTTCCCTGTTTTTCTTCCATCATGGAAAACTTCCCGGTTTTTGTAGTGGGCTGTGCGGTGTTTACTAGAGGGTCACATGTAGATGGATCTTCTCCTTTACAGATGAATTTGTTTTTTTCCAGAGCTTCATATGCACTTTCATATGCACACCAGTATGTGAAATTCTTTCCAGTTGTTAGAGACCTTTTGGGGGTAGGTACCATATCTGTAGACATACAGAGAGCAGTGACTGTATTTAACAACATATTTCAGTGTTATACTGTTACATCTTAATTATATGTGTGATTATATCAAACCTAAAAGTGTCTGATGTTTGTTTCTCACCTTTTACGTCAAGTTGTATTTTTCTGAGTGCATATCGGTAGCTTCCTTCATTTGATTCTGCTCCACACCAGTAGACACCAGCGTGCTGTGAGGACACAGCACTGATGGACACGTTGAAGCCACTGTTGGTTTCTCTGAGAGTGAACATCCCGTTTGACTTTAGAGAAGACTTTGTTGATAATATATCTTCACAGAATGAACCACTGTCTTTGCAGAAAAACCTCTTCACTGTGGAGTTGTCTTTGTTTCCGTTGTAATCACATGTGATGGTGGTTTTAGCTGTTTTGTATGCAGTTTGAATAAAGGGTCCCTGGCAGCCATCTTTCTCTGCTACTCAAAAAGAAAAAGTAAAACATGCAAAATTTCAATAAGTAAACGTTATTTTTACAGCACATAGACAGCAAGAATTTAAAAAAAGTGACAATCTCAGCTAAATCTATCAATTACACTCAATGATTAAGCATATGCTTTATTCACCTATGTATCTGCTTGTCTTGTAATTGTTTCCATTATGGTAGATTGATTTCCATTCCTTCTAATTTCCAAATTAGATTTATTACATTTTATGCATCTTGTTGTTACATTTTGTAAAGTATTTTATTGGTTATTTTTTATTTATTTATTATTTCTTGTTGAAAAAGTCTGAACAATTTTTAATTGTTGATTAATTAAAAGACATTGTGAAAGTGAAAGAACAAACTCACCATCGAACAGTTCTAGGCTCACTAAGGGAGGGGAATATTTTCGGTGAAATTTACACTGGTACGTGCCAGAGTCCTGAATTGATTTGATGATCACCCTGAGAGATTTATTTTTTGTATCATGGTACAGGGAAAATTGGTCTGTGTTTTCCCACACATCCTTCTTAGTGCTTTCTATGAAGGTTTTTTTGTCCTTCACTACAGAAATGTATTGATTTTTTTCATAGTTTTTTGGATATTTGCAGGTGAATTCAACCCATCCTTCTGTGCATCCTTTCACCACAGGCGAGGCCTCACAACCTGTAGATCAAAGACAAAAGATCACATCATGACGACACTGAAACACTCACAGAGTTACTGCAGTAGTCTGAATTATCTCTCGATCAATACAACCCACTCTTTCCACCAGTACATCACAAAGATTTGAGTTGATTGCTGATTTTTAAAAAGAGGTAACAGAAATATAACATAGAGAATGAGGATGAACTGCAATGTATAGTAATTTGTTTTATATTTATTTTTGGCTTATTTTATCTCATAACAGCGTGAAACACATTCTGCTGATATTTATCTAGCTTTCTCTATCTTGACCAATCGACGTTGGTGAGCTTCAACCAACGATGTGATATCCATAATCAATTTATGTGTTGTTCACATGTTCAAATAAATAGCAGGTATCTATACCACTCTGCAAACACCTGATGTGCTTTTTGTCACTAATAATTCCTCATTAACATAAGCAGAACAGTTATTATTTCAGATTCCCATTCAAAAATACTGCTGCCACAGATAGGTTGAATTATTGTCACAAGTTTGGTTTTTGCACCTGTTTCTGTTTTGAGCATACATTTATTTCTGAATTTAAGAAAAGCCAACAGATGCAGCTGTGTGGCCCTTTCACTTCTGCTTATGTTTCCTCAATTTTAAACATTTGGCATTACCATAAAAATTCAGAATTCTTGTTGTATCGATGTTCACTATTAGAAAATATTTCTTCATAGCGTCTTCAGTCGTGAAAAAACATTAAAAAGTTTTCTTGAACTCGCAGTAAGTTCTATCAAATTATAAACATCTGTTCTGATGGCTGCATATTTACATAAAATATATATTGTAACTGTGGCTATAAGTTCTGTTGGATGAAGTACCCGTAGTGGGAACATAAATATATGTATTTAAAAGACTATGAAATGTAAAGGAATACAGAATAGCTGAAACCACAGCGTAGGATGTATTGAAACTATTTAATTCAGTTATCTATCAAATCTCTAATAATAATAATACATTTTATTTGTAAAGCACTTTTCATTGTTAAAAGCAATCCCAAGGTGCTACAAAGTATAATATCAACAGTCAGACATGTTGTATTTTTTTTACCTGTAATCAGGGAGAGGAAAAGTAGAAGAACATGCTTCATGTTGGGTGATGAAGTCCTCAGTGAGACTTTTTAAGGAGTAGTTTTCAAGTACTCTTAAAAAGTGTCATTTCCTCCTTTCATCTGGTGGTTGAAACTCAGGGTTTGCGCAACCCTGTTTCCTGAAATTATTACATTACATGTCATTTAGCTCACGCTTTTGTCCAAAGCGACTTACAGTAAGTGCATTCAACCAAATTATATTTTGGGTCACCTCAAAAGTACTTGCCCGCCTTCTTGTCTTCTTTGTTGGACTTTCTAGTCTCAGAGCATTAATCTTGCGTTGTGTGGTGGTGTGTAAACAAACTAATCTGTCAATATGCTGTAAAAAACAAACATTAAAAGTCCTGGTCATCATTAATAAAATGATGAAAAATTGTAACCTGTCATTACATGCTTCTATAACAATCTTTTTGGCTATGTCCCCTTCTACATAATGTGAATATTTATGGTTTCGTGTTTTCTTTCTAGATATTGACCTTTGACCCCTATGAAGTCAGAGTCTAGTGAAAGCTAGATAAGAGCGTAGGAGACATGTTATTTCCTTCACTCTTATGGAGGAATATGGATGTTATATCTGGAATGTTTTTTGATAACTTAAAACCCCAAAAACATGAAGTTAAAAAACAACACTAACAGGAAACCTATAGTGAATGGAGCCAGAGGTCCTCACAACAAAATGAGAGCAGCTTCTTTTTATTTACATTATTTTATTTATATATTTGTTCCTGAAATGTTATATTTTGTGGATTGTATCAGTCGTCATTTTGTGTTTGTTGTTTATGTGCCATCTTGTCTAATTTTTCTTTCTTGTGTCTCCATCTGTAAAGTACTTTATACCTGTTGTTTTATGCCATAAAAAAAACACATACAATTTGTCAAATAAACTATAGAATAAAGATGACCACTCGATTAAAAAATTAAACTTTATTTAATATCACTATGAAAACATTTTTTGTAAATTAAAAAAGGGAACGCTTGCAAAAACTAGATGTATAACATATGGCAAAATATATAAAAGAATATACACAATACACAAAACAATATAAACATTATCTCAGTGTGAGGCAGATGGTGTGTGGAGATGTGATAGAGTTAGGGGCTGGAAAGACTAATGCAAAACCAGCAGCAATAAAAGTTCACATTTGTAAGTTAAAGCTGTGGTTGTAATCTTAATTTGAATTATATAAATGTAATTAAAAATGTTCTTGTTGCATTCAGTAATATCAATGATGAAATGAAAGACGTAAATCCAGCTACAGTGGAGTTTGGACTATGAAATTAAGATCCATGTTATGCCAAATAATGACTGTGAGTCTTTAAATCAGAGGTTTAGTTGATCTGAATTAAAGTATTATTCATGTAACCATGTACCTTACCCTGTCCCTAATCTGGATCAGTTAGACTAGAACCCCGTTTGATAGAATCAAAAAACGAATTCAAACCAAACTTATCAGAAAAATGTACACTTGAACAAACATTAGTGTGATAAGAACGACCTAAAATTCCAATAATTATGTTTGGGAAATATTTATTTGACTTCTACTTTTGTAGTTTGGCTCATGTCCTGTTTACTAACATGGAGGGGGCGGGGTTTATAACCAATACTGCAGCCACCTGTTTTAGCCATTGTTGTTGTTGTTGTTGTTGTGGTGTTGATTCAGTTTTATGGTCCTTGTTGAGGTTGTATTTGGACATATTAAACTGAACTAGTAACTTTGTGTATATCAGGGCAGATGCCCTGTGACTCGACCTCAGATCAAACAAATAAGCAATGTAATGAATAACAAATCAATAACCTGAAAACGGTCTATCTCATTATTATTATTCATACAGTCTATGCTCTCACTGCTGCTGTGGCATGTTGACAGTAGAATAGAAAGGGTGGTCAGAAGGTCTAAAAGCAGGATTGACAGTTGAGTAGGCGGAAAATTGGTTGTTGTCTCTCACAGTAGAATATGTGTCACCACCATCTCCTTTTGAGTTGTTTTGAAAGTTGATAGTGGAGAAATCCTGTGGGGCATATGGGTTGGTAGGAGCTTTGGCAGTGACATAAATTGTTTTTGGTGCAGTTCCTGAGGCGGGCATGTGGGGGCCCTCCTGTATCTCCTCAAAATGACGGTCCTTCCAGAGCAAAAGGAGAAACACAGGATTAATAGTTCATATAACCAACGACAGATGTTCTAGCATGCTAAAATTAACACTGCAGTGTTTGTTTTCATATTAATATGATAAATATGTAACTGATACTGTAAGTGGGATATTTTAGTATGTCTGAAATTGTAGTATGAAACTACGCTGTACTTCTGGTGTAATATTACAATATGCAAACACTTAACACTGTCACTAACCAATCCGTACCGCAAACCCAAATAGTTCTATTTCCTGACGAAGCAATTAACGGCAGTCTCTGAGATTTTGTTTTATATTTATGAAATACAGGATTCAAACGTTAAAGAAAAAAAACTAAAGAAAGAGCTCTGTTGTGTTCTTCCTCTGTCAGAGGTATGCTGAAGCAATTTACGACAGTCTCTGGGGTTTAAATAAGATAATGTTAGCTTTAGGGTTTTATTGTTATGGAAGAGATGATTTTAAAGTTAAATAAATGTAAAGAATGTCTAAAATATGAAGAAAATAAAAACATACGACTCACATTTCTCCTTAAACCTTTTTCCCTCGTTTTGGTTAAGATTGTCAAAAAATAAGTGGCAATAAAATGAAAGAATACATTTTTCTTATTTAATAAACTCTCCCTGTTTTAGTAAAACTTATTGAGGTAATTTCATCATCCATGAGAAAAACTAAAATATGCTTTAAAAAACTAAAACCTTATTATTTGTTATTAGTGTAATTACTATAGTGTAAATATATATTTATGGGAAAGTATGCAGATGCAGCATATGACCTCTGACGTCACGCTTAAAGGTAAATTACAACTGATGCATGAACAGGACATACACACACATTAACACAGCACACAGATATGCACACTAACCTCATTTTTCTGTGCTTCTCCAATTATTTTTGGCTTCTGAAATCCTGTCAGATAAATGAGAGAAAGTAAGACAGGAGAGAAACAAGAAGTGAAGCAGAAGTACTGGAAGTGGATTCATTTTACCACACAAATCAGTCTCATTCACGACTTGATGGAAAGAACTGTTAAACGTTTTTATTTGTGTGTTTCAAGAAATCTCTTACGTTTGTAGATGAGAACCAAAATAAGCAACAGCAAAGCCACACAGACGAGCACAGCAGCGGTTACAGGAAATACCCAGGAGCCACCTGCAGGAGACAGAATGACACAACAAAAGGATGACGAGCCTTATTTAAACCACCACACAAACCTCATCCATATTTATCTGCTTCTGAAGCTTTAAAAAAAAAAAAGAAGCTTTCTCACCAATACTCGATGCAGTCGAAATAGATAAAACACATTACAGATATATAGTAATAAAATATAGAAAATAGGAAAATCAGTTTGTCAAAACATGTCCCTGATTTAAAATTGAAAAAGCCTGCAAATGTATTTGACATGTTTTACACTGGGTTCAGATTACAGCCAAACCTTAAAAATAATGTGACAACTCACCGACAGTCATCTCAAATTTGTGGAAAGTTGTAATATCTGTAGGGAGACAGTTTTGAATATATTTACATCTTATTTCAAAGACACTTTATGCATGAGTAAATACAACCTAAAAGTGTCAGATGTTTGTTTCTCACTTTTAACCTCCAGTTCTATTTTTCTGAGTGCATATCGGTATCTTCCTTTCTTTGATTCTGCTCCACACCAGTAGAAACCAGCGTGCTGTGAGGACACATTGCTGATGGACACGTTGAAGCCACTGTTGGTTTCTCTGAGAGTGAACGTCCCGTTTGACTTTTGAGAAGGCTTTGTTGATGAAATATCCTCACAGAATAAACCGCTCTCTTTGCAGAAAAACAAAAACTTGTCTTTGTTTCCGTTGTAATCACATGTGATGGTGGTTTTAGCTGTTCTGTATGCAGTTTGAATAAAGGGTCTCTGGCAGCCATCTTTCTCTGTTACTCAAAAAGAAAAAGAAAAACATGTGAAAAACATTGGAATGAGCATGCAAGCGTTGTGTTTCGACTTCTGGCCTCTATATATATATATATATATATATATATATATACATATACACACACACACACACACACACACACACATAAACAAAATGGTTCAACAAAGGACTTGAGAGACAAAAGTATGCACTCCTTACCATATTTAATCTTTTTCTTGACTTGTCTAGGGCCTTTAGGTTTCCCCTGGTCTTCTTCAGACTCTGTCCCTTGACTTTCTTTATCAGACTCAGGTTTGTTCACTTTCTCGTCATTGGAGTCAGATTCTTTGTCAAATTTACACTTGTATGTTCTAAAGTCTTCATTTTTAATGTTTCTGATGGCCACCCTGATATTTTTATTTTGTGTATCGTGGTACACAGAAAAGTTGCCCTGGTCCTGCCACACATCATTTTTAGTGCTTCGTATGGTTTTAGTGGAAGTAACTACTTCAATTTTTGTATATGTTTGAGATGTTTCAGGGTAACGGCAGGTGAAAATAACCCATCCATCAATGCATCCTTTTATATCGGCTGAGGTCTCACTGCCTGCAGATCAGAGAGAAAAGATCACATCATGTCAGATTCTGAGCTGCAATTTTGATATAATATTTATTAACTAAACATACACTCTGTCCTGATTAGGATTCATAAAATCATAAAATATCATAACATTTTTTGGTATTTCTTTAACTGCTTTAAAGTCGGACGGGGTTTAAAACACTTTTTTTTACATGCCACCACCGGGTGCTGCTAAAGTTGCTGAAAGTCTTTTTAAATCTCAGTATGTGAAGAAGTCAGCATAAAAATAAAAAAATAAAAAAACTGACTTTTTATTACATCCTTTACAGACATTAAGAGTTTTCCTTTTTGTTTCAATTGTGAAAAAAATGTTATTGCTGGTTCACAAAAAGCGTTTATATTTACTAAAGCAAATCTAAAATATCTAATATAATATTGCTTAATTGCTGTGTTACAGATGTCTTTCCAAAGGAAATAGGCCAAACATGTTTTGACACAGTTGTTTTGAGTTTTTTAGCTTGAAATTTGTAATTCTTTTAAAAAATGTATTTACAATTGCTGGATTGTTGTAGGATTTGTACAACATATAGGCAAAAACTTTGCTCAAATTGAAGCACAGAATGTTAAAAACAGTGGATTTACATTAAAAAGTCTGTTATCAGGTATTATCAGTCATTTTACCTGCCATCAGTGAGAGGATGAGGAGAAGAAAGCTCTTCATGATGTTGGTGTCAGATGCTCCGTCAGATTATTAACCTCCACAGTTCTCTTTGATCGGTGTGTCTCTTCAGTTGGGCCGTCTCAACTGTTGGGTTTCTTAAATTCCTGTCTTGATTCCTGTCCTGATAAAATACAAACTCCCCCCACCTCTCTGTGAAAATTTCCTCTTCTTCTTCTTCCTCTTCTCCTTTTGTCATATCTTCTTCCTCATTATACCGGGCATTGACAGCAAACAGTTCCTAATTGTAAATATAAAAAGAATAGTGACTGGGGGAATAAAATGACAAAAGTTATAGATTTTGAAATAGAAACAATATATATTTTTAATCCATAAAGTTGAAGCTGGGTATTTCAGCAGCATTACTGTGAAGTTATATGAGTCTTTTAAACCAGGAGTTATTAAAATCAACAGCAGTGGTAATGACTATGATGATAAAAGTAATGATGACACATCTGCGTCACTGTCTGTGAGTTTTTACCAAATTTCATCATCAGTCTTGCAGCCTATATAAAGCCAATAGGATGTGACTCACATTGAATTTCTTGCAACAACACAAAACCACAATCTGCTGATGATGAGGTGATGGCTCCTACTAAACCCATTACTGCATTTTATTTTTTAAACAGATGGATCTGTAATATTTTACATGATTGTGCATCATTTTACCTTCCTCAATAACCTGGTGTATGTGTTGTCCAGCCTTTTTTGCAACAACATGGTAGTATAATTAACATTCTCCTCTTCAGTGAATATTTGTCACATGATCATTCGTCTCAGCAGAATACATCATGGCTTCGCAGAATTGAATGTTTTTAACAGGATCATGTTGTTCATAACAGTTTATTTTAAATGACACACTTGGAATAGAGACATTTTTGAAGCAATATCACATTTTTAAGTTTGGTTTTGGTTACTTCTTTTAATGGAAATTTAATGGATCTGTTCAAGGGCTGTCTGGAAACGATAATGCTTGAAAGAAAATATTATTTTCAACCTGCTGCTGGGTTTTTCTGGGAAATTTTGTGTCAAAAAAGAAGTACAAAAGAAACTAAGTTGACTTCGACCAAAAAGACTGATTGCTTATTGACAAGAGGGGGCAGCCCTACAGGTATCAAACCACCAACTAGTGGAGAAGAAATAGAAAGATACTGATTCATATGTTTTTCCATGTGTTAGCATGTTTCCGTGGTCGACCCTTTGCTGTTAAGCCATTGTTCTCTGCAGCAAATAGTTGTTTATTGTGTGTTTGGCCTGATATGACTTGAAGACAAAATGGAGAAACTCGAAGTTTGAGCAAAGGTCTTGCAACAACAATGACACTCTCAATTACAGGACTGGTTGGGAAATATGCCCTCCTCTTTCATCACCAGTGTGATGTGTGAAACAGTGACATTACTGGAGTAGAGCAAGTGTGTAAAGGAGCATCCTGCACTGTGTGAGTACCAGAAAGTCCTCACACTGACCTCCAACCATCAGATTGTGTTGATTGTGTTGAAGCCTCTAATTTAAGGCCGTCTCTCACAACTAACAACACGGATCATTCTTCCTGACAGTCCTCTTTGGGTATTTTGGCCGTGTGGCCTGGGAGGGACACCCCCGCCTTATTTCACAAAACCCTAATGTGTTTTGGCCTATGGCGTGGGTTTGGAGTCTGATAACGCCCGTCCTGTTCTCCAAGTGAAACATGAAACAATGGCTGAGTGTGTGTTTATGGTTTATGTGTGTGTCCGCGATCGGTGGGACTGCCAGCCAATCTGGAAAGAAAACACAGATAAGATAGAGATTTTATACGTTTCAGGGGTCTGTAATGCAAATCCAAGTTCTCAAACAGACGCATGCAGAGCTGATTGGTGTTTATAAAGACTCTGGCCGTGATTCATGGTGATTTATTAGCTATTTACAACCTGCTGGTGGGAAGAACATTTACAAGAGTAAAAGCTGAAGTCTCGGCTGGAGTGATGAACTGCAGACTATAAAGGGAAAAGTAACTTTATATGATTGTTGTTGTCGATTCTTTTATTTGTTTTAGTTTGTTTGGTGGTTTTGCTAGATTATTTGTTGCCACAAAGGCAATCTTTTACTCTGTTATTACAGTCGCATCAACATGTTTTAACTTATTAGTCCAGGTGTAATTACAACAAGATGAATTGTAGGCCTTCTTCACACCTGGCCTGTCTTCAGAGTGTCTTTTCATCCAACCGAATACTGAATAAGACCTTTTTAATCGACACAAGTCTTAATATTGACTTTGATGAAGTGAAAATAAAGTCAATATCAATCATAAGGTAGCTCTGCCCTCAATCCTCCCCTGCTTTCTGGTCAGTTTTACTCTAAATTGGAGGATAATTCACTAAATGAACTTCATGCTGTATTGAAGAAGACTTGAATCTAACGGTTGAGACCATAAAGTTAGTATGAGAATGTTTACTGAGCTCAGAAATCAAGTGACAAGTAGAATCATTTTACAATGGGCTTCAATATACACTTAAAGTTTAAGTTCTCTCTGCAACTGGTGGAGTCGCCCCTTGCTGCCAATTTGATAGAATGCAAGTTTAAGGTTTTAATGCTTCCATTTTTATCTCTGGCATTTATTTCAAGCAGTGCCAGTAGGTTGGGCTGGGCCCACCCACAGTCCACACCAAAACAAGGGCGGGGTTTGCAGTGGCATTTATTAAATGCATAACAATTGACAATTCTGATTTATCTACAGGGCACAAATTAGATTTTTTGAGTGCAGCATAAGAAGACGAAGGACTGTCACTTTTTCCCAAAATCTTGTTCAAACAAGTCCAAAGTAACAGAGAATTAACTTCGATTCATTCATTACGATGAATTTAGCAGCTGTAGCAGGTTTTGTGTCTGTATGATTTGTTCAGTTTGAGTGACTCTAGCAGACGATATCGTGATGTTTCACTGTGGACATTGTCACATGCCTTTGCGGGAGACATGGCCCAACCCTACGTACCAGTGCACATCATGTAGAGCCAATTATGGAAAAAAAATCAAAACAAAGGATTTGTTTTTTCATTTCTTTTTGCAAGCGCTAATTGTGAGGGACAGAAAAATGATTGTATGAGAGACAATATAAATAGAATATAAAGTTTTTGCGTCTTTCTTCTTTTCCATCATGATTAACGATCAGAGGTGAACGTGACAGGTTTTCACTACAGTATAGTAACAAATGGATTCAGCATGTGAACCACAGTTGTTATGAACCTGTTGTGTTGGAGAGCGAAGGCGCTGCACCGTGAAGTTTGATTGATGAGGGTTAATGTTACCCTGCGGCGAGGGGAGTTGTAGAGTGTTTACTTTAGGATTTAAAAGCCTGTCAGTTACCGTCGGCTGCAGGGCGTCCTCCTGCTTCAAACCCGGCCCCTGATTGGTCCACAACAAGGACAGATGCTCTGAAGTTGCTTAATAATGTGATCCATCCTTTTAAAATAAATAATCCTGCAATCTGACACTCATCAATGTGATATTTCACCTCTGAAATGCCACTAAAGTAGGTAGATAAATTTGCTTTTTAATACCATTACTTCACTGAGTGACCTTGTTAATCTTCATAGCTGCACTTATCAGGTTTTGAATTACTTTTGTGATACAGTCAGAATGAAGCAGATACTACAGTATAAACATGATCGTCACTAATGGTGGGAAATCTCCCTCCATTAATGCCAAGTCTTTCTGAAAATACAACTGCAGTGAATTCCCTTTTTTAAAGTAATGATATGTTTTTACTCCCTGAAAGCATTCCTGTCTCCTTTTCTTGCCCTCAGACAGAAACACTTGACAAGAAGATTCGTTCACATGCTACTGTGTATAAACCATGAGATATTTTCATTAAATAAAACATTATTATCTCTTA
The DNA here is from genome assembly GCF_030273125.1 of Centropristis striata. Classification (NCBI taxonomy): domain Eukaryota; kingdom Metazoa; phylum Chordata; class Actinopteri; order Perciformes; family Serranidae; genus Centropristis; species Centropristis striata. The sequence goes on from NC_081519.1 coordinate 32,869,083, forward strand.
ATGAAATGCAGAAAACGCCTGACCTATTTACCTCATGTTTGAGTCAGAACTGTATGTGTCGAAGAAGGTTTTAGTCGGGCCTCCTCACTGCTTAAAGGCAAAAAAAAATCACCTTTAACATTTTTTTTTCTCTTCGTTTTTGGAGAAATAGGTTTTTAGAAATCTCCACTTTCTTTTAATCTGGCTGTTATGCTTCCTTAATGTTCATAAACTTAATGTTCTCAAATGAGGTTCTTTGAAACCATAGTTTGATGATAAGCTTAATAAAAGATGCCGTTTCTGATATCATAATCTGCAGCTTAAATCAATTCACATGTGGATTCGAGTTGAAATTTCACTGAATTCAGTTACTATGTTGATGTATTTTGTTCACAACTTTAGCTCCCTCCGTCCCCTTTCTTTATGTCAAAGTTTGTTGGAAGTTTCATTTTAAAAGTCAAAAACAAGTGAAAGGATTTAGATTTAGATTTAGTATAATATCCACTTAATTTTCAGACAATTTTCACTAACAGATGATTATATTTCAGTCATGGTCAGATTATTGGCAAATTTTTGTAGTTAGAATCAGGATGTTGCTCAGGGACACAAAAGCAGAGCTGATAGTTTGGTGAATTTAACACCAGCAGTCTGCTTTTTGCTTCTTTTATCATGATTTTATATCACTTCTTTAGAGGAAGAATGGAAGAAAGAAAAGGGAGAAAGAATGAAACTGCAAAAATAAACCTCTGCTAGTGTGCTGGCTTCGGTTTATTTGTGTTTAATAATATTTGTCAGTTTCGCCTAATGTTACTTAGCAACAAAACTTCCTGGAAGTATTTAGGGAATCACTAAAGCTTAAAAAAAGATCAAACCCCTCATAATGTCATGACTCCTTCAGATAGAAGGCTTTGTTCGGAGCCATAAAATCTGCAGTCGACAGTTTGAGTGCCGCTCAGTTCATCTTTGAGATGCTTCATGTAAAATGAGACATAATGTCTTTAATCTCTTCTAATCTTTTTCTCAAAGTCAGAAAAGCTCAACAAATATGATTGAATGACCATCATAAAAGTCAAGCATAAGCACTTACAATCTTCAAGATAAACACACAACAGAGACAAACATTGGAGCTTGTTTGATAGAATTGACTCTCACGAAGTCTCAGAGTTACTGATACAAAATTACATTTGTACCAAATTTGGTCAAAACTTTCCTGCTCTGCTTTGGCCTAAAAGGCAGTTTGTTCTGAATATGGAAAACATTATAAGTTCATGTTACGTTCATGCTCAGGAGCTTCAATACTTCAGCTGTGGAGTTTAAGTTTTTAAAACATCAGTCAAATTGCATGATAGGCCGTGTGCTTCACCGGCCTGGTAATCAAACTGAGTTGCCACTTTGTTTTCAGCCTGACGTCCTGCTCATGTTTGCATATTTTTTTATTCAAGGTGTAAGGTGTTTTGTTTTTGCCTGACTTATCAAATGACATCTATTCTAGCTTCATGTGACTTGGTCACCGGTAGGTGTTTCATTTTGTTGACTTTGTTGAATAGTTAAATTATTCTTTACTTTTACATCATTAAATGAACTGGAAACTTAACAGGATCATTTAGATTAGTAATTAAATGTTAGTCAGAAGAAGTGGTAGAGTTTGGACCCAGTGGGGTTACATCATTTTCAGTCAACACAAAAGGTTTGTGCGTACGGATAGACAGAGAAGAGAGGAAAAAGACTCATATCTGATTGGTTTTCGGTGTAATTCAGTAGGGTCGTCAATCAACCGTTTCAGCCTGATGTGATATTACGAAATCAGCAGCCTGCGATCGATAGAAAGCATATCTTTAAGATGTTACTTATCGATTTTTGTATTTGTTGATCATGGACTCGAAATATCAATGCAGATCAATGGATCATTATATCCCAACAATTTATTGTAGTTCTCTTATCTGACAGTAACAAGTAGTATTGGGTCAATTTCTGGTTTTCCCAGTCGAGTCTGCTGTACAAGCTTAAACCAGTCTCATTCTTAATCCTGCAAAGCTCTAAATGTCTGATTGCTGAGCCCAAAGCCAGAATTGTTGAACAAATCAGAGATGTGCGCAGTGATTAGGCGGTGAAAAACCAACCGAATGTCTTTCCTGATGTAATCACTCAAAATCATAATCAGTGACATCTTAACCAGTTTAGACCAAGATTTCAACATAGGTGAGTATATATATATATATATATATATATATATATATTAGACAACGATGAAAGACAAAAACTATTCCTTCATCTTTCTACCCATTGACAAAGAATTGATGCATTTAGCTCAGCAGGGTTATCCATTCATCCTGTCATCCCTTCATCTGTCTGTCCACTCAAGAAAAAATCTCCCTCTGTTTTCATGAATGAGCGAAAGCCTCTCAGGTTACATCCCATCATGTGTTTTTGCAGGTGTTGAGAATTACAAAGTGTGAGGAGGGTTGTGACCTCATCCATCACAGCACCGCTACACTATCAGGTTCAGACATTATTTCACATCCTGGACGCTAAGTGGGCCATACAGTGATCGTGTTGACATTTATACAATATTTAATGTACTGTAGTGTGAGGTAAAAGCTCCATGTTCAAACCATCATGTCTCAGAAAAACACTTTTATTGCATCTTTGATGGAGAAGATGGAATTTGTGTTACATTGTATCTCACATATGTATTCAATGCATTATTGCCGTGTCCAAATAATCTAAAGCTTTGAATTCATGTTTTATCATAACACAATAACAAGAAATAACTACAAGAAACTCTACTTTGTGAATTTGTAACTTAATATTTATCATTATCATCCTTATTTCCTGCTTTAACAGTGTTACAGTGAGAGAAAAGTAAAAATAGGTGAACAGCTTGTTGGCCTTTTTAAATTACACAGAGCTTATCTTATCTACCACAGGTTTGTTGTTAGGATGTAATAGGTTTCTACGAATTCTTGATGACTGCCAGAGTTCATCCAGGTATCTTTATACCAGGAAGAATGAAGAATTCCTTGTTTTTCTTTTGTTCACACCCTGTTTTGTGTGCCAAGCTGAAATGGAGTGGAGATCATGCCCAAGTGGTAGAGTGCACCAGTTATTTCAACAGTCTTTTAAACTGTGTTTAAACATAATGACCCTACAATCCTGGTATTCACAAACCTCCATTAAAGGGTTTGTTACCTGTTATTATTCTCCATCTTAAAATGCCATGCATAATACATCACATGTGCACCTGCACATATACATAATAAAACAGAATAAATGTTGGTAATCTGGCCTTTTTAGCTGCAGATGTGAGAGAAGTAATAGTTATAGCAACAACAATGTCAAAGAATTAACGGTGATGCTTGAGGTGCCTGCAGACAAAATGCATGAGGTTTAAATAAGAGGAGATTATCATATAAGCGCAAACATGAAATATACTAAAGCATTTTAGGTATTTCTCTTGGTTTTAAAGAAATTATTGATTCTGCAGATTCTATTCAATCTTTATCAGAGAAAAGACGGTTATTTTTTCACACAGACTCAAGACAGGAAATCTTTCTGTTCTTCCATCTCTTTGTCTCTTTGTGTCTCACTCCAAATCTAATGGTCTCCACAGTCCTTATGTCTGTTTTTTTTGGTCTGTTTTATTCCATCCTTTTTTCTTTCTTTTTTTTTACCCTTGTCTCTCTGCCACATTATCTGAAATAATCTTTTTTGGCATTATCCATGGAAGAGAAAGAATATTGCTAAATAACTTATATAAATAACTTATAATTTAAAGACATTTAAAAGCGAGTACATCATAGAGATAGAAAAATGAAATAAACAGTGAATAAATCATTTTTTGCTCCCTCATGTGTGGTGGAATACAGTACAAACATCATACATACACAAAAAACAGATCAATTATTAGTGAAGTTAACATGTGATAACTGCGGAGAAATAAAGAAAGACAAATAAAGAGACAAACATTAAGTTTAGCAGGGGGACAAATAGAAAAACAGACATAGCTGAAACCAAATCCTTGAGTAAAAAAAGACATCTCCTCATCCGTCCATCCGTTCCCACAGACGGAAGGTGAAAGGGCTGTTTGGTGACTCCTGTTACTCCTGATTTCAGCCTAAAGAAAATACAGAAAACACCAGAACTACAGAGCACAGAAATACTTCACAGCATGTCGTCTTCATTTTGAACATTTTGGGGGATATAAAGACTCAAAATTGATAACTTTATTTGATATGTTGGGATTTCAGTGACATAAAAAGTTAACTAAACTGTGAAGAGCTTTTCTATCATGACTTCTGTCTTTGGATACTTGTACAAAAAGGCTTTGAGTCATGAGACATGCATCTGTCAATCACCACATCAAGAAGCCCCCATCCTGAAGCCTCAACCTCAGCTTAACTACTCCATACCCAATTATAAAACTAAGACTATGTTGTGACACAGACTTCTAAAATTGTAAAACCAAAAAGGATTGAATGATGTTGGTATTTGGAATAGACATCTGCTCCAAATGGATGCTTCAGCCTTTGTTGCCCCCTTCCACACCTTCTTCTTCTTTCTGTTATCAAATAAGGGTAAGAATGGAAAAAAAATAGTGTAAAAATAGAAAAATTGGGGCTTTAACTGGGATGTTGCAATGACATTGGTAGATGCCAAAAATTTACCTTATGTGGACCCTTGCAATTATGTGGAAGGTGAAGCTTAGTGGGTCCATCAGAAAGAGTTTCTGCTCATGTCACAAAACTTGATTACACTCTGCTAGCAGCTATGCCTGTTAGTTTACGGTCCGGATGCTGTAGCTAAAGTATGTAACAAAGAGATGACAAACACAACAAACAAAATCATATCAAACTAGAGAAACACTTGGAGAGGGCAGAGTTCTGCCAGGGCACATTCAGGTGCCCCTCAGATGGGCCTACTCCCCAAGCTGGAAAGTCTCATTCTTCTGACCTCCCTGTGATCATAATTTTTACACTGTGATGTGGAAACAATAGCAGCAAACAGTTGTGTTTAAACAACACGCTGACAGCTGTTTGTAGTCTGACTCACCGGATGTAAACTGTGGATATCAGCCTGCCATTGGTTACAACTGTCACACAATCAAAATGTTCACTTCCTCTCTGAGTTGTTGTTCAGACATGACTTGGTTTTCACATGAATTTTTACAATCTGGAATTATTATTTGGACACCATAAAAATGCGGCAAAAATCGTGCAACGTGCAAAGTGAAAAATAATTTGTGTATCTGCCCTCTGTTTATTTTCCTGTCAACCACGCTTTATGAAAACTGGGCCAGTAGTTTTTCCTGTAATCCTGCTGACAAACAGACCAAAAATCATAACCTCCTTGGCAAAGACAAATGATAAGATTACTTCTTTGATGTAATCAAAAACCATTAAAATTTAATGCGGCAGTGTCTGGGCCAGAGCTCATTAAGATATCATCACTAATAGATTAATAAAACTGTTCATAAATAAAAGCTGATAAATAATTAAAACCTGCTGCACATTTGGGTAAAGGAAGATTACGAGATTACGATTCTGTCAGGGTGATAACGGAGAAATTAACATCAGATGTCAGAGAGAAAATGACATATTCATATATTCAACACACTCATACCTAAACGTAAGAGTTGGCATGTTCAAACGTATCACTAACAATTGAAACAGTCAAAGTTTTGTGTAGGCAACAGTTTCGAAGGTGAAGTAACTACCAGAAGTTAGGTAATTACGTGTGTAACGTAAAACATGAAGCAAAAAAGTTGCGTTTTGTAACTTCAGATACTAACATTGAGGTTTGGTTTCACACAGGACATGGACTCTGGTCTCCTGTGTCAAAGTCCTGCATTTGTTTGACCCGTCCAACTGCTTCCACCCTCCCTGAGTGGACCTTACTTGCGCTGTGGCATGCTTTACGATTACTACGGCCACTAGAGGGCACCACTGTACAAACACGTGGGGTTGTTTTTTGTGGGACGACAGTCTCGATATGAGAGTCGTTTTGTACAGTTTTGATTACTCTTTGACTAAGACAACAATAATCCCACAAACAAACCTTTTATCTCTCTAAAAATAGAAAGCAAAGCACAAGGAGGATTCTTAGCAGCTCTCTGTGTTGCAGCTCTGTGCACCAGGCTCTCGGCCCACTCCTGTTCCCATGAGAATGATCTCTGGTCAGGGCAGAAGCCACTCACTGTGTAACCCTCTGCTCTCCCCCAAAGGACCAATTGGCAACATTAAGTGAGCGACCCGGCCCCGCCAAAATTAAGATGTATGCCCGCAGCACTGCACTAACAGTAGACTGAGGTCAGACCAGGCTGAAAATACTGTTTTATGTCAAAGTAAATGAGTTAGATGATGAGAACATCTTTTTATCTTTGTGTGCTCTTTGACCAGCAGAGGATGGTTAACTTCTCAAAGTTAACGTCCTGTTGCTCTCTGTATCTCTGCTTCCTTTTATTTTCTTTAAATTGAAATGACACTTTGAACACATTTTAGGATCTTTATCTTCTTGCACAAATCTGTAAGTGTGACTCTTATCGCTTTTATCAAAGAATTTGATCAGATCTTGTATCACTCAACTCCTGCAGAACAGTTTATCGCTGTGCAAATAAACTCAATAACTGACAACTCACATCTCACACACACACACACACACACACACACACACTCACATGTAGAGATTGTGTTTCATCAGCCTGGGACCAAGCCATCTGTCTGGAACTAATCTTTGTATGTATTTCCTTGAGTTTAGAGCAGCAGGACAGATGAAAAGGTACATCCTGCGACAGAGAGATTTTAAACCAAATGTACGTGGACTATGTGGTTTGCCTTGGCCCCCTGATCTCCCATGATGCCCCAGGGCATGGCTGTGTTTATAGGACAGAGTAAAATCTGCAGCTTCCAGTTGCTGACTCAGAATAAATGACCATACAAGGCTTCAGGATTTACTTCAGATCAGTTAGGAGAGACGAATTCAGCAGCTACTCAACCACGTTTAGGTCTCTTTATTTCTTTCTGTCTTTCCTCTGTTTCTTTCTCTGCCCCCTCTTTCTCTGTGTCAATTTCATTTATCTCTTTTTCTGCCTTCACTCCCTTCATCTTCCCCCTTTTCCTTTTTCTGGCTACTTCTCATTCCTTCGTTCCTTCCTCCCTCCTTTCTTTTCCTCTCAGCCCACAAATAGAGAGGGTACTCTAATAGACCTCCCTCAGGTCTCCTGTCCCTCCACTCCCCCTCCTCCTCCTCCTCCTCCTCCCTCTCTTCCCTCGCTTGCTCATTCCTCCTTTTCTCAGCCAGCCCCTGATAAGAAGGGGCCGAAGTATTTCTCTTCAGCCACTTCTGAAACTGGAGCCAGCAGAGAAGGAGGTTTTCACCTTCATCTTTTTAATTTTCACATTCACTTTCCATCCTTCACATCACACAATCTCTATTTTATCTTTCTCTTTTTCTTCTCACTTAGCTTTCTCTCCATCCTTTTTTCCCCTGAGTGGGTCTGGACCTGCACCTGGAATTTCAAGAACATCACTAAAGACCTGCCCAGGGTCAAGCCAGTGGACTCATTCAGAAAAATCTTCATTTGCAAGACGAACCCGACAACAGAACAAATTAAAAACTCAATAACAAAAAAGTAAAGACAAAATGAGATGGAGCCACATATCGATCAACTCATCTGATGTGAATCTTTTCCACAAGTGAGGAAGCAACAGGAGACCACCACAGGACAGAAGCTGCTTTTTGTCTCTAAGTAATTTCATGAATGATATCAGAGCTGAACAAACTGAAGGAGCTGAGGGTGCAGGGTCAGACTTAATGGACTGCAGGTAGGTGCAGAGACATCCTGCACTCAGATGTTTTCATAAAGTGAATTGGGGTCAAAGCGTGAACGAGCATCTCTTGACCCTCTTCGCACTGAGGGAAAACACTTTGATACAGTTGAAGAGGGCGTCATGAAAGGTTTAAATCTCAGCCGGGGGTTGCTGTTGCTTCTGCTGCTTTGGACCTTGTCTTCTGTCGCTGATGCTGCCGGTGTTGCGAGCACCGAACGAGGAGGAGCTGGGAGAAGAAGAGGTGGTAGCGGTGGCGGCAGCGGGGAGAAGAGAAGAAAGTTTCACCGCATCCAACACGGCCAGTGCAGCTACACCTTCATCCTCCCGGAGCTGGACGGGTGCCAGGGCGGAGGATCGCTGTCACAGGCTGAACAATACGGCGTCTCTCGTGGCGGGGTGAGCGTTGTGCAGAGAGACTCGCCACCGATCGACAGTGAATGGTCCGCTCAGAAACTGCAGCACCTGGAGAGCACAATGGAGAACAACACGCAGTGGTTGCAGAAGGTAAGGGAAAAACTCTTCTTCTCTTTATTGTCTTGTTTCAAGATCTTTTGTACGCATCACCATAACCTTATTCATGTCGAAAAAGGCAAGTAGGTTGACAATTACAGACACAAATGTCTGAACTGTCTCCTGACCTGTGCATCTTTAAAGAGCATACTTGAAGGAATAAATGATTGTATTGGGGTTTTTTCACCAAGAACCTTCTCTCACTCCAAAAAGGTAAACTTCAGTAGAAACTTCAGCTGTAAGACTGCAGATATTGTCACTGGGTGCATCATTAGATGTAAAGCAATCTAAATATCACACACTAATCAGAGGCTTAACCTAACACTAGAGAAAAGAAGAGTGTAATGGAGATATATGACTTGTCAATGGATGCTCTGTCATGGTCTCTTTAACCCTACAATAAAGAAATAAAAAAATAAAGAATAAAGAAAGTATGTGACTCAGGATTCCTTTAACGGAAATGTCATTTCAGCAGCTGTGTACGCAGTGTGTGTGTGTGTGTGTGTGTGTGTGTGTGTGTTCTGTTTTTTTAGATTCTAACAAGCTTGATTTTCTTGCTCGTTGATCTGTTGGACAGAGATCAAAGTTTCAGGTTATGACTCTGGATGAGTGGCAGCTGGTTTCAATCAGGAGAAAAGCAGAGAGCGTGTTCCCTCCTGTTGTCCTAACAAACTATAATTCCTCCTGTTGTAGTTTCATTGGAGCTGTGACCACACGGTGCGTAATGAGAGCCAACATCAAACCTTTTCCCGTTCTCCCATTACATCACGTCTATCCTGCAGGGAAATGTTGCTGCTCAAATGTTCAAATGCTAAGTTCCCTCTGCACTGTGATGATTGTCACTGTGATGCCCAGCTGTCTTGTGAAGGCTGTCAGACTGACATGTGCCCTCATTCAACCAGGGCTCCCTCCCATTGTGCAAGAAATCCAGACTAACTAGTATCGTTGCTTGTGCTTCAGCATAGAAACTCTCACTGGATTCCCATCAATTAACACCAGTAATGAGAGTTGTTGCCAATTAAGGTAAAGGGGATAAACAGGGTATGCTTTCGGGTGCAGTAATGATCTTGTAATCGACAAGTCACTCCCACAGTGTTGTCCTGTCTGGGTATTGTCTGTGTTTTGGTTTTTGGAACTTTGAAACACAGTGTGTTTTTAGTAAATTATAGCATTTTGCTTAAAATTGTTTTGTTCAGCTTTTTGTTGTTCATCTATGCACCTTTCTAACCAAGCAAGCCCATGCTAGCTGATAACTTAGCTCCACATTCTGGTCTGAATATGGTTTCTTCTGGCTCCAACAAACAAAGATGGTGTTGGCCAAAAAAGATCAAAACAAGGAACAAACTCAGGGAAAAAGTATATCTGTATAAGGCCCTGTTCACACAAGGACGCTCGCGGGTAAAAACAACAAAATATTTTATCGGAAGTGCCTTTCGTTTAGACGGTGACGGCGTTTTGGGGGCTTAAAGACGCAAAAATCTGAAACCACCTTCCAAAGTGGAAAAGTGAAATACGCTCCGCCGTAGCGTGTCCGTCTACACTGACAAGACGCAAAACTCTGCTCAGATCTGCTCACGTCACGTATGTGTTTACGTCACATACATGCTCCAGTAAAGGAAAATAAACAAACGTGGGATTATTTCCATGCGTCGGACCTTCAAGCTGCTCTGGCAGCTCTAATAAACTTATAGGAGTCTTTCCACCAAATGTACAGGATATGTACAGATAGTATTAGTGAACAGAGAAGGATCACATTTTGGATGCAGCAATTCGTCGGAGGCGAGCCAGACGGCTGTAAACGAGACCTGGGAGATCTAGTGGATGGAGGAGAACTTTGTGGAAGGAGTAGCTGATGAAAATGTGTGGCGTGAAAACTTCTGCATGCCCAAAGATGCTCTTATGGCTTTAAGTGATGCCGCCTGGCATGCATGCAATCGAATTTTACACACTTTTGCGTCACCGTATGCACGCAGATTTCCTCTCAAAAATGCTCGTCTAAACGAGGAATAAAAAGTGAAGACGCAACGCCACTTTTGCGTCTTCTGTTGAGACCGTCCTCGTGTGAACGGGGCCTAAAAGAAGTGTATTAATTGCTTGTCTAATGGACCATTTGACAATGCCTAACAAATATCTTTATTCGATCAAAATGTTTTACAATTAAATACTGGGCGCTATTAATCCCGTGTGTAAATATTTTTTCTCTGTTTGATCCTTAAAAACTTTACAAACCCACCTGGGAATCATAATACTTCTTCCAACACTGTCACCATCGATACTGGTTCAACATTTTATCTAATAGTTGTAAAGACATTTCAGTTTGAACTAAAGTAGTGAACCAATCGACGGACCAATTGCAATTATGCTGACAGCTTGGCTAAAAGTAGCAGAAACTTATTTTTCAAAGGGAAATTGAGCAAATGACATAAGTCAGTGACAGCTATAAAGGTATCCGGCTTATATTTTCACAGCTGTGATTAAAGGAACTATATTTCTTCAAATTATGCAATGTGAAAGGAGCACACTGCCTGCCCAAAGTCTCATTTGGATGATCGATGTGCTCAAAGATAATTGTACAATGAGGATTTACACAATGGTCTCTGTACATACAGTACGGACCACACAGCGTCTTCCGGGGCGTTACAGTTGTTGCAGTTCCTCTGTCATCTCCTGACAGTTAAAACAGTCACTCTGACTCCTGCTGATGTGCAGATTGAAGTGGTTTGTGTGCAGCAGGTGATGTTGATCCATGAAATCAGATTAGTGAAAGAAAACAGTTTTGAAAGGAATGTGTGTCCGGGAAGTCCCAATTCATCATCATTAGAATCATTTAAACGTCTCCGCCGCAGCGTGAACAATGCTTCTGTTTTTGGAGTCAGAGTATGAATCATAATTCTTACAGAAGGAATGCCGAGTTAACAGCAGATGTATTTATTCTCCTAAATGTTGGGTGTATCCATCATGGCCTTCAGACGGTTGACGTTTACTGTAGAAAGAATGCAACTTAAGCATAATGGAATACTGAAAATTGAAGCAGTCAGCTAATGTATTAAGCCCATTTTCAACCAAAACTCTGCAGAAACTTTAAAAACCAGAGGAGCTAATCTCAGGAACTACAAGAAGTCAAATAAAAATCTCTTTAGTAGATTCATTTTTGAGTTATCAGCTCATCTGCTCTTGATTCAGGAAGGCAACAACAATTCCCAAAGAAAGAATAACAAGAAATGGCAGATCCTCTTCCTGATATTGATATCTCAGTACCCTTTTACTTTATCAATGAGGACGGACACAAGTTGAACTGTAGTTGAGTCTCTGTTTCACCAATCGGCAATGGTCAGGGCTACAAAAGTTCCCCAACCTTTTGGGGAAATTAGCTTTTTTAACGTCTGCAACTATCACAGCACAGGAACTAAATTTACTCACTGGTTAAGTTTGTCAAAAAGTTGTTTGATCCCTGAAATATTCCTGCATAGAAACACCCATTTATTAGTTTCTAATAAGGAAATTGTAATGAGCATTTTGCACAATTTTGTTTTATGTACAGATCATATGATTATTTGATTAAGAAAATGTTTTTTTTTAAATCTTGAACTCCGAAACCCACATACTTTTGCCAAATATTTTGCCAGCAGCAGTGATTGATTTTCATCTTTACTCCTTTAAATGCTACATGATCACACTCTAAATCTCTGCAGCTTAAAGAAATAAACTTTCTTCCAGTCAGATCTCCTCATTTTGTGTTTGATACGTTAGATGGGTTTGGATACATCTCAGTGTCTGCTCTGAGAATCTGAAGGAGAGATTGATTTATTATACCAGAAAGATTTTAAGTTACAAAGAATTCAGAGAGGTGCTTCACTGGATTAAACCCTGAGTGTTTTTAACAAGCCAGCTTGTGTGTGTGTGCGTGTGCGTGTGTGTGTGTGTGCGTGTGTTTACCACCCACACTGTTAAACCTCGGAAGAGATGTGGGTCAAGTCCAGAGCTGAGGTCTGCAGCACCCTGACGCGAGACAGAGAGATGAACTTTGACCTTTAACCTTCACTCAGCCGTCGATATCTAATCGCTCTCCGACGTAAAAACATCAGTCAGTGTCGTTTGTTACCGTCATCTCATTTAGGTTTAATTCAATTCAGATAAAAGATAACTATGTCTCCTCTCAGTTCCTCTATCTCTCCCTTTCTCTTTCTTCTTCGTCGCTTATTTTATCTCCCTCCTCTCAGCCTAAAGTTATAGCACCAAAGCTTCAGAGAATTTGATGTGTTCTACATTGAAGTGAATTCATCTTTTTTGTAGAGTGCCTCTACTCTGATTAAATGAGAAAAGTTGCTTCATTTGATTCCATGTCCTCATAATGCCTTTATGTTTCTGTTAATTAGATATATATTAAAACTTTTTCTTATTTCTTTTCCCTTGTTAACCAGGTAAAAATCTGAGATTAAAATCTCCTTTCCTAAAGAGGCCCAACCACTACTGCAGCATAAAAGCATCCTTAAAACAAAAATGAATTTGATTTAAATATTTAATGAGTTCCTCCTTGACCATTTACTTACTTGGTGAAGGTAAATAAAAAAATGGCTCAACATAACTGTTATATACTACAAAAAAATAATTTAAACTAGTTGATCTAACTAGCTCTTTATTGAGCTTTTATTAGCATTAAGTTTGTTACAGAGATGCAACTAATGATAGCATGTATTATTAATGAATCTGCCAATTATTTTCTTATGTAACCTAAATCTGTTGTGTATAAAATGTAAGAAAATTGTGAAAAATGGATTCCTAGAGCCCAAAGTGACATATATATATATAGACACATATTGATGAGCAAATCCTCACAGTTGACACTGGAACCAGAATATGTTTAATATGACTGAAAGGATGAATGGATTAGTTGGTGATTTATATTCTGTACTTTATGTAGATGAATGACTTAATAGTTTCAGCTGTGGTTTGTAATTTTCCCTGCATTCTCAGGCTCAACTTCTCTTTTTCTTAAAGACTGCACAAAAAAAGTTTTGAAATGATAAAAGAGAAGGGAAATTGCACAAAGCAAAGTTGAGAGACATAACACAGCTGTCTCATGTCTACAGTCTAGCTGTAAAAAGTGTGTCACTCCCCAACCCCCAAACTCAGTAGATTCATTTGTTCAGATTCTTCTGAATATTTGCTTTTCTCATGCGGTCACTGGTGGCAAATGTTCTTTCTTACAGCTCAGGAAGTCACAAATCAGATCTTAAAGCCGAAGTCTCGAACTTTGGTCAAAATACAGATGATGACGGAGCAGCTATGTGGCATTTGTGATGTTATTTCATCGCATTGTTTTTTGAATGCAGAGATGATGGGAACCAAACAGCTGTGATGTAACAAACTCTCTCAGCAGCCAATCACTGAGAGCGCCAGGTTTTTAGACATGCTAGTCTAAAGCCAGCCATGCTAACAGCTCATATTGATAACATAGCATGCTAATGTTTCGTCATTAGGACTACACTCAAAGTACAGCCGATGCTGATGGGAATGCCATTTGGTTTTCAGGGATTTGATTCTGACATTGTAATCGACACACAAATTTTTGACCCGATGATCAGATGATGGTGTGAGAGGAAAATTCCGAGGATCACAAGTTATTTCTATTCATCCTGAAGGGAACATGAATGTTTGTACCAAATTTTATCATAATCCACCAAGTAGTTGATGAGATATTTCTCTTTACAGTATGAAGTGTGAAGTGAGATGAGCTATCCTGTGGAGACCATGAATGTTTAATAAAAACAATGAAAATATAAATTGCTTATTGGCAGTACTCCCCAGAATTTTTGTGAAAGAACTCTGAAAAAAAGCACCCCCTAACTCTAATTCTGAGCATGACTTCAGACATTAGTCAACTGCGTTTTAAGCTGTTTTATAAAAGTTAATGTTCATAGCAGCTTAAATATCAACCAGTTATAGTTAGCCCAGTTCACAGGGTAAAGTTTCAGTGGTTCTTTCTTTCCACTTTGGCCTCTGCAGCAGTTAAAAGGTTTTCAAGAGAGTCGGTCTGTAAACAGCAGTAAGTGAGGTAGTTAACAGGGGGCTTGTTTAGTTTTCTGCCAAATGACTGACTTCAAATGAACCTGAGACTCAGAGAGAGAGACAGGAAAGCCACTGTGGTCAGATCACAGCCCGGCTATCAACTGCTGCTGTGATACGATGCTTTGATGTGCTCCAAGGTTATTTTCATGATAACCTGCACAGAGGAAGAAAAACAGTGGCAACTTAGAAAAACCGGACAGGATAAGAAGGAGATAAGTGGATTTTAAAGATGACACAGAATGGATATTTTAATGTAAACCACACTGTCGTAGTTTGACATTTGTCCTGGAGTGAAAAATAACGTGTGAAGAAAAAAACTCAGTCTGATGTTGACTGTCAGCAAAGTCTGCAGTTTGTTATATTGAGGAAATGTCGTCATGAATTTAAATGTTTTCACATGTGTCTCATTGGGATGTGATAAAATGATTTACAGACTTACAGCAGAATCTCAGCACTCACATCTCAGCAGAGTGCAAAAGAAGAAATACTGAACATTTGTGTGTCATGTTAAACAGGAAGTTATAAAATGAGGAAGAGATGGAGGTAAAACGGAAATTAAATAAAAGGTGATTCTATTCGTATTAGTTCTAGTTAGTCCAAATGGTTCATTTGTTGTCTTTTTAAAAAAGTATCCCAATTTCAGGTTTAGTTTTGGTTACTTTTTCTAACAGAAACTTTTGTCACGTACAGCCAAGGAAAAAATCATTATACCACCCTTGTTTTCTTCAATTTATTGTTCATTTTAATGCCTGGTACAACTAAAGGTACATTTGTTTGACCAAATATAATGATAACAACAAAAATAACTCATAAAAGTTTAATTTAAGAGCTGATATCTAGACATTTTCCATGGTTTTCTTGATAATGAGTTGTTATCGATATAATATCAATATAACAAACTGCAGACATTGTTATCCAACAATTTTCAAAGTTTCTTTCTACAGTCAAGGTATATTTTTGGCGATTCCTTAAAGAAAACATATTTTTCAAACTTTTTATAACAACAAAAGAAACTAATAAAGCAAATTGAAAGGGATCACATACAGTGATCGGCTCAAGATTGGTTGTTGCTTGCAATGTTTCAGGGGAACATTTGTAGTGCAACTTGTGAGTCTGTGTGTATGATCAGCCTAATGACAGAAACAAATAGGTGCTAATTTTGCTGTTGGATAATAACTTTATCTTACTAGTTCTTCAGCCTCAATTAATGCAGCTTTGTTGATATCAAGCAGCTGATATGCAGCACATATGTTTAACCCCTTTGTGCCCATTTGTTCTGATTGATCTTGAAATCTGGTAGGGTTATACTTTGTGCAAATATCCAACAGCACAACATTTTAGATTGAAATTTTAGATCACATGAAACACCACATTTTTATCATTTTTTTCATACTGTATTCAGTCTTTGGGCACAGGGGACTTCTGTTTTTATATTCCCTAAATTATTATGCAGTCTGTTTTAAAAAGAGTCGTTCCCTGGAGCCCAAAGACGAGATAGAGTGAAAGGAAAAACTGACTTCTCAGCCAAACGGTTTGACTAGTTTTGTAGATTTCTTCAGATTTGTGTTTCAGCAAAGGCTAAGAACACTTCCATCAAAGGATTTTAAAAATGTAACTTGCAGGAACAAATGGAGTAAAATCAAACAAAGAATCAGCTCTCAGACCAACATGGTCTCACAGAAATCCATGAAATAGCCACGGATTTCGCTTAACTCAAAATCCGTGGAATAGCCACGGAATCGCTCAAATTTCCGTGAAACTGACATGGATTTCGCTACAGTGCAAGTTAATGACAGTCATATCCCGTGGCTATTCCAACATACAAAGTGATTATGTACATTCACTGAGTGAATATTTAGAAAATAAAACATATATTTCTCGCTAGAAATGTGATCAAAATCCATTTTTATGCAGAAACAAAATCAAAATATTATTTTTTTCACTAAAAATGAGAGAACTGTCCGCCATGTTTTTTGTTCTGACCGCCGGAACCTTGAAAGTCACGTGACTTGGAACAAACCAATAGGAAAAAATATCCATGGGATGGCCACGGGATATGACTGTCTTTAACTTGCATTGTAGCGAAATCCGTGTCAGTTTCACGGAAATTTGAGCGATTCCGTTGCTATTTTGCGGATTTCTGTGAGACCAGGTTCCTCAGACAGTGTGAGTGGAATAATGAGAAACTGCACTGGGAGTATTTGCAGATACAGCTGGACCTGAGTGTGCAGAAACACCTGGTCTGTGCTCCATCATCCTTTACAGCCACACATCAAAGAGCTGTGAGCAGACCCCACTGACAGCACTAATAACTGCCTAATGACGGCCATTATCAGCCCGTCAGCCTCCTTCAGTCTAAACACAACTGCTGATAATTCAGTTCCCACTCAGCTCCAACTGGCTTTTAAACACGTCGTTAAAAGTGCATCAAAACCAGGAAAAACTGAACTAACTTAAATTGAAAGACGAGGAAAAGTGCAATCCAATTTTTTCAACTCTTTTATTAAAAAATCTCTTAGGATGTTCACAACATTTCCCTGAAGTCAGTTTATAGCTTCCCCTCTCTGGGATTCTCTCTGTGTTTTGGGAATGCTTGGGAATGATTATTGAGGATTGGAGGCAGTGATGGGAACATCAGGAATGGTTTTACCGCAGCAGGCAGTTTTATTGTGTTTTATGGAGCTCTGCAATGGAGAGTTGGGAGTGTGTTTGTGTGTTTCAAACCGTCTCATAAAAAGCTCTGCTGTGTGCTGGCTGAGGAGCTGCTGCTGCTTTATGATCTGATAATGTAAAGACCAGAGTTTCATGTGCTTCTGTTACATGCTTCACTCTTGTTCAGCAAACAACCTCAAAACAAAATAATTACATTTTATTAGATTTAATGAGATGAAAATAAGATTAGAACGGATGCTGAATTGCACAACATAGTAACAACAGATCCACAAAATTATGAAAAAGCTGTAAAAGTCTAAACACAAAACATTAAAAGCAGAACTAATGCAGGAAATGTAATCACAGGGGAAGTTTCTGTGGTCATGAGTGGGAGAGTGTGTGTTTCTGTTTGTGTGTCTGTGGGCACCGTTTATTTGTGTGTGAATGTGACTAAGACAGACGTCATTCAGAAACATATACACGTTGGTCTGCAGACTGAAGTTTATGTCAATACATGGTTATGTGGTTATCACTACTAATTGAAAATAATAAACTTATTTTAGTCCTCATCCTGGCATACTTTTCTTGTTAAATGTGTGGTCACCATGTCACTATTTAAGGATGCAGTTTTTCCCCAAATTGGAACACTGCTCATTGTTCCTCATGCAAGAACCTCTCATACAAATAGATTTGTCCTTAGGTGGCTCATACAAGTAATTCAGCAGATTCACCAATTTTCTCGTTTTTTGAATTTTCTCTTCAGCACAAACACATTTTAGGAGTGACCCAGGCCTAATGTTTTGTATATTTCATTACCTGGAAGGAATTTTTGAATTTGAACATCTCTATAAATGAATTTATAATAACAGAAAGTTAAGATAATTGCTCCAAACTTGGAAACTGAGAGAATGTTGAGCTCATTTTTATTTGCTCTGGCAGATGAGTCTGTTCACTCTCCCGTTCAGATCAATTTCCACCGACTGATGAATAATGAATCAAGTTTGTGTTTCTGCCAGTTTCTGTTACTGCGCTGCAGCGGTTCAGTCCCTGGCTGTGGCAGTCTGCAGGTCGAATGTCTGCCTGTGTTTGATGAGTGTGGTGGAGAAACCATCTTTGGTTGGAGGCTTTGTTGTCAGGTGAAAAGTGTGTTAATTTCACTATTATGGAATCAAGATAAGAAGTTGTTTTCAGCTTGAGCACAGTGCGTTTCTGATGGTTTGAAAAATGGTTTGTGTGACACCACTGTGATCTTTTGCTCCCTCCTCAGTTGTTTTTTGTGATATTGGACATACAGGAGTTTGAAGTTTAAGCCTCTGGAGTCTCCAAAAGCACCAAAGCATGACTTCTTCATCACATCCAGACGTAAAACATGACGTGTCTTTCTTAGTTATTTTGTGTCTTTTTTGGTCATTTTGTGT
Organism: Centropristis striata; assembly: GCF_030273125.1. Classification (NCBI taxonomy): domain Eukaryota; kingdom Metazoa; phylum Chordata; class Actinopteri; order Perciformes; family Serranidae; genus Centropristis; species Centropristis striata. The sequence goes on from NC_081519.1 coordinate 32,887,537, forward strand.
CTTTTTTGGTCATTTTGTGTCTTTTTTTGGTCATTTTGTGTCTTTTTTTAGTCCTTTAGTCCAACATAAAATGTGATTTTGAATCTTTATTTTTTACTTTCAAAACACTATCATGCTCAATAAAGAATTTTAAATGTTGCAAATGTGAATAAAGGTTGCAAATATAACATATAAGAGGGTTACAGTCATTTTTATACAAAATATATTTGACCTTGTGTCCAGTTTTACTTGGTATATCATCATCAAACTGAAACTGGCCTCATGGAGTTTACAGCCAGAACTTTAGAGGTAAATTTACAGTAGGGCTCCACGCTGCTTTGTTTTCTAGTCTGAATGTCATGAAGAAGTCTGGATTTGGCGCTTTTGGAGACTCCAGAGGGTTAAGGCACCAGTTAGGGTTGAGCGATGTCTCTTGAATTGGCATATGACGACGTCACACGGTGAAACATGATGGACGAGAGACATCCAAACTGATCACATCATGGGCATAAAAGCCGCTACAGCACCTCCATCCACTGTTATGAATAAAGGGATGTCTGTCACCTTGTTCTAGTGTGACGCTCTCCCCTCAGATATGAGTGTGTTCCATAGGCACCGCAGCACTGCAGACGGTGGACTCTGAGTGTCTTTCTGTGTGCGTCTCTTGTTTTGTTATCAGGCTGCAGGATAATCTCCCTGCAGCTGCTCTCTGACCACATGTGGCTCTGTTTCTGGCCTGGTTACTGGATGATTTAACTGCCCTGTAAAGAGGAAAAGGACAAAAAAGAGAAACACACCAGTTTACAGGAGTTTTCTTTTTAGTGGGAGCCAGGTCGGCTCTGTGTATCACTGCAGCTGATTACTGGACTCTTATCAACTCTGTGAATCTGAGTGGCTGCTGCTGACTCACTTCAAACACAGAGATGTAGAAAAAGAGAAAGTCTGCAATTCACCTAAGCTATGTAAAGAGTCACATCTTTACCTTATGAGCAAATCAATTTTTCCTTTTTTTAAATCATTTTTTGCCTTGATTTGAGAGTTGATAGTGAAGAGACGGAAAACAAAGGTCTTCAGCTGGAATCAACTTGCGTTGCGTTGCATGGGGTTGCGTTGCATGGGGTTGCGTTGCATGGGGTTGCGTGGCAGGACTTTCCTTTTTAAGGTGCATGGAAAAATACATTTTCTTAATCACACAGAGAGAATCAGTACAAACTGTAAAATTCCTTTCCTCATAAAAATGTCATGTTACAAAACAATGTTCTTTCAGTGTAACACACAGATTTATTACAAAACAAAGATTTCATCAAAATGCTGCTTACATATACGTAACTCTGAAGTGGGTTCCCTTTTTAGAGTTCCTGCAAGATTTGGCTTTTTAAACCCTTGGTTTAGAAGTGGATCTCCATGATTATGATATTTTCCTGATGAACATTCTCAGACTTCTTGAGATTTCTGTTAAGCTTTTCTGATGGAACATGAATACGATAATGTATCAAGAGAGATGGAAGCAGCTTTGTCTTGTTCTAATGAACATGTTACAAAATATGATGAACTTTGTTCTATTTATTGTTGTGAAACAGTCGATGTTTAGGCACCAAAACTACTTGATTAAAGTTGGAATAAGACAGCAGCGTTTGGGTTAAAATAATGGATTCTGTACGTCACTGCGTCAAGTAGTGACGTAGGTGATGTGGGTTGCGTAGAACTTCATGCATTTACATACAAAAGTTAATTTACAAGTTAACTCAAAACAACAACCTTGACTTTTACTTTCAAACTGGACCCAAATAACCAACCCGTCAACCTTTCCACAGCTGTGTTGTCTTATTTCCTGCGTTCCTCTCCTTCAGTCATAATTACAACGGTCACTATAGGTCGATGTCTAACAACGCTGGTCTATTATTGGCAATAATAATTGCTAATATTGGTAATTATAAACTATCCAATGGATTACTTTTCGTTCGTACAAACAGCCTGCAAGACCAGGATGAAAATGAAGAAGCATAAATCGCTGCATAATTTCTTTGAGCTGTGGGATAAAAAATAAAAATAAAAATCACATGTTGTCATCATTCCCAGAAGTCTGTGGGTCATTGTGACTAATTTTGCTTAGATTGGTTTGTATTGGGGTAATCAGAAGGCGTCTGCATGTAGTTACAGTTAATTCAAGAAGTTTTAATAGAACTGTTTTGATGAGATAAAAACATCTAGAAAGACAAAGTAAGTGAGTCTGAAAGAAAAAGATAAAAAGATAGAGAAAGGAGGGAGTGTGTGACAGGGAGACAGAGGAGGATGAAACAGAGGAAGTCATAGTTCAACACTTCCAGACAAGTCGCCTGTTAACTCATTAATCACTACAGTGAAGGAAAGCAAGCAAGACGGAGAGGAACAAAGAGGCTGAAGAGATAAAGTTCTCTCAGATAAATGGAGGGGAGGAGGTGAGAGGAAATATAAGACAGAAACAAAGACAAAGGAAATTTATTGGATTTATACATTATTTATATTGTCAACTGTAATTGGCAAATATACTTACTGTGTGTCCTTAACCCTTTAGGACCCCCATTTCTGTGTTTTTAGAGGTGGCCGTTGATATTTAGGGGGAGATAGCAGGTCAACAGAAGATCTCTCATAGAAGTGGTGTTCATCATCTGAAAGCTGGAACCTGAAGATTAATCTGAGATGCAGCACTGTGCAACAAGTTGTTCTTGTCATAAATCTGTAATAAACATTGTGTTTTGGTGAAGTGGTTTTCAAATCTTAACATTTTAGAATGTAAAAGGCCTAAAACATAATGATATGAGTATGTAAAGTCTATAAAGTCTATCCCTAAATGATACCATTTGTTACACAGATGTGGTGCTTAATTTAACAATTTGGACCACTCAAGAGTTGATAAAATTGGTCAAAATCTGTAAAAAAGAAAAAAAAAATTGCATTAAGACACCAAGACCTTGAGGAACACCACGGAAAATGCATACAGTGATTTGGTTTCAGAAACTTTAGACGTTTAGAGATTTCTGTATTTTCGGTGATTGTATGACGAGCACTTGTGTTGTGTTGCCTGCTGAGAAACCTCCTTATTGTGAATGTAGTGTGGGAAGCTGCAATACTCTAAATACTCTAGGTCTCTAGTTTGTGGCCGTGAAGTTTCAGTCAGGTTCAACATCAAGTGGAAAAGGCCTGAACATAGAGAAGTGGAGTCTGTTAGAGCAGCAGATTAATGCTCATGATTTTAGGATGAAATGTTCCTGGTCATGTTTGGTTGTCCACATACTTTTGGCCGTGAGTAAGAACGGGATCCGCCTGGATTCCACTGGATGCGTAACGGCTGCAGATCCGTCGTCGGAGCCGTTACGCACCCATTATAATCAATGTGTGAGATTCCACCGACTGCAGATCCGCTGCGTAATGAGTCCGACAACGCAGGGCCATCCGACAGCCCTCGCAACACTTGCGCAGAGCTTCTATTTTTGTCGGACGACGGAGCACTACGCATAAATTCAGCACAGAGCAGATCGTTCGGGACAGGAAGTCTTGCACAGACACAAAATAAAACACCGGTATATTTTCAAAATAAAATACCTCGGGTTCCCTAACGAGGTCGGCCGGCTCGTTAACAAGCCGGCCTACCTCGTTAGCGCTCGTTAGGACGGAGTCGCTGCATTTGTCTCAAGTCATTAACGAGGAGATGTTGATTATCTTCCAGTTATATCAATTGATTAGGCGTGAATTCGCGAGATCTCGTGCGTCCTCGGGACTCTGCTGTCCGCAACAGCTCCGACACAGACGGATCCGGTGGGTGTTGACGGACTGCGTAGATACGCAGCCGTTGCGGACAGACCCCTGTCGGAGTCGTTACGCATCCAGTGGAATCCAGGCGAAAGTGTTCAGAGCAGCACTTTACTGCAGGACATTACATCAACCAAAGCCTCTTCATCTGTCTCTACACCAGCTGCTGAACATCTTACACACACACTCACACATCACACACACACACACACACACACACACATAACACACACACACATACACACACACACACACACAGGCTGCTACTCTCTTTCTTATTGTCACTATCTAGCTGGATTTATTGGTCAGAGAAATACAGTTAAATTGACTCAGTTTAAACAGATGCTCACCTCTGTTAACAATGAACTCTGTGTGTGTGTGTGTGTGTGTGTGTAGTTGTTGAACACAGTGAGTTAATGAACAAATCCATACCATCATTTCTGATAATTTTTCTGCAGCTGCTCTTCATCTCACTGATTTTCCCCAAATGATTAAGACCTTTTTATGGCACTTAAATAAACCCAGATACTTAAAAAAGTTACATAAACACACACACACACACACACACACACACACACACACACACACACACACACACACACACTTTTCTTCTAATCAGCTGATCTGCTGCACTTTGAGAGTCCATGATTAGGTAAATACAGTATTAATAAAACTAAAACACAGTAAAAGTCTTCCTTTCTTGTACAACAATGTTGTGCGTCAACGCATGTATATGTGCCTGTAACTTACAGTAGATAACATACACAGGCAAACAAACACACAGATACTTCTCTATAAAGCAATGACTCTTCATTGGCCACATGTTGAAACACACACACACACACACACACACACACACACACACACACACACACACACACACATCATCCCTCTCTAATCAGCTGTTGTGATCCCTGTTGGATGTCCTTATTTACTGGGTTCATTTGTCAATAAGTTTTCCCAGAGAAACGCTGCTGTCAGCAAAACAGCTGGAACAGAAACAAACCACCAGTCAGCATATTCCCATTACTGCCAAGAGAGAGAGAGAGAGAGACAGAGAGAGAGAGAGAGAGAGAGAGAGAGAGAGAGAGAGAGAGAGAGAGAGAGAGAGAGAGAGAGAGAGAGTGGGAGTGTGTGTGTGTGTGTGTGTGTGTGTGTGTGTGTGTGTGTGTGTGTATTGCCTGAGAAAGAAAAAGTACAGTATGTTTGTGCATAAACTATCAGATCGGCTTAAAATCGAGCATGTACAGTAATCTATTAGCTCTCTCTGTGTGTGTGTGTGTGTGTGTGTGTGTGTGTGTGTGTGTGTGTGTGTGTGTGTGTGTGTGTTAGATAAATAATTAGATAAATTATGAAAGGATCTTTAAACATCCAGAATCAAGGGAAACGATTGTGGTGAAACCTGTTTCACTGTTCATGTGAGCACCTGTCTGTCTGTCCTTTAATCATCAATGTGCTCTTCATAGCACATTCAAAATCTGCACTTTGTTGTTTGGTTCTCCCATGTGTAACTGTTTAATATTTTTGGGACCTCAATGAGGTTATTTGAATCATTTGGGCTGAGCTGAGTGAGCTTCAAATTGTTCGTTTTAATCTCTCTCTGCTGCCAAGACAGGTGGCCAAGTCAAACAAGTGTGTTATGTTATTTAATGAGTAAGATTGGTACTAAAGGGTGATTTTATTTGATGCCGAAGGCCAAATACGTGCTTAAATGAGTGAAAATCAATCACAACTTCTAGTAGTGTACAAATAAAACGCAATCACACACAGACTGTTCTCAAGATGGATACTGATATTTCATCACTGACGTCTTTTGGGGAGTGTTTGTGTTCTCGGTGTAATACAGTATACGTGCCGTTTGTGTTTGTAATGATTATTCAGCTTGTCATCGAGTGCTGAGGCCACTGCCATTAATTCAGCCCACTTTGTGCTACGTGCTGTGTGACAACGCCAGCAGCAGCAAGTCTGCTTTTATTCAGCTTTCATTAGGTCCAATTATGTAAATAACAGATAATGATGTTTAAAAAAAGATAAAAACTAATTTCATTGATGCCTGAGGCAACTGGAGATTACAGCAGAGGTGGAAGCTTAAAGGGCAAAAGTTACTAAAGGCTGTATATAAATATATATAAAGGGAGACTGCCACCATCAGTCAGGGCTGAGGACTACAAGTCACTACGAAAAACTCCTATAGCTCCTCTCTGCTGCAGGATAGAGACTCCAGGCTGTATAAGCCACTACTACTATCACACAACTAAATCTGTGACCCATAAAGAATGACAATAGAGACAGCTGAGCCCTGCAGACTACAGCAGGGGACAACAGCCCATCTCTCTCCATTGACTTTGTATTGAATGAAGGAGCCTCCTCAACAATTCTGTCTGTCAGTAAACAACAGAGAGTTAACAGTTCGATCCTAAAAACGTAGTTTATTTAACTTTAACTTATGTATGCAGTGCATTTTGTCCTAAATGGTAAATGGTAAATGCACTTATTTAGCACTTTTATCCAAAGCGCTTTACACTACAGACTACGCTCATTCACCCCTTCACACACACATTCATATTGGTGGCTGAGGCTATCCTACAACGGTCCTACCTGCCACCATTGGGAATTCATTCACACACCGATGAACGCAGCAACGGGAGCAATTTGGGGTTCAGTATCTTGCCCAAAGATACTTTGACATGCAGGCTGCCATGGTCAGGGATCGATCAGGGGGCGACCACTCTACCAACTGAGCCACTAAGTCATATATCCAACGTCAGTTTTAGCCTAACTCTTTAAGTGAAGCCAAAGCATTTGACAAGATGTAATTTTTCTACAGAAAGCTTTGCAGTCACTTACTGCTAAAACATAGCTAACATCAGCTTGCTAACAGCTAAATATCCTCTCTTGTAGACAAAGAGTGCTAAAATAATCATAAAACATGTTTAAATTTAATGTGTTGGGCTTGATAAAGGCATTTTGTCAGCTTTTCTGCCCTTGGTTGCAAATGGCATAAATAGTTTTCCCCTCTGGTGGCCGTGGTCCTTAAAGTATAACACGCTGCGATCTGTCTATGTGCTGCTACACTTCCTTCCATTGTTAAAAATGTACAATATGTAAAATATTCCAGATACGGGAGTTGAGATCGCAATCATGACATCACACCTTTTAAACCACAAAATGATGAATCAACAAACATATGCGTGATTAAACAGACATAAACAATCTTTGGCAAATACGGCTCATGGTTGCATCCTGAGAATCTATTTTGCCTCCACAAAAACAATGTTAGCAGACAATGGTAATACCATAGATTGTGTTGACACCATCTGTACCAGGTAGCTGCTTCATTCCATATCTATGGTTACACTCTAATAAGTTTAACATCTAGATCAAAGAAAAGTCAGCCACAGCTGGCCAGCTACACCTTTTAGCCATCTTAAATTTAGAAAGCATGCATACTTCAATATAAGACCTGCACAGCCAACACACACACACACACACACACACACACACACACACACACTTGGTGGGATTAGAAAACCATTATTTTGCCATTACTCAGTTTTCTCAGGAGGTCTTGTGATAAACATTCGCTGCTTTCAAACTGTCTTCACCTCTCTGATCCAAAGAAAATGTTAAGTGGAGCTGACAAAGCGCAGAACAGTGTTTCTTCACACACTTTATCACATGTAAATATACCTCAGTAAGATTGTTAAGAAGACAAAGAAGATAAATAGTTCAGTTGTTAACAATAGTTAATAGCAGTTAGTTTCAGGCAATGATTATTGCTAAAGAGACTATTTACTTTCTGGCAGCGTGATGATTCCAGGAACAGGCGTTACATGTGTGACTGTAAGTGGAGTTTAATTAGAGATAACACAGTTAAACAGGGGCGTGTGTTTATTCCTGTTCAGACTCTTCACCATCCTTTACTTTGATGTTCCCCACCCGGCCACATTCAATTACCTCACTGATGTTGTTTCACAGCTGCATGGTTCAAGTTCTTCACTGTGTTTTTACATACAGTGCAGTGAATTTATACGATCGTAAATCATACAAGTTTTGGTTTCATAGCAATATTTTAGTGATTTAGTGATCGTATGTCACTTAGCGATACGTCACGTGTTTCTTTGCTCCGATTGGTCTGTGGTCATGTTTTGTAGCTCTGATTGGTTGTATATCTATTAAGACTAGGGACTGGAATAATTAAATGAGAATTTGGTCGATCACATGGGATTTTTTAACCGATTTGTGTGTTTTTTTATTTTTATTTTATCTCTGGCTGTGTATCAGTATTCACTGAACTGAAACACAGCTGAGAATTCAGTTCTGCAGCCGTTTGTCAATAAGCCAATGAGCTAAGAATTAAGTTGGTTAAAGCTACAGTTTGCAAACTGAAAGTTGCAATAACAATTATAAAACACACAGAAATACAAGAGTATTTATTGGTGCAAAACTAGCTTACTGTATCAAACCTTGCTAGCTAATTTGATCCACAATGTATTTAAACACAAAACACACTTAGATATGCAAGATTACTGTGAAAACTAATCTCGTGCCTCTTCAGGGGCTAAATCATAAAACATTGAACTCCTTGACATTATCTTTACAGCATAACCTCACTTGATTTAGATTAACGATTGACAGGAAGTGTCTTTTTCGTCCTTTCAAAATAAAAGTGTCCATTATTAAAACAGTCTTTTGCATAGTCCTGTATATATATCTTTTATTTTGCCCATGTATGCATGTTTTTACGCATACTGGAGTATGTTAAAAACATAGCGATTAATCGACTAATTGATTGTTAGCGTTATAGATGCTCGAGTTTGCAGGTTTCTTCCAAACACCCATCCCTAATTCAGATGCAGTTTGTCTGCACCTGCTGATATCGTCCCTCGGAAATCAAAAATGAACTGAGAGGTTCCAGACGAACACACACTGCCAGGCTCTCCTTGTGTAGCCAATAATCTAAATTTTTGATGAAAATATGCTGGATCCAGTTGATAGCATTTTAAAAGTTTGCCTTATATATTGCCTAATATATTGATAATTAAATCAAATCAAAAAAATCAAAATTACTTTATTCATCCCCGAGGGGAAATTCAGTTAAATGAAATGGAAACATGGAAACATCTTTGGAGCTTGAAACTGAATCAGAACTAAAAGGGATCAGCTATTTGCTTCTTTCTGCCGGAATCTGTAGTATTTCCTTCTGTTCCTCAAAGCTCTTGTCCTTTACATGGTTCAGGACGAACACACTGACAGGGTCAGGATTGACTGTTGTATCTAAACTCTTCTGGGATTTCTCAGTTGTTATCAAAGATGTTGAATAGTTTCATCGAGCCAAATTGTCACTTTGGCCCACGTTAACATGGAAATTAAAGTCACGAAAGCCAAATGTCCTCCTTTACAACAACATCTGATGGTTTCTGGCCAAAGCTGTGAAGAAGTAATTTATCACCAAGTAAAATATTCTGCAATGGTCACTGGTTTATCGGCAGACTTCTGGACCGGAGAGATAAGCTTTGTAAGTTTGTGTGGAGTAAAGCTGTTAAAGTCTCAGACGCCTGGGTTATCTGTGTATATGGGAGGTTGTTTGAAGAGCATGTTTTAGCTTTGAGAGCCAGTAATCTCAGAAGGTAGATCGTTTATTGGTTATTATTCTGTGAAACAGGTTTGAAATGGTTTCCCTCAGCAGGTCAGATGCTGATATGAGAGCAGTGCTTTATCGTAGCTGCAGGCTGAGTCCAGAGTGCTGTACCAACATCAGAGACTGCACATCGTCAGCTCAGAGATGTTTGTTTTTACAGTTTAACACACTGAGACCTTTTCAGCATCACAAATAAGCGATGCGGCACCCAGCGACTGAGCAGGACGCAGGATTCACACTGAGAGAAGCATTTCTGTCGGAGCAACCATCACACAGCTGATTCACACTTATGCAACTAAATATAACAAGCAGAACATTCTTTAGATTCATGTCACAATTCGCTGAGTTGTCACCCATCTGGTTTGATTGATTAAGGTCAGTGAAAATTTCCCTCATGATCAGACTCAACTCTGCATTGGTAAATGTCTTATCATAGCACCCGAGTCTGTTTTAACTGGGCACAATAAAAGTTGTTTCTCACCAGTGCGATGCAAAAATGCACTGCATGAAAATGGAAAATCTATGTAAGAATTTTTAGACTGTGCTCACTGGGTCCTTTGCAAATGATCTCTTATTACGCCTATTACTTTGCTCGCCACTGACTTTAAAAGTCAACCTGAGGTTGTCCAGCAGCCTCTTGCTCTTGTTTTTCTCTGTCAGCCTCTTCAGTCTCTTCACCTTTTCCATGATGTCTCATGCATTCTCAGAATGGACATGATCAGCTGTTGACATACTAGCAAAAACTGTTTTGTTGAAGTTAAGGCACGTCATCAGCTGATTAGCAGGAGCAGGAGGGATGAACAAGAGAGAGATAACTGTGAATGATTGAGCGAAAACCTTGGTCTTCCTGATTGAACTTACACTGAGCTACATTTGGGAAAACATGATTTCCAGGTCAAACATTATTTTGCAGGCATTAATCCGCTGAAATATAGGTCCATCTGAATAGTTTTTCCACTGTGGGGGTGTGAAAGGATTCATAAGAAGCCAAAAAAAATCAGTTTTTATCAATTTCCAACCAATTTTTTTGTGCTTAGTGTGAAATGGCTTCAAACAAGGTAAATGAGAATAGAGTTCTTTAATAGTTACAATATTTTCAATATTTAACAACATAAAACAAAACTCAGTCTGCATCACTTATTGGTGAAATGCACAGTCATCAGGATGCTGCTGTGGGACTGAACAGATCTTGTTTCTTGTTCTTGTTTATTATCAAAATATTTTAAATGGCTGTGGAGTTTCTGTGAAGTGATGACCAGCAATGACGGAAAATACTTTTTACTGAGCTCGTGGAGTTATTTAACTAAATGTTGTTGCATAAATAATGCTACATTTAGCTGAACATGTTTCATTTTATTAGAAACTACAAGCTTTAGACTTCCAGTCAAACAATGTCCATGTAGTCACAGTATACTTTATGAACAGATCTATCTTTTAATATCAGGAAAAAATATAATAGACAAAGCTTCAACATAATTTTCTAATCAGTTATAACAAGCATTGGTAGGTTTCAGTAACTTAAGGATAAGTTGTGTTACTTTTTACTGAGATGGCATTTCTTCTTGCTTGTGAGTATTTTCAGCTCTTCTCTGCTCTCGTACTGTGCCGCTGGCCGCTCACTGTTTGTTTATGTGAGCCTGAGAGAGGAATCTCTCCTTTTGGCCCGCACTGCTCTTTCCCTCTGAGCAACCGGGTCAAAGCACTCAGGCACAGTTTGGGGGAAGCCAGCACCATCTGAATTGCAAAGAAAACAGAAAATCCACTTCGGGCTCGGTCCGAAATTTATGATAACACGTAATTAATCGGCTGGAATCTGCTGGCGCAATCAAATGTAGCCTTAACCTGCACCTCCGTGTAATTACAAGTCAAGGACAGAGAATATGAAGTGGAGTTTCTCCACATGAACAAACAACTGAGAGGAAGTGTTTACAGCACGTCTGGGCAGAAATTGTTGACATGTTTTGCGTACTGCAGGATGCTGAGTTTGTTGATTTGCTTATGGCGGTGTCTGTAATGAAAGGGTTTCTCTGGAGGCTGGAGAGGTTCAGTGTCTGGACTTCAGTGTCAGTATCAAGTGGGTGTTCAGTCTTTCTGTTCCTGTTCACCACAGGCTTAAAGGGTCACTTCACACAAATCACAGAAATACATATTTTCCCGACTTAACTAATGGGAGCCAGCCATAGACAAATTAGTGCTGGGGTGAACTGGGCATGTGGAGTCAAAGGGAGCTCTTGGTCTAAGGATTGTTGTTTTTGTGTCTTACATCAAACAGCATTTTCTAACCTTGTTATTTCCATAATTATCTGAGGGCAAAGTTAATTTGCATGTACCATACTATGTACAATTGTAGTAGTTAATTCTTTGTTAGTCTTTCTGTTTGTTATCCACTACGGTGACTGTGTTTAGGTGTCTTGACGCTCTAAATCAAAAATCCAAGCTCCACAAAAGGATGTCCAGGAAATAAAGAACTTTTATCACAAATTAAAAGTTGCCAGTAGTCAGGGTGCCATGCTGTTAAATTAAATAAAGATTGTAAAGATATAATAAAGATTCTTTAGAGAGGAGCAGGATTCATGGAAATTATGGCAAAAGACAGTCCTCCCTCTTCAGCCACGCCCTTCAGGCTGCATCCTTCGCCTTTTATGCCTTTTCCATCCCAGCTTCCAGCCACAGCCACTAGATCGTGTTAACTCAGACAAACAGTTTAAGATAAAACAAAACCAATTTTTGGCTCCTACAACAATATAACAACAAGATCTCAAACCTAAACGACAGAATAGATCACCTGTCAGCACCAAAACCACCATACGAGCATTCTAAAATCAGCACACACACCATTATACATAAATGTAAGGTTCACTCTTGTAAAAAAAAGGCTGCAGTTTTGTTGAATTTAGGTTACAAAACCACTTCTCTAAGGCTAGGGCATAATGCATGTAAATGCTGGAAGTGCAGTAGCTACGAGGACGACGTGACTACTGGAATAAGTGGAATAGTTACATAAAAATGTGATGCATGCTCATTTATGAACACTGTTCTCATGGATGAAAGAAACATAATCCCAGTTGACAGTCATACTGGTATTAGTCAGTCGTCCCTGGGAATGTCCCCCAGGTCCCGGCAACAGATACTTACACCCACCCTGGCCCCTCTTCACTGGTTACCAGTCCGGTTCAGGATTGATTTCAAGCTTCTCCTCTTTGTCTGTAAAGCCCCAAATGCTCTGCCCCCTCCTATATCACAGATATTTTAACCCCTTGTTAGGCCTGGGCCGATAATCAATAAATCAATTAATCGCACGATAAATTAAATGAACTCAATAATTTTGCCGGCCTCGATATATCGCCATGCGCATGCGTGTTTGTTTTCCTCGTCTGTTGCCTCCAAGCAGGCTGGATGACAAGAGGGTTCACTCTGTGCTCGATCTCAGCACCTGGGCGCTTTTGTTCCATAGCAGAATGAGCGGAGTGAACCCTCCTGTCAGTCATCCAGTCTTTTTGTCTCTGTGGGGAAGGCTGGGCCGCTAGCATTGGCTACACACAGAGTGCAGCAGGTGAGCCTCGTGCGGAGCGACGCGAGGAAAAAAGATGATTGCAAAGCCAAATGCCACAGCCCCGGTGTGGGAATATGTCGGTTTCAAACCGAATGAAAAAGGTGAGCCCATCAACACACGGACGAGCCTGTATGCCGAATTTGTTCAAAAGTGGTGGCAACAAAAAAAGCCACCACAACAAACTTGCATGCCCATCTAAAGCAGAACCACCCGACCCAGTTTTCCCAGCTGGGGAAAAAAACTGCAGTCAACACTGGTCGACAAAGTAAATATAAACGCTGTGCGCTCACAGAAAGTGGAGTTTGCTACATCGCAAAATAAATGCTGCCCTTTTAAAAAAACTAAAAATGTTTTTTTTATTTATTTAGGATATTTGAACGTTTATTACAAAAATTACAATGGTAAAAAACACTGAGAAATAAAAGTGTATTGTATTTGAAAGGGTGTGCATTATTATGATATATTATCATGTTGACAATAATATCGTTTATCGGCAATAATTTGTGGGACAATATATCGTCCAGCAAAATTTGTTATCGTCCCAGGCCTACCCCTTGTTCTACCTCCAGGTCATTCAGGACGGCTGACTCGGGGCTCCTGCCTGTCCTGCGATCTAAACTTAAACTCAGATAGGACCGGGCTTCCTCCCTGTCAAATCTGCCAACTCTATTGACTCTTTTAAGTCCCGGCTCAAAACAAGTGTTTTGTTTGAGTGTGAATGATTTTAGACTGATGTTTTTTTATTTTTCTCTATGTGCTGGACTGTTTTGTTCTGTTCTTTTATTTGTGAACTTGAACGATCTGCTCTGGTCTGTGCAGCACTTTGCTCAACTCGAGTTGTTTTTAAATGTGCTTCATAGATACATTTGACTTGATTTGACTCTTTCCGTTCAGCAACCGATCAATAAGCCAAGATCACCATGTGACCATGACAAAGATATATAAAGAGCCTTTGCATCTCAGATCTGAACATCACTGCAGCCTCACCTGATCTATCCTGCAGAGAAACATTCTTCATGCTGTGCATCATAAATACACGTTTCTGTTTTACCTCCAGAGTGGATCAACATATGTCCAATACTGAGCACAAAAACACACGCCAGACCCTGAAAGATTGGTTTGATGACCATCAGTCTCACATAACTGCTTACATTTAACAAATATCGAACACACACACACACACACACACACACACACACACACTAGGGAATGTGGATTACCATCAACAAAATTTGGACCTCACAAGGTTAGATGTACAGCCATCAACAAGAACAAGCTCTTATTTCTGATTCTGATTTCTGATTTTATGGTTTTATTTTTATCACTTTCCTCTGTAAAGGAAATCTGACACAGCAGGAGTTCTTCATCTGACTAAACCATTAGTCAGCACAAACATCTTTCTTCTCCTCTTCTTACTGTTTCGTATTTCAGACCCCACAGAGCAAAATGTGAAACATCTTTTCACCTGTGATGTCTATGTATAATCTATAAATCTGCAGTTCTAAAATGCACGCTATTCAAAATAAATCTACAACATTTTGTTGATCAACCAAATAATCAATTGACAGAAATTAGTTGGCTCTTATTTTGATCATTGCTGAGTCATGGAAATAATGCAAAAAATCTTAATTTCCAGCTTCTCAGATGTGAATATTTTCTGTTTATTTAGTCTTCTAGGAGAGCATCTTTTGGTTTTGACTGTTGGCTGTAAAATAAATAAATAAATAAATAAAAACATTGAAGACATCACCTTAGGCTTTAGGAATTTGTGATCACTATTTCTAAATTTACAGCAAATTATATTCTGTCAAAGCTGTCCCACATTTTAAATGCACGCTGAGCTACACTGTTGTAAAGAACAAATGCATGCATTTCTGGATTATGTGACACCACTTGTTTAACATATTTGTTTATTGTGAGATTTTAGTCATTAGGTAGTTGTTTCCTGCCATAAATCAGCGTTAATGATGCATTTAAGTGCAATGTGTTGACTGCAAAAATTACACAGCCAACAAACTCAGAATTAATACTTTAAATCAAAGTTTGACCAGCCCAGTCCAAAAGCATTTTCTGTTAAAATCAGGGACTCTCTCCAGTGTCTCTAGGAGCCGTTTTTGGGGCCTCAAGCCAGACTTTGACGCAGGACACATTAGATGACAAATGGCCAAGAGAAGGAAACGGAGAGAGGGACTATAAGTGAGATTTATCTTCCGTCCAAAAGGCCACCGAATTAGTTAGCGGAGCAGACAGACTGTTATCAGCTGGACGGGGATAAAATACTCCTCCTCAGTGTGTGTGTGTGTGTGTGTGTGTGTGTGTGTGTGCGTGTGTGTGTGTCAGGCAGAGAGAATGGGACAGTGAATGGTGGTTCATTTTGTTTTCAAATCCCAGTTTAAAGACTCGTTCATCACTCTACAGCTGTGAGTTGGCACTGTGGGAGATTTCAGTTGCCATAGAAGTTGACAAGCCGAGGGCAGAGGGAGGACAGACTGATAGTGGGGTGGAGGAGATGAAGAAGAAAGGAGGAGGAAAGAAAGGAAGAAAGAAAATACTGAGAGAAGAAGAGAAATTGCACACACAGAAGGATGGATGTAGAGAGAAAGTAGGTAGTGAGGGAGTATAAAGATCGTGGGCGAGATATCCAATGAATAACAGATGAAAGGAGGAGGAGGTGAGAGTGGTGGAGGGGTGGGAGGGGGGAGAGAGTAGGGGGGAGGGGGAGTAAAAGAGAGAGAGATTCCCAGTGACTCGTGGCCAAGTGCCAAACTGACCACAACCACGCAGAGCTTCTTGGAAACTCTCTTCTTGTTCTTTCTCATTCTTCTCTCTGATTCTCACTGCAAATACACACACAATCTCACACACACACACACACACACACACACACACACACACACACACACATACATACACACACCCTGGCGTGAGGCCAAGCACCACAGCCACTGAGCGGCTCAAACATTCCCTTTCTATCGCCCCTAATAATTGTGAATGTTCTCTCTCCTCTGCAGCTCTTCGGGGACGGCAGGTAGTCAAAACTGATTGTAATCAGAAATATGCAAGTCCTTTTTTTATACTTTTAAGACTATTATCTGTGCAGTATTTGACTTTTTTAATAGTAGTTTGACAGGACATGAGACAAAGGTCCTGGACAAGAATCAGGGTTGCAGTTAAGATAAGATAAGATGAGCCTTTATTGACACAATAAATATAACTACAGTTAAAAATATATACATACATATATAAATTCAAAATTACAATGGAAGATGTGCTAGGGCTGCATGGTATTGGAAAAAACGGAAACCGCAATTTTATTTCTGCAATATATAAACAAAAATACAGGAATTTGCAGCAGCTTGGGGGGGAAAAGTTGGGATACAAACGTAAATTAAATTCTTAATTATAATACTTAATTCTTTATTATTTTCTTTTTGACATAATGAAACAGGTGAAACAGCAGAGAAACACCTAATCCCTTTCATTTTATTAGAGTCTCTCTTTCTGTCTTTCCTCGAGAACACAATCATGCTTTCTTCTTGTTTTAACTAATTTCAGTCACGCTGTCCATCATCCACTCAGTGACTCAGTCATCAAGTGGCGTCCGTCCAGCGCCATCTGTTCAAACACGGCGTCATTAATACTTCATAAAACATCTGCTTTATTTATTGTGATAGTGAATAGATTAGGACATACAGGTAAAGTTACAGACTCAGTAAAAGTTCTGTTCTGCACTAAAATAAGTCCATTTATTTATCCAACACCTTTCCTTTCCTGCAGCCTGTTCTCAGGTATAGTACACGTAATCCAATTAAACTATTTCAGTGTTTGCATTCTTCCTCTGGTTTTGAAATCTTCCTTTCTACATAAGAGCATTAACCTCCTGTGGATCATTTTTATTCCTTTTCTTGAACCAGACGGTCTCACAGCTGGACGGGTTAAACTGACAGTGTGGGTCAGTCTGTACGCTTGACAATCCCATTTATCTTCAATAAAAATGATAAAAGTGAGATCAACAGACTGGAAAATCTTAAACTAATGAGACATGAGAGTCGTTGACAAAATATGCAGTTGAAAATAGTAATAAATGGCAGCATATCCCTGTATATGTTATCATAATACTCAGCATATCTAAGCCCTGTTTGGAAACATTTCACTTTATTAACAAAGTAGTGACGCAGAAGTAAAACTTAAAGTACTTTTATTTTATTACATCACAAGAACATTAAAATATGCAGTCATTCAGAATTTTCCTTGGCTGAAACATACAAACAAGTGACAGTTTAGTAGAAGAAACACACTGAAATACAAGCAAGTCCACTCACTTCCTGCAAAAACCTGCACACACACACACACACACACACCACCATGTTGACTTAGCCCATCTGGTCTTGATTGTGGTGAGATGATTGAGATATTTGTCGTGTCTGTAGTGGTGACCCAGCAGTCTCATTGAGACACACACACACACACACACACACACACACACACACACACACACACATTGTAGATAGTCACATTTACTGACACACACTCACTCATTCACCCACCCACCCACACACAGACAGAGCTGCGACCCTTCAATATACAGATATAATGTTGATTTAACACACAACAGATGGCCATTAGACTGTAATATGTGGAGCTCTATGAGAGAGACACATAAAGCTGTGAGATATATTAAACATAAACAGGAAGTTTTCTTATTTTTTCTTATGTGGCTGTTTATTTAAGAGCTGCTGTCCCTGGTGGTCATTCTGGCTGTAGCTTCTTCTACAGTCAAAAGAATTTTGTGTGAATCATGATTTACCAAAATTTAAATTGGCCGTAAAAAGTTTAAACTTCCTCAGAAAAGATGTAATGTTTGTTACAGCTGTTTTGACTCATTTAACATCTAGACTCAAAGTCCTCTCAATGTCTCATTCTCAGGCTTTGATATCCACCATTAAGTACAAAGATTGTCTGTCATCTTATTAATTCTTTCACCAGTTATAGGGTTGTCACGATACTAAAATTTTTAACTCGATACGATACTCAGGAAAATATTCGGTACTCGATACCATTTTCGATACCACAAAGATAAAAACAAAGACCCCAAAATTTAACAGAAATATTTTTATTAACAAGAAAAACGCAACATGTGAAAATTAACAGAACCACAGGTTAAATATTTATAATAAAAAACAGTTGTGCAAAAAGAAACTGCAACTATGATAACAAGCTTCAGATACTCGATACTTTTGAAAATGAGTATTGTATCCGGATACAACATTTTAGTATCGATACTTTTTTGAGTACCGATACTTTTGACAACCCTAACCAGTTATGAGTGCATTATAGACTGTAAATATAAAGGTTTGAACAAGTCTGAGTGTGCACTCGCAAAATCAAGTCTGTGCTCCATGAAATACATCAGAATTTTTACTTTTTAAGCACTTTATAAAGGCCAGTGCAAACCCTGGCCCAGGTGTAGGTGTGGATGGGAGGGCCAGGTTTTTAAATCATGATGTCTGGCTCAGTGGTGGATGTTTGTCAGCCATCGTCCATCGGTCCAACCCTACTACAGACGTAACAACCGAGCATGGTGAGAACCATGTGATACAGCCGAAAACTTCAGAATACGTTTTTTTTTTGTTGGATTCTAAAATATACACCACATATGGCCTCTGGGGGGCGCCAGACATTTTCCAACTGCACATATAAAGTGTGAAGAAATATTTGCAGTGAACAGGAAATACGAGTCACTGGATGACTTGTGTTTTTGTTTGAGGAGGTTATCTCTCCTCTTCACTGACTGTAGATTGCAGGAGAACACAATGTAACAGAGAAGATTCGATTTGATCTTAATTCTTGGAACGTATTTTAAGGAACAGCTCTGTTTGTGTTTGGCCCACGTCTGATGCAGAGTCTTCATGCTGGCGTCCTGTGGGAACCAGATTCAGAATAACAGGACTAACTTGGGTCCTCTCCACTTCTTTCCCACTCCTACTTCTTCAGAAATAAAGCTTCCCATAAAAAGCATTAAAAGTTACTGAGAGTAGAGAAAGTGAATGTTAAAATTGCATCTGTTTCTTGTTTCACTCTCCTCGCTGCAAATTGGAAGAGAACACTGGACCGTGATCTTTGTGCTCAAACAGATTCTTATATCTATCTGTTGATTGAGAAGAGAGCTTTGACCGATCAAAGATATTCACAAGGCCGCCTTATTTAGTTTAACCCCTTGTCGATCCGACGGACAGCAGTGGACTCAATTTCAAGGCTACAGAGAAGATATTGTTGTCATATCAAACTAGATGGTTGACATGGTACTAACAATGTCACAATATCTTGTCAGGCTGAGCTCAAGATATCTGAACAGAAATGGACTGAGTACCACTAGTCTCCTCTTTACATACATGCCTACTGTATGCTGAAAACATGCACCACATACTTTTTCTCATGCATGAAAATGTATTAATTTGTCCTACTATATGTGAATATTTGTGCATCCTGGGGTCCCTTAACAGTCTGTGAGCTGCATAAATCGGGTCTGAAACTCTTGCGGATTCAATGAGCCCAATTTCATTCATGTGTGATGATGTTAGTCAGTGAAACTGACTCACTGCTGTGAACTCTAGGATAATCACAGCCTAATGAAACTTTACAACCACAAACTAGAGACCTAGAGACATTCAGAGGATGGATGGCTTTTTTTTGCATAATTCAGCACCAAATCAAGTCAAGAATCAACCCAAAAATTGCTTCTTAAACTTATCAGATATAGAAAACATAGAATTTTTTCTTATACCAAAAGTAACCATTTTACAATCTTGGACTCAAAGTGTTGTTTTTTTTGTATGGATGTATAAATACTGGACTGTGCGTTTTTGCCAGGATGTAGACTGAATCTACATTCCTCTGAAAATCCAAACTTATTTATTTTTGTCAAGTCCTTGTCTGACATACGACCTGTAAACTAAACATTTTGGAGACTTGACGTTTGACTTGAAAGCAGCTGTATTTGTGCTGTTTCCTCAAATTAATTGTTTTGCCCCCCGGTCAGTCTCAATCTAAATATGGACATTATTTCCTTGTCTGCATTGTGGCGTTTCATATCCTGATGAACCTGAGCTCTTTAAGGAAGCACAAACCGCACTGAAGTCACTGGTGGGTGTTTTTAAGGAAATTAAATGTTCAAATCTCTCTCCATCACTCCGGACCACCCTAAGGAATTCCTGTCTGTGTCACAAAGGTTCAGCAGGTGTCTCACCTCAGACACAGACAGAGAAATACAAGATTTATTAGTCTTTAGTTTGTTTCCTGTATTAGTCAAGTGCAAAGGGCTGAATGGACTTAATAACAAAACAGGCAAATTTAAAAAGACAATACTGGTAATGTACTAATAGAAAGGTCAGGAATCATGCAAGAATTTGTCGAGAAACCATGTTGGGGAGAGAAATACCTGAATATTTGTAACATCTCATTTTATCAGAAGTAGAAGTTGTTGCTTTGTTCTTTTAGGATGATTAATAATTTCTAAAAACATATAAACTGAAAGTGCGTAAAAAGGTAAAAAGGCAATTGAAGAGATAAAACACCTGTAGATAAGTTCCTACATGAGAGACACAGAAAGAGAGTGCTGATGGAAGTTGTTGAGGGTAACAGAAACAGGACAGGGAGATATTTCCTCCTGCAGTTTGTCAAGTGGAGCACGAAGCCCGAGGCTATTGGCTTGTTCTGCAGGATCATAACACTTTGAGTTTCAGCCAAAACATCTGGACGCTCCGATACTTAGAGACACACTGCAGTAATACAACGAGCTCTGCAAGCATTTGAGTGTTGGTTCAGATTCATCAAGCTCAGCATGTTTTTACAAGTTAAATTATATCAATTATGTCATCGTGTAGCCTGATAGCTTTCAGGAGATGTGGACTGAGGGACGGTGTAAGTGTTGTAGGTTTAAACCTGTTACATTTGCTGCTATTAGCAAAACCCCTGGATGTATTGAGAACTGAGTTGAGTTCTGTTTATTCCCCCATGAAAGTTGCTCAGTGGTGCATGAAGCCCAAAAAAGTTCAACTTCTATGCATAATAATAATTCCCATAAAACCTGAATCTGCATTTTTTTGGGCCCATGAGGAGGCGCACTCAAGACTTCTGCTGGTCGAGACTACTTTGGGTTTAGTGCTCCTCAAACTTGAATGTTAATAAAACGATTTGATCTCAGGGCTCTTCTAGACTCTAATAATGTTATCCTATCGAATGGATAACATTTTGACAGTCATACAAGTCATTTTGTGGGTTATGACATTTGAAATTAAATGATCCGCTGATTTACACGTTTCTTTACCGATTTATTGGGGCCTATAGCATCTCATGATGCACTGGAAATTGTAATTCCACTGTTTTACTGTCATGTCAAATCAGCTTTAACGCCTGGGGCTGTTTCTGGGGGCTTGACATAACCAGCCACAGTCTCTGACTGAACTCTCTGCAGTCGAGTTGCATTGTGGTTAATGTAGGCACCAGGTTTTTATGGTTTTAAGAAAGACTAATGTGTGAAATAAAAATGACAGAATTCTGGTTTTGCTGTATCAGTTTTTAAACGAACAGCGATGTCTCAAGAGTGCACTGGTAGGTCATAAATCAAGCCAGAAGTAGCATCATTTTCCTGTTGACTTAAATACAAAGTGACTTCTTTCTGCAACCTATGGAGTCACCCCCTGCTGGCCATGCGCCTTCACTCGGCAGCCCCGTGTGATGCCACTTCATGGTAGCACTTTGTGCAGCCATCCACTCAACCTTCTATCTGTTTGGATCATTTTTAAACTAGAAGTCTTGCCTGATGCGTTCAGCCTCACACTGAACCGTCCTCAGTGTTCCTTCAGATCCCGACACACTCCGGCGACCCACAGTGCACTTGTTACCCCAGATCTCTATCGGTGCTACTTGCCCGTGCGTCAGTCTTGTTATCAGGGCTGTTCGGTGACCCAGCCCCCCCTCCCCTCCTCCCCTCCACTCCCCCTGTGAAGTCACCCAGAGGGCCAGATCACAGCGAAGCCAACATGTGGTTTGAGTTAGCATCTCAGAAACAAGCCCTCCATACGTGGGGTAGTCTGCGTAGTCACAGAGCTCGTCGGTCCACATGTGTACTTATAAGTGTGTTTGTGTGTGTGTGTGTGTGTGTGTGTGTGTGCTTGTATGAATGTATGCCAGTTTCTGTGTGTGTTTGTGTGTGTGTGTGTGTGTGTGTGTGTGTGTGTGTAGTTCTAATCCTACAGCAGGAAGTAAGGGTCAATTAAAAAGTCAGCACATTGAGTCTCTGGAGACTCGACTAGAAAAGACCAAGAAAAAGAACCTGCTTTTTGTTTATTTCACTGATTCTGAATTATCTCTGTTTGTCTTCTTTATTCTGCCTCTCACACACAGACTACATACTTCTGTTCAATCTTAATATAAAGCAAAACTGCAGCTTTTCCATGCTTTTATTGCCCCCCTCCGCCTCCCTGCTGGTGGAGTGTGCAGCAGCCAGGTGGAGGTTTTGGCTTTCGTCAAAGTTTATCTGCACAGCATCTCAGGAAGCAGAGCAGGAGGGAGAAACGAACCAGCTCATTCCAGCTATTTTCTGCTTGTTTGATTATTTGATCAGCTGCATCACAACATCTGATGCTGTTTTCCATCCTCATTCCAGGTTCCACTTTACTAAAAGGCCGCTCGAATTTGTGACGGCTGCGATACGAATCTCGTAAAATCATTTTGTGCTTGAACAGAGCGACGCTTGTTTAATCTGAAGCTGAATTGAAGCAGACTAAACATAATAACACATGATTGAGTCGTGAAAATGAGTAACATGAAGAATGATGAATATGATAAAGTCCAACAGATAATATCAGCAGTTGAAAGGAATAAAACCATGAAAACATAACGCTGCTGAAAGTGGAGGATTACTCAGCACTTATGAAGAATGAGTCAGCTGTCAGCCTTCAGCAGCCATAACAAACATTGAAGTCAAATTTAAATTCTCTTATGGGGTTTTAAAGACTGAAACTCAGGAGGTTTTTGGTTCTGTGTGTCTGTTTGTCTGTTTGTCTGTTCATCAGCTTAACTAGTTAACATGTGAGTCGAGAAACAAGTGATTTTAAAGAGATTTCGTAGATATTTGGACATTTTCTCATGAACTCACATGGTTGAAAAAAATCTAACACACATATCTTCCATGATTCATAACCATTTTCTAAACATTTCAATTTCGCAAAATTATCTCAGAGGATTGTTCTAATGTGATCCTAATCATTTGCTTTTTTGGCTAAAAATCTGAGTGTTTAACTGATTTCTCAGGGAGGTAAAAAGAAAAACCTTTTGACATGCTGCATATTTAGATCAGGTTGGGTTTGATCAGATCCTCCCACTGGTCCGATTCTGAGTCATTAAAATAATGAAATATACGTCTGAGGCACTGAAACAGGTGGGGTATAGTTAATCTGACACTTTGTTTTTCATGAGCTACTTGATCCAAAACATGGAGGTCCTGTTTCAAAATATTAAGTTTATTTTTTTAAATTATTGATATAATATAAATGAGTTTAATTGGGGGAATGCATAGACTGTATACAGTTACTGTAATATTTGGGGGACCCCCCCTAAAGTCAATTTTAAGTTACTTCTCTTAAGTTTTAAGTAAAAAATGTAATAATTAACATCTGTATGTAAATACGTTACATTCCAGCATCACGATCTGCATAACCTGTGTAACAGCGTACACAAGTTTTTCTGTTTGTTTTTTGTTTTTCTTCAAATCTTCATATAAACTGTGTTTGGTAGTTATGTATGGAAGTCTCTTTTTTTTAACCCAAACACCCACAACTTTTTGTGTTATTCTGCACAAAATCCTTTTATAAATTATTTTTCCCATTTCTAGCCATGATTGTGCTGATTCCATAGAGCTGCAGGACTTATATTTATATAGATTTGATATATTGTAGTGAAATACAAGGACTCTGAGTAAAATGTAAAACGAGCAATAAAACAACATGAAACTGAGGTTTTTTTTGTTGGGAATCATTTAAGAAAAGTGATTCAGACTGGAGCTGAACTTCTCCCAGCAACTCATCAAACAGCCTCAGTGGTAACTGGTCGTCCCACCGGGACCAATCTGTTTGTTGGTCCAGCGATATATTTATCAACTCCCTGTGCTTCTCAGTGGCACTGATACCCTGACGACGTGGAGTCCGAGGGGTGAATGGATGGTTGAATGGACGGATTATTTATTTGACGGGGTTAAAGGTCACAGCATGGCAATGCGAGTTGGCTTAGCCTGATATTCCCAGAGATGGAGAGACCTGCGTCTTTATATACCTGACCTCCTGACGGGTTTGATTTGCTGAACTTGATGCACTGAGTGGGTGGTGTTGGAGCTCAGAATATATTCAGTCCTGAGCTTTTAGAAAGACTCAAGACAACTCTTATTTATTTTAAAGTATGGGTCAAAATTATGAAGTCTCACGTCTTTTGATTCTGTGTTGCCTGTTTTGTTTCTTTCTTTCTTTGCAGTCAGTTTTATTTCTATTGTATTTATTTTTTTGTCTTCAGTTGGAAACGGTCATTCAGAAGAGCGTGAAGCCGGACTCCACCAACATACCATCACACGTCGTACACAACCAAACGGCCACCATGCTGGAGATCGGGACGAACCTGCTCACACACACAGCGGAGCAGACTCGCAAACTCAACGTGGTGGAAGCCAAGGTAACCAATCCCCACGCTGCTGGAGTCTCATCACCGGAGATGCAGATTTCTGGATCTGATGTTTGATGTCTGTCCACCAGGTGCTGAACCACACGTCTCGAATAGAGATCCAGCTGCTGGAGAACTCTCTGTCCACCAACAAGCTGGAGAAGGAGCTGCTACTGCAAACCACGGAGATCAGTCAGCTACGAGACAAAAACAGGTAGAAACAAACTCTGAATGCTCAAACTCAAAAATACTCAAAAGACAAAACTTAGGAGCAACAAAATCTGAATAAGCCACATTGGTCAAGTTTGTGTAACTTAAAAGTAGATTCATGTGCATCTGAAAGCTAAAAAGTGCAAGAGAAGTGAAACACAGAGGCTTAAATTTGCCTCTAAACGTGAAGAATAAAGACATTTTTTCAGTGACTTTCTCTGATTAACAGTGTGTGTGTGTGTGTGTGTAAGAGGAACTTTTAACAGTGATTACATGACTTATGTAAAGCCAGCTATAACCATCTGCTTATATCTTTCTATCATTTTTGGATGTGAAGGGCTGCCGAAGAGAAGTCAGGTGAAGTGAAGAGTGACAAAGTCTGTGTAGGGAAATGTTTTTTTATCCAAACCACAATCTTTTTCTAAACCAAGAGTTTTTTTGTTTTGTTAAACTAAAGAAAACTGTAGCAGGGAGGAAATTCTCCTGATAGGACAGCAAGCACATAAGAGAAAACTTTCCTCCTTGTACACGTTCACCAGAGGAATGGGTGGGAAAATATAGAATTAATATTACTATTAGTATTATTATTATTATTATTATTATTATTATTGTTATTATCAAATACTACTGCAAAACATATTAAATGAATCAAATTAAAACCCCAGTTTGATGTTCTCTGGACTGCCACAAAGAAAAAACATTCAGGAAAATATATAAAAACAGAGATATCGTATTACCTAATTTCCTGTAATTTCTCTCCTGTCAGAATCTCTAAAAAGTAGCCATAGAAGAAGTATTCAGATCCTTTACTGCAGTAAAAGTACTAATACCACACTGTGAAAATACTACAGTAAAAGTCCTGCATTCGAAACTTACTGAAGTAAAAAAACAAATGTATCAAAAATGTACTTAAAGTATCAAAAGTAAACGTACAGACACTCAGATTATTTTACATATTCCAAATATATAATGGATTATTATTATTGAACATTTATGTCAAGAGCAATTAAAACCCCCATGAAAAGGCTTGTTGGGTTCAAAGGGTTAATGCGAAGAAATTGGCTTCGATTGTTAAAAATCCATTAAACTCCTCTGCTTCTAAAAAAAACAGTGGTCTGACCTCGTTAGAATCGTCATCTTCTCCTTCTCTGACCTAAATATGAGTTGACCTCGCTCGGAAGAAAAAAGACGAGAGCCTTATCAGCGATTTCACAACTACAACAGTGAGAATATTTGAAATACAAGCAAGTCATTAGAGATGATGGAAATACGTCCACAGCTGTTGCTGCGAGACACGCCAATATTTGGAATCACAATATTTTCTCTATTTTTCATGTTGAGGTGGAGTTGGATGGAGCGCCGAGTCGTAAAAAACACGCAGAGTAATTATCAAGCGTGTTCTCTGTTTACAGATATAATACAAACAGTGTGTGAGAGAGGTTTTCTCCTGAGTGTGCTCCCTCTTCTCTTAAAGAACTCTCAGACTGCATGAAATCCTCACATACAGTCAAACAGCTGTTACACTGGGTTTCATGGAGACGTTTTAGCTTCACATCATTCACATTCACTTGTCCAGTGGAGCGTTTAGCTGTTTGTTGAGCAGATGTTTGCCGTCGCTCACAGACCATATATCCTCCAGCTGTGTGTGTGGAGTGCTTCTGAGCTAAATGAATGTTTTTATTTGATCTTACTACAAACCTTTTTTTCTCATCTCATCATCATCTTCAGTTAGCAGGAACTGTTTGCCTAAAGTTTGCTCAACCTGTGTTCGCACATCTTCAGCAGCAGCTCAGTTCCTCTTCTATCTCTGCATTAAGTTTATAAAATGATCTTTCATTGTATCACAGCCTCTCCTGTCCTCTCCTCTCTGCTCTGTGTAAACAGCCTCTCCTGTCTTCTCCTCTCTGCTCTGTGTAAACAGCCTCTCCTGTCCTCTCCTCTCTGCTCTGTGTAAACAGCCTCTCCTGTCCTCTCCTCTCTGCTCTGTGTAAAAAGCCTCTTCTGTCCTCTCCTCTCTGCTCTGTGTAAACAGATTTTCAGTGAATATTTGTCACGTGACCGTTGGTCTCAGTAGAATCAATCATGTCTTCAGTGTCTCTGAGGAGCAGAATTTAATGTTTTTGACAGGATCTGGTTATTGAAAACACTTTATTTTAAATGATACATGTAGACTAAAGAGATTCTGATGCAAATATCAACATTTTAAGCTTTGTTTTGGTCACTTTTTCTAACGGAAGTGTTCATAACCGATGATCCGTTCAAGGACCGTCAAACTTAAACGATTATGCCTGTTTTCACAGCTTCTTTTTGCAATGGTGTATTTTTGGCAATTTTCGTAAAGAAAACATAAACCTTGGTACAACTTTTTGGTGAGTTTCGGAGGGCTCAACAATTCCAGATTTCTTTTCATGGAGAGTTACGTTTATTGAAATCCTAACACCATGAAACACTAAACATTTCCAGCTGGCAACATACTTTTATAATCAGAGTACACACACACACACACACACACACACACACACACACACACACACACACAGCCTGCATGTAGTTGGGGACATAAACTCATTAGTCTCACCCATACACACACACTGAACAGACCGCAGCAGCGCAGCGATCAGCGGCTCCTCATCCGTCTGCAGGACGCTGCGTCGTTCATGTGCAGGTCAGCATGTTGCATCGATCAGAACCAGCAGCTGATAATGTTTCAGCTCCTGGTGCAAAGCGATCACTCTCAGGTGTAACAGAGCGTCGTGATGACGGAGCGGCACGTCGCACTCTTCAGCTACACTTCAACACAAACTGAACTCCAGCTTCCACAGTTTGGTTTAGATATTAAATTAACAGATCTCACATTACATTTCCTCACTGATATTCACATTTTACTGATCTGCAGTAGATGAGTGTGATTTCAATAAAATCATGATAAGTCTACAGGCGGTAATGTGATGTTAAACAATGTATTTTCCTGATACTGGCCAGCAGTGTTTGACGCTGTTTCACCACCTTAAGTTAATTTAAAACACACACACACAGATTGCCAGTTATTCTGGGAAACATTAGAGAGAAGACAGATTTTCCCAGCCGACTCCTACAGACCTCCCAACCACATGTTCTGTTCTCTGCAGTCGTGAGTGTGAACTGGACATTGAGACACTTTCAGTGTCCGCTGCCACTCCTTCATCAGGTTTCATTCATTTGGCTTGTGTGTTGTTGATCTAACTCTATTTTCAGCAGCCCTCTGCTGGTTCAGCTGCACAGATAACATGGACTGCAGGCCGCTCCGGCAGAAAGAATGATGCTCGGGTTATTAATCTTAATTTCACTGTTTTACAGCTTCTCTAACACGAGAGAGTAATTCAGGAGTTACAGCCTCGGCTCCATTACCGACAGATTTGTAGAACAAATAGTTTGGATTTCTGTCCTCCTGTTGGCAAACACACAACCTGTGAAACAGTCTGGTGTTAATACGACACATTCCAGGAGTTATTCTGTGACGACACACAGATTTACTATCCTCCACTCATTAGTTTACTACATTTCCCAGAATGCCTTTATTCAGCTGCTGCAGCAGAGGAACTTTGAACTCGAGAAATGTGTAACCTCCTACAAGAAAAAAAATACAATGAAACACCACTCCGAGTTTCTTTGCTTGTCTTTCATTTGAACAATACTATATAATAAAACCTGTTCCGCAGACGTTTCTAAGTACAAAGTGCCGGGAAATAAAATGTATAATGACGTCTGTCAGCTCCTGCATACATATTCTGACACTTTTACATTAATATCTGCAGGATGCTGCACTGCTGAGAGTTCATTTGTTCGTACACTGAAAAAAAAAAGGTTTTCACTGTTAGCTGTTTTTTTATGTTTACATTTGGTGCTTATGTTTGGCATTTTGTGCCTAAACCAAACTACCATTTTGCTGCATATAACTATGAGGTGAATATTCATGTAGACTTCAACAGTTTTGGGAAGCACAAACAAGAAAAAAACACCATATTTATTAAGAACATGTTGGTTGCCAATAAAACATTAAACTTTTCTGTAGATTGTTTGAAAATATCACCTCAGGTTGTTGTGGTGATACGTTTAATGATATTTTTGGTGTATTTTGTTGACTCATTTCAATGATATATAAACTTGAGTCGAGTAACACAATCCAGAAAAAGTACCATTCATGTAATTATATGAAATATATATATGAGATAAATAGACTTTGATGAGTCAGTTTGCGTTCTATTTGATTTAATTAGATAAAGGGTACTTTTCTATTGTGTTAGAATTACTTGACTTAATTATATGGAAACTTTTTGTGTAAATTAAATAAGTAAACCTAACAGAAAATGTCTTGAGTGTCTCATGTGGTCTTCAGCCAGCTGTGTGTAAAATACACCCTGGAACTAAACTGATTTAGAGTGTAAAATGTGTATTATTGCGATGTGAATCTGCTGTTGGAGTGTTTAAAGTGTTTCTGTCTTTCAGTCGTTTGGAGAGTAAAATCCAGCTGTTGGAGTCTCAGCAGAGAGGAGAGCTGGAGGACATGAAGCAGGAGAAGAACCGGCTGCAGGTACAGAAACTGTCTGTTTAGACAGGTGTCCCACTCTGTTATACTAGATGTATTTAAACTGTAACATTAATAAGTTCAGGATGACTTTATGTGAATCAGTCAGCTGCTGTTTTACATTTATGAGGCTCTCAGCGAACAAGATGAAGTGTCTGACCTCATAAATGGTACAGAAGATTTATTTTACTGTTTCTACTCATTCAAACTCCTTCAGTCTCAGCTGGCTGATAAACACAAAGAAAATAAAGGAAATCACAAAGCTGAGAATCCACTCTAATGGACGCATGAACAAACATGATTGTTTTTGATCTGACGTGTGAAGGTAGAAACAGTTTTTTCTCTGTCAGTCGGTCGTCAGGACTCAGATGTCGGCCATCGAGTCTTTGGAGCGTCAGCTGAGAGTCGCCAGCAGCAACAACACGGCTCTGCAGAGGCAGCAGGCTCAGCTGATGGAGTCAGTACACACACTCATCAACATGGTGGCCAGTACGACAGGTACACACACACACACACACACACACTCTGTCCAAACTGGGCATAAGTTCATGTCTGGACAAGCAAAGGTTAAAAACAAGTCTGAACATTTATCACTTTTTAATTCACTTTTCTTTTTCTTCTTTCTTGTTTTGATAGACTTGCTGTTATCTGATGTCGCCTACTTTTATAATCTTCTAACTGCTTTTTTTCTCTGATAAATATTACTTGTTCATTTGCCTGCTGTCTGCTATGATTTTGCATCTTTGTCTTCTTGGATTCAGTTGCTCGGCTTTGTCTGTCGAAGCACTTTTGAGAGTAAAAGTTATTATTATTTTTATTATTATTATTACTAAATAATGAAATATGGTGAAAGGGCTGCAACAACTTATCGATTGAGTGTAGAATAAAGTGATTTTGAAGAAGTTATTATTTTAGCCTCATATTGGTTACTTTCTGGTTAGAGAAAGAACGTTTATTTATTAAGAAAAAATACTTTTCAGGGGGTTAATAATCGATAAATCAAATTCATTATCAACAGATTTTGTTAGTTGCAGCCCTTAAGTGGTGTGTAAAACATAAAATAATGTGTAGTGTGTGTGTGTGTGTGTGTGTGTGTGTGTGTGTGTGTGTGTGTGTGTGTGTGTGTTCAGGCTCTCCTCTCAGAGAGCAGATGTGGAGGGACTGTGCAGATGCCTATAAGGCGGGTCACTCTGTCAGCGGGCTGTACAACATCTACATCAGCAACAGGACTGACCCTGTGCAGGTACCACACATCTGTCTATGTCTTATTTATTTCATTCTGAACATTTACACAAAGAACAAAGTGACAAAGCTTGAACGGACACACACGACCTGACTGGAGAACACAGCTGGAACAATTAATCAAAAAGTTGATCTGCACAACAGTGATTTTGTTAATCGTGCAGCCATTTTTTTAATAAAATGCTAAATATTTTAGCTTCAGCTGCTCGAATGGAATGAATTTGCTGCTTTCCATCTTGTATGAATGACCTGAACAAAACAAGACACATGAAAGATGCTTTTGTATCATAACTTTTAATATATTAAACATTTCATCGATGAATTAAAATAAATTAAAATTAAAAAATAAACATCACAGTAATTGATAATAAAAAATATTAATTTGTTGATTTACCCGTTAATCCAGAGCTCAATAAAGGTGTGAAGTTCAATTATTTATAAAACTGTTACAGTTAGTTCTTGTATTGATTTGTAGTTTAAGTTAATCGGTATCAGTCATCTTATAAAATTACTAATATAGTTAATGGTTATTAAAAATGTATTTTGTCTAATCATCCTGTGATCATCTAACAAATCAGTTCTTTTTAACAGATTTAACTGATTAGATTATCAACTAACACAGCGACAAGTCTGACTGTAAAGTCTCCCTCTTCTCCTCCTGCAGGTCTACTGTGACATGGAGACGAGCGGCGGCGGCTGGACCGTGTTCCAGCGCAGGTTTAACGGCAGCGTTGACTTCCAGAGGAGCTGGAGAGAATATAAAATGGTCCGTTTGTCTCTTGAGAGCGACAAAATCAGAAATGAAAGGTTAGAATAGAAACAATAACGAGGCCTCGTCCATCCTGCAGGGTTTCGGGGACGTGTTGGGAGAACACTGGCTGGGTAATGAAGCGATGCACCTGTTGACCAGTCAGGGTCAGTACTCTCTGAGGGTGGAGCTCAGGGACTGGGAGGGAAACCCCGCCCACTCCCAGTACGACCGCTTCACCCTGACCAATGAGAGGCAGCAGTACAGGTAAATAACTCACTACACACATTTACACCACTGTGATGTATCACCATTTTTCAACTGCATGTTCTGTCTCCAAAGGGAACTTTGTCTTAACCCTCAAAACCATGTTGCCAAAAATATAAAATTTATCATAGATAGAAACTGTAAAAACAGGCATTATCGTTGGAGTTTCTCTTACGGAAGTTTCAGTTAGAAAAAGTAACCAAAACAAAGCTTCAGAATCTCTTTATTCTACGTGTGTCATTTCAAATTAAGAGTTTGCACAAACCAGATTATGTTGAAAACATTGCTGAGACGAACGGTCACGTGACAAATATTCACTGAAAATCTGTTTACACAGAGCCGAGAGGAGAGGAGAGTCTGTTTACACAGAGCAGAGAGGAGAGGACAGGAGAGGCTGTTTACACAGAGCCGAGAGGAGAGGAGAAGAGAGGAGAGGCTGTTTACACAGAGCAGAGAGGAGAGGACAGGAGAGGCTGGGAACATGAAAATACTTCAATACGTACAATATGTGGAGACACAATTTTTCCCCCCAACATTCTGGACACTTACATTTTAAAAATAATTTATCAGAGATTCAACTTGTGTTTCTTCTTTTTTTCCGATTTCTGTCAATCTAACTGTGTTTTTCTGCACAACTACATGTTTGAGTTGTTCCCACTTCTAGCCATGATTGTGCAGATTCCATAGAGCTGTAAGACTTAGAGATTTATATAGATTTTATATGTTGCAGTGAAATACAAGGACACAGTGAGTAAAATGTAAGGAAAGCAAAAAACTATGTATTTATAATTATTTATATTATTTTACATGCACACCACAAATGCATACTGTCCATGTAAAAGGCTTAATATTAAATGTATCAGCAGCCGATGGATGACGTTGTCTCCTGTTGTCAGGTTGTATCTGAGAGGTTACAGCGGCACGGCGGGGAGGCAGAGCAGCCTGGCCACCCATGGGACCGGCTTCAGCACCCGAGACCAGGACAACGACAACTGTGACCACTGCAAATGTGCCCTGATGCTCACCGGAGGTAACGGCTCTCCTCAGCATGAAACGTTTCTGATGTTAAACACATTAAATACTAATGTAATGAAGTATTGAACCACAATAATAATAACACATTGATTCTTTCAATAAAAAGCTTGTTAAATAGTCATTAAATATAATCCATTATAAATCTCACCAAATAAGAAAATACTTGATGAGTCCAAAAATACATATTTTTCTTGTTTGAGGATCAAAATATTTTCCCAAAGTCAAACATCTGTGTCAGCGCACTGCCCTTCACCTCCCGTCACCGCCAACACAAACAGCTCGGCTCCTCCTCCTCCACGGGCCGCCATTACACATTAACTTAATCGCCCTCCGAGGAAAAGATCACTGCAATTTACAGAAAGAGAAGAAAGAGAGGCGAAGATGAAAAGGGAACAACGGAGGGAGAAAGAGATGAACAAGAAAAAGAGACAGTGCAGAAAACAGAAAGGGAGAGAAAGAGATGATGTTGGTGTTTCAACGAAAGATTAAAACAGGAAAAAAAGCGAACATGCACTCGTCCACTGGGTGAAAACGAACAGAATATTCCTTGACAAACAACCTTCTGCAGCCGTAATAACTGATAATGGCTTTTTCTCACAACCACCATCAATAACAATTAGGTGGTTTAAAGTGCTGAAACGTTGATATGGTTAAATCAGAAAACAGCCACATCAGCTGATTTTATGTTGCTCATTTGGTCATTTTGGAAGGCAGTCAACTCTTTGGGGCTATTTTGTCCTTCTCCACTCCTATTCATTATTCCTGTATATACCTATTGTTGTATATACGTATGTAATGTTACAGAGATCAATTAATGATTTACACTACCTGCCGCAGCTTCAAATACTCTCACACAGACATATCAAATCAAATCAAATCAAATCAAACTTTATTTATATAGCGCTTTTCATACATAGAAATGTAACACAAAGTGCTTTACAAAAAAAAAGAATAAGAATTAAAAACAGACAATAAAATGACAAAACCCACCCCTCCCTCCCCCACATACACATCTGTATGTATAGAAACTAGAGATGCAATGAGGTATCAGGCAAACATCTGTAGCTGCTGATATTCGCCTTGTTGACTGCAATGCAAAAAGGGTAATAAATAATAACGCAAACAGCGATAAAAAACATTGGTACTTTTCCTTCTGCCTGTATATACCACTTAGAAAATGTTAATCGTGCCATGTTGGTGTCATTTTTTCAGCACAACCTCACCTATATGACCTGATTATTATTTTATTATTCTGACTCACTGGATCAACATTTTGAACCCAAAAGGAACAACATTAAAAAACATAAAATCAGATTTTGTAAATGTTTTTTTACTCTCAGAACACAATGATGCTCAGTGAAGAATTTTAAATGTTGGTTCCAAATCTAACATCTAAGAGGTAAAATGAGGAGAACATCTTGTTCTATATTTCATACTAAATATGACCTAATCGTCGGTTTACTTGTTCTTACTTGCTTACTTGAGTTTGGAGACAGAACTTTAGAGGGAAGCTGAAGGAAGAAACACGCTGCTGAAGGTTTTACAGCATGATGTCATGAAGAAGTCATGTGATCAGATCTGTGACTCTAGAGGGTTGTAACAGTCTAGTTCGTTGTTTCAGAATGAAGACTTGTTAGCTCCTTGTGCAGGTAATTAAACTGAAACTGAGTCTTCAACTGAACTCAGAAAGAGTGAAAAAAGAGAGGAAAGGTGATGAAGAGAGAGAAAGAACCAATATAATGAGGGAAAACTTTTCCGTGTCATCTGATCTCCATGTGGCCCCCCTCCTCTCTCTCTCCATCAGGTTGGTGGTTTGACGCTTGTGGTTTCTCCAACCTGAACGGTATTTACTACACCGTCGGCCACAACATCCGGAAGCTCAACGGAATCAAGTGGCACCACTTCAGAGGCCCCAGCTACTCCCTGCGCTCCACCTCCATGATGGTACGACCCTACGACTTCTAACGTCAGGATGGTACGACCCAGTGGATCCCAGCCCACGACCCCTCGCCTCCACCTCCACGATGGAACGACCCTCAGCCTTCAGACCTTCAGTACCATCAGAGTACGAACCCTAAACACCTTTCTGATGATTTCAATCAACACCTATTGCTTCGTGGTACAAGCCAGACTTTCCACAGATTCACAGCCAGAACGTCCTGTCCTGGATCCACGAGGGTCTGGTTATGCTTGAAAAATAAGAGGAAAAACAGCTCATGCCTTGAGTTGTTGAAAGGCAAAACAGTTAAATGACTGCATTAATTAAGAGCTTTATGCTTTAATTCACACACACACCATCTTAACCGCCAGCAATATGTGATTCAGTGTCTTGCTGAAGGACACTAGGAATAGTGGACAGGAGGAGCCGTCTGAGCCGTCCTGCAGCCACACTCAGAGGTGAAGACATCACAGAGGAGTGAGACGCAATAAATGTTTAAGCAGCGCTGCACACTTTCAGGCCGGCTCTCCTGGAAGAAGTTTGTTGTGTTGCCGTTGTTTGTACATTAAAAATGACAGAAACAGTTTGTGGAAGAATGACTGATCAATCACTGCAGGAAGTTACTGAAATGCGGGACAGCCGTCAGCCTGAAGATCCTTCAGTATCGAGCTGGTACAAACCTGCAGAAGTTCCTCCTGATAATTACTGACAACACTTCTCAGCTCCACCCTTCCCTCAGACTCTCCAAGACCTTCCCTCAAGTCTTGCTGAATATTTTGTTTTCATCCTGGATCCATAAGTTTTTCTAGAAAACAAGTTGGAAGGTGAAGGTGTTTATGGTTAAATGGCTACTTTTACTGTATATCCTTCCAATGCACTTTGCAATTTGCCTCTCATTCACATCAATAGTCGCAAGCTCCCATGAAAGACATGTTAGATGTGGGAATAATGGGGCTCATTTTCAAGCAGGCTCTCTTGGAAAACGTTCATGGTGTTGCACCTGGTTGTACATAAAATAATGATGGACGACAAAAAAAGAGTTTGAGAGGCGTTCAAACCCCGGCTCCCGTCTCACCTCCACACCAATCACCATGAGAAGTACCAATCAGATTGTCGGTTACGGAAAGTTACACAACTGTTGGATGCAGCCGCCTGAATCCCGATGTGGGAGGATTCACTAGAGAGAGAGCGGAAGAGTTGAACCTTCGGACCAGCTTCATAGTGCAGCCTTTATTACTTTCTCTTGAATAATAAATGGTAGCATCTTTTTGTCTTTTCCCACATCTGGAGATGATTTTTCTGTCCTGACAGACATATGAACATAACACAGGTAACATCACCATGAATCCTTATATAAACTTTTTTTCTTCATGATAATAAACTGGTTGACTCTCACAGGTCACAAAGAAATGATGAGAAAAGTCAACTCTCTCTCAAACGCTTTGATACTTTAAATGTGACTTTAAAAAAAAAATGAAGCCAGCAGTCAGACCACTCAAGTTTACTCATATTAATGAACATTTGACTGTGATGTCTGAGGCCTTTCAGCTTCACAGAGACAAAAAGACAAAAAGAAAAGTCTGGTGAGAAGTGGAAGCCGCAGGATCAATCTGAGGATCAAGACGTCAAAGAAAAAAATCAAAGACGTTTGTTGGTGTTTTTTACCTTCACTGTGTAGACTGTTAATGAGACAGAAATGTACACAACAATGAATGGTTGAAGGACGGGCGACTATGAGACTTTAAGACATGCAGCTTCAGGACAAGAAACAATATTTAATCACAGTTTTGTGCCAGAGGTTGAGCGTCCAGAGCGTTCTGTTTCTGTTTCTGTAAAAAAAAAAATAGAAGGAACGGTTGCGAAATAATTCACACTAAAAAAAGGCCAAAATGAGTCTCATTTTGTTGTTTTCTGTTGGACAGAAAGTTGGAATAATGAGCAAAGAGAGAAAGAATGAAGAAATCAAAGCAGATACTCTCTGTGAGTCCAGATTCTGAAGCAGAGAAATGTTGCTTTAATTATCTTTATGACCTCCTCCAAACAACCTGATGATTATTTCCTTCTTTTGTTGGAGTCACACCCTCTCACTCTCATGGCTCCTCAAATCACTTACAGGACGTGTTTGTGTTCTTCTGAATTCTGTTTTTCTGTCTCTCACACGCTGATATTTAATATAAACTCACACCTGTTTCATCCTCTGATAAAAGGCAGAAACTGCTCATGCAGAAATCATAAATTCACATTTCAAGAGGCAACATTGAATAAATAATAATCTATCTGAATACATCCTGATGAACGAGGTTTCCGTGTGACAGAAGTCATTATTATCCTGCAGAATTCTCCTTTGTTTGCATATGAAAAATTCAAAGAAGTTTAAACTTTTTGATTATTGAAATGCACTTTATGGAAGAGGACGTGGTGACGTTTAGGACGGATGGAGTTTCATCTTCGCTCTCATTGTTTCAGTGTTTGTTGTTCTGTGATGAAGCTGTTTGAACATAAATAAAATTCTTGAGGTTTTTATTGTGCAGCAAAGCTTCTTCACTCCTCTCCACTGTAAACAGTCTGCAGCATTCTGTAAAATAAAATGTTAACAAATCCGCTCCAAGAGGTGCTTTCACAAAATTTTACTGATGTTAATTTGTATTTTAGAGTGTATGTAACTTGTCTTATCTGATTTTTATATGGACCATTAGACCACAGTTTTTGTCATGTATATTTACATTATTTTGATCCAAAACAATTTTTAAGTATAATATATATTGATAAAGAGACTCAAACTTACTTTAAATGTGTTTATTGATGGTAATTAAACCAATATTCAAACAGAAGAAGACTGTTTGGAAAAAAAGATGAATCCAAAAATACTAAACCGATGGAAAACAACTGTTACTTTTCAATGAAGAGAACGAGATACAGTTATTTTACCTTAACAGAAGCAGCTTTAATTCCCATGTTTCCACATGCAAGACATTAGTCATAACAATAGTAAAATAGTAAGGTAAAAATGTGTGATAAAATAAAATAATACATACATTATTTTATTTTATTATTAGTATTATTTTCTTTTATTACACATTTTCCATACATATATATGTACACATACACACACACACACACACACACACATATATATATATTATACATTTTATTACATTTTTTATTGATATATTTTTACAATAATAAAGTTGCACACAGATTGTGCAGTTTTAAAAACTCTTAGTTGAGTTCATTGCTCTGCCGCCACCTTGTGGCTGAATGATGTTACTACAACACAAGAAAACCGTGTGTGTGCAACATGACAGTGTTGGAATGTAACTAAGTACATTTACCCAAGTACTGTACTTAAGTACAATTTTTAAGTACTTTTACCTTACTTTAGTATTTCCATGTAATGCTACTTTATACTTCTACATTGCATCTCAGAGGCATATTGTTCATTTATCTGACAGATTAAGATTTTTAGATACTTTTTTTCGATCCTCGAGGGAAGCTCACAGAACTTACAATAAGTTTATAAGTAATAAAAATGAGCTCCACCTTAACCGACATAAATGTGATGAACACAATAATACAGGAATAATTGTATTCCAGTAAAATAATATTTATTCTGCCTGCATAAAAAAAATACTAATTCAATAGTAAATAACATGTAATATGAATACTTATTTTAAACTACAGCAGGTTGTTTATTTGACAGCTGTCTCTTCTCCCGTGTCCGTGACCTCAGCTGCCCTGATTTCGCTTTCCGCACGTTCTGTCCCTCCGCGGCTCCGGTAGCGGATATCTTCCGGTAGATAAACGCAGCTGAGCAGTGTTAGCGGTTTCTGTGAAGGTCGTGAGTCAAAACTGTGAGTATTCTCCAATATTCAACAACTCTATAGGTTCGCTGAGATCAGATTATAACGTGTGACACTTTCATACTAATACTAACTCTTGAATTTTAACATTTTTCTTGAATTTTTCCGCTTTACTCTGACA
Source organism: Centropristis striata (assembly GCF_030273125.1). Classification (NCBI taxonomy): domain Eukaryota; kingdom Metazoa; phylum Chordata; class Actinopteri; order Perciformes; family Serranidae; genus Centropristis; species Centropristis striata. Next base: position 32,926,194 of record NC_081519.1, read on the forward strand.
GTTAGCGACATCGAGCTAACAGGCTAACGTTAGCTCACCGTGCTAAATGCTAACTGGAAGCTCATCGCTCTTATTCATATTAATCTCAGATATTAGTTATTAGTTACGTTGTCGTGTTATTGTTTGTTAAACATTAAATCTGCCACAGTACAAATAACCGAATGCTTTACTTCCGCTATGCCACTTTGACCCTAACTGTTAGCAGTGTTTCTTTCAGTTATTTTGACTAAAATCCACCAGAAGCTGCTTTATTATTGTTTTAATTTAAAGTTTAGAGCCTCGGTGTGACACATGCTGCCTCTCACAGAGGTCACCTGATCCTCTACGTGCTTACATGACCTGGCAGCTCAGTGTGATGGCGCTCAGCCTTCAGGGGACACTGGGTCATTGATGATTTACAGCAACAACATTAATTAATTATTTATATTAACTGTGAAATCAGAATAAAAGAATAACATCTTTGTCACAAACAGAATAATCCACTTTAACCTACCGAACCAACGAGATGTTACAGGGCGTTTTTTGCTCCTGTCACGTTTAACTTAATGCGTGGCAAATATAATTTCGATTCATGGCCGCCAAGTATCGATATTTATGAATATACAGGAGATACTGGTATCATATGAAACTACACGATCTAAGGAATCTATAGGTACCATGAGTCAGGCTATTGTGTCAGAAAGTGATGAAATGCTGCAGTTGTTGTCGTCCATACATGTTTGATATCAGTTTAGTTTGACTGAATACTTTGTTGGTCAGTCTGTGAGTTTTACTCAAATTGTGGAGAAATAAAAAGACTGAAATTAGATGAATATACACTGAGAATTTTCTCTTATTGTACAAAACAATTCCTGATTGAAATGAATTTTGTGGACAGAAAATGCAGTTAAACAGTGGAATCCCAATGTATTGTATCGCAATAATCACCATATCGCGAAATGCTTAAAATCACAATAATATTGTATCAGGATAAAATCGTAACGTGGGGCCGATACGCTGAGCCCCATATATTATAAGTATTTCCCTGTTTCCAGCCTCTCCTCTCTGCTCTGTATAAATGGTTGTTTTAAATGACACATGTAGAATAAAGTGATTCTGACAGTAATATCACAATTTTAAGTTTTGATTTGGTCTCTCCTAAACACTTTTCCAAGTGTTGTGAATTTTGGAAGAAAATTGTCTCCACATGCTATACAAATTGAAGTATTGTTATGTTTCCAGCCTCTCCTGTCCTCTCCTCTGTGCTCTGTGTAAACAGAATTTCAGTGAATATTTGGCACATTCATCTCAGCAGAATAAATCAGGGCTTCAGTGTCTCTGAGGATCAGAATTTAATGTTTTTAAAAGGATCTGGTTCGTGCAAACACTTTATTTAAAATGACACATGTAGAATAAAGAGATTCTGGCAGAAATATCAACATTTTAAGCTTTGTTTTGGTCACTTTTAATAACAGAAAATTTTGAAACCAATGACCCGTTCAAGGACCATTGTTTACGTGTATAAAATATGCGAGTAGCTGCTAAATAAGCTTCCTTACCTGCCAAAATCAAAATATACATTACTGAACACAGGATGAGGTGAAAAACACTGTTGTTCTTCTATTTTTACTTTAGTTGATGTAAAACTTTTAAACCAATAGGTAATGATCTGTGTTTTTTTTTATTAATCACAAATGGCAGGTAAATTGTTTAATAACTGTGTCCCCTGTTACAATTAATTCGCCAAAATGCACTGTCAAGTACATTTTGAACTGCACAATGTCCTTATTATGTCTCTTGGTCACTATATGAATACACATCTGAGATATCTGTATCAAGACTGCTTATGTGAGAAAAACCTGCTGGTATGTCATTACCTCATTTTTAAAACACCCAAATATAGATATCAGTATCAGGCACATTTTTAGTCTGACTGTGTTTTTCCTCTGAATAAATATAGCGAGTATCAACTAAGTCATTTTTTATGTGTCATGTTGACGGCACATATCTAAAGAATTAAGCTTAACTAATTAACGTTTAATCTCTGCAGGTGCTCCATCATGTCTCTGCCAAAGCCTGTGATGAGAGGTCTGCTGGGGAAGCGTCTGCGGTTTCACCTGCCCATTGCCTTCGCTCTGTCCTTAGTCGCTGCCGTTGCCTTCAAGGTGAGAGCGGAAACATTTATTGTTTTCTTTTGTGACCATTGGCTCTTTCTTTAGATTCTGATTTAACCGAACAGACATGTTTTTATGTTCACACAGTACGGTGTGACGGAGCCCAGGAAACAGGCGTATGCTGACTTCTACAAGCAGTACGACAGCGTCAAAGAGTTCAACGCCATGAGGGAAGCCGGCATCTTTGAGAGCGTGCGGCCCTCCGGGGAGTAAAACCCACCGTGAGTCTGGACTCTTTTCTGCACTTTTACCATTTAATGTCATGAATTGCTGTTGTAGAGATTCTCTTTGTACTTCATTCTTATTTTATTTTTAAATGCATCTAATTTTTTAATATTTTCTGTATTTGTTCGCATACTTGTTCTGACTGGGATAATATGCTTTTCTCCTTATTCGAAACTGTCACGCTACCGGGGTAAACATTTGATATGTATTGCTGTTCCAAATCAGACCTCTAGAGAATGAGGTCTGTGTTTTCTTGTGTTGTTTCCAAAAACAATGTCCATCACATGTCAGTCAGTCTGTCTGGCTTTTTTTTTTATCATCGACAAGCTTAATTACCTCATTAACTCATAAAATAAACTGCTTTCAAACAGCACAGAAACAAGATAAAATTCACTGATCCCGTCCTGATTGGTTCGTCGTTCCATTGTTCAAAAAGCTGGAAAAGAAATCCTTAATTCACAGTGAGATGTAAAACAACAGGCTGCTCCGCGGCCGTTTTCTCCTGCTGTCTTTCTCTGACGTTGTCTCTTTGTGCTCGTTGAATAAGAGTCTAACTGAGATATCTCTACTTAAAGCTGACAGTTTTTCAGGAAAATATCACCGGCAGCAGGTGGGGTTAGGAATCATACCAATGGTTTTGTTTCTTTACAAAAATAGTCACAGGCAGATTCCAGTGCTTCAACGGTAATATGAATGAGGATCTAGCAGCTTGCCCTCATTAGAAAAAGTAAAGGAACACCATGACAATGTGTTTTTTTAAAATGTTTTGTGACGGCATTTTTGCACTCAAAACATGAATGGGATGTGACAGGAGTCGTTCTTCTGGGATTTGGGCCAGACAGGATTTTTTATGGAAGTGGGATGAATCCTGCTGCTCAGCATGCAGCTGCACACGCTGCATTGCAACATGGTGCATTCAGGTGCAACGTGGCAGACGGAGCTCTCTTGGCCGTTCTTTGGAAGCAAACAAATAAATTCGCAAAAATTGACAGAAATTGGCCCAGAAAAAAAGCAAATGCAGATGCACTCAGCCAATCGCCAAAAAGAACCCCAAACCCAGCTCAGACTGCAGGCGGGAGACCCAGTGGTTCAACCCACATGTCTGCAGCATCCTGTGGTCCAGGATCAGACCCCCGATGGGGTCCAGGATCAGACTCCTGATGCTGGACTTTGTGTCAGCTAAATTCAAGCTGGTACAGTCGTTACTGATCTGTGTCCTCGGATCGTCTGTCATTCTCAACTTTTTCACTTTGGCTTTTTTTATTTGCTTAAAACAGATGTGACTTTGCGTTATGTAGACTACCAAAATAACAGCGATAACTTCCTTCCAACTCTGTTCTGACTAAAAATGAAGCAAGTAAATTCGTATTCTTTGAATTCAGGTATTAAAATATAGATTACAAAACTGTAAAAGAAAAATTGCTATATTTAAGTGAAGTGATTTTTCTTTTCTTTTCCCACCTCTAATATTTGTTTCTTATGTACATCACCGTATGTCTCCTTTATTCTTTTTAACATAGTTGCATAGTAAAGCTGCAAAACTATTAAAGCGCTCAAACTGAATGAAGCTCCGACGTCATCGGTGGTTTCTGATTTGATACAATCTCACATTCAGTGAGCACCTCATGTGTCAAAGACTCAACAGGCCGCATAGACCAGACAGTCTACACAGTTAAATATCTGTTTCTAATCCTGTTTTCTCCCACCAGCTCTTCTCCTCGTCGTTCATTCCTGGCCTGAGGATGATTTCCTTCTTGTCCCCTTGGATGTTATTTACTGATTTAGACGTGAACATCGCTATGCTGTTTTGTTCCTCTAAATAAAATATTCTATTAATGTAAAAACCCTTCTGTCTCTGTCTGGTGCTTTCAGTGTCTATCAGGTGTCACAGACAACAGTTTAATAATATATCTCTGTTTTGTTATATGTCCAATACTGCATTACAGGGAAATCAAGCTGAGATGTTTAATTGTTAAAATTGAAAATAGAGCATACCCATAAAGTGGGTACTTCTTACTTCTTTAAATAATAAAACACAATAATTAGAAAATCTTGACCCTTATAAATCATATTTTTCTCTTAAGATAAACTAATATAAGTTGATCTTCACATTCTATATGCAAGCATCAGCTAGAACCTATAGCCAACATATATCTATAAAATAGTTATTTAAAATGTACTGTAATCATTCTTCCACCACTTCACACAGAAAATGTTTCCCCAAACATTTATCGCTCTTTATTTTGTCATGTAAGATCTCTTGTCTCGCCGCTTTATCTTCAATTATTTAAATCTCTTGCTGCTTGTAGCTTCTCTATTACCTTTGTGCCTCAGTGGGATATATCAGTGTGCATCAACAGCTCAAACATCAAGAGTCAGCTGGAACCGTGGTGGAAGTACAATTATTACATACTTATTTCCACTTTATGGTACTTTTACTGTACTACATTTCAAAGTAAATATTGTATATTTTAATACAAATTATTAATGCATTAAGCAATGATTACAGGTTATTGCTACCCAGCACAAAACTAACTAAACAGTCAAGGGAGCGGTAAAGAGTTCCTGTGTTCTGCAGTTTTCTTGACAATGATTTTGGTTATTATTGAGAAAACTGTGGAAAATGTCTAGACATCAGCTCTTAAATTCAACTCTTATGAGCTATTTTTGTTATCATTATATTTGTCCAAACATATGTACCTTTAGTTGTACCAGGCATTAAAATGAACAACAAACGGAAGAAAACAAGGGTGGTCTAAGAACTTTTTCCATGACTGTATACAGGTGCATCTCAAAAAAAATCAGAATATCATAGAAAAGTTTATTCATGTCAGTAATTCAGTTCTAGAAGTGTAAATAACACATTATATAGATCCATTACACAGAGAATGAAACATTTCATGTCTTAATTTAGTTAATTTCTTCTAATTATAATGATTATGGCTTACATTTAATGACGACCTAAAATTCAGTGTCTCAAAAAATGAATATTACAGAACACCATTTCCACTGAAAAGTATGTCCATCTATATGACTCAATACTTGGTTGGGACTGTTTGACTTGAACTACTGTAAATGGAGTTTTCCATCATATTCTAATGCAGGGATGGGCAACTGGAGGCTCGGGGGCCACATACGGCCCGCACCCTCACTTGAAGTGGTCCTCAGTACAACTACATGCATATGAGCATGACATCTTAAAAGTGCAGTGTAAAAATGCACAGAATGACTTCTTGTAATTAATGTTGGTCTGCTGTTCTTGCACTGAAAAAAAAAGATATCACAGTAAGTGATTCTTTTTTATTTGCTTCAAAGCTTTTGTATTCCTATTTATACTGTTATACATGCATTTGAGCATTAAATATGTTAAGTTTCTGCACTGTGAACATATTTAAAATTGCAGTTTCATCATATCTGGTTAAGTGCACGGTCCCATATGTGGCCCTGTGGTAGTGTCCATGAAAAATCGTGGCCCCTCCAGCATTTAAGCTGCCCATCCCTGCTCTAATGTATTGAGATGCACCTGTATATGTCTCTGCCTGACCCACAGACAGGTGCCCGGTGGCGCCCCCGCCGCCCCCCTCCGGTACTGCAGCCTTTGTCCGGCCCGCCTTCCTTCCTTCCGTCCGGCCCTCCTCAACACTTCCTGGTGTTTTCAAACAGCGGCAGCCGAGCGGTTCGTCAAACTAGTCCAAAGTTGTCGAGACACGGGAGAAGGATGAGCTCAGAGCCGGAGACTCGGCCGCGGTGTGAAGTCTGTTCGCCCTGTGAACCCAGTTTAACAAAATGATGAGCGGACGGAGTGTTTTTAGCGGCTAACGGGCGGCAGCGGGGCTGAACACAGGACGGCTAACGGCTGCTAGCCTGGGAGCTAGCAGACAGCGGGCTGTTTCTGTCCGTTTAGTTAGCATCCAGAGTCTCAGACCGAAACCAGCTAACGACAAGTTTAACCACACAAACAACCGAAGAGACTCCGAGTGTCCAGAGGAGGACAACATGGAGAACAAGGACAAAGTTCAGATGAGGAATCACCCTCGCAGGTAACCTAATGCTACTGATGGAAACACGTTGATGCTAAATCATTGATTTTATCAGTGGAGTCTGGTGGGATGAAATCAGCCTGAAACTTGGAGATTTATATACCGTCACCCTGTTAAAATAATCGCCTAACTCATTTTTTCAAGTTTTGCAGGAAACACAAAAAACTTCACCAAAAGTGTAACATATGACATTTATTGATCATTTCACTCAAAAAGGATGCAACAAAGGATGGCTATTCGCATAGTAATTACACTGTGTGTAAATTATGTAACTTAACAGAAATAAATGACTTAGGCAATTTTTATATTAAGCAAGACATGGTAACACTTTATTTTGAGGGTGTCTACATAAGAGTCACACAAGCCTGTCAGAAACATGACATGACAAGTATCATAAGCATTAATGTTCATGACACATCCCATGTCATGTTTATGACACGCTTATGCCACTCTTATGTATTATTTTTTGCGAGGATCTGTACCAAATAATACTTTTTTTCTTTAGTCTGTGGAATAATTTCTTCAGCCTTTGTTACTATATCCGTCAAATGAATTCAGTGCAGTAAAACGTATGTTTTCCTCTGAGATGAAGTGGAGTGGAAGTAGCTAAAAATGAATATTTTGGCAAGTTGATGTCGAATTGAAAATGTAAACAAAAATGTTCCCAACTTTAATTTATTTCAAATCATTCTCAGATTTAACTCAGTTCTTTGAATGAAAGGCATTTATTTAAATATTACTATTCAGCAGGCAGCTCCTCTGAAGCTTATTTTAGGACCAGGACATTTGGGTCCATGGGCGTTTACAAATGTGGGATGTTTTTTTATCTTTATTTGGAAACCTGGACTGAAATATTTGGGCTGCTTCTGTTTCAGTTCTTGGGCAGAAATGACTAGAATTTGAAGAAAACCTGTTAAACACCAGTCAAACACGAGTCCACGTCTTATTCTTATCAAAATCATTATTTGTCGAGATCTGTTGTTTTAAATCGGTGTGTTTTATCATATCAAACAAAGCCCAGCTGATCCAGTGTAATCCCTTAATTCTGTTTACAAATCTGGATTTTAGCTGCTTTAATCTGTGCAGGTTTAACTAGCTCAGCCTGGAGCAGGTAGAGGAGGCCTGTGGTGGCTCCTGAACATCTGGTGTACATGTCGGGGTTAAAGCCTCTCAGTTTCACAGTTGGGTTTCCATGCTGACGTTCATCAAAGACCACAGCACGTTTTGTGGCAGAAAAATTAGGCCACTGAATGTAGTTCAGATACTTTGAAAACAAGAAACAGCGGAATATAAATACAGCATATTGACTTTGGAGTCGGGCCAGGGACTTGTTTAAACGTGTCAGTTCTTGGGATTTGCCACCTGTAATCCTAAACAATTAGTCGATTAAATGATTAGTCGATTGGCAGATAATAAGTGGCAACTTTACTTATAATTTAATTGTTTATGTTGCATAGGCTTCTCAAATGTGATAATTTGCTGCCTTTCTCTGTTACAAAGGATAGAAAACTAGATATTTAGGCCCACCTTGATTAGATTTTAAAGTGATGACCAGACAACAGGCACTAACTGGTTCTGGGAATTTATTAAATATATATTTCTAGGCACTTTCATGCTTTATTTGGTAGTTACAGACACAGCCAAAAGGGAAAGGTGTGCGCTCCATGTGCAGTTGGAAAAAAATACAAAATGTGTCCGAAATGTATGCAAGTCATTAAAATGGTGAGCCGTAATAATAATAATAAATTAAATAAGAAAAAATAAAAAGCAAGCAGCAGGGACCCAGTTATCCAGTTTTCGATGCTCTCATAAATTGAGTTAATAAACGAGGTTCATTGTTTGGTTTAGAAACGTGTTTGTTGGCTCAGTTTGTTTCGATGAGTGACAGAAGGAACTGAGGAGTTCCTTTTCTGTCCAGTTATCAGGAGGATGTCCGTAAAAACAGAACGTGCCTCGGGTTTATCACTCATCCCCTGTTTCCTCATCAAGCTGATGTGGAAATGGAGTTCATGTTGAGGCAAGAATTGGTACACTAATAGGTGAGATAATATAATAATTTAGAATTCTTGGACACAGGACAGGAGAGGCCGGAAATATGACAAACTTTAATCTGTAGAATATATGGATCAAACTTTTTTTTGCCATTTTCAATTAACTTATGAGCAAATGGAAAAGTGTTTATATATAAATTGCAATATATTCCAATTAAAAAAAAAAGTTTTTTTTAATGATTTATGTCAAAACTATGTTATTCTGCACAAACAACATTTAAACAATGAAAGTTTTTTTAATCTAAACTGCTTTTAGCATGAAACTGATCCACATGTCATAGAAAAGCAATATTTGAACGTGCAGTTGGTACGACTGGATGTTAGAGTCAGATGAGAAAAAGAGAGTGGAGGAAAAACATTTTAAATTTAGTAATGTAAACTTTTGGTTCAGCCACAGATGATGCACATAATGGATTTGCAGAAGTTCACAGAGTCCAGTTGAAGTGCAGATTATGGGCTGCCGTGGTAGATTAGCATTTCAATGCTCCGCTCTGTTTCTTTGTGGCTTGTGGCTGAAGTCGATACAGTTTGGCGTTTGGCGGCGGTGGGCTGAATATAAAAACCGGCTCGAGGCTTGAAAGAAAGCCACAGATGTATTGATGCACAGCTCTGTTATCAGCCGACCACTGCACAGACAGGAGAGCTCCAGTTTGATCACAGTTAAAAAAACAAAAAATGTAATTTGTACCGTTCCCTTTGTATACACAGCTGCTAAACTACATATTAAATACATTTAGGTTGTTCATTTTAAGTTTTATGTTCTTCAGGCATAATAATTTGACTTTAAAATATGCAAAATAACAATCTTCACTGGTCATATCCATTTACAAAAATCAAACCAAAATAGAAAAGCATGAAATATTCTATATATTTATTTCATACAACATTATATAAGTGGAACTCCAATTTTTTTCCTGAAGTTTCTGAAAGACATATTTGATTTGAAATGTTGTGCTTTTCAGTTACAAAATTAGCAATTTTCACATTATTTTGGTCCATTTTTTATTACTACATCTGTGTACAAAATAATTGGAAAAGCTGGAGCAGACAATATATATATTTTCTGTGGACTCTTAATACCTTTTCCACATAATTTATAGCATGAAGCTCCTTTAAAAGTAAGATTTATGTCACACCATTGTGGAAAAGGGGACAAAGACACATTTCATCTTAGTTAAAGTTCACTGTTTTGAGTTCAAACTGAATTTTCCTCATTACCATTGACCATCACATTAACATTTTAAGATGTTACTCTGTCCCGTCTCTGTCAGTAAAAACAAGAATACTTCTGTGTATGAGAAACATTTCTCATCATATAAACTCACACACTATGTAATCACACCAACAGATAAACACAAAAGTCTTTGAACAGATATACATCATGAGATTAGAGCAGCAGTCGTCTTTGATTTAATTTCGACTCATTTTAAAATTCTCTTCTGATTTCCTGTCGTCATCTTAAGAATTGCTTGTCACGTTTGGATCTATTTTTGTTTGTGCACTCAGACTATTTTTATCTGATCAAACATCTGGAGGAGGTTTGTAGTTCTGCTGACAGAACCGGAGAGAGCAGAGGGTGGAGGGCTGCAGATTAAATATTCAGGTTTATTAAGTCTGCACGCATGAAACTATGGAAACCAGAAGCTGCTGGTGATGCCGACTGACTTGTTAGCATCTCAAGCTTACTGTCTCACTAGTTGGTTTCTCTATAGTGCTAAAAATAGAGGAAAAAAGTATGAATTGCTTGTGACGTTTCTGTTGTTTGATTGTGTCTAATTTATGGCTCATTTATTCAGTTTAGACCATAACGTCTCTGGAATATGAGTTGATTATCATTGATGAATTCCACATGAAAAAAGGGCATTTGAGTATTAAAAACTAAATAAAGAGAGGATAATTAATGTTTTCAGCTGATTATTGTCTCGACATAAAATGGAATATAAACCCTGCAGAACCGTTAATTCAGGAAGACCAAAAAAAATACAGTGAGGGATTGTTGTTTTAGCCTTTATTTTGTAAATAACTAAAATAAAAATAAACCTTGAGGAATAGCTCAGATGGAGGCAGACTTTTTCTTATTGCAGTGCAGATCTGTTTTATTGTCAAACATATTTACACTAGATTGATTTTAATAACTTTAAGGTACTTGAAGTGTGACTGTGCTGCTGCGTTATTTCATTTTATTACAATTGGAGTTTGGGATTTCATCGTGTTGGCAACAAAAAACAACACCCTCCACTATTCTTTTTACATTTTATTGACAAAACTAGAAATCTATATTATTGTCTGATTTTATCGTAATGAAAATAATCATGAGTTTTAGCCCCACCTTGAAATATTTACTTTGGTAAGTTGCTTCTTTTTGACCTCAACTGACTCCAAACGTTTCTGTGTTTGTGTCTCTGCAGACAGTTGAAGAAGCTGAGTGAGGACAGCCTCACCAAGCAGCCAGAGGAAGTGTTCGACGTCCTGGAGAAGCTCGGAGAGGGGTGAGTCAGGGACGGGAACACCTGGATGTCCAAACGTCTCTCTCTCTGTTAGCTCTTTCTGTTGTTCAGCTCCTCCTTTCTGCTGCTCATCAACATAAACACTGCGTCTTCATATCCTGTTTCTCAAGGCACTTCCTGTTCAGAGCGGCTGGTTGACTGTGTGTGTGTGTGTGTGTGGGCGTGTGTGTCACTGCTGATGCTCTCATTTTACAACAACTAGCACGAGCCGCCAATCATCAGCCACACTGGTGTCAGTGAGGCTCAATATTCACTTACAGCGTAGTACAGCGTGAAGTTTATCGTTCACCTTTTTACATTTTCTCACTTCTAGTTTTATTTGGGCGGGTGAGAACAAACTCAGAAGGTGTGAAAATGAAAGACAGTGAGAAAATAATGAGAGAATAATCAGGAGCAGTTACAAGAGAAGACAGACAGATGTTAACAGCTGATAGACTTTAGTTCCTCATGCTTTAAAAGCTGAAAACAAACTGCAGTGCTGGCTCCTGATCCTGGTTCAGTCTTATTTATTAGTCAGTATCTTATTGGCCTGAATAAAAGACGCCGTTTTCCAACATCTATTTCTGGAAAGACACCTCACACTTTCAGAAGGCTTCTCTGTGATACTAACAGGAAGTTTCATCTTTGAAGTCTGTTCTTTTATAAAAGTGAAACATGAAATATTCAAATTACAGCAGAATGTAAAACCATCAGGACCAGCCTCCTGAAGCCGCCAGGAGAGTTTTTTCTGGCTGTTTTTCAGACAGTTAAAGCTTCTCATGTGCTGATTGTCCGTGTCAGACACGTTCACCTACTGGAAACTGTTTGGTTTCAGTGTGTGGCGGCCTGTGGGCAGAGCATGCAGGAGGCAGGCCATGATGCAAAAAGTACTCAGTGTTTTCTTTATGCAGCTAGAGGTGGGAGATGCGGCCAAAATCTATATATAAAGTTATATCAAAGTAACATTATACATCACTATACAGTAATTGTTCTGTAAATACAATTAAGAAATGGTTTTAAATAATAAACCATACTTTATCACATTTTATATTTTATTTGGAACTTCCATAGGTTACAAACAAAACAACACTTGAGTTAAAAACAAAAGACTGAAAACCGTAAAAACAACCGAATTCCTTCAATTTGTCGTCCGTCACCAACGGAAGTTTCTAAATCTTGTTGTCTCCCCAGTGAGACTTTTGTATCTTTGTTTAAAAGGTGCACAAAGATGATTTATATTATTGAGATTCATGTTTTTTTCCCCACCCTCAGATGTTTAAATGTCTACAGTTTGTCACCATTACCATGTCAGAAACATCATCAATACTCCCACCCACTCATATGAACAGATTAGTTCTTAACTGCCATTTACAAGTTATGAGGGAAATTAGGAAATCGGCAAGCTCTCCTTAAATCTTGTACTTTAAATGATTCTCTGAGCGACAAACACAGTTCGAGTGGTCCAGACCTGTTGTAGGAGTCGTGCCGTTTTTTTTGATCATGTATTGTAAATTTTATTACTTGGAAGCGATTTTGAGTATATATTAGGTAAGTATAAATATAAAGTTAAAGGAAAAAAGTTAAGTTAACAATACGAGAATGTTCACACATGGACTCAGTCAGACATTATACAAATTTTTACTTGGAGCTGGCAGGGGAAAGTCTGTTATATGTTTGGTTATACTTATTTGGACATTTGTGTTAATACATAAAACTCCTCTGGTTAATTTTTAGATAAATTCATGTGATTTATTTTGGTTATAGTCAAGTTTTAGTCACTCGAAATTGAGCAAGATTTAGCTTAAATTAAGTGATGCAGGACAGAAGAATTCTGTACAATAAGAAGTGTTTAACATTTAACAGCTGTTCAAGCCTTTGGGTTTTATTTTTATATGTTTTTTATTTATATGAGTAAGACTCAAGTGTAAACCCAACAGATTTTACATGCTAAAAGACTGAGATGTAATCAGTGATTTATTGTCTCATTCACAGGTAAATACAAACAACAAACCAACATGAAACCTGTGTGTTTGTGTGTCTGCAGGTCGTACGGCTGTGTGTTTAAAGCTCATTATAAAGAGACGGGGGAGATTGTAGCCATCAAACAGGTTCCTGTGGAGTCTGACCTTCAGGAGATCATCAAGGAAATCTCCATCATGCAGCAGTGTAACAGGTAACAAGCTGCTGGTTTCTGTGGAAACTAATGTGCTCTTCAATCTGATGAAGCTATTAAAAGCATCAGTGGTGGGACATGAAGCTTTCCAGTCAGTGTGTCAGACTCTCCCACTCGTCTGCAGAGGTGGTTTCTGTCAAACATTTACAAATAAGCTATAAAAGACCTACGAATTCCTGTTATTCAATATAAATATTATTATTTGTCTACACTTTACAATCATTCCCTTCATCTGGCAGACACAAGTGACTTATATTAAGTGTCTAATCCTCTGTGGAAACCAGATCAGACATCACACTGTCTCTTGTCAGGGTTTTTGGGGGGGTTTCTAAGAGACCAAATGACTGTGAGTGTTGTCACAAAAAGTTTTAGGGGAATCACAGTAACAGTTTACCTTTTGTCTGGTAAATATACAAAAACTTTTTTAAATTGTGTTGGACAATATATGCTCAGTTTGTGTTGCTGTGGCAGAGACACTTTGACAGATAATTTGGTGTTTTAAGCTTTCAGTTTCACTTTAAAGCCAGACTAATTGACTGTTAAAAAAACTCATATTAACTTCACATAAACTTTGGAGTACTTATTTTGCACAGAACGAGTCATTTAAAGGACTTGGATAGAGCTGGTTGTGGTTAAGATAAAATAATAAGATATTATGGAACTTTATTAAAAAAAGGGGGGAAATTCCCCTGCTGGTTTGCTCCAAAAATACAATAAAATACAGTGAAATAAGAATAATAACATGAGATAATAATAAAAACATAACATTAAACATCAAAGTAAACCTGATGGTGCACACAGTGTTTATATAAATATGAACAAACTTCTTAATATCAATCAAAGTTTCCACCATGAATATTCCAGGGATTTTCCTGCCCTAATCAACAACATGGCTGTAGGACAGGATCTGTTATTAGCAAATAAAGACATACTTTAGTCTTGTACATACTAACACACACCAACCCATGTGTGTCTGTGTGTCTGTGTTTTCAGTCCTCATGTGGTGCGGTACTACGGCAGCTACTTTAAGAACAGTGACCTATGGATCGTTATGGAATACTGCGGAGCCGGATCAGTTTCTGATATCATCCGACTACGCAACAAGACGGTAATGTGACACACAAGCACAAATACACACAGTTTATATAGTGTGTAGAGTGTGAGTGTTGTCCTACTGAAATGTGTTTCTGTGTCTGTACGGAGAAGAGGCAGACAGAAACTCTGCTGCAACGCTCTCCATGGTTACGAGTACTTTGACATATTTGACGACACTTTAATGTGTTTCTTATTATCTCTGTGTGTCTGTTTAGTTAACAGAAGAGGAAATCGCCACCATCCTGCACTCCACTCTGAAGGGTCTGGAGTATCTTCACTTCATGAGAAAAATCCACAGAGACATTAAAGCTGGAAACATCCTGCTGAACACGGAGGGCCAGGCCAAACTGGCCGACTTCGGAGTTGCTGGACAACTCACAGTGAGTAAAATCTACAAATTAAACAAATATAGAAACGGGATTCGCTGAAATACACATGTGGAAGGTGAAAGAGGAAAAACAAAACAAAAATTCTTCTGCATGGATTAATTGATAGAAAATAAAGTTGAACAGAGACAAGATCATCCGAAACACCTGAGCGAGCGAAGTATTCAGTATAACTGCCAATAGATCTGACGATGACTATAAAGACAGTTTATAGTAGTTTATAGACACAAGTTTTACAGTTAAAGCCTTCAGATGTTTTTTATTTCATGTCTCAATCTGCTACAGAAGCTGAGCAATAAATTACTTGGGAAACGTTGACATTCTGTGCCGTTTTTCAGGTTTTGGGAGGTTGTTTTGAAACAATGCTGAGATTTTCTAGACGGACTCAGATCTCAATGAGGCAGCACTTTATAGGACACTGAAATTTAAAAAAAAAAAAAAAATTTTTTAAATTCAACCCTGAAGTGTAATAGGAGGATATTAAAAGACTTTTACTTTTGTGACATTTTTCAAAATGTTTCATTTTTATGCTGCAAGTCAAGATCAGTTCTCATGGGAGAACCATGTGGTTCTACGGCCTCACAGAGAGGCACGGGGAACCCATTTTGGATTTCCGCTGAAGTTACCCAATGTGGTTCTTTGCCTGATAAAGGGTTGTTAATGGTAGACCTACTGAATGTTTGTTGAATTGCATTCGCCCTGCATTAGATAAATATCTGGGAGTTGTGCTCAGTTTAATTGAACTCTGACCTCTCTCCTCCTCAGGACACCATGGCGAAGAGAAACACGGTCATCGGCACGCCGTTCTGGATGGCTCCGGAGGTCATCCAGGAGATCGGCTACAACTGTGTGGCTGACATCTGGTCTCTGGGCATCACGGCCATAGAGATGGCCGAGGGGAAGCCGCCCTACGCCGACATCCATCCCATGAGGGTGAGAGAGGATTAATGTTGATATGTGTGTAGAGGTGTCAGAGGGTCGACTTCTTTGTTCTTATGTGAACTTTTGTCTCGACTGAACTGAGTTCTGTTTCCTCTTCAGGCCATCTTCATGATCCCCACCAACCCTCCGCCAACGTTCAGGAACCCAGATCTGTGGTCTCCGGATTTTAAGAAGTTCGTCAGCCAGTGTTTGGTGAAAAACCCAGAAACCAGGGCGACTGCCACACAGTTGTTACAGGTAACCGCATTTAAAAGTCCACGACTGAACCTGAACCAGAGGAAGTAAACTCTGTAATCAGGTTTTATGATTCAATGATAATTTGCAGCAGGTGTGTTTTTTACCCAGGGTAATCTTGATTTGTGTTGGAATATGACATGTTTTTTACCTAGCATTACCTTAACTTGTAAAGACTTGATTTTTACTGTAGGGAGGAACTATTAAATTCGGCTCCAGGGTTTTTATGTGTGCATGAGTAAAGAAAATAGAAAACTTGTTTCTCAGCTTTTCCTGCTCGTCAGTTTAACCTCTTTCTCTCTGTCTCTCTGCTTCAGCATCCGTTCATCAAGTCGGCCAAGCCCAGCCCCATCCTCAGAGCTCTGATCACAGACGCCATGGAGATCAAACTGAAGAGACAGGAGGAGGCCGAGCAGAGAGAGCAGGACGCCGAGGACGACGACAACTCGGTAAAGACAGAAATAATCATGTCGAAGAGAGTGGAAACTTAGCCAAATATAAAAATGTGAAACAACATTTAGGAAAAAAACAATGAAACAAAAAAAAGACAATAAAAACAAAC
Organism: Centropristis striata; assembly: GCF_030273125.1. NCBI lineage: Eukaryota > Metazoa > Chordata > Actinopteri > Perciformes > Serranidae > Centropristis > Centropristis striata. The sequence continues at coordinate 32,942,541 of NC_081519.1, forward strand.
AAAAAGATTAAATAAATGGCAATGACATCTATGCGAGTTTCATCTGTGGTTATTTTCGGTAACTTTAGAAAAACGTACATGATCCGTCTGTTGGTCGGTCTGATGTTCCACACAGAACAAGTTCCAAGAGAACATTGTCACAATTTCGCCACACCAGATAATCAGCTCTCACTTTAAATGTGTTTTTTTTTAACTGTATCTCTGTCCGTCTGTGTTTCAGGATGAGGACGAGGTGGACCAGGGGACGATGGTGCGGGCGGGGACGGGCGACTCCGGGACCATCCGGGCCGCGGGCTCGTTAACGGGCTCCCTCGGCGGTACGGCGCGGACGATGATCTCGCATGAGGACACGGGAACCATGCAGTCCGGGCTGGGCACCATGGTCATCAACTCAGACGACGAGGACGAGGAAGAAGCCGGGACCATGAAAAGTAAGACGCTCAGACGTAAAGTGTCGGGTTGATTCACGTGTGGAGATCTGGAGCTTAGATAAAGCTCATCACAAAGGGGATGAAGGAATTAACTCCCACTTTACTGTAAACAGTGTAAGAGGAACCAACTGATGAGGAACATGATGTTGTTTTAAAACAATACACAGGCTGAAGCACTACAGCTTCAATGTAGCATAAGTCTTTGATCAAAGTCTGACCATTTAAACTGGTTTTATCTCCGGTTGGACTGATTATTGTGGTCTAAATTGAGATCATGCATTTATTGAAGTAAAGGGGAAAAAAGCATTTTTAACAGTTGATTTTCTTAAATCTTAAATCTTAAAAATGTATTAAAAAAAAACAAACTTAAAACAAAGTTGAAATAAATATACAGAAATTAGAAAATAAATAGCATATAATGCATATAACTTAATAATATATTTTTTTGTAGTACCATTAGTGCACAGCCTCCTGAAATGTATTAAACATTCTTAATAAAAATAAATTACAGCAAAATAAATTGGATCAAATATGCTGTAGGTTACTGCAACAACCTGTATTAAACAGAATGCTGCACAATAATAGTTTTATCTTGATTTTATTTTTTATAATTTTTGGAAGCTTCAGGTTTAACTGATAATTACCACTTGTAATCCACACACTGTTAGGGGTTTCTTCTTTAACCGTATCAATCATGTTACTGAAGGTGTGTTGTAGTTAGTGTGAGCACTGCTGACCACTTCAATTATCACTGACATTAAATGGTTTGGTCTTTCAGTATAAACCCCTAATTATGGCCTGTTAATCATCTAAAAGTGCAGCTGTAGAGTTTGTTTTATCCACCAGAGGGCGCAGTGTGACCATCACACTGAGAGGCTCTGACTCACCTGTGACCTGGAGGATCTGTAGTGTGTGAAAACTTTATCTTTAATGTATTCATCCAGCAGCAGCAGCAGAGGATCATAAAGTTGTCTCTCCTCTTAGTCCCAAAATAATAGCTTTCTGGATGTTAAAGGATCATCTCTTCCTTTTTCTGTTGTGACTAATAGTTTTATTTTGGGTGTTTTAATCAGGAGCTCGTCTGAACCGAGTCTCCTCTTTGAGGTGTGTTGTTAAAAAGGTCTGAAGGCTTCTGGGTTAATCTAGTTCTTCCTCTTTACAGGACAGAGGATTCACAGCGGGGAACTTTTGGTCATCGACTCAGAAATTATATTTATCACCAGAATTTGCCCTAAAGATATTATAACATTATTCATTGGGCTGGTTAACTTTATTTATACGTTATTGTTATTGCTTCTAGTTACTAGAAATTCACATTTATTAACACATCATGTTCTTCATACTCTTAGCATTCCTACATGTTTATGTATTTTATAGTGAGTAAAATAATAATTGGAAAGTTAAATAAACAATACGGTGAATAAGTAGATGGAGGAATAAAGAAAATATTAGTCTGGTTAAAAAAAGAAAGAGAGAACGAAATAGATTAGAATCTGAAATAACTTTATTGTATCGTTTACAGTTCGTGTTTCATGTCAACAAACAAAGGAAAGTTTGTCATGTTAAATATTAGGACTGCAACTAACAATTATTATTATAACATTATTGAGTCATTTAATAGATTTCTAGGTCAGTCAATGTTATTGTTTTGTCCATAAATAGTCAGAAATAGTGAAAAATGTCAAAGCTGATGTATTAAAAAGTCTTGTACACCCCAAATATAATATTCAGTTAAATATTATTTAAAACAGAGAAAGCAGGAATTCTTCACATTTAAGAAGCTGAAAGCAGCATTTTCTGCCACTAATGTGGCAACAATTAAATTTAATTCATAACTTTAATTAAATTACTTCTTCCAGTAGTACACAAGTAACGGCCAAATTGTAATGTAATGTAAATTATTTTTACAGGCTGTTAAGTAACTTTTCTGGTCTAGTTTTCGAGATGTTCCATCACTTGATAATTGTGATATTTCTTGACTTTACAAGTTGTTGAGTGCATGAATGCAGCATTAACCAGCTGATGAACTGACAGCAGGTGTTTGACGGCCGTCAGGTGTGTCTGACTATTTTTAACCTCGACGTGTGGATGTAACCGCTTGAACCACCTGGACATATAGTGATGCAGTTATCGTCCTGAGGGTTGAGCGAGGAGCTACTTCTAATTTAATGAATACAAAACCTTCTGCTGGTGTCACGTATTGAGGGATGAGTGCGTGCTGCTGGGAGTCTGGTTGCAGTGTGGGAGTCGTAAGCGTTGGAGCTTTTGGAAGGAGTCTCAATAAGAGCTGGACTGTGTTCCTCAGTGCTGGCAGTCTGTGGGTGTGTTTTATCTGTTTGTTTTTATACGCGCAAGAATTAACCCCAATGAGCCACTACAGCACGCTGGGTTTGGATCGGTGTGTGTTTGCTTCTGCTCTGTGTGACTCCTGTAATGCTCTGCTGCCACTGTGGAAGTTTATGTCACAGCATTAAAACGCCCACAGCACATCTAGAGAGCGTTGTGTTGAGGCCAGGGGAGCCTCGGGACGTCAGCAGACGCTGGCAGCAGTCAGCAGCTTTTGGATGGAGAGCGAGGTAACGGCCCCCCCCGCAGAGTCCTCAAACTTTACTGGGAAGGTTTTCAGCTATAATTTTGGAAAATAATTTTGGTGCATAAAGATAAACATAGTCAGAGAAAAGAGAGAAAAACAAGTACTAAAAAAAGTCAAGAATCTTAAAAATATAATATGAAATTTGTAAATCAAAGCAAGTTTAATTATAAAGCACATTGTGTACAGTAAAAATATGTAAGACATATCTGTTTTTAACCTTCTGAAGCTTATTTTGAAAAATAAATACCATTCATCATAGAAAGAAAGAGGCAATATCGTTGAGTCTGACCCTTCCGACGGTCCTTGAACAGATCATTGTTTACAAATAAAAAAAATATTTAAAAACGTCAAAATCTCTTCATTCTACAGGTCTCTTTTTTCCTAAAAATGACCAAAAACACAGAAAGAAATTGTAAAAACGGACATTATGATCTGGTTTGAACTTCCCAGTGGTCCTTGAATGGATCATCTGAAGAAAATGACCAAAAAGGAAGCTTAAAATGTTGGTATTTCTGTCAGAATCACTTTATTCTACATGTGTCATTTAAAAGGTGTCCAAAAATAAAGAGTTTGCCATGATTCATTATGCTGAGACGAAGAGTCACGTGACAAATATTCACTGAAAATCTGTTTACACAGAGCAGAGAGGAGAGGACAGGAGAGGCTGGAAACATGACAATACTTCAATATGTACAATATGTGGATACACAATATATATTATATGCATTTCATATCCTGTTGTGAAAAACAAGGCCAAAGAAGGAGCAAAAAACCTCCTGAAGCAGTTCGTTGGGCTTCAGAGGGTTAAATGAAGTAGGAAGTAAGAAGTAATGGAGCCTGAACACAGCAGACCTGAACATGCAACGAAATGCATCCATTTGCGTCCACACAAACACCGCTACTACACACACACACACACACACACACACACACACACACACACACACAGTCTCCTGTCTGATGTTCTAGTATTGAGTTAGTATGGATCTCCACTGCTGGCAGTTCAAACCGCATTAACACAGGAACATTTAGAGTTTATAATTACATCAGTACCCCGATATCCTTCAGTTGTGTGTTTGTGTGAGTGTGTACATCTCTGTTGTGTCCTTTTAAAGCCTGTATGTGTGTGTGTCCCAAACTAATGACCACAGTCGAATGCTGAAAGGGGCCTTGAGGAATTGGGATAAAATATTAGATCAGATATTGATCCTCCTTAATGGTCCTGAATGATAAAAAGCCTTTTAATTTGCACTGATTAGCCACAGAGCCTCGCTCACCAGAATCCCTGTCAGAAACTCTCTGTCGCTCTCGTGTCTTCTGCTCTGCTTCTCCAAGTCCTCAACCATCATGACGGATTTATTAAATGACAGACGGAACCGACAGGATATTAAACTCAGAAAGTCCACCACAAATCACTTCATCATCGCTGAAAGCAAATGTCATTGGTATACTTTTACTTCCTGTCGTATTGTTCCATCCATAACGTCGACTAAGACAACGTGGCGTCGCATTGAGGAGGCATTTCAAGCATTAATTTACATATTTTCATCAACAAGAGCTAATGTCAGCTCCGATAAAAACACTAGACGCCGCCGTATCGATCTGTCACTGAGGGAGAGAGCTTAAGATTAGTAATGCCTCTCAATTTGTATGTAAAATCTACATATTTAATATTTACATGACCCTTTTCACACAGCACATTACAACAAAAGTGCTAATTTTAAGCTCGAATACACAGTTAAAGATCAAACAAAGTCAAACCAAGCCATGAATTCTACTTTTCTCCTCGTCTTTCTATACAAGAAAATACTTTGAAAACTGAGCTGAATGTCGAAGAAAATTCTTTCTGAAAAGAAGTTTGACTGGTAAAGTTTTCTTGGTTGTTGTCACAGATCTTAGATGGACATCTCATCTCTGCTCAGTCAAAAAAGATATGATGTGACTTTGACAGCAGCTTTTAAGAAAAAAAACCCCTGTCAAGTCACGGACTGATTTGATCCATCAATAAGTAAATGTAATCTCTTTCGGAGTCTGTTAATGAGAGAAGAATTATGCTGCTTTAAAATATCAGATCAGACGTTTATTTATGACACATTTATAGGCTTTTATGTCAAAATACAGTTTGTTCTTGTGCTCTTGCTGTCTGCAGACACAGACACATAAAGCAGCAGCAGAAGACAAAATGTAGATGCAGTAATGAGTGTAAGAGCAGCAGCCGAGTCACTCAAACTTCACCGAGATGCATTTAGATGGAACCATTACGTCGACTTAAATGAGTTATTTAAATGCACTCTTCCGTCTCTCTGAGTCTTAACAATGTTTCTCATCTTTAAATGCTCCGAACGAAGTCTTTACCGTACATGTTGTGTTCTTTAAACACAGAGAGCTAAACTTTGCACACACTCAGTGTAAAAACAGTTGTATATTTTCTGTTGTAAGGGTTCTAGTTAAAAAGATTGAGCTCACTGTACCTGCTGGGCTCTCACATCTGTTAAGTTATTAAACTTTCATTTTGTTTTGGAGATGGCAGTCCTCTAGAGTCCACTCTGTGCTGGCCTTCACTTTTAGTTCAAACTGTGTAAAACCTTTTATTCTCCGGTTTATGTTCAGGCTGGTTCAGACACTGCAGCACTTGTGAGACTCTGTGGGCAGAACAAAGCGCTAACACTGCTGGAGTCAGAGACTTTAATCCTACTCAGGCCTGCACCGAACAGGCAGTTTGTCTGGTTAAACATCATTAAACAGTGTTAAAATCTCCACCACAGAAACATGAGCCAGCTTGATTTGATCTACTCAGGAAGTCTCAGTAGCATGAAATCAATCTACATTTTCAACCTGAAAGTTCCACCAAGAAAAAGCAGCATTTATACTTTTTTAATTCAAAGTAAATCGGCCCACTCCCCGCGGAGACGTGCCGCTGAGAGGTGACATCTGATCTGATTGGTGGGAAACGGCTCGACAGAGGAGAGCAGGTCAGCGTCGCAGCAGAGAAAACAAAATAATGGCCTTGTCAGTGGGAGACCAACAGTAATGGACAAAAACATTTTTATGCCTCCAGGCCGGCGAGCCAGAGGCGTTGTTATGATTTCAGATTGTCCAAACATCCAACTGTCCAGCGTCCTGTTGTCAGGCTGCATGACTACAGCAAAGTCATTATCCTGTTCATGATTATTTAACATGTTTACTCTCTCACTTTAGAAACGAAAACAAATGTTTTTAATAGTCGGTTTTCTTACGCTCAAGAAAAACAAACGCAAGGGTTTGGACAAAAGGAAGATGGTGCATAACAAGCTTCTCAAATGCTGTGAAACCATACAAAGGTTTATTAATGTTTGGACATGTTGTAAGACTTTGTGTAACTCTATCTGTGTTGCCATAGATCTTGAGCTGCTGAGACAGACGCAGGTTAATTTTTCTCCTGACCAGTCCACTATTTACTTTGGTGACTCAAGGAGTCGAGACTCAGCCATATCCAGAGACCTGCTGCTGGTCCCTTAAAGGGGCGTGGCCATAACTAAACCCACCTGACACAGAAACATGAGCTGTTCAGTCAGCGAAGGTCTCACTTCTCAACCGTCTCACAAAGTTACCTATTGTAACAACTGTGTTGTGTTCCGAAACATAGAATTAGCACTAGAGAATATGTGGAGAACCAATATGTTTTTCTAAAATTCATGACACTTGTTGGCACTTATAAAAGTGTTTTATATATACATTTCATGACACAAACATGACACACATGAAAATGAAAAAAATCTCTGAATAAACATAAATACACGTAAGTAATAAATAAATACACTAGCATTCTAAATGTGTTATTCTGCACAAAGACATGTTTGAGTTGCTCCTACTTCTAGCTATGATTGTGCTGATTCCATAGAGCAGAAGGACTTACATATTTATATATATTTCATATATTGTAGTGAAATACAAGGCCACTGAGGAAAATGTAAAAAAAAAAAAAAAAAGCAAAAAAACTCAGTGAAAAGGCTCGTTGTGGTTCAGAGGGTTAAGAACGTCCTTACAAATCTGACGTAGACTTTGCATTTGACTTTTCTTGAGAACAAAACTAAGAAAAACAATGTTGGTGAATGACGCCCAGTCATCTGTCCAGACAGATGCGGATTTAAACCACAAGGAGGTAAATCTACTTTATAACTCTTACCTTCATTTTATTTATTTATTGTCTTTTGTACTCAGACAGGCTTTCAGTATCTGCTGTGATACAATTTAATATGATAATTAATCTCCTAATTCCGATAACATACATTTGGTTAATGTTGCTTCCAGTAAAAAGACGCTCCTCCTTTCCATTATGTCTTCATGCAGTCGTGACCATCTGCTGTCAGAATGTGGAAAAGGGACCTAAATGAGAAATGTCAAACAGATGATTTTATAATGAAAAGGCAGCTGGGTGCGGCTGAGACTCGGCTGATAAATCAATACACAAAGTTATATCATGCTCTGGACGTTCGAAGCCTCATTCAGTCCTTCCTTTCTGTCTTTTATGATCAAATAAATACAGAGAGCCAGAATATCCACTCACAGGCCGAGAAAAGGTCATGTCAAAAAATTCATACAACTTCATATCTTCACATCACCTCAGTTTTTATCAAATATAGATGTTTTGCGCTAACCCTCTGAACCACAACAAGCAGTTTCACAGCATTTTTTGTGCTTTTTTAAAATTTTACTCACCCAAATCTTTTAATTTTACTCACTGTGTCCTTGTATTTCACTGCAATATATATATATATATATATATATATATATATATATATATATAGTGTGACACACATCAGAGTCCTGCAGGCTTTGTGCAGAATAACGGTTAGAATGACAGAAAAAAATAAAGGGCGCAAGTTGGATTTCTCTAATAATTCATTTTCTTCTTTAATTCTAATAAAAAGGAATTCGTATAATCAACACAAAGTGCCAACAAGTGTCACAAATTTTGGCCAAAGAAAAAAGGTCTCCATATTGAAGTATTGTCATGTTTCCAGCAGCTCCTGTCCTCTCCTCTGTGCTCTGTGTAAACAGCCTCTCCCGTCCTCTCCTCTGTGCTCTGTGTAAACAGATTATCAGGAGCAGAATTTAATGTTTTTAACTGGTTATTGCAAACGCTTTATTTTAAATGACACATGTAGAATAAAGATTCTGACACAAATATCAACATTTTAAGCTTCGATTTGGTCACTTTATCCATCGGATAATGTTTGTTTTTTCAGTGTCCTTCTATGATAAAGATATGTATCTCTTTGGAGAGGGTTTATTCTCTGTCAGCAGGTGTCTCACTTCAAAAGGATGTGGTCCGATGTGGATGAGGTTGTGTTTCAGTATTTGCACAAAATTTGACTTATTTAAAGTGTGCTGGTGCATGTTTATCAAACATTTAAACTCTGCCGGGTCAAACAGATCAAGTGCTTCCTTGTGTTTTTGTCAAAGTACTGAACTTAATGTTTTTAGTGAGTTTAAAGTGAACAATCATGTTTCTAGACCCCACATCCTGCATGAACACATTAAATGACTCACCAGTCCAACAGTTACTTATGTTGTGGACTCTAGAAGAAGCTTGTTTTATTATTTACACAACAGAAAGATCAGCTGAAAGAAAGAAGGAAACAGTAACTATCTTTACCGTACAATTCTAAAGATCTTTTGCACATTTTCTCACTTTAATTACTTTGCGGTGTCTTACCTTTTAACTTCTCCTCTTTAAAATTCCTGACATTAATACAGCTGTGATACTAATCACCACAGTAATGAGTTCACATAAACAACACAAATGTAAACATGCAGGAGTATAGAAACGGAGGAGGCGCTGCTCCCTCCACATGGGGCCGGCAGCCCAGCAGGTCAGTTTGCAGGAATATGAAGCACAGTTGGAAAAAGACTCTGACCAGTCAGATAATTGCTCGATAACACCAGATACAGACGTAGAACCAAAGAGACGCTGGATGATGGATTTTTACGAGTCTGACCTTCTCTCATCTGATTATGGTGAAAAAAACTCCATATTGGGAAAACGGCGGCGGGTTTCCTTAAACAATGACTTCTCAAAGGTCCGCGCTCTTGGCGGCTTCGCCTGGTGAGGCACCTGGCAGCAGAAACACAGAATAAACAGCCATTAATTCTTCTACAGGCAGGAGGGGGGTACTAGACTATAAATTGATTTTGTGCCTGAATGAAAACAAACTACAGACGCACGAGTGAGAGCAGCGACGAGATGTTGGGAGGTAGAGTGAGCTAATGTGAGCCAACAACTAACTGTCTCTGTATTTATCATCATTACCAAGATGAGAATACACAGACACACACACAGTAAATCTGTCTCAGGCAACACGTGCCTCGCTTCCTTGGAAACATTTAAAGTAACATTAGGCAGTTTTTGACCTCTAATGGGCAGACGGGTGACGGAGGTGCAGAGGCAGTGTAATGTTACGCCTCGGCTGCCAGGTTGATGTCAGGAAAGCGTGTACCTAATAATGTGGCGGTGTGGTCTTCATCTGCTCCTGCTGGTTGGACGTGTTGTGTGTTCAGAGACTCTCCTGCAGATCTTAGGTTGTAACAGGTTGTTAGAGTTCCTTTTAAACCAGTCTCCATTCTCCCCTGAGCTCTGGCATCAACAATCATCATTATTTTATTATTATTTTATTATTTTCTTTGTAAACTAGAGATGTTGTTAGATCAACAGTTTGTGACACACTCAGACCAACAACCAAGCCACGTTCAGAGTTACTTATATCTCCATTCTTCCCCGTTCTGATGCTCAGTTTGAACTTCAACAGCTCGTCTGCTTGTCTAAATGCATTGAGTTGCTGCAGTGTGATTGGCTCATTAGATATTTGCATTAACGAGCAGTTGCACAGCAGGTGTACTGTGTAAGTGCCAGTGAGTGTATGTAGTCTCAGTGATATAGGACTATGTACGATAATGTAAAAACTCCTGCTGGCTCCCTGGCTGTCAGATCAGCTCTCCACTGAACTGCTGCAGCAGCTTTGTGTTTTTTGGGGGAATGTCTATTTAACTTGCATAATGAATAAAAAAGACCAAAATATCAAAAAAGCAGCTTGGTCCGTGTTGGCTGGTTCACCTTTATCAACAGGATTAAACCCAAACAGGGACAGAAGACTCATTCAGGTTTTAAAAGTCCTGTAATTTATCATGTCTCTCAGCTGAGCTGCCCACAGACTGACTGAGTTTAAATAGACTTTATTTTTTGATGATATTGATATAAATACTGGACCTTTATCACTGGGCATGTGCAATCTGTTTTGTGCAATATTTCATAAAGTGCAAAACTGTTTACTTACTTAATAATGGCTGTCTGCTCAATTCATACTCTGTTATGCTCTTTAAATTTAAATTGAGATATATCTCTATTTAGTGTTTTCTATCTAACTAGCCATCTCAGGTTTGTTCCAAACATTGTTTTGTTGTATTTCTAAATTGGTATACTTTGATATACTGTAATGCCACTCAAGCCTCCATATCATCGTCTTCAAGATAAACCTTTAATTTGAAATTCCCATATTTATTCTTTTTTATTAAAAAATAACAATAAATTGTTTTTCATCTGTGCAGTTTTTAGAGGAGCGTCTTGTTGCAGCCACATGCTGCAGGATCCTCTGCAGCAGCTTATTAAAGCCGTGAATCAAATGCTGAACTGATGCACTCATTGAGTCGCTCAACTCGTGGATACACTGCTGTAAAACTAAAGATGCAGCAATAATTAATCAGCGAGAAACAAATAGGAGCAAAGTTCCTTTAACGATGGCGCCCTGCAACTATCCAAACTATCCCTATATATACTATACTATATCTGTTATTTAATCTCTCGATGGTATATCACACTCCTCATGTTTTCTGGTAATTCAGTAAATAAATAATCTATATAAAATAACCACATGGTGAAGCCTGTTTTCTATCCTGTGTGGGTTAAATACTTGAAAAATTTAAACTGCTCAGTATTTTCTCTTTAGTGCAAAATTAACTTTTCAAGTGAAATGATATAGAAAAAACAAATATTTCCAGTTACACAGTGATTATGTTTACATGCACAAACACACAAAGTGATCAGATTAAGAAAATAGTTTTATTTTAGCTACACGAGTAACTCCATAAGCAGAGTTCTTGGCTGCATTCAGGAGTTTAATAATAAATAAATAAATAAATAAATAAAGAAGATCTTGCACACTGCTGTTGAAAACAAATCTCATAATTTATTTATTTACACATTATTCTCCACTTTTAAATGTGTTCTTTATTTGTGTTGTGTTGACTGCTGCAGTTTGGTGCTTTGTGATAAAGTTTTGTTGCCTGTTACTTTTATTTACTTGCTCTTTAAAAACTCCTGGTTTAATGCAATATGCTTTTTTTTTTCTTTAATCATCTTAGAAAATGATTTGAGATGTTGTTCTTTTTATTTCATAAAGAGACGAGATGGAGAGTTTTATTCATGGAGATTAGAGTTGAAACACTAATTGAAACAATAACTTTTGTATTTTCATATAGAGAGAAAACTCACTTCTAAAATCTGCTGTTTTTGTTGCTCTTGAATCCCCTTCATAGTTATTATGGATTATAAAAAGATTGAAAGTATTCTAAATTAATAATGTGAGAGAGACAAACTATAATTTAACACCATTGTGAATAATTCAAATGACTCGCCATTATAATGGTTATTGATTATTAAGAAATAGCTGAACGGACATTATGAATAACTGTTGATTTTTAAAAGGCATCGCCGTTATTAATGGTGCTGGATTTTATTAATTTAATAAGATTAAAGACGAAGCTGCAGCCACATCACACTGTTTGTCTTCCCTCTGTGGCCTCTATCCTCCTCAGAGTTTTAGTTTAAAGTCAGCGTTGTCTTTTCTGTTTCCGAGCTTTAAAAGGCTCAAATCTCAGGACTCGGCCCAGTGACTCTCTGGTGTTGATCAATAATCGTATTGAATTAGCTCAGATTTATTATGGTAATCCTGTTCTGTACTTATTGCTGCTTTAATAATGCAACACGTCATTGATCCTGGAAGAGAAATTCTCCCCATGTAACCCCGGTACATGCTCAGTTTGTTACTGTCGAGGATTCAGAGCAAACATTTGTGTTTGCAGACAGATTTTTTGGTTGAAAGAAGTTTCACTACTTGTGCTCTATTAAATTAAACACTGATTCTCTGCTTGTGCAAAATGCTGCTGTTCCCTTCTTAGCAATCATGTTATAAGGACATGCTTTAGTGTGTTTGCTCTCACCAACTGCATCGTTACAATAAGAGTTTACACTCTTATGTATTTTCCTGCTGCAACAGAATATTAGCCTGGAAACTCATGGAGCCCATTTGTATTTGCTGCGTGTGGTCCTGATAGGGTCCTGGGGTCTGATAGGGTTCTTAGGTTCTTTAGCTCTTTATTCGCACAATGAAAAAAAAAGCCATAAAAAAAACTGCAATTAAAATATAATGTGCAGGTGCGGTAAAAATCCATTACAGGCTTATCTAAAGATCTCATCTATAAAAAATTAAACAAATCATATTAAGGAAGGCTGATGCCAGCGCACATCAGGAAACTCAGATCAAACTGTCAAATATAAATCAGGATTCTGTTAGTGTGTCACCTGTTTCTCTCTTCAAATGTTTTCAGAAACGCGTTTTAGTGATCTGAAGAGATATGAAGAGTTATGATTGATTGGAGGTCTGTTCAGAGACATGTTGGTCTGCTCTCATTGTTGACGTCCCTTGGAAATAAAAAAAATGAGCTAAGAGCTTCCAGGCTGATACACATTAGCGAGTTCGGTGAACAGAAACTAAGATTCTGAGAGGAAATGTGTCGATACTTCCTTTACACAGAACTAACAGCTGCTGCAGTGACCTCATGTGAAATAAAGTGATGCCACACCCGGTTTTCCTTTATTTTAACAATAAAATGACAGACAAACAAAAGCAAACACACAAAGACAAATTTTTTTTTTAAAAAGGTGGAAACCTAACTTTTGCCAAACTTCAATTTTATGAACAACAAAAGGGTTCCTCTTGAAAAACGTTGTTTCCCTGAAGAAAAAACAAAATCATGCATGAGGTGCTTCTAATGTCTTTCCAAGCTTTTTTTGCATTTTTAAAAAACGTCCTAAATTAATGTTTAAATTGTTAATACTTTTAAAAATAATTTTTACTTGTTTATTTGCTAATACCGTTCTTATATTTCTAGTTTATACTGCTGTTTACTATTTATTGTTATTTTGCTATCCACTTTGCTGCTGTAACTCTGGAAATCTCCCTGTTGTGGGACTTATAAAGGAAATCTTAATGTTAAAACTAATTTAATTCTCCATTAAATGTTTTAAACTGAGTGCAAACAGGAGACAAAAGTAGAGCATCAGAGGGACTTTAAAGGCTCTGTGCTTCAGTCTTTCTGTATTGTGTCCTGTTGAATAATAATCTCTAATCTTAAATTGTGATGTTTGTTGTAGATATGAAGCATTATTCTTCTGAAAGCTTCTAAATAAGGAGGTGACTGGAAGTATGTCAGTTATTTAAACAGAAATATTTCAAAGTCTTTGCTCTAATTATAGCTTCAAAATATCTTGGATGTTTAAACACTGAGCGTCTTTTATTAACTCTTCCAGATGTTTTACATTTAAAACGTCTCAGTGTTATGACTCAAAAACACGACGCCATAAAAAATTATTATCTTATCTACTGTGAGTCTTTCTGTAGACTCCTGCATGTGTTTTTACATGAACATGTTTCTTCAGATTCAGATTAAATGTTGACTGTGTGTCCTGCAGGGAGAGACGAGACCATGCAGCCGGCCAAGCCGTCCTTCCTCGAGTACTTTGAGCAGAAAGAGAAGGAGGCCAACAGCCACAACGACGCAGGAGGGAAAGAAAACAACGCAGACAACCGCAGACTGCCCGCTGAAGGAGACCTGGAGGTGGTGAGTGAGGAGCACCGAGTGTGTCTCTTTATACCAGTTTCACCTGGTTTTAAGCCATTAACACCTTCTAGAAAAACTCCTTCTAAAATCTCAGCATTGTTTTAAAACAACCTGCCAAAAACCTGAAAAACTGCACAGAACGTTTCCTAAAAAGTTTATTTCTGAGCCTCGGTAGCAGATAGAAATATGAAATAAAAAACACCTGAAAGCCTGAACCCTTGGCTTTAACTGTGTAGAACTTAATTTACCCAAAAGTTCTTTAACATTTTTAAAGCATCCCTATCAATATGTTTTGTGTGTGACTTCCACCAGGAGAACGATGTTCATGTTCCGTGTGAAAACTAAAGTAAACCACTTTTTTACGCAACTTCCATGGCTCATGTTGTCCTCGTAACGACTTCACTTTCAGCATTTCCATCATTTATTTCCTGTTTAAACTGTCTTTTACAGTCTAACCAAGAAGGGTTCTGCCCTAAACCTAGCTCAGAGGTTTTGTAGCCTAAATCCACAGAAACTGCATCTTTTTCACAGCAGTGAACTGTATGTGTATGTATAATGACGTGTGTGCTATTTTAAGAAACGATTCGCTCTGTACTGTGAGCCCTCAAACGCTCATAGGAGTCTATGGGTGGTGCTGACAGACGGTCTGTTCTGTCGTTTAGGTTGGAGATCTTGTTGTTTAGGGCTGCCTTTCAGTAAACTGATGGTATTTTCTGACTGTAACCGGTGGTTCTAGCTGTTCTATTATTTGCCTTTACTGGTGGGTGTGGATTAGAAAATCTTGAATATAAAATTAAGACAAAGAGCTAAGAAAAAGTCTGGAGACCTGTCAGGGTGTCCCCACCTCTCGCCCAGTGTCAGCTGGGACCAGCTTCAGCTCCCAGCAACCCGAATTCAAATAAATGCTTACGGATAATGAATGAATGAATGAATGAATGAATAAATTGGAAATAAGAAGACACAGATGCTGTGCTGTGATTCAACAATCCAAAACAACCTGCTTTTATTTATGGGGTTTTCTACGTGTATTTTTAAATCACATTTCAGTTTCAGATTTCAGTTAAATTTTGTGTCATTTTCTGCCCCAATATTCACATCGTGCTGACCTCATAGTGTCTCATCTGTAGCTCTGAATAATCGTGATCATTCATTCGTCCACATTATAAGTTCCATATTATTAAACGTCTCTAGCTTTTGTGTCATTTCAAGAGACCTGGCCTGAAGGTTAGATGAGGTACTGGTTCTGTTGGGATAAATCTCGAGGGACACTGAGCAGCTGTTTAACTCAGACTGTGTGGGGTTTTAGGGCCTCAGTGTGTTTGTGTGTAGTTGGAATGGAGCTGTGAATGTCATCAGGACGTCCATGAAAAAGAGCATTTCTCTCAGAGAAACTCCATGAATAAATAAAGGTAAAAAATAGTTTGTTGTTTTAATTTTGTTGATATCAATAGTAGTAAAAAGTTGCTGTGACTGCCTCTGTGGAAACACATTAGAGTGAAGGAAGAAGCAGGTTGTTTGTCTCACTCAGAGACATTTAAGCAGGACAAATGGCTGCTGCTGCTGCTGGAGGAATTAAATATTAAATATGTGACCTTTAAATACGAGGTGGTTTCTCTTACCAGACCACCCGGCTGCCTGCTCATCTTTAGATATTCAGAAGCCTCTTCTTTCTGAAAGAGATATCTGAACAATAAACCTTCTTGTTTCTTAAACAACGAGACAACAATTTACTGATGGTTCTGATTTCACCAGCAGTTTTAGACGAGTATTCATCAGTGAGGAGTTGTACGGTGGTGCATCAGGATGTAGTTGTCTATAAAGAACAAAGCTGTGTGTATGTGTGTGTGTGTTACGTGAACCTATTGAGACTTGGATCTGTGCTCGTGTGCATCTGAAGCTGTTACACTAACAGACAGTGACAGGTAACCGCTGCATGACCCTGATTTTCACTCTTGTTCTGTTGGATCTTTAATACTGTTTCACTGTGAACATGCATGCTGACACACACACACACACACACACAGAGACAGCATCATCTTCAGAAGGCGTATGGCACGTTGCTGTGACACCTCCACACTGTCAGGATTAATACACGTCTCACACACAGTCAGAGGATCAGCTCAGTGGTGTCAGATTTGGGTTAATCAGAACTTCTTCCTGTTGTTGACTTTGAAGGGAAGAAAAAGCTCATTAACATCTAAACGGTCTGTAATTGAAAATAAAATAATATGAAAAAAATTATAATTATTATTATTTCAAGCCTTGCTTAAAATGACAAGAAAACAGTGACACAACAAACTAAAATGATTGAGCCCAAGTGCCACAAAACGTTTAATTACCAGAACAAGAGATGCAGATTTTAAGTTTATTTCTAAATCATTTTTTGCTGTTTTAAAGATCAGCGATCGATAAATCATTTAAACCTTCCAAGACTCAAAATGCATCTTTTCCATCTTTCAGAAGTGCTGCTTCTGTTCTGTGTTTCATTATTAAATCCCTCTCACCGTGGCCTCGTTTTTCACTCTAATATAAACTATAAGTCCTGCAGCTCTGTGGAATCAAGTGGGAACAACTCAAACATGTCTTTGTGCAGAATAACCTCATAAAACATCACAATCATAAAAAAAGTAAACAGATTTTCAGTGAATATTTGTCACATGACCGTTGGTCTCAGCAGAATCAATCATGTCTTCACTGTGTCTCTGAGGAGAAGAATTTAATGTTTTAACAGGATCTGTTTAGTGCAAACACTTTATTTTAAATGACACATGTAGAATAAAGATTCTAACACAAATATCAACATTTTAAGTTTTGTTTGGGTCACTTTTTCTTTAAAGAAGCGTTGGTCACACGTGATTTGTTCAAGGACTGTCAGAAATCTGAATACACATGCAGTTTTTTGGGTTCAGAAATTGAACAAATGCCCTAAAATCGCAATGTTCTCATTCCACTTTATGGACAGAATATCTTGTTAATAACTATTTCAATGCCACGTCTTCACATAACTTATTCAGCAGCTCGTCTTAATTAAAGAAAGTGAATAATGAGATTATAAAGAATCCATATTGAAATCATAAACTTTGATATTGCATTGCAGTATTGAAACTTCATGTTTATTCACTTCTTTAATATTCACTCACATACACTTTTTTATTTTTCTTGTTAAAGTTAAACATCTTCTGTGTGTAAAAGCGTCACATTTACTTTTGAAGCTCCCAGTTGAGTTTCTAACTCTGTAACGGTGCTACAGACGGCAGGAGTTCAGTAGAAACAGAAGCTGTGTGTGAGCTTCACTGCAGCATTCAGAGTAAAATCTAACGGGATCCACTTGACGACATAAATCTCTCTCTTCAGGGGTTTATCCTTCATTAGACTTGCAAATGTGCAGATAAAAAGCTAATTTCTTGCATGTTTAATACTTTGAGGCAGCTTGTTGACAGCTTCATGTCGACTGTGTTTAATTTTAGATCGGTCTGCTATTTTTGTATTTTGCTCCCAGATGATTTTTTAATGTAGTTATCCAAAAACAGCAGCATGTCGTCTGATTGGTTCCATCAGTTTGAGCTTTATCATTTAATTTTTCTGCCTCTCTCTCTCTCTCAGGTACAGGTCAGGGCTTATACTCACACATACTCTAATGTTGTATTGTATTTTTAGCTGGTAATATGGTAACATATAGTATGGTAACATATAGTTAATATGTTAATATGGTTAATATGGTAACATTAGTTAATGTTACCATATTATTACCATATTAATAGTTAATATGGTAACATATAGTTAATATGTTATCATGCAGGCAGCTCAGTGTTGTTATATGCAGAATATAACATGTGGTGGAAAGCACTGAGCTCCATTATTTATGAGCAGCAGACGTAGAACAACCAATCTCCCACAATCGCTCCATTCTCTCCTCTATTTTTATTCTTCCCTTATTGGTTTTCTTTTTTTTTTCCGTCTCACGTCCTCTCTGGCTCCTTCTCTCCGTCCTTCCTGTCTCCTCAGAATAAACCTGAAGGAGATCGTCGTGTTGTCTCACAGATCCCGACAGAAGGTTAAATCTCTGCTGCAGGTTCAATAAACAGTCAAACTTTCTGTCAGAGTTTGTTAGTTAAGAGACGAGTTTGACATATTTGGCCGTCCTTCTGTGAAACCCCAGTAGATCTCTGGGTTTTATTTATAAATAACAGAACTGCAGCAGTGAACATGTTGGTTAAAGTTTTGGTTTACTGGACATTAGACTGTGTGGTCTCCTGTATGAGACAAAGGTTTTAACACTTTTTTGAATCAATCATGTCTTCACAGAATCTCTGAGGAGCAAAATGTGATGTTTTTAACAGGATCTGGTTAGTGCAAATGCTTTATTTTAAGGTAAACATGTAGAATAAAGAGATTCTGACATAACATTTTAACACAAGTTTTGGTCACTTTTTCTTCAAGGAAGCATTCGTCACACATGATTCGTTCAAGGACCATCGGAAATAGGAAAATTTCTGTTTTTACGGTTTTGGTTAAGAGACGAGTTTGGCAGATTTAGTCGTCCTGCTGTGAAACCCCAGTAGATCTCTGATTTTTATTTTGTAAAAAGCAGACCTGCAGCAGGGAACACGTTGGTTAAAGTTTTGGTTAAATGGACATTAGACTCTGTGATCTCATGTTTTTAATGCATCATGTATGAGACAAAGGGTTTACCACAGTTTTGAAGATTCATTTGAGGTTGTATTCAATTTCCTAAAACTCTAAAATCCTTAAATATTTTCAAACCTTTCTGTGTTTCTTCACCCAAATTATTCAACCACACCCTGGAAGTTTGCATCAAGCTGACATGTAAGGAATCCAAAACATGAGGAATCGGACGGAAAAATCATGAACACTGTTCACCTTCAGGCTGTGGATGGATACAAGCATTTATTTGCATTTTTCTTTCGCAATTTTTCTCGAAAGATTAATTGATATCTTGGGAAAATAATTTGTAAATGAATAATTGGTATCAATGAGAGCTAATTGAAGCTCTGATCTTAAGTATATTTTAAGGAAATTTTCCATCATTTCTATTCCTACGTTGTGTTTGTGTATTCCTGTGAACTTAATCGATCATTTCAGGTTAATTAAAATACATTTTTAGTGAACGCTGTTGAAATATTTGGAGCTCTGAAGCGAGTCGAGTGTCCGTCCCCTCGCTCTGCTCTCCGGTGGACGCCAGGTTTATTTTAGCTGCATTGATTTGTGGGTAATAAATATGTGCAGGGTGAAGTGCTGCTGGTAAAAGCGGAGAGGGGGAATCCCCCCGAGGGAAGCTGCAGCAGCACGGAGGGAAGACGCTCAATGAGTGTCAGCGCGGCTTCGTGAAAGCTACTAAAATAGAGATCAGACGCCTCGATGATCGCTGTCATGCTTCAGGTATTTTTAGGTTATGGTAAAGATTTTCCTGAGTGTCCATTAATGGACTCATATTGATCTGAGAGTCGTCCTCCAGCTGCAGTTTCTTTACACACGAACACACCGGAGAGCTACACTCACATGTGACCCTTAAAGGTTTTATAAACATTACATGGTGAATTTAAACTCTGTGCAGTTTTTAGTTTGTAAATGATATGAAATCAGGCAGTAGAATCGGAGGAATATTAATAGTAACTTTAATTATAAAGCACTTTTAGAAGCAGCGTTTACAAAGTCAAGCAAGACAAAATCAGTTTCATCAACTAATTCAAGAAGACAAAGACACACAATCAGCAGGAAAATGCATTATTTATCAAAAAATAAAACTTAAAAGAAACACAAAAGGCAGATAAATAAGTAAAAGCAATAAAGACAATAAAACGGTAAAAACGTTATTAAAAAAGGAGACAAGATCACTTGAAAGAAGTCTAAGAAATGTTAAGAAGTCACTGATTCTGCGAAAGTTGCTTTTCATTTACAAGGAAATAAATAAGTAAGCATAGAAACATAAACAGAATCTATGATTTATAATAAATATATGAAAAAAGGACAACTTTGTGTTTTTTGTTGTTGTTTTTTATTTCCTTTTTATTGCTTTTGGAAGAAGGAAACAGCACACAAGGACATAAAGAACAAACGAATAATAATAAGACAATAACGATAAATCCAATAAAACAGGAAAAATAAACAATAAATACAAAATGTCCTGCTGCATCACAACAAAGAAACTAACCAACTATTTCCACAGATTTTAATCTGATCTTTTTACTGATTGACTACTGAGTCTGTAAAGCACTTTTTGTACAACCAAAAGATCTTTCTTTATATTTCTTTGACAGAGTCTTATCTGAAGCTGCGTTCTCTTTGGATCCTTCATGTTTCTGTGTTGTTGTCTGACAGACTGTGATGGTTTTGGTGTGTTTGCAGGTGAGCTCGTGGACGGTGGAGGAGCTGCGGCTGCGTCTCGCCTCCCTCGACCCTCAGATGGAGCAGGAGATCGAGGAGATCCGGCAGCGCTACCAGACCAAGAGGCAGCCCATCCTGGACGCCATCGAGGCCAAGAAACGCCGGCAGCAGAACTTCTGAGCAGGAAACAGCCGGATGTTTTTAACTCTTTGTTCTCTGCAGCAGCAGGTAGAAACTGTCAGAGACTTCTGACCATCAGACTGCTGAAGAAGAGCTTCCAAAGAGCTGAGTCACAGATTATTATTGACATCTTTTTGATTTGAGATCCGTCTTCTCTTCAACACCTTTTTTGTGTTTCTAGTTTTAACGGTTTGATTTCGACGCCATCAGCAGCCGATCCGGACTCTGAGTTTCTGATGTTTCAGGATTGTTACAGTTTACAACACGGTGATGATTTAGTTTAGTTTTCTACTCTGATCTTGTGGTACAACTTTCTTCTCAACTGCTCGACTGAGGTACTCGTCTGAAACTCCTCAGCTGTTCTCTGTCCTCGTTGCTGCTGGATATTTCAGGGTTTGATTTCCTCGTCTTGAAAAAGTTTGTAAAACACACAAAAAGTTGAAAAACGCAGAATGCTGTTTATTAGTTTGTTCCGGGAAAAATCAAAGGTGTGAGAAACTTTTTGAAAAACGACAAAAAACCTCAGAAAATCTTCCTCGTTTGTCCTGAGAGGTTAAAGCTTCATCACTCTAAAGTTAAAATGTTTCTCTGTAACACTTGATTAAGAAAACTATATTTATTTAACTCGGTACAAGTTGCTTTTAGTTTAATATTGAGGCCTTTAATTCAACAAATTTGTCCTAGAAAAGTTATTAGACCAATTTTTGTCTTCTTTTGCCATAAAAGAACATATGGAAGCCCGTTTCTGACCATTAAAGAAGAAAACAAGATAATAAAAAAATGATCATGTTAGTGATTCTAATGAGAAGTGTTTAGAGTTTGGGAAACGCTTCAGTTTAACAGTTTTGTTTTCCAGGTTGGTAATATGCTCAAATTGAAAACAGATCCTAAAAGTTTTATGAATGAGAAACTTTCTCTGAATAGTGACTTATTATCTAATAATAATGATAAATAAAGTTATGGCACTTTTTTTTAACAATCTTAAAAAATGTTTCACTAATTAAAACAGATAAAATCAGATTAAGTTTAAGATTAAAAAAAAAAGCAATAAAAAAAATATTATAAACATGTTTTAAGGTTTTCTCAAAGACGAGAGTTGAGTTTCCAAGATAAATAAAAAAACAAAAACACATTTCTGAACCTTAATGAGAAACCACCTCAATATTATAATGCAGAAAGTCATTATTTTAAGTTGCATTTCAGCAAAATTTCTCATTCTAATAATTCACAGGATTTATTGTTTAGGTTTTTTTATCACATTGGCAGAAATGGGCTTCCATATTTATCAGCAGTGTATTAACGTTCAAATGGTTTATAAAACACTTTGTCGTTGCAAACATTCTTTTTTATTTCTAAACAATTATAACGTCTCTCATGAAGACATTTATTATTAATATCAGTTATGTGTTCATGCAGCAGCATCCACTAACACATTATTGTGTTTTATAAACCATTTATTAAATGTTAAAGCAGTTTTACCTTTTAATTCTTCAGATGTTTTACTGCATCCTTTAACCTCTTCAGGTCCACAAATAATCTTTTTTTAATTTAAATTGTTTCATTTAAAGGATGTAAACAGGAACAGTTTGGGGACGACTGGATTGTAAAGTGTTCATCTTTGTTTTTCTTCTGGATGAAACTTTTTAATTTTATTTAATGAGATGGAAAGTCGACTTTGTTTAACCTCAAACTTGCTTCTTAACGTTTTAATTCTGTACCCGTCATCATTTTTTTTTCCTCCGTAAGCTGAAAACAAAGACCGGGTCGACGGATTTATGGAGTCGAGTCAACAAAGCTTTTATTTCCTGGATTTATTAGTTTTATTATTTGGCAGCGAGTCTGCAGCTGGCTGGCTCTGATTCACCTTCACTTCCAACATTCCTCCATTTTCTACATCAGCACAGAAACTTTTCTATTTTTCTACGTAGGTTCAGAGGTCACAGAGAGGTCACAGAAAGGTCACGGTGGTTCTCAGGTCGTCGAACTCCTCAGGGGTGTAAAAATAATCAGATAGTTTAGAGACGGTAGATGTAAATATATTCACTCTGAGCTGTTTCTGTATTCTAAACGGTTCAAAAATGGACTTTTCATTAAGTTAAATATTATCAGCACAAGTTTCTGATGTTTCTGAGCTCAAAGTCCAGACATGAAAACAAAACGATGTCCGGACGTTATTCTGAGTGAGATAACGACTTCAGCTTCATTTTCTGTCTTACAAACAAAACTAAAGGGATTTTTTCTTTCTGCCTTATTCTGGATGTTATTGTCATGATGTTTCTGAATGCTTGTTGTGTCGGGGTGGTCTGTGGCCGAGAGGTCAGAGAATCAGGCTTGTAACTGAAGGGTCGCCGGTTTGGATTCCACGACTGACAGGTCACGGACTGAAGTGCCCCTGAGCAAGGCACTGAACTAGTGGTCGACCGATACAGGTTTTTTAAGGCCGATGCCGATACCGATTATTTTGACATCAGTCTTAACCGATCCCCGATATGTGCTGCCAATTTTTTTGGGCCGATTCTTGAAGCCGATATTGCCTTTTCTCCCTCCATTTACATGATAAAAATGACACAATGATAACAAATGTTACACACGTCTCAATTTAAAGTTGGATAGCAACAATGTGAATGTTGTTCTAGGCCTGGAGGTGGTGGCGCCTCAGATGATCCACATATTTGATGTGTTTTTCTTTTTTCTGGTATCAGCAGCAGCTCACCAGAGAATGGCAGATGTTGCACTGAGCCTTGCCTGCTGTTGGCTCAGTGAAATGTGATAATTGATCGGACTCAAAAATCGGCCCGATATAAAGGCCGGCTGATATATCAGTCGACCTCTACACTGAACCTCCCACTGCTCCTCAGCACACTGTGTTCACTGAGGTTCAATTCTCCCTCTGTTGGACTAATAAGGGAATCTTTATCTTAATATATAATGTTTAAAAGCTTATTTCTGCCAGTTAAAGTAAAAAAAACTTTGCCTTGTTATTAAAAAAAGGTCAGTCATTATAATAGGAAAGTTTCTCTAAATAATATTTTAGTATCTCAAAAATGAATGAGAAACTTTCTCAAAATAATGACTTAAACCTCAAAATCTCGACTCAGTATCTCAAAATAATAGTAAATGTTCTTAAAACTGTGACTTTTATAATAAGTCAAAATAATGATTTAATATCTTTAATGAATTATTTTTTAATACTGAGAAACTTTCTTAAAGATATTAGCTCATTAATTTGAGAAAAAGTTTGACATTATTTTAGAGATTCAAGCACAGGACGCGTTTTTATTTTTTTCATTATATTGGCAGAAATATGCTTGATAATTTGTTTGGAGAGAAAAAAAGGGAAAATATTAAAAATAATGCAGCCTTATTGTTATTAAATATGATGCATGAGCTGTTTGTTGCAGTGACGTGCAGAAATAAAGTCGTGACCACTGGATATTTAACAAATTAAACTGTTCTGATGTTTTTGCAATAATTTGTTTTCTGTTGAAACTTCTTTTATATAAAACAAACTGCAGGTGAAGGTCGCTGTGACACGTTTCACAGTTTCCCATTAACAAAATATGAATTTAATTGATTTGATTTTTAAAAGTGAGACTTTTTACACAAATTCCCATTCGTAAATTGTTTTAAAGTTTCAATTATTATTTAAATAATGCAGCAAAATTGGAATTGGGTCAACAACAAAAACAGCTTTTATTGATTTTCAGGTCATTGAAACTGACACTAATAATAATAATAATGTAATAATAATTACTGGTTACTGTGGAACTGAAACTGCAGATATTTGCTGGTTTGTTTTGTACGAAGGGAAGGTTTCTGACACCGATTATTAATGTTTGGTGCTAAAAAATATAGATAAATAGATGAATAAAAAGTGTGCACAATGAAAATATAAAACATATCGAGCAGCTGATGTTTCAGAAGCACAAGAGGCTGAAATCATCAGTTAAAATGTCTAAATCCTGCTGAAACACAAAGTGTTTTTAATAATCTTTTCTCAAGTGTTTAATTTATTTTATTATTTAGTTTGAATGCATCTTCAGTCCTCTCAGATGTTTTATGTTTCGTCTGATAAGTCAGAGTTCAAGTCAAAAAACGTCCTCAGTATAAAACTGTGACGCCTTGAAAAGTGAACAAATGAATGAATAATTTTGAGATTTACAATAAACGGTAAAGTTTCAGCTTTACGTCCAAATGTTTCTCAGCATGTGAATCTGCTGCTCACTTCATGTTTGATGCCTGATCTGATACAAAGTTTCTGAAGTTTATTTTTCTGCCTTAAAGAATGCCGTGGAAGTTGTGCAGATGTTTGAGATCTCTGATGTTTAGTTTGTGAATTTTATTTTGTTTGCTTGTCGAATAAATAGACAAATAAAAAATAAGGAAAGTTGAACACTTTCATTTTTACACTTTTACTGGAGTTCAAGAAATATTTCAGAGTTTTGAGTTCAGCAGCTCAAAGTGGCACCTTATTACTTTATATATATATATATATATATATATATATATATATATATATATATATATATATATATATATATATATGTCATGGAAAAAAATATTAATTAATTACTTTTTTTCTTGAATTGTTTATTTTAATGGCTGGTACAACTAAAGTTACATTTGTTTAAACAAATATTATAATATAATATTGATTATCAAGAAAACCATGGAAAATGTCTAGATATCAGCTCTTAAACTCTAATCAGCTATTTTTGTTATCATTTTATTTGTCCAAACACCTGTACCTTTAGTTGTACCAGGCGTTAAAATGAACAAGAAATTGAAGAAAACAAGGATGGTCTTGTAATTTTTTTCCATAACTGTATATATATTGTTCTCACAATAAATGTGTATTAATCCGCCACTGAAAATGGTCCCCGATAAAATATCTAGATCTCTTGTATTTTTTAAAATATGAAATCATTTATTTAAGTCGATGTTTCTCACATTACTTTCTGCATGATTTAAATCTTCCTCCTCCTCCAGTTTCCTCTCGTCGCGTCACATCCATCAAATCAAACTTTTGTTTCTTTTTTTGTCGTCGGCCAAAATAGCCGAGATTAATTTTTAATCAGCTGAAACCACGAATCTGATCCGTCTCTCTCGCGCGCGCGCGCGTGTGTGTGTGTGTCAAATTGTACTTAAAGTATCAAAAATAAAAGCACTCGTTATGCTGATTGTTTTGTATATTCTAAATATATTATTAATTATTATTGATCCATAGGAAAATTTTTAACTCCTTAATATTATGAGGTATGAGGTTTAATTTGTAAAAATGTCCAATCACTTTAATGTTGTTTTATGTTAAATCTTTAACAAAAAAGTAAATAAAGCTAATGTAGTTGAGAAGACGTATAAAGTTACATAAAATGAAAATACTCAAGTAAAGTACAAGTACCTCAAAATTGTACTAAAGTTCAGTACTTCAGTAAATGTACTTAGTTACATTCTACCTCTGGTATTGAAGTACTTTCACTCAATAAAAATATTTACCACCACCAAGATTATGATGTAATTTGAATCATAAACAAAGTGGTAACACACATTTTACACATGTAAAGAAAATATGTACATTGTTATTTGAACTATTAATGTTTTAAAATAATTTGAATACATTTTTTATACAAATACTCAACTGTCCTGCTTTTATGCATTACTTTGTAGTTTATTTTAAATCATTCTACTTTATTCTACAGTTTATTTGTTCGACTCTTCATGAATTCACCTCGACATGAAAAAAAGTTGTGAGTTCAGGTCTGTTGTTGCAGTGCGACTCTGTTTCTGCAGTTTTGGGACTCGTGTCTGATATTAAATGACAGTTTGACAGTTTGTGATCCATTATCCAGAAACACTGCAGACGTTTCACAAAGTCATCCAGTAAATGAACTCTGTGGCTCCACGCCACCAAAGTCCTGCAGAGGAGCTGAGAGAAAACACTGCAGAGTCACAAAGATTCACTAAATAATGTTTAGATGATAAAAGGAGAATTAGGGACACTTTTGTTTTCTGACTGAAGTTTGGGGCGTCATCATATTTTACAGATTTATGTTAAATCATTCTTTTATTTAAAGTCTGAGAATCCTGCTGATCTCAGTGATGCTCTGACCTTTTATTTTAAACATTTCTTTTTTTACCTCACAAAAGTAATTTCCACAGTTTTCTCTGATATTTGTCTTTATTTCATTTCATGCTTCATTTCACTTCAGACTCGTCATCATTCCGACTGTTCTGCAAGCTTTCCTGTTCAATTTAACCTCTTTTTCTTCCTGTGATTCTTCACATTCCTGTTACTTTTAACATCCAGTATCGATAAGAACAAACCTGCATCCTGAAACAGCCGACATGCAACAGAAGAACAAACATCGTGTCACAGCAGTCCGTCTTGGAAGACTCAAAGTTACAATCAGTCAATCACAACATGTTTATTTTACTTTCATTTTCTTGTCGTTCGTGTTTGTCCGGCCGTCATCCTGCAGCCACAAAGTTCATACGACATTTATGAGGTTTTGTATCAGGTGACAGTCTGATTTATGGTCCAATCAGACTTCACATTAGTTTTGAGTCAGTTTTAAAGGGATAGTCTGATTTTTTGAAGTGAGGTACTGACCCACAGTAGAAGATGATCTGCATGTTCCCAGTTTGGAGAACCAGACGCTGCAGACAGGAAACAGACTGCAGACGGGACACAAAACGTATTTTAACCTTCTCAACAAAGGCCCACCCTATGGTTGTTAAACCTGTATATGTGTATGCTATATTAACCATATGACCACCGATTTTTGTTGTTAGAACTTCCATGTTCCTACGCACAAGAAGAAGAAGAAAAAAAGAGAGAGGAGAAACTTCTGTGGAAACTAAACTCCAGGATGAAGAAGAAGGAGCAGAAGCTGCCTGGTGGCTCCAATATGTAGAGACGGAGAGCTGCTGCTGCTGCTGCCTGGTGGGACCTGGTTCTGTTTGATTCGGATGAAAACAGCCGACCTGCGGTGCTTATTGTAGGAACATGGAAGTTCTACAGTCGAGAAAAAGTAGTGCCACATGAAACGGCTGTGGGTAGCAAGTTCGACTCCGGCCTGCAGCTCTTCTGTGTGGAGTTTGCATGTTCTCCCCGTGTCAGCGTGGGTTCTCTCCGGGTTCTCTGGCTTCCTCCCACAGTCAAAAAACATGCACTTAGGTTTAATTGGTGACTCTAAATTGCCCGTAGGAGTGAATGACAGCGTGAATGATTGTCTGTCTCTACGTGTCAGCCCTGTGATAGTCTGGACCCCCAAGTGTACCCCGCCTCTCGCCCAATGTCAGCTGGCAGTGCATATAAGCGGTATAAGATAATGAATGAATGAATATTGTTTGTTTAGGTGGTTAAATTCATTTGGTGTCCCCGTCTCCAGTCGGTTTCCTGTCTGCAGCGTCTGGTTCTCCACACTGGGAACGTGCAGATCATCTTCTGCTGCAGTAACACACTGACTGTGGGTCAGAACTTCAAGAACTCCTGACTGTCCCTTTAAGCTCGTGCAGCTCGTCCTCACAGCTGATGCAGCTCCTTCCTCTTCAGTATGGACGTGTAGGACGGATGCTCCACGTAGCTGTAATTGATCACTCCACCCTCGTCCTCGTAATCAATATCGTCCTCCTCGATGTCGTCGGTGTCGTCGTCGTCCAGACACCTGCTGTCCCCGTCCGACCCTCCCTCCTCCTCCTCCTCTTCCTCCTCGTCCTCGTCCTCCTCCGGCTCGTTCTCGCAGCTCATCCTGACCTTCCGGCGGTGGTTGTTCCTCACCGACTCCTCCAGAGCTTTCTGTCTCCGGTAGAAGTGGGAGAACTTGTTGAAGATGATGGTGATGGGCAGCGCCACCACCAGCGTGCCGCCCAGGATGCAGCCGCTGGCCGCCAGCTTCCCCGCCACAGTGACGGGCACCACGTCCCCGTAGCCCACTGTGGTCATGCTCACCGTCCCCCACCACCAGCAGGCCGGGATGGTGTCCAGACCCACGTCCTGAAAACAGAGACAGAGTTTCACATGGACTTTAAAATATGGACGTAGTCTCCGGGACGTCACAGTTTTCATGAACAGAAAAATAATCTAGAAAGACCAAAACCGGTTTTGTTCCATGCTGGAAACACATTTATTTCTGCTGTAAAGTTTAGCTTTTTAACACGGAGCTCTATGGAGACTGACTCACTTTTGGAGCCTCAAGTGGCCAAAAGAGGAACTGCAGCTTCTTCTGCATTGGTTTTTATTTTCAGCTCCGGAGGCTGAGACTTGGTTTTCATACAGCAACAAAGACATTCAAAACATTTTTTTTAAGGTCATGTGATTTTTATGCTACAGAACTTGTCTCCCTAAATAATAACAAAAATATAGGGAATAAATATAAAACAATGTAACAAAGATGATCCTGCCAATTCAGGAATACAGCAGTAAGTTACTCTTCTACACAAACACATTGCTATTATATTATTATTATTATTTCTATTATCATTATTATTATCATACAACAATTGACTGAGAGAATTTACGACTAACAATAATATATTTTTTAATAATATAATAAATTAATTCTGAAATCTACATAATCAGTACTTTTAGTTTTGGCGCTCTAAGTACATTTTTGACGGATTCTAATGTCATTTTACTGAAGAAAGATTTTTAATACAGAACTTTAACGTTTTTCTGGATCTAAATCTGAACACCAATAATATCTGATCAACTTTCTTGCAGTCGCATCGACATTAATTACTCATTTAAATCAGTTTTTGTGTTTGTTTTTATAAATATATATAATATAAAATGAAAAATAATAAAAACTAATCAAATCTTTACGTAAAACTTTTTGAAAACAATACGTTTTCAGACAGTTTCAGTGAGATGTTACCTCTTCGTACTCTGCGGTGTAAGCAATCCCGGAGAAGACGGACACTCCGACAGCGAGGTAGAGCAGCAGGATGCCGACCTCACGGTAACTGTGCTGCACAAACCAGACGGAAACTTAAACATTTAGTCTGATGGTCAGGAGCCGAGATAGCCGAGATCTGTGTTTTAACCACCACTGTCACAGTCACATCCTCCAGTCAATAAAACAACAGTGGAGATGTTTGTTTGTATTTATCTCCCAACAGAAGTATCAAGAAATCAAGACCTCAGAGCAGAATTCATTCAGTGTATTTTTTGATCTTGAGTTAAAAAAAAAAAAATCTAAATAAAGGTCCACATATGAATCCAAAATTAAATATGTCAAAAATATTCCAAATATACACATAGAAATACAAATGTCGAATTGTGTATGTATAAATGTAAACAATAATTATAATGAGTTCATGCACGATTAATTTTTGCACATAATTGGAAAACAAAGAGATGAAGGAAGCTCAGATAGTGAGATAGTCGTTTTGTGAGATAAAATTACTGCTTTTGTCAATGGAGTCTGGTGACGCTGAAGAAAGCACATCAAGTTAAAGTGATGACAATATTTATTAATTAGTGTAAACTTATAAACTGATATCAGCTGCTGCCTTTATCACTGCCTACAGATAAGAACCTCATTTCAGAGAATCTAAATAATCGTCTTGTGTTTTACTTGGTTGAGATGCAGGACAGAAACCAGGAAAGCTTTCAGTGTTTCACCTCAGATGCTGCTCACGAATCAGGAGCTTTTATTAAAGTGCTGCTTCCATCTAAATGTAAATTTAATGCATCCAAATCCAGTTAGGTTTAAAACATGAAACTAATAATTTAAGACAATGTTAAACATATTCACCGGACGGCTCACAGAGACGATTCTGTTCTGGTGGAGAGAACGACTGGATGTTGTGACAGACGAGGCTGAAACACTGACATGTTACATGTGATGAGCTGAGAACACTTCACATGGTGTCGCACAGAAGAAAGACACAAATCTGTCAGTCCTCGCAGACTTTCATCAGGAGTTACTGGCTGAAAACAACCCTCACCTTTAATTATTTATTGTTCTCTATTGTTGCAGTTTATTTAGATATAATTGAATCTGTCTTACCTCTTGATATATGTTGCTGCTGTTCTTATTATTCCTATTACTTAGGAAGTCATTCATTGCTTGGTTTGTGGGTGGGGAGGTGGAGTGATTGATTGATGACTTTATTCATTTTAAATAGAAATCTAAACGTTGGTATCATGATGATTGAACCCTCCTCATGATTGCCTTACACCTTTTGTCCTCCACCTGGTTTGACTGTTATTTAAAGTATATAATATAATTTCTCAATCAACTCTTTGTAAAAACCTTTAGTCTCACTTCAGTCGAACCCATTACCACACATTATTCCAATAGTACGATGGCGTATTAGTGCTAAGTATGAAAAAAAAAAAAATACAGACCTGGGGGAGGGGGGTAATATTTAGAGAAAAAAGTTGCAGATTTATGAGAAAAAAGTGGCATAGCTATAACCAGCGATATCTTTGCATCTGTCCATTGCGTTGTAGTACCTGATGCAGAAAAGCTTTCACCTCATCCAAATCTGTACGGTGTTTTCTTCTGAACAGGCCCAATTCACGCATTTCTTCAAAGTCCAGATACTTTCTAAACCACAAGTATTTCCTCATTGCTAAATCTGATTGTAAAGTATAATTTGATGAAGTCTCTCCCTGCAGACAGAGTACATAGCATTCTGCAGCTTCTGTGCTGATGGAGTTCCTTGAAAAACAAAACACTAGCCTATTTTTACGACTTTTTTTCCTCAAAAATCTTCTATTTTTTTCTCCTAGATTTGCCACGTTTTTTTCTCGAAATATTACCCCCATCCCCTGGGTCCGTATTTTATTTTATTTTTTTCATATTTGGCCTTTATACGCCGTCGTACAATAGACCTTGTTTACATGACAGTGAACCCTGATTTTGAGTTAACCTCTTGTTGTCCTTGGTTGAGAGATTTAATGAAACGTTAACCCATTTGTGCCCAAAGATTATATAAAGTAGAATAAGAAAAAAAAGCTCCAACATTTGTTCTGACTGGTCTAAAGTCTTGACTTACTGTCTGCACGTAACAGTACAACATTGAAAATGTTTTTTTTATCAGCCTTTTATTAATACAGTCGATCAGTATTTATTTATTGTATTAAATAAATGTTTTTGTATTAGATATTTTCATGCAGCACGTTTGTGTTTGCATATCTTTGATTTCTACTAGCTTCAAGACGTTGAGATCTCAGAGCCATTTTCTTATTAGCCTCTGAGCTCATTTTCACTGTTATAATTGTGTAAATTACCAAAAACTAGTGCAGCCCCACATTATAAATACTTTCCAGAGGCTTCTACAGAATGAGAATAAATACATCCAGAATCTAACAGGCAGAGTTTCACTGCTTGAGTTTGAAAAACTTCTTTTCAGTTTATTTATTTATTTATTTTGGTCTCAAATTACCTGCAGCCTATACTATAAATAGAAAATAGAAAAGACATCTTCACAACAGAAGCAGAACAACAGCAGACGTTCAGTTTATCTGCACACGATCCATCAACCTTTATCTGCTGCGTCTGCAGAAAGGCCAACATACCACAACGTCTCAGAGAAAATAAAACTCAGCCGCACTGTTTTTATATTTCCTCAGAGGTTTAATGTCACAGCGAGTCAGCGAGAGACATGAGACTCACCCGAAGAGTCGCTCCCAGAGAACGCAGTCCTGTCGAGTGTCGGGCCAACTTCAAAACCCTGAAGATCCTCATCAACCTGAACACCTAGAGACAGACAGACAGACAGACGGAGAGAGAGAGACAGATGGAGAGAATGACAGAGAGAGAGGGGGGCATGTGAGGTAAGTCATGGAGTAAAAGATGCCTTCTGTATACCTTTCCACCAGACTCCATTGACAAAAGCAGTAATTTTGGCTCACAGAAACACAGAAGTTGCTGGTTGAATGCTGCCTCGATCAGTTACTTTTGTTTGTGTTGTTGTGTGACTTTGGTGTTTTAAAGTAGCGGTAGACCAGCAACTCCTGTGTTCTGTGTGGTAAAATCACAGTTTTTTTCAAAGGAGTCTGGTGGAGCTGAAACATAAACTACAGCTTGAGTTTCCTGTTGGCAGCTGGTTCAGAGCTGGTTGTGATATTAAATATTTGTAGACTGACTCAGTAATGTTACACACCTACAGACATGGAAAAAAATATTAGACCAGCCTTTTTCTTCAAATTCTTATTCATTTTAATGCCTGGTACAACTAAAGGTACATTTGTTTGGACAAATATAATGATAACAACAAAATAGCTCATAAGAGTTTAATTTAAGAGCTGATATCTAAACATTTTCCATGTTTTTTTTTTATGAAAACCAAAATCATTATCAAGAAAACCGTGGAAAATGTTTAGATATCAGCTCTTAAATTAAACTATTATGAGCTATTTGTTGTTATCATTATGTTTGTCCAAACAAATGTACCTTTAGTTGTTCCAGGCATTAAAATGAACAAGAAATTGAAGAAAAAGGGTGGTCTAATAATTTTTTTCATGACTGTATGTCTGCTCTATAATCAATAACTCTGAACCTGTATGAGTCGTCCCAGATCTCCCAGTTCAGACTCTGACCCCATCGTCATGTCGAACAGCAGCGTGATGTAGATGGGAGCCACAGACACCATGTCGATGATGTTCAGAGGGTGGTGGAAGAACTTCCTCCTGTTCGGTGCGAGCAGCAGCCGCATCACCACCTCCAACACAGAAACAACAAACAATCTGGTTTTTCTGTTTTCACTCATCATTTCTCCAGCGTCACCAGCACACTTTGAGTTTGTCTCCTCACCTCGAAGGTGAACCAGCAGGTGCAGAACACCTCCAGGGCCTGCATGGTCGGGTCCTCGATCAGCTTCCCTTCGTCGTCAAACACCTGAGAGAAAAAAAGATTATTTCACGTTTTTTTAAAGCACCAAACATGACAGGTGTTCTGCTTTATTCTAATGTCTTTGTGTCAACAGATTTTTGGGAGGAGTTTTGAGTCCGACACTAGGTCCTTCCAGTCTCCAGCCCCCCGACTGACCTGATACTCTGGGATGCTGTTGATGCACATGGTGGCGATGGAGGTGAGCACCACGCAGATGGAGACCAGACTGAAGAGCTTGCTGGGGATGGAGTATCCCGGGTTCTCCAGCGTCAGCCACAGACACTTCCTGACGTTCCCGTAACGCACCTCCTGGAAGTGCAGCATGTCTCTGCAGGGACGGAGGGGGACGTGAGTCCAGCTGCGTGAATGATAATTTTTCTTACACATTTCAAAAGCTTCCTTCACCTGTTCAGGTCTGATATCTCGTCTACAGACGTGTCGATGCTGCTGACGTCGCTCTCGTCGTCCCAGCTGCGGTGCCGGCTGCTCTCCAGCTTCCGGTCGTGGTAACGGTAACTGCAGCAAGTGTCCAGGAAGAACTCGTTGATGCCCCAGTACTCGATCTCCTGACTGAGGAGGACACGTGAGTCAAACCACGTTCACCAGTCTGACAGATCTTTAACTCTCTGACCCCCAACAAGGCGTTCCAGGGCATTTTTTACCCTTTTTCCATTTGACCCCCGTGGCCTTGTATTTCACTAAAATCTATATAAATCTAGCAGTCATGCAGCTCTGTAGAATCAGCACAATCATGGCTAGAAGTGGGAACAACTCAAACATGTCTTTATGCAGAATAACACAGTTAGAATGACAGAAATCATAACGATCATGAAGATCATAAAGAAGGCAAGTCAAATTTGTCTGATAAATCATATTTAACAAATTGGAATAAAATGGAATTTTTAACCACTTTTCCAAGTGAACACAGGTGTCACAGATGCTGTAAAAAGAACAGTTGTCTACACATATTGTACATATTGAAGTATTGTCATGTTTCCAGCCTCTCCTGTCCTCTCCTCTCTGCTCTGTGTAAACAGCCTCTCCTGTCTTCTCCTCTCTGTTCTGTGTAATCAGATTTTCAGTGAATATTTGTAACGGACCGTTGGTCTCAGCAGAATCAATCATGTCTTCACAGTTTCTCTGAGGAGCAGAATTTAATGTTTTTAACAGGATCTGGTTAGTGCAAACGCTTTATTGTAAATGACACATGTAGAATAAAGAGATTCTGACACAAATATCAACAATTTAGGCTTTGTTTTGGTCATTTTTTATAACATAAACATTTGTGACAGATGATCTGTTCAAGGACTTTCAGAAACTTCAAATTCAGACGCTGCCTGTTGCCTGTTCTTACAGTTTCTTTCTACGATAAATGGTGCACTTTTGGTGATCTTTTAAAGCAAACATTTCAAAATGTCTGGCTGCTCAGTAAGAGGTCTGGGTTAAATTTTGAAATGAAAAGTGGTAATGGCTTTTCACTGAGCTCCACCCATTAATATTTATTTAGTCTTTATTCCCTACATAGACATCCATAAAGTGAATTGATCTGCTTGTGTTAGTGATGTAGAGTTGGTCAGTGAGGCAGACCTGAAGGAGAAGACACACAGCTCGTCCATGATGTGAAGTTTGCCCGTCTGGTAGAAGTGGAGCACGTACGGAAACAGGCCGGGGTTCCTATCGAAATAAAACTCCTTCTGCTGCACGTCGTAGTCATCACACACCTGCAGGAAGAGAAGAGAGGAGAGGAGGACAGAGAAATGAGAAAGATTGAGGGAGGAAAGAGAAAGCAGCAGGAGGTGAACCTGTGCAGCGACCACCTGCAGGATGTCCTCCTCTGAATCACACGCCAGCAGTTTTCCCAGTCTGGTGTCGGGGAATTTCTTCAGCGTGCTGGAGCAGAGACTCCTCTTCAGACCGCCGACGTTCACGTGGACCAGACCCTCGTCAGAGTCCTGGTGGACCCAGCTGGGCAGACTCTCCTTCACCATGGTTACCTAAGAGACACAACACAGATAAATATGGAAACAGAAAAGACTGAAGCCAGCAGAATCGTGTGTGTGAGTCTGATGAACCTTCTTCCTCTGAGAGCTCCACTGTTGTTAAAAACACACTTCGTATTATTAAAACAGGAGCTCTATCTACCGTTATGAATAAAGGGATGTTTGTCATCTTTGTGCTTTCAATAGTCTGTAAAACAAATCATTGATCGATTGTTCCTCAGTCTCACTGTAAACCAAAGTGCCCCTGAGCAAACACCATCCCTCCATTTCTACTGCCGTCTGCAGCTGTTTTTTGTCTCTTTGTGGTTGTTTTGCATCACCCTGTATTCATTTTTTCCCCTCTTCATCTCAATTTGTGGTTGTTTTGTGTGTCTGTTTGGTCATTTTGTGTCATTTTGTGGTTGTTTTATATCACTTTGTAGTTGTTTTTTGACTCTTTGTGGTTGTGTTGTGCATCTTCGTGGTTTTGCGTCTCTTTGTAGACGTGTTTGTCCCTTGTTTGTCATGTTCTCTCAATTTTTGGTTGTTTTGTTGCCATTTTGTGTTAATTTTCAGTGATTATTTGCCTCGCTATCGTCATTTTATTTCCATTTCTGGTTGTTTTGTGTCTCTTCATGTTTATCACTGCATGATTTTGTTGTTGTTTTATCTCAATCTATGGTTGTTTTGTGTGCCTTTGTGTCCATTTTTATAGTCACTTTTTGCCCCTTCTCATTCTTCTCATTCGTTTGTTTTACATCACTTTGTAGTCGTTTTGCCTTGTTGTCGTCAGTTTATGTCAATTTCTGGTTGTTTTACCTCTACTTGTAGTCCTGGTCATTTTGTGTCCATTTGTGGTTGTTTTACGTCTACTTCTGGGTGTTTTGCATCACTCTGTATTCATTTTTCTTTCCATGGACAGTAAAAATCATGATGTTGGCCTTAATATTCGATGACTAGGCCTTCAGAGATCGTTCATTGGTCCAATCCTAAATCAAAGTGCACTTGAACAAACATCATCCCTTTTAATTCTCACATCATCTGCTGTAACCCTCGGACATCGCAGCTCTAGTTTCACAATGTCTTAACCCGTAAGCTCCATCAGGTCAGAGGTCACGTCTCGGCTTTATTTAATATCCTTGGACGTAGTCGAGAAGTCAGAAAGTACGGTGAACTACAACATTTCGGTCCCTTCGTGGAACACCAGCCTCGTCCTTCTACTCCATACTTGAAGTATTTGACATTGAACTTTATTTGGAACAAAGTTTCTGAATGGAAAGTGTTTGCTGTGATTTAGACGTCAGACTCGTTTCTTTATCTGAAGCTGAGTCAGCAAAACAAAACGAAACATGAAGACATTTTGGCAAGAAGGAGCCTGATTTTGATTTTCTCCTCTGAATGTTTGAGCTTTCTTTTGTAAAGTAGGCACTCTAATTCCGTCTACTCTGCTAAATGCACTTCTAAAACCAGACGAGCAGACACTAATGTGATGTACCAGGAACTCTTATGTTAACTACAAAACACAGCGTGCGCTGGTTCACAGCCAAAAGGCTTTTTACTGGATTTTAGATTTTTCTGCAGACTGAATATAAATCCATGTTTGGGTTATTTTCTGTGCAGCGAGCCACAATACAGATTCAAACAAGATTAAAGTGAGAGTTTGTGCTCAGAATCAAGATTTACCTCCTTGGTTGTGTGATCAAGTTAAAAAAAACACACATAGCTGCAGCCAAAACAGAAACGTACTCCCACGCGCGCTCGTCCGTGTACTCTCCGTACAAACACCCACATGGCATATTCACAATAAAACACAATGAAATAACTCAACAGATGAATAAATAACAAAGTTCACATCAAACTCTGGGACTGTGAAGAGTATCGTGAAGTTTTTTTGTCGCTCTCAGAGGCCTCGAATGTTCCCACTGCTGCCTGGAATATTTTTTACAGTGAAATGTTAATATTATTGCCAGGAACCAAAAATAACAAAATTAATATTGCTTAGCAACAAGTTGGGGAGTCAGGGAATGATGATATGTGGCTCATGTCTGTTTTATTTCTGATCAGAGTGATGCCTCCTTGTGTAAACATCCAAACATCAGCAGCTGCTCGGTTCGACCGGAGG
The DNA here is from genome assembly GCF_030273125.1 of Centropristis striata. Lineage (NCBI taxonomy): Eukaryota > Metazoa > Chordata > Actinopteri > Perciformes > Serranidae > Centropristis > Centropristis striata. The sequence goes on from NC_081519.1 coordinate 32,979,971, forward strand.
GAAGAGCCCGCTGCAGGTAAAGTGTTGCTGTGATGTAATGTGATAATGTTACACTCTCTGATTGCAGAGTGAAGGAAATGGCCCGAGGAATCACAGACAGGTGTTAACTTAATGTGGACTTAATGGTGTTTAAAGCAGAGCGGTCTGACTTCATCCCTCTCTGAATCTCTCACTGTCTTCCTGCTGCTTTAATCTGGTTTCTGTCTCTCCTCCGCGCTGATTTACGGACACGTGAAGTGCATACAGCCCAGATCTGCCTCATGGACGAGGTGGTGGGTGTGTATGTGGGAAGCATGTTAGCGTTTATAAATGGCAGTGGTGGAAAGTAGCTAAGTACATTAATTTACTCAAATACTGGACTAAATTTATGATACTATTCTTGAGTGTTTCCATTTGTTCTACTTTACAATTCTCCTCTGACACATGTTGTACCTTTAACTGCACTGTTTACCTTAAAGATCGGTATTTTAACTGTAAAACCTGTGATTAATCTTTTTGTAATAGGATGTAGTGTTAAAGGCTGAAATACCAACATGTTGTTATTAAAACCATCACCAGAATTCAAATATTTGAGCCCATGTTTGCAGCAGCAGTGAAGGAGTATTTCTCTCTGCCGATCAGCACCAACGTCTCTGAGGCTAAAAATAAACACGACAGAATCTACTTTTCCTACTTTGCCTAATGAGGGCTGCCTCATTTTTTAAAGTATGAACATTTTGATGCAAATGAAGCGCCCCCCGCTTAGTTTTTTAACCTCTGTTGCCTTTTCATGTCTCTTTGTACTCGTGTTGAATCTCTCTTTAATTGTTTAGTGTCTCTTTGTGGTTGTTTTGCATCACTTTGTATTCATTTTGGCCTCTGTCATCGTTTCTTGTCCACCTGTGGTTGTTTTGTGTCCATTTGTGGTTGTTCTGTATAATATTGTAGTAGTTTTTTGGTTCTTTGTAGTTGTGTTGAATCTCTTTGAGGTCATTTTGTATGTCTTTGTGGTTGTTTTGCATCCCTTTTTTTTTTAATTAATTTTTGCCTCTGTCACCGTTTTATGTCCTCTAATGGTCATTTTCTATCCATTTGTGGTTGTTGAACATTTGCTTATGGTTGTTTTTGCATCATTTTGTAGTCGTTTTTCGTTCGTTGTGTCTTAATTGTTTTTTGTGCATAGTGGTGGTTGTTTTGTATCCATTTCGGGTTGTTTTACTTCTACATGTTGTTTGTATAACTTTGTACTTGTTTGTCTCTTTGTGGTTGTTGTGCTTCACTTTGTAGTTGTTTTAACTCTGTTACCATTTTGTCTTGTGGTTGTGTTGAATCTTTGTGTTTGTTTAATGTTTGGCTGTGGTTGTATTATAACATTTTTTAGTCATCTATAACCTCTTTGTAGTTGTTTTGTGCATTATGTGGTTGTTTTACTTCTACTTGTGGTTGTTTTGCATCAATTCGTCCTTGTTTTTTGCCTCTTTGTAGTTGTTTTGTGTCTCTTTGAGGTAATCTTGTGTTTGTTTTGCATCGCTTTGCATTATTTGAGGCCTCTGTCCTCGTTTGTGTCCATGTGTTGTTGTTTTGCATCATTTCTTTTTTTGCCTATTTGAAGTTGTTTTGTGTCTCTGTGAGGTCATTAAGTGTCCTTTTTGTGGTTAATGTGCTTCACTTTGTAGTAATATATCACCTTGGTCACTGTTTAATGTCGATTTGTGATTGTTTTGTGTCTCTTCAGGATTGTCGTGCATCACACTGTAGTTGTGAAGACGACTCGTTGTCAATTTATGTCCATTTGCGGTTGTTTTACGTCTGCTTGTTGTTGTTTTGTATCAGTTTGTAGTCATTTTCATGTTTATGTGGTCGTTTGATTGATCTTCCAATGACAATGGTTAACACTGGATGATAGACCTGGTTCATTCAGTCTCTTGATGGTGCTGCAGTCACATGAAGCTCATGAACAGTTTGGACAGTGATGTGACCTAACAGACGATCACACAGTGGAGGACACTGCTGATGTTTCACTGAGCAAACATAAAACACATTGTGAGCTGATGGCTCCATTAAAGGTATCTTGCACCAATAAACCAGAGAAGAAAAAGCAGACGTAAACACTGCACATTAAAAATTACTTATAAGAGCTTTTCAAATATGTTATGAGGTATGGATGTATTCATGTTGTTTGTTGGGTAAACGGAAACACAAGATGACTTGTGGGGAAAAAAGCTGAAGCTTGTTTATATATTTTTTAAAAACAACCGAAGCTCAAACTTTCAGTTATTTCAGCTGATCTGAGATGTTACTGGCTGCACCTTGGAGCTCTAAATTATTTTATCATACAGAACTTTTGGTATTTTTTGGTAATTATATAATAATTATTCTTTCATTTGTTTATGATAAAAACTGCAAAAGCAACTTTTAACAAACTTTGTCGTTTTTACATTTGGAAAGACATTCAGAATGTCTGATGATATTTTTATCCTAAATCTTCTTTGAGTTGATCTCAGCTCAGACTTCTCTTCTCAGCTCTACTTTGATTTCTTCCCTTAAAATAGATGAAAAACTCTGCAATTTCTAGATGCACCATTTAGCGGCCACAGTAACTGTGAAGAATGTCATAGAAAGTAGAGAACTAAAGGTCCACTCTGCAGATATTTCATCGAGGAAACCGACTTTTTACGTCCACTGTTTCAAACATCTGGACCACAGGGTTTGAACATGTTAACGCTGATTAATAGTTACATTTAACCACCGTAAACACTTCTTTCAGGTTAGGAAAGAAGAACGAGGTTTAAAAGCACCACTTCTGATGAAACGTCCAACAATAGGACGTGAACACCAGTAGAAAAACTGGGGACTTGACGTAACATTGTTTTGTCAAAATTTCATGCAATACATTTTGTTGGAAATCGTACAAATCGTTCATTGGGACAACCTGAACCGATAGGGGCACTATTTTTGTAAACGCTCTTGAGGGTCGTATTCAAGGGTCAGTACAAACATATGAGGACGTTTGGTTTGGAGGACTTCTTGTAATAGAACTTAACGGCACTTTGCCAAAATTAATGTGAATAACTCAACATTAATGCCTCTGAACTAAACTCGAAAGAAAATAATTCTGACATGAAACTACTCACAACAGAATAATAAAATATAAATTTTATATATATATATATATATAAAATATAACTATTGTTATAGAGCATTATTATTTAATTATACAGTGCTGTCAGCAGGTTATAACGCATTGGATTATCTGGAGGAAACCGGTCATGATTTCTAGATAGAGACATTAATGTTGAGTTTTTGGGGGAATTTTTTTTTACAAAAAAAAAAAGAAAAATCAGAGTGCCACTTATTTACTTTCGGTTCAATAGAAAACCAACATCTCTTCAGCCAATCTCTAACTCACACCAAAACAATCCAGATTAATTAATACCGCTACAGGTAAGAAAAGAAACATCTAGTCTATTTTGAGTTTTATGACAACAATTTTTCCAAAGTAAAACAGAGTAAATAACAGTGGAACACGGTCTCTCTCTGTCTCTGTCTCTCACTCTCTGTCTATAATTACATGAGGGGCCCATGCTGGGCTCTCAGGGGAGCCGCCATGCTGCTGCACATACAGAAATAAAGTTGATCTATAATTCAGCACAAAGGAAGCGCAGCGGCAAGAAATCACAGCGGTGGGAAAATGCACCTCCATCAACAAACTCCATCAAACACAAAGAAGTGAAACTACACAGAACTCCACATCACATAAAACACTATAAACTGGTTTCCCTGCAGGAGCTGCAATAACACGTGATAATTAGTCAAAGTAGTTTATCGCTATAAAACGGCATCTTTTTTGGAACTAAAACACAATATTAGATGTTTAATTGAGACTTACCTATGAGTTTGGTCACGACACTCGGTCAGCATCCTCCTCAGACGTCAGATTCACCCCATGATGCGTTTATAACTTTTAGACTTTCACGCCTGAAAATGACGGAACATGTCAAACACGATCCGTCTGCTGCTGCTGAGAGAATAAAATGAGCTTTCTGTGCTGTGAAACTTTGAGGGCAGCCTTCCTCCTGCCTGTGACAGAAAACTGTTGAGAAGAGACCAGAGAGTCCTGTGTGCGCGCTGCTTTCCTCCATCTGAGCCTCCGTCGGTCTGTCTCCTCTCAGAGCAAGTCTTCGGCTCTTTCCGTCAGATTCCGGAACAGGCTCGTCTCTCCGAAGCAGAAATACCTTCAATGTGCTGAAGCTGCACAGCGTTGTGTTTTATGATGTGTTTGCGGCACTCAGTGGTTAATTTAGAGCAAGTTTAATTATATTTTTAAACTCTTTATTGTCAGCAATAACTTTCTTAATAGAAGTTTATAGAAGTTTGTAATATTCCTGCTTTCACAGCTGGGATTTAAACTCTGTGTGGGGGTGATCTTGGGTGTCGTTAAATAAACACTATATTTTTAATTACTGCAATATACCTGCACTCCACAGAGACACGCTGCACTGTAAGCAGAGCTTTAAGTTTCCCTCCAACAGCAGCTGACTTTCTGCTTTTTCTTATAAACTCAACAGAGTCCAAAATGAATAATACTTATATAGATAGATAGATAGATAGATTACTTTATTCATCCCCGAAGGGAAATTACATGATTCTTGTCAGGTCAGGTCTGTTTCTATAAGCCTTTAGGTTTTTTATTTTTATCTCACCTGCACAACTAAAACCACAAAATATTCTGAAAGCTACCCATAGTGTTACTTTTACGTTTCTAAATTTCTATTAAAAATTGTTCAAAAGTAAAATAGTTGAGAAACTTTGGACTTTCAAACATATCAGGAACCCCTGTCCTCCCTCCAGTGACATGTTCAGGTAAAATAGGACAGCTGCTAAAGGGACAGTTTATCCCCAAATCAAATTAAGAACACATGTATTCTCTTACCTGTAGTTCTATTCATCAGTCTAGATTATTTTGGTGTGAGTTGCCGAGTATATAGAGATATCTGCCGTTTCTCTAATATTATGGATTGTTATTTAGAGATAATATAGAGCACCAAAAAACAAAATAATCAAACAAATAAGTTTCAAGTACATTTGAAAAGCTCAATATTAATGTCTCTTTTCAGAAATCACTGACCTTGTTGTGAGCAGTTTCATGTCATAATTATATTCTTTATTCTCTATTCTAGTATAATTGTAATTGTATTTCTTTTTTGTTCATTTTTAAATGCTTAAATCGAATTATCATTTCAGTCTCTGATTTACTAAATCTTTAATTTAACCTATAGCTAAATGTGTGATATGCAAAGTCTATGGTACACGTGCACCAATGTTGTGACTGAAGAGTGACAAAAATACTAAAAATGCAGGTTGGCATATAATAGCATGATAACTTGTGATTTTTCTCACCTAATATCAGAGAAACATGCTGGTTTCCCTTCAGAAAAAAATCCTTTTTTTCTTTTGTCCCATTTTACAAAACATCTTCCAGTTAAATGGCAAAGTCAACCCAAACTCTTCCCTGTAAAAAGTACATTTTATTGTGAAAATATTTAATGATAAGAGGAATAGTGAAAATGCAACACCCTACATTATTCCTAGTGTTAAACCTTTATTGTTTAAGCTGCAGGACTCTTATTAACAAAAAGAGAAAATCAAAATGTCACATGGCATGGCACATTTTAGATTTACCCCAGAACAATCTAAATAATTGTTTCATGAAAAGGAGATTGGTAGCAACAAAACAATAACATGTTTGGAGCTGCTTATAGTTAAAGAGCCCAAGATATAAAACCTTTTTGTCCCACAGAACCTGATGTCCTAAACTATCTGACCCCATTCATAGATTTCTGCATGTATGTGATGGTAGATCCATCTAGTGGCTGAAAATGGTCTTGCAGCTTTACACAGCAGAGCCACACACAAATAATCTGAGAGAGATCCTGGCAGTTAAAGTGCATGTTTCTAATGTTTTGTTCTCTTTATCAGAAATAAGATGAGACACTGGAAGTGATTTTATTTATTTTAATTGTAAAACTTCTTCCACCAGGCATATATCACAACATGAAATCTAACTTATATCAGTCAACTGATGTTATTCTTTAAATGTAACCATGTGTTGTAAATCATAGTTCAGTTTTATCAAACAACCATATTACTTTGCACACAAAAAAAGAAAGGAAAGAAAGAAAAACATCCTCATATCAAATTCTGACATCAGGTCCTTTTTTAAAAATTATTTTATATTATTTTATCATATTTAATTTATTTATCATTTTCAACCTAACTGAATTGTATATGTATATCTTTTTTTTAACTTTACATATTTTTTTATATTTATTATTTCTGTCATTCTAACTGTGTTGTTCTGCACAAAAGTGGTGTTCTCATTTCTAGCCATGATTGTGCTGATTCCATTGAGCTGCAGGACTTATAGATTTATAAAGATTTTCTATATTGCAGTGGTCACAGTAAAAAAACATGTAAGAAGAGCAAAAACAGCCCTGAAACCCTTGTTGGGTTGAGAGCATTAAAGCTGGAGTGCAGGACTTCTGACATCGGTGAATATTTGCCTCCTGTTCACTTCCTTTCTCTGAGGAGTTCAACTGCGATGAACTTTGACTGGCGAACCACTAGCAGTAATGACTCTTGCTGCCAGAGGGGGGAGACAGAAGTTCTGCCCTCCAGCTTTAAGTCCATTCAGTGAAACATCTGTTTGGACCTCGTCCGGGGCCGCACCGTCCGCTCCTCCACAGAGCACGCACAGCTGAAGTGCAGCCTGATGCGGCTGCTGAACTTCTTGTCTCTGGCCCCATAGATGAGCGGGCTGAGCAGGCGTGGAAGCATATTGAACAACAGGAAGTTGGTAAGGAGGATCTTGGTGCGTTCAAGGGGCCAGGTGGTTATTAAATGCAGGTTGATGAAGGGAGAAAAGTATGACATCATGCAGATGAGTAGCTGGACTCCATGCAGCAGGATGGTGTTGCGGGCGCTCCTGGTCGAGGCCTTGTTGGAATCAGAAACCGCCCGGGCGGCGCAGAGAACCTTCAGGTAGGTGATGATCACCGTGAGGAAGACAAAAGACAACAGGACGATCTGAAGGGAAGACGTTGGGACATTTTAAACTGCCATTTGACACCAGTAAAGTCATTAAAACTGAAGTAATATTTCACCTGCACCACCACACTTTTTGCCTTGTGGTACGGCGTGTTGTACAGGAAGGTGGTGTAACAGATGACAGTCCTTGAGAAGACAGAGAGCGGCTGGGTGGCGAGGACGATGATGATATCTGTTAGGGCGGGGATGAAGGAGCAGACCCAGATCAGTGCGATGAGGGCGTAGGCTCGCTGCACCGAGCAGATCTGGACATGATGAAGAGGTCGACAAACTGCGATGTAACGCTCAACCGCCATTCCAGCCAGGTTCAGAGGGCTGTTCCTACATAGAGACAAATAAATACATGCAACATTTGATTTTATTATTTGTTTGGGTTCGTTACTCTTAGAATTAGCTTGCATAACTGCTACAATCATAGAAAAATTAACCAACGCCTAGTTTGTTAGCTCGATGCTAACATACAGTGGAAATCTCTATTGTTGCGCTTATTGAAATTAGCATGGCAATAATGACAACATGATCTATCTTAGCAAACGATCCATTTACTTTGGCGGAGTGGCTTACCATTGGTGCCGAGAGCTGCCTCCATATACGTCACCTTAAAACTTATATCTTATAACACAATATACAAGATTCAAATGCTTTGCACTGAAATATCAAACCCAGGACTTTCACCCAGCAGAATGTTGGCAGAGTTGGTGTCCTGTGTGAAAACAAAACTAAACCATGTGATTCAAACATCACTTAAGTTCCTGCATCACTTTTTTACTGAACTATGTCACTTCAAGTTGTCACGTCATCCTCGTAACTTCCTCACTTCCAGCATTTACATCATTTATTTACTGTTTAAGTTGTTTTTCAGAAATGTAGTTATTTTCCTTAAACCTAGAAAAGTGGTTTTGTAGCAGAAATTCAACAAAACTGCAGCCTTTAATGACAAGTACGTTTCCTTTACAAATGCTACTGTGGGTTGCTTTGGGTGTTATTGACGGACAACCTTTACTGTTGTTTCGGTTGGGGATCAAAATCAAAGTTTTAGAGCAAATATTTCTGTAGGCTACTGGGTTTATTTCTGAAGATCTGTGAGTATTATAATTAATAATTTATTTGAGGCCAATTCATGACTGACTGCGTGCCTTCCCCAGAATGCTCTGCGGTTGTGGTTACTAGTCATATATAATTCATGGTGCTATCAGTGGGCATAATCCATCTGTATACATTTCTGATATTGAACTATAGACAAATGATGGATGATTAGACCAATGACAGGACCGCAAATTGCACTAGGGTGCGAAACTTTATGGTTGCCTTGTGATATCATGAGCGCAAAATCTTGTGCAAGTAACCTTGAATTCATAGTGCTATTGGTGACTCCATTGTCTTTGAACCTTCATAAAAGCATGGGAAAAATTAGAGTCAAAAGGGATCTACTGTCTAGTGAGTCTAGCAATGCTTTTCTTGTGAAGTCAACTAGGCTGCAACAAAAAATATGATTATTTTTTAATCTGTTTTCTCAATATTCGATAAACATTAGAAAATGCTTAAAAAGGTCTGCTTGTAGTTTCTGAAGTCAAAGGCGTCATTTTACTTAATTAAATCCAAATAATAAAACTGGAACATTAAAAAAATTAGGCTAATCAAAGATAGTTGCATATAAAATATTTTGTATTTATAAACCAAAATGTAGAGATTGGATGTTACATTTGTTTTCATCTATAATGGATTCAAACCTACTCTGCTCACTGGTACATAAATCTAACGCACCTACAATTTAAAGGCGGGCTTTTCAGTTTCAGTTCGATTATTGCCCCGCCTACCGCCTTTGATCCGTCCTGATCGCGAGCTCTCGGTAAACACTTGATGGTGCTAACTAATACTGACTTTTTATTTCACGAAAAAAACAGCATAGTAAGTGTCTCGTCGTTTTGCGGCAGCCATGAAGCATTTTTTGAAAGAAATATTCATGTTTGAGTCACTCTAGGTTGCTGTTACTGCTTTCTGACTGTGTTAGTCAGCCGTTAATCAAGTACGACTCTGTTCGCGGGCCGTTAGCGATGCTGTTAGTCAGCCGTTACAGGTATCTGTTAGCATGTGCAGCTAGTTAACCCCAAGTTGTCTTGTCCTGCAGATAACTTAAGAACATTAAGACTGTTTCCAGAAGGATTTACTCTCCATAATGAGACACAGATGACCAGTTCTTCACTTTACTACGCAAATGTAGGTTTTTCTGTGTGTGCTAACTAACTTCGTTTATCATGATTTGATGCTTTAACAGTTGTTCATTGAGTCGCTCTCTGGTGCTGTTACTATGGTTACTCCACCCTGACTGTGTTCGTTAGCCGTTACGTTGACGACTCTGTTCGCGGCCGTGATGCAGTTCGTTGGCTGATAGCATATCTTTTTGTGATCAATTATTTTTATTTTCAAAAGAGAAGAGCATGAAACCAGTCAAATACAGTAATACAATAAGTAGTATTCACTTCCCTCCCTCCCAGGTTAGCGACATCCCCCCTCCCTCGATATCCCAAAAAGATCTTCTCCATTACATACAGCATACATCACATAGTACATAAGTCATATCAATGTCCTATATGCCAAAGTAAGTGCATGAAAATAAACAAAAAATTACATATATTTCAAGGAAAGATATCTTTCTCAACTCAGTAAATCTTTAACCATTGCCACTGCAGAGGTCCAGGTTTGGATTGTTTTCTGACTAGCTCCATGCATTTTTGCCACAGACAACTCCATATAGAGTATGCTTAAAAATGATTGTAACCACTGGGCGCGTGTGAGTGTGTGGGGGGGCTTCCAGCGCAAGGCTAGCATGGCTGATAGCATACGACAGGGACGATTTTACAACACAATGAATGCTTGACTTTAGATGCTTTAAGTAATAATTGCTAATACATACTTTTAACTTAAGTAAGGTTTGGCATGCAGGACTTTAACTTGTAGTGGATTATTATAACATGGTTATTAGCACTTTTACTTTGGTAAATCATCTGAATACTTCGTCCATTACTTAGCATTGCATTGTTGTTGTGGCTGAGGCCACTTTTCTTTTGGTTATTGTTTGGCTGGTGCATTAATGATGCATTTGTAATTTAAGTTATTGTGGAATATGACTCACGTTTAACAACAATTTCTCCACTCCCATAATCTTCACTTAGAGAAATACTGTAATATTTATGACTGCTTTATTACTCTTCATTTCTAATTTACATCTTAAACTTCTGCTCTGTATTTTACTCTGTTGTTTTTATCCAAAGGTGAAAAATATAGTCATATTCTTTTCCTCAGTAAAAGTAGCAATACCACAGTGTATTTATACTTTACTACAAGTAAAAATCCCACGTTCAAAACCGTACTTAAACACCTACTTGTTGGTTGTGACGATGATGAGCAGCATGATGCAACAGGGAGCAAAGCTTAGGGGAATGGTGTAGGTCATGATTTGCAGCACCACAGAACACGTCAGCATAATCATGTCGTTTATCACCAAGTGGATGTACAGCACGTACCTGCAGAGGAGTAAGAGAAGGGATTGTAAAAGAAACAAGAGAAGACAGCAGGAGAAAAAAACCCAAAATGAGAACAGAATCATGTTGAGATTGTACTTGACTCCAATCTTGGTTAACATCAGTAAATGAGTCAAATTTACAATAGTGTTCAATAGTTCATAATCTCCTGCCCAAAAAGCTTGATTGTGTCTAGTTAGATGTTCACTGGGCTTAGGCTCTGTGAAAACATGCTTAGGTGCTGCGCCCAGGTCTTATAATAGTTGGTAAAACCTGCTATTTGTCAAACATCATGTTGGATAAAGTGTTGCTGACATTATAAAGTAAACAAACCTGCATGGGAACACAATGGTAGATATCAAGGTCACACACAATTTTCCTGCTATGTCCATATATTATTCGACAATTCCCTATTATAATGATCATGGCAGGATATATATTGCTCTCAAGACATGAAATTATTAATATCAGGATAGAATATTTTGGCTTAACCAACTTGACTTAATATTTAGAGCCCATTTGCACCGTAATGTGGTTCAAAAATTATTTTGAGTAACTGACACTTTTCTGGACAGTGAGACAAAATTTTAGAATCCAACTTCAAACCGTACCCTCCCTTGTCATGCAGCACTGTGGGGACATTGAATAAATGGAAGTTTGAATCATTTATACTTCAAGTGTAAATTATGCTGTTTTTAATTATGTTAAAATAGCCATTATTGAAGGAAATATGAAAAAAACATCAGTATTATGAGCTGTTCCCAAATTTTTGGACAATAATACAATCAGTTTCATTGAAGCCATCTTTTAATATTTGTATGAATCAAGACTCAAAGACAGAAATCACACCTGGTCCATCTAATACCTGGGGTTTCTCTGGAAGACCTGGCTTTTAAAGTACGTGTAGACAAAAGCTCCATTGATGCAGTTTATGATGAAGCCGAGAAGGAAGGTGCTGAGATTCCCTGTGAAGGCAGCGTTAAAGCTGTCCAAACGTTGGGTTGAATTCATGTCGCACCTTGACCTGATAATTGTCTCTGTACTGGAGACACAATCAACAGATCAAATGGAAAATACAGTTCACAGTGACTCACAAATGATTAAAAAGTGTAATTTAGATGAAAATATAATACAAAACTCTCTCTTGACTTTAATGTTCTGCTGGAGGAGAGGAAATTCACACTTAATGTTTTACAGAGACTTGAGTTATATAAACTTTTCACCTGATTAAGATGAAATGCATAGTAAGAGTTATTTTAGGACAATTAGCAAACATAATGGTAGAATAAATTAGGATCTAATTTATGAAGGGGCTTACAATGACATTAAAACTAAAGTTGTGATTGATATAAAGTAAATACAAAACAAAAAGCCACAAAATAAAGTTTATATATATGTGAATTTGAAAAAAAATCATGGCAAAGAACAGCAAGAAAACAAAAGACAAGCAAGCTACAAACAAGAAAAGAAAACAAAGATGAAAAGTGAAATAAAATCAAGCTTACTTCAGGTCCACATGCTCAGGTCTGTGTCGTCTGTAAGTAATCAGACGAACAGGAGGAGATGCAGTTGATATAGATTTTCCTGCTAATGTGAATGCATGTAATATGAGGTTATTATTGGGGATTGGGAGTGAGGAGGATGGATTGTCATGTCTACATTTTAAATTTAAATGTATTATGTCGAGTAGATTCCAGTTTGATTTAGTGGCTGTAAAATAAACTTCTACTCCGTTATGACCCAACACAAGAATACACTTATTTCTGTGATACTTCATGATTGTAGTCATGAACATAAAAGAAGATTAATGTGGTTTGTCTTCAGCAAATAAAGGTTTCAGGAATTAGAGGTTATTGTCAAAGCATAGAGGAAAAACACAAATAAGGATTTGCTGAACAGCTGTGACCACTATCGCACTGATAGTAAATAACTTTGATATAACTGGGTTAAACTGCCACCTAATAAGCCGACTGTGACGGTTTCTTTGCTTGTGGGGCCTGAACATTTTTAAACCATCTCTATTTAATACTGATTTTCCTGTGAAATTACACAAATTGATTTACAGTGTGCAGCCTCAGGCTGTAAGAACCTGTTTATTGTTTACATTTTATCAGCTGGCAAAGTTTGAGTAGTACTTAAACCAGTTTAAAGGAAGCAGAAGGAGATTTTTCTTTGGATAATTTTATATTTTACATTATATTTTGTATTTATGGCTGATAACTAGGGCAGAAAAAGAAAGAAAAGAATAGCTAAAAGGGACAGGGATAAAGCATGGGCGAAAACATTTAAAATCATGATGTGTTGAAAAAGACTTTAAACTAGAGATTGAGACCATACAGTCATTGTAAGCATGTTTATTGAGGTTATTAAGAAAGAAGTAAAGTCATTTTCTCATAGACTTCTTTACATTCAGCTTTTATGCAACCAGTGGAGTTGTCATTAGATAAAATGGGGGTTTAAGTGACTTCCACAATGGCTCCACTTGTCAGACCCAGAGGCCACATCCACTTCTTTTATACAGCATTTTATAAAGTCTTTTATACAGTCTATATATTTATAATAGAAATACCTCAATCATAATCTTATCTTCATAAAATGGGCCTTACATGAGGGATAATTGCAAGATTTAAACATCACATTTCTCATGCTTTATTTAAGGTGCCTTATAAACAAATCTGACAATATCCTTGTTTGACACACAGTTTCTGAAGTAGTATTCAGATGTAACCACGTCCAGGAGTGTTTACCCATTCATTCATCCATCTGTATGTCTTGGTGACTTTATGTCCAACACTTGTGACCTCAGACAAGAGGCCGTAAATGCAAACCAAATGAACACAACAGAGCTTAAAAAATTGAGGAATTACAGTTGAACCAGGAGTTCTGCTGCAGCAGAATGACATTCAGTTGTGGTTGTTTGACCTACAGGTTCACTTTCTGCAACACCGGTCTGACCCTGACGACCCTTTGGCCTTGACAGGCCAGGTATCGGGTCCAGTACTTCCTGAACAGCTCGTCCCGAAAACCGTAGATGATGGGGCTCATAAACCGGGGGATGATGTAGACAACCAGGAAGAAGATGTAACGGATCTCCAGACTGAAGCGAGGGAACAGTGAGATGAGAGCGGCCTGAAGGGAAGGAACCACAAAGGCAAGCATGCACAGCAGCAGCTGACCCCCAGAAAAATACTCTGTTATTATAATGTGTACATTAACAACATTTACAACAAACAGTCAGGTCCGCTTAGGTCTATAAACTTGTACAAACAAAAGAGATATTATTTTGTGTGTCCTTGCAAACAAAAACTTGAGGTGATATATATATATATATATATATTTATATATATATATATATATTAAATGCCAATAATTGTATACAATTATTGGCATTTTATTAAAGATTAAAATGCCAATATTTGTGTATTCAAGCCAAGCCGTAAACACTTGTTAAAGGAAAACAATTAGTCAATCAGGCAGAAATGTGATCTATTGTTATTTATGAAGCTAAAATGCTAAATATTCACCAACCAAAATGTGATGATTTTCAACTTTTTCCTCTGTTTTCAATTATTGTAAAGTTAATTATAATATTATTGTAAAGTTTGCACTATATGTCAGTGAAAAAAAAAAATCGATCAACATCTTTTTTAGGGGTGCAACGATTAGTTGATTTGTCGACAAAAAAACAATGATTAAATTAGTTTAGATTACATCATTGTGCATCTTTTTTATGCTGCGCAGGGAGCTGGCATCATCTCTTCATAGAAGAGGACTGGCTACAAGATTTGTAATGCCGACCTTGCATATCACAGGAGCACATCGGTCATTCACAAACTGTTGGACCGGATGATGCAAGAAGACAATTTTTTTGTCAATGCATTATTAAGTTAATGTTTAAAAATGCATAAAACCATTTTTGATTTTATTTTGACATGCTGCTTTTCTCTTTGACTTTTTCAATTGATAAGCTTTATAATATGTCCATATTATTTATCTCAATAATCGTTGACTTGTCATCTATGGCTTAAGCTTCACCTAAACAGAGATGCCTCATCGTTAATGTCATTAGTTGCACATTAGCTTTTCCTTATCTGACACACAGAAATTGCCTTCATGAGTAAGTGTGTTGGAGTTGATTTGTGTGTACTGACCTGCACCCCGTGAAGCAGCACCGTGTTCCTGGCTTTCTTCACTGAGGCCAGGCCCATTGAGACGGCTTGTGCCGTCAGCATGATCTTACAGTACGTGTAGAGCAGCGTCAGCGCCACAAAGGACAGGTACACGCCGTCAAACACGCAGTTCTTGTAGTAGATGGACTGGTGGCGAAAGAGAAATGGGTGGTCGCAGAAAATGGTTGTGTGGAAGTAGTGCAGAGGCTGGTGGACGATGGTGATGAGGAGGTCGGTGACGGGTGGGGCAGCGGTGAGGATGAGGATGACACAGACGAGGAGGAGGGTACGTGGGACTGTGCACATCTGGCTGTAGTGCAACGGGAAGCAGATGGAGATGTAACGCTCCAAGGCCATGCCGGCCAGGATGAGAGGGGTGGAGCGGGTGGTCAGGACTGCTGTCATGATCTGGGAACACAGTAATCAGATCTCTTACTGAAGTAAAACTAGCAATACCACAGTGTAAAAATACTCTGTTAAAAGTCCTGTCCCTTACTCTCCCTTTCTTCTTTTTCTTCTTCTGTTTATTGCTGTTTGGCAAACTAGCTTTGAGGTGCATTACCATCACAAACTGAGATTTAGTTGCGACACTCTGGTTAACATTTTCATCAGCCTAACCATAACACATGACAGTCAAGGACAGGTGAGGCAGAGTAGGATGATTGTGTTTAAGATATCTGACTTATTTGTGGAATTTCGAGGTGACATAAAGTTGATGACTGACCAGAAAGCAGCAGACAGAGGTGTGGATCTTCCTGAAGATATAGCTGACCACGTAGAGAGCCGTTACAAGGCTGAGCTGCAGAGCGTCGTTGATCACCATGTAGATAAACATGATGTACCGCGGGTTCTCATAGAAGAGACTGGAGTCAAAGATGCACGAAAAAAAGAGCTAAGATATGAAACTTACTGTATGATTACAAGCTGCAACTTAAGATAAGATATGACTTTATCCTGCAGTGGGGACATTTTATTAGTTTATGTAGGAAATAATGTTTACTTTGAACCATCTTTAAAAATTCCTCAAATTTTTACACCTAATTGTATTGTTTTTTTCTTCACAAATTATATGTATGATTTCATTAAAACTTTGAATTTAGATTTGATATCAATCAAAGACAAAATATTCCATTCACATAATTAGTCATGAGTATAAAGACTGTGCACAATGTACAATGTTTAAATAAAGTTTAAGTTTTTAAGATATTAAGCTGCAAAAAATCCCAGTATAATTGGTCTCTTCAATATTGTTTTTATGCAACCTTTCTGTTACCTTTTTTTAAAACTGCTTTGTACATCTTTCCGATAAAATTGAGATATGTAATGTAATGCTCATTAAGAAGATAAAAACAGACTTTCTAACTTTTAAATACTCGCAAGAGGGTAAAAAAAATAAACAAAGGAAAACTCTGATCAGTGAGAATTTAGCATCATTTACATTTTCAGTTTTAATACCGGTGTGTTAAAGAAGAATAGGTATTGATGGCAGATAGTATTCAGTCAGAGTTATTGATAGATGGATTGATGCATGTTTTGCTTCTGCCACCACATTTTAGAAGTGCTGCATTTTTTAACGCCTCATGAGCTCTGAGTATTATATAACAGAGCTTAAGTCGTTATGTGTGTTTGCTCAATATGACATAAACGTACCTGTGTCGTAGGAAGGTGTGCACCATGCTACCGTTGATGACACTGAGGGCCAGCCACACCAGCATGGCCACAATGTTCTTAGTAAGAGCATTAGAGAAGCTGTCTTTAGACTGTGCAACAGCGCCCCCTGTCAGTGCAGAGCTGGTGTTACTGATCAACAGCTCCAGAGGGCCAGAGGAGGTGAGGTTGAGCATTGACAGCATCTCCCTTCTCACAATCTGAAGTAACACAGAGAGGAAATCTCATTTTTTACAGAAACAAACACTTTTTATTCATTTTAGGGATGCAGTCTACTCCCAGTTTGATTTATTGATGATAGTTTAGTGGATACCAAACTAGGGCTGTACCATAAGACATTTTTTACATTCAAAGCTTCTATTGAGGTTCCCAATGATCCTCAAACAAAATCCCCAGTTTGAATGAAGTAATTCATCTGATTTAAATGTTACATAAAAGTAGTTGATGGTTCTGTTAATCCCTTCTTTGTGTGCAGCGAGTAGTGAAGCAAGCATTATTTTTTTTTACTGCAATGAAAATGTTATTTTTTAAAGACTAAACACCAGCAAATATAGTTTAAAGCTAAATGTTTTGTTTAAAAAGACATGATGACATCTATCTTTTTCACTAAATTGTGGGCTTTACAACGTCCTGGAGTTTTTGTAAATGTTTGGATCACATGAGTCAGAAACAATCCTATACAACCATCACTTGAATCTAACTCTACAAATAATGCTCATAATTTTAGTGTAGTTTAATATTTATCTGCAATTTTGCAGAAATATCTCATACAGAATGATTAGACCAGAGGTTCTCAATCTTTCTTCAGCCAAAGACCCATTACAAGATACTGGGGTACCACTCATGTACGTCCCTTTGAGTTATTTTGAACTAGTTTTTTAAACTTTACATGATTGCCCGGGATTTATAACATGAAAGAACAACAAGAGAAATGTTTTGTTGGATTAGAACATAATCTATGAGCTGTTAAAGGTTTAAAAATTAAAATATCATACCTCCTGGCTGTTGAGAATGACTGGACTAGAAATCTATAAAGCAGAGCAAATGTTGATTTAAAATTCAAATGTCAACGTTATGAATGAAGCTTTGAACTATTCGGTACAGCCTTTTATCGATTGTAAAATGCACTACAGGGCTCATGTTATAAAACTAGCAAACACATCAGAGTACATGATTGTGTTAATTGAAGTTTCTTTTTACAAGAACATGCATATACAAACAATAATAAATAAATGTGATGACAATAATACTATAATATAGAATAAATAATATAAAATGCATGAATACTAATGCTAAACACAGTATATAATAATAAATATGTAAACATTCTGACTGAACATACCTACATCCACAGATATCCCATTCGGACGCTTTCAGGAGTTCATGGCTCACGGTGTGGAGGATTGGAAATCTGCAAAACATGATGTAAAGAACTTTTAAAGTAGCATTTGAAAAATTTTAATTGGTAGTTTCCTTTCTGATAATGTTTACAAACAAAACACTCTAGATGCTGATTTTTCAAATTTGCTTACAGCTTTGAAGCTTTTATTTTTTGCAAAGGAAACTGTAAAATAATGTGTTTGATATATCTTATTTAAAAGTCAAACATCATCTAAGACATGTTGAAATATTGTTGTTGTGCCACTTAATATGCATAGTATTATAAATACCATAAGACACACAGCCTTTGTAATTAAAACATTTTATACAAACTTACTTCATTAAGCAACTCATAAATATTCACTCTGTAGTCTGTAATCGAATAGAGACATGCATTAGACAAAAGTATTATATAGCATCACATTAGAAATAATTCAGGAATCAATTTTTAAATATTATATATTTAAATATCCATTATATCAGCGCAGTTAGAAAGCTGTAAGATGAAAAACTTTTTCACACTTTTGAAAGAACAAAGAAGAAAGAAACAAATTGTCAAATCAGCTGCATTACAAAGCTTTGTAAACAAAAAGCAGAAACAAGAATGATGCATTACTATATTATATTATGCTGGAGATAATATTATTATATTGACAGATAAATTGATGACAGATTCCCTCCCTCACCTCTTGAGTCACGGACTCCACACAGCCTGTTGTCTCGTGTATATATAAGGATGTGTACTTGTGTACACACTGTGTGTGTGTGTGTGTGTGTGTGTGTGTGTGTGTGTGTCAGTGTGTCAGCGTCACCAAAGGGATATGGTATGGGTCATGATGTCACAGGTTATGTTATGGATCCCTGAAATGAGTGCTGGGAGACCTTTGATCCCCCAGCTGGCATATTTTTAGGTACATTCAGGATGTGATTCAGTTTTTTATTTCGTATTTATATTTTTAAAAAGGTCTGATTTGTGTAGAAATGTAGTTTCAGTCCTGAAAGAAACAAGTGTTCAGTTATAATATTCAACACTGCTATGAGCTTGGCCCTGTTGATCAGTAGATCTGTTGTATGTTTTTAGCATACAGCATTAGGAGAGGTCTGTGTGATATAGCATATTGTATATCCTTATGATTTGTCAACTAAATTACATGGTTACCTCAAGGACAGTAGTCAGGCTCGGGGACAAGAAGCCTGTCACAATAATTCTAAGATTGACCTATCATAGGATATATGAGCATGACCTTGATCATTTTTGCCAACCTTGATTCATTGTTTATTCTGCATCATGTTCTGTATCACATTCTTAAGTCTTTTTTTCACAGAACCTAAAGTCAGATGAACAGAAAAACCTCTGCTGAGAGACTTAAATATCTTTCCTTTTTGGCGGCGCTTCTGTCTGTTTTGTAATTTCTCTAAAGAGCAGGGCTGAGGCACAAACCACACAGGCACAATAAAGATGATTTAATCATTTTATTTTCATTGCAATAATCTACAATAACATACAGAATTAAAAATCAGAGTGAATATCTTTAGTGAAATCTATTCACTGTGTAACCGGTAATATGTCATCTTTGTCGAGGGGGACTGTCTTTAGTTTGACCCTGCACCTGTTGTTCAGAAGGTGCATCTTGAGGTACGTCCTGAACTTTTTGTCTCTGACGCCGTAGATAATCGGGCTCAGGAACCTCGGCAGGATGTAGACGATCAGGTAGTTTGCATATCGTATTTCAAGGATTCGCCCGGGGAAGATGAGACGCAGAACGATCTCCACACTTGGGGAGATGTAGGAGAGCATGCACATGGCCAGCTGGGCCCCGTGGAGCAGGATGGTGTTCCTGGCTCTTTGGGCGGACATCTTCTCTGTGGAGAGGGCCCGGGCCGCAAACAGGATCCTCAAGTAGGTGAAGACCAGAATCAGAAACACACAGGAGAAGTAGATGATGTCAAAGGCTTGTCTTTTGGTCGCCAGGATCGGGTCTTTGAACACATTCTCCCTCAAGCAGAAGACAGACTCATGAAAGAAGCTCAGGGACTCAGTCGCCAGCGTCACAAACAGATCAGTTATATCTGGAGCCACACTGATAAACCAAATCAGCCCGATGACGATATAAGTCCTCCTCACTGTGCAGATTTGCGTGTGGCGTAAAGGCTCACAGATGGCAATGTAGCGCTCTATGGCCATGCTCGCCAAGTTGACTGGGGTGTTCCTGGTGGTGAAGACAGCAACCAAGATGAAGAAGCAGCAGAAAGAGACGTTAATCCTGTAGAAGATGTAGCTGAGGACAAAAAGTGTGATTGTGACGGTCAGCTGGATGGCGTCATTGATCACCATGTGGATGAAGAGGATGTAACGAGCGTCTTCATAAAATATCTGGAGGAAGATAAAGAAGGAGAAGTGATTAATTGATTATGTTGTTGGTTATCTTATACATTTTGCCCTTAGCTGTGTGTGTGTGTTTATGTGTGTGTGCGTGAGTGTGTACCTGGTGTCTAAAAAAGGTGGCCACCAAGCTGCCGTTTATGTAACTGAGGACGAGCCAGACCAGAACCACAATCAGGTTCTTCAAAAAAGCTGTGGTGAATGTGTCTCTGACGAATATGAACTGATCCGACAGTAGAGGGAGTCAAAGACAAAGAAATAGAAATTATTCAGATTCAATGAACCATCATCTATTTTAACTCTATCATTAAATTATATTAATGTTTGTTATATATATTGTTATATCCACTAACTAATACCCCCTCTCTCTCACCACAATCTGGGACATGTGTAACATTTGACACAGACATATGTTTCTGTAAATATTGGCTGAGAAACACATTTACTGCAGGTTCATTTTCAAGCAAACAATCCTATTTATTATCACATTTGTTAATCAGGAGATAGAAACATGTACAAGGAATCAGTAATCTGGAACAGGACACAAATAGCGTTCCCTCTTTGAGGCTCAATATTTGGGGAAAAGGTCATGAGGTCATGTGAAGGGGCTGTAATTATTTGTCATTGATTAAATATTTGAACTGTAAAATGTGGCAACTTCACAGATTGGTCATTTTTATATTTTATTAAAAACGAATTAAATAAAAACACAAAAAGAAAATAATGCTGACAAAATCTACATATATTTTGTTTATTTAGTCTTTAGAAAACTTACAGGTCTTATGTGCATGTTGTACATTCACTTAACAGAAAAAAAATGTATACATCTGCAGTGATGACATTTACAATAAAACAGTGACCGATATGCAATATCTGCATTTTCAGATCAAAATTAGGAATAGAACACAAATACTGGACTTTTTCTTTGGTGTAAAGATTATTTTCAAAACGAGAATATTTCTTCACCAAACCTGATAAGTCAAGTTGCCTTCGGGACCCACTGATGAACTCATACTTCACGTAGAACTGATAAAGAATGTATGACAGGAAATAAAAAAATGACAAATATTTAAAGGAATTACCCCAAAGCAGCATTATAAGATCAATTAAATTAATCTATTTTCAGCATGTCAAAATATCAGTTCAATTCAACAGCACTTTCATCATGCATGCACACTTTGTCCACAGATTGAAGAACTCCAAAATATGTAAACATTTTTCCCACTTTTAAGATTATTATTTTTATTATATATTTGTATAACAGAAAGTCTCATATTAAAATAAAATAACATATTTATGATATTTAAAATGCAGTTATCCAATTCTGCTGCCTCACTGCAGTAAATTGAGAAGTGAACTGATGCTGCAGAGTTGAAGGCAACACCTTGTGTGTTAAAAATACATCAAAACATTTCCTAAACAATTTACTTAGATTTTACAAACCCTGAAAAATAATTTTCATGATTTCTTGCAGCATTCTGCCATTATTCCCTTTTCATCTTTAGCCTTTTTTTCCTCCCCCACTAGGACATACATAAAGTACACTGTACACATAACACAACTGCTGCATAAAGTTGTACTTAATGGCAATATTTATTTATAACAGTGTATTTATCATCAACTGTTACAGTACATTCATCACAAATGATCACAACATCACATTAACTGGAAGCAGGAAAGTAACATGAGAAAATTAGTTTTACCTTAAATGTAACTGTAAACACAATTACAGCAGTCTTGTGTGCAGCGGAATAAAAACAGGCTGGAAAGGTTTTACGAACATCACTGTCAGGCAAAAATATCACAATAAATATATATCATCTAAATGTTAGATGTAAATATTCATTATAATGTTAATTTAAAATGAAAATATATCGACAGAATAACTTCCACAATGCAAACAAACTCTCATAATATAACTTGCCAAAGAAGCAGCCTCACCATCATCTCAGTCCTGTTCCACCTACCTGAGTCCAGGTCTGACACTAAAGTCACAGTGTGACAGGAGTGTCTTTATAAAGACTTTGAAACAGGACTTAATTGATTTCATTGTTGCAATCACTACTGTCAGAGAAGAGGAAAAACATGGAGATGACGATAAGATAGAACCTTATTTATCCAGAGGCACATTGTTGAAAAAACAAAGTAGGAAAGAGTGCAACATAAACTATACCATATGAAGATTATCAATAAGGTGCAATAAACAAACATAGACAATGGCATCTTCACATTCGAGAAACTAGAAAAAGATAAAAAATGTTCGATAATAAATCAGCACAGACTTTATTATTTTTTTTGTGAATAGACTAATAGTTGCAGCTCCACATAAATGACACTTATGCGGTTACTTACGGATAATTCATTTCTTGGCTATCCATCCAATAGTTACATTTCCATATCTATAGTCAATCTGTGGCTTGAAATTTGTATATGATGAAGGGACCTTTATATTTAAGTAGAAGAAAGCCATTTTTTCAGTTTGTTTTATTCTTTACATACACAATGTATCTATAGTGTATTTTAGAGTTATTTGAGTAATCCCAGTGACCATATTTTGGGAGAAACTTACATTTTGGAGCTATATCACGTATTGAAATTTATTTGCATCATCATATTTTAAATTGTGTCGCTCCTGCATCATCAAAAAGAGAACAATTACAGTTAAACACAAATTATTTTCTCTCATACTGCTATGAGGATAAATATTTTTTATGAGACATTATTTGTGGAAATGTGTTTTTGAAACTCAAAATGTTTCATGGTAGTTTTCCTGGGTGGTTTCTGGGGCTCACTTTACAAATCAGGTACCTTATCACATGTCTCCTGAAGATCTGGTCTCGCAGTCCGTATACAATGGGACTGACAAGCCGTGGCAGGATCTGGATAATGACATAGACGGCAAAGCGTATTTCCCGGGACTGATTGGGCCATATGTAAATCAGGCCTTGTTGAAACATAGGCTTCACATACGTAAGCATACACAACAGCAGCTGAAAACCATGGAGGAGAATCGTGTTTCTGGCTTTTTTTATGTCTGTAGTTGCTTCCTTGGCAGCAAACAGAATCCTGAAGTAAGTGTAGAGGAGAGTGAGCCAAACCAGGACAAGACAAATAATGTGTGAAGCATTCCGCTTCTTCAAGCTATAAGGGCTCCTGAACACAAAATCTCTGGAACAAAAAACTTTAGAGTGAAAGAATTGCAGTGGCTCCGTGGCCAGCAGGATGAAGAGATCTGGCAGGATGGAGAACGCACCCGCAACCCAGATCAAACCAATCAGGATGTAGGTGTTCCTGATGGTACAGATCTGAGCGTGGCGCAGGGGGATGCAGATTGCAATGTAGCACTCGACCGCCATGCCAGCCAGGTTCAGCGGGGTGTTGAGGGTGGCGAGGATGGCGATGATGAGCAAGATGAGGCAGAAGGGCACGTTGATGGTGCGAAGGGTGTAGCTGATGATGTGGAGAAGAGTGGACAGGGCCAGCTGCGTCATGTCATTTATCACCAGGTGGATGAACAGGATGTAGCGAGGGTTTGTGTTGAAGATCTTGAGGTTGAAATTAGTATTTAAGGAGCAATATTAGTATTGTAAATCAGTAATTCCCAGAAACTTTCTCGTTGTCCTGTCACAATTATTACAATATTGACTTATCAAGCTCAGTTCAAGCTTATGTTATTGCAGTTCTGTTTACAGGTACAATATATGTGTTTACTTGACAATTTAATCAATATTTTAGCCAACCTGATGATGCAAAAAACAAGCTGAATTTATAGAAAAACTTTGTTGAGACACGTCTGCAGTCATTTGCAGTCAGATATGTTAATTTATGCACAAATTCTCGTTTTCTAAAAGTGGGTCAAGAGAAAAAAACTTTTTGGAAACACTGTTTCGGATCATTTAGTTGTTTTTAAGTGCTTTCTCAAACTTACATTTTGTAACTTTCATTCTCTTTTGAAAGTTTTGTTTCAGAAAGAGGACAAAAAAGAAGACCTTGCACTCCATGACATTAAAATCAGACTATAAAGTCAGTTATAATCTACTCACAAACGGTCAATATTTGACTAATAGAATAGTAATTAGATCAAATGTACCATAAACATTTAATGGCCAATAAATGAAGCCTACTTTGCCTTTCTGACCTGGATGTTTTCTGTAAATATCAGTATGAAATCTGATGATGTCTGGCCTATTTATGAGTAGGAAAACCACATATTTAGCCTGTTAAAACCCACCTTGAGTTGTTACTGTATAAAAGTACCCCTTTTATTAAAAAAAAAAAATGCATTCTATAGTTTCTAAAAAGGCTCAGGGCCACCACAGAAAACCACAAAAAGCCATGTTTGAACTGAAGTAGTTTAGGTTGTATTCTTGCACAAAAAAACGTAACTTTCATGAAATCTTATACATTAATTTCGAATCTTGAAATTCTTCTTCTGTAATTGTAGAATAGGCAAACATTGAAGAGTAAATGCATGATTTCGCTCAATATTACAAAATTATGCACACAAATGCACAACATATAAACATAAGAAGCAGGGACACAAATCTGACAAAGAATATGTGTGTGGTTTTAAAAGCTATCATTTTGTCTCACTTTCATTACATTTTTTATTGCTAATATTTTGCTTCTGATTGATAAAGTTCTTATTTCTTTCATATCCTGGATATTTAAATGTAGCTTGGTGCATAATTTTTTCTAAAAAAATTTTTTTATTAAAGCTGTGAAAACATCATAAATACATTTAGATTATACACTTAAGCTTCGAGGGAAATGCAGAGAGATTCAGTGTGTTTGAATTCCTCTCTTCTACTGACTCATCATTCCAATTTTCTACTTAAACATGACATACGGTAATAAAAACAAGGCAAACATCAGACCTGGTGCCTCCTGTAGATGTGGATGAGAGTACCATTGATGTAGTTGATGCAGATGCAGAGGGCTGTGACAATCACATTCCTGGTCACAACTGTGGTGAAGTTAGGAGTCCAAGTTCCAGCTAAAGTGTCATTGGGGAATGAAAAATTCATGTCTAAAATGTTAAAATCCTTCCTGTATGAAAAAATAGACCATTTTGTAGATTATTATGTGCCCTCCAAAAGAGTTAGGGCTATAAAATAAACTGCACAATAAAATCTGACAATAACAAATGCACCATACGATCCACTGATCTATTGAATAAACCATTCTCATCTAAATCTTTGTTTTTCTTTCAAACGCTTCAGGCTTAAACTATTCAACTTATTATTCATTTTTTGAAGAGCATATGGTACAGCTGAAGACAGTGTGTGCTTTTTCCCACAAAGAAACAACTATAATGGGCTAATTGTCCAATATATTACACAAAATCCATAATACACATAACATATTACATTGAGTAATAAAACATACTAGTATACACAATAACATAGTAATTTGGAGTCCAGTCCATTTATCAGTCAGTAAAAAGCTGCACCTACCCAGCTGGATGTCATGTAACAGCAGTCTGCTGTGGGATGCTGATGTAAAGAGATTATATATGTTGATCCAATATGTGCGTGCGTGCGTGTGTGTGCATGCGTGCCTGTCTCTTAAGGGACAACATTTTGTGTAATAGGCTTATTTTCTTGTCTGTCTTGATTTAAGGAATAAATTGAGAATCATATCAGTCTAGTTATTGTGCCTCATACGGTCTGTGATCAGGAAGGCCACCCTGAACACAGAAGACTTTTCTCACCCCCTCCACCACGGCTTCCAGCTGCTGCCATCAGGCAAACGTTATAAGGTTCCACTGGCAAGGAAAAACATCTACAAAAAAATCCTTCATCCCCTCTGCAATAACCACCCTGAACAATAAAAAATTAACACCCCCCCCCCCCCCCTATTTTTTATTCAAAAATGAATTTCTGTCACTCGTGACAGACAATAAGGATCTTTCTGTCTGTCTGTCTGTCTGTCTGTCTGTCTGTCTTCTTATATATATCTATGGTTTACATAGCCAGACTAGCCCATCTCTACTTTGAGACTTAAATGCTCAATTCTGCTTCTGCAACGTTTTTCTGCAGCATGTTCTGGCTCTGGCTGCTCACAGTCTACCGGCAGTGTTGGTGTGTGTGTGTCTGTGAGAGAGTGTTGCTGCTGCTTTGCTACTCCAGTTCTCGCTTTCTGCAAGATTATTTATTTTTTACGCCTTATTTCCACCTCATGTCATTCAGCCACACAACAGCTAGGTCGAAAGAGAGTTTCGCGTCTGCTGCAGCCATGTTGGATCCGTATGAAAACTACAAATCTACAAGCTTCCATCTGTCGAGTAGTACTTGCCGTACCTCCCCGCTCTGTGATTGGATCCCTAAAACAGGGCTAAGAAACAGCTTTAGTTTTCAGACCCCTTGGCAGTTCGAAATGAAACGGAGCGCGCAAGGCAGTATGGGTATACCCAGGCTATAATTCAGCACCAAATGTGTGTAAGAAATTGTATCAACATAAAAATTGATGCAACAACTTAATACAAATAGTTGAGCTGGGAGTGGACTTCAGAAAACCATACATTTTTGTTCTGAACACTTATACACCTTCATTAATCAATTAAGTCAGCCTATTGAGTCATTTTTATTTCAGATTTATGACCAGAACAACTTGACTATGGAAGAATTATCCTATCTTTATTCAAGAGCGTAGATTTTCAGTTTGAGAGCATAATTTGTCTTTCTCATGCTCAGATTTGTTCTCCTCATGCTCACATTTTGCGCTCGCACTCAGATTTCTGCTGCTTTCTTTCAAAATGTGTGCGTGCACTTAAAAATCACATGCAAACAACATTTCGCTCGCACTCAAATGTGTCCTGTGCGCGCTCAAATCTAAAGTCCACGCGCTCAGATCTCAACTCTGCGCTCTCAAAACTTTTGTGCTCGCACCCAGAACACGCACGTCCTCTCAGGTTGAGGTGTCTGCTCAGACTGAACGATGTCCCGCCCTGCGCTTAAAATAGTGTGTTTCACCAGCCAATAGGGAGACAGCTAGATTGTGGCCCCGTCTTAGGTAGTTTAGATTATATATATATATATATATATATATATATATATATATATACTGTATATATATATATAATCTAAACTACGATAACTCTTTTTAGGACTACTTAAGATTAGTTCTACATAAATATGCTGCGTCTAAAATAGGTGACGATTCAAATAGCTGGCTAATATGGTAAATTGGTGTATTTTAAGAGAGAAGCAGTTTTACAAACAGACCATATACCCGCCCCGACGGAGCGCTCAAAAAGGCGAGGCAACGCACCTAAGACCGGCCCACAATCTAGCTGTCTCCCTATTGGCTGGTGAAACACACTATTTTAAGCGCAGGGCGGGACATCGTTCAGTCTGAGCAGACACCTCAACCTGAGAGGACGTGCGTGTTCTGGGTGCGAGCACAAAAGTTTTGAGAGCGCAGAGTTGAGATCTGAGCGCGTGGACTTTAGCTTTGAGCGCGCACAGGACACATTTGAGTGCGAGCGAAATGTTTGTGTCCAAGAAGAAATGTGAGCACAAGCATGTGATTTTTAAGTGCACGCACACATTTTGAAAGAAAGCAGCAGAATTCTGAGTGCGAGCGCAAAATGTGAGCATGAGGAGAACAAATCTGAGCACGAGAAAGACAAATTATGCTCTCAAACTGAAAATCTACGCTCTTGAATAAAGATAGGATAATTCTTCCATACTTGACACACAGTGCTGAGGTACATTTCAAATTAATCTTCATATCCCCAGCTTTTAAATGATGTACACCACTTCTATGTGGTATCTGCTGTTGACCAGCTATCTCCCCCTAACAAACCTAAAAAACTGATGCTGTATTGAAAAATCATGATTTACCCTGTTCTCCACACTGGTGCTGGGGCACTGATTTCTGGTGGTAAAATACTTTTTAATTTGGATTATTTGATTTGATCAATTTGGACACCAGTGTATGAATGTGAATGCAAAAGGTTGAGTGATGATAGTGTAAAAGCGCTTTGAGTGGTCGATAGATCTCCTACAGCTTCTAGAGGTCGTAGTCTCTTGAATGTAAACATATTGTTTTTGCTGAAAGAACTAATCCTCTCGCTTTTCTTCAGAAGACTCAACTGTTCATGGCCCAAATACTAATAAAATTCAGAGCAGTCAATCCTGTTATTTAAATTTGATTAACTTTGATTTCAACTCGCTTATCCTGAAATACTGCTTGCTTAGTGTCAAGCCGTGTTCTAATCAGGCATTAATAAAGGAATGAAAATACAGTGAGCTCATGTCCCAAACAAGCTGTCTGTTATCTGGTGAACTCTGGATCCCATCTGTCTCACTTCTTCAACACAAAGCAAATAAAGAGACAGGGTTCACGTTACACAGCAATTAAGCAGCAATCATTTATACATGAGTAAACATGAATGGTAGATTTTACCTGGCCAGTTCCAGAAAAAGTCCCAAGTTTTAACATATTATTCAAAGTCATTTCTTTCTTCTTAGTTTAGGAAATTACTCTCTACTCTCTACTCTATTTATTTTTTAAGGTTATTTATTTAATTTTGACCCTTTACTGTTAGTGGGTAATTTCCTGATCTTGCATCTGATGTTACTCTGGTAATAATTCCTCTATTTAGTCAGCACTCCTTTTACATAGAGATCAGTGTTTAATGGTGAAGGTGAAAATACATTAGGAGAGATGATACTGAAATTAATTAACCTAGTGAAAGGGAACATATTTACAAAAAGGCGTAATGTGACCGACATGTAAGGCAGGAAATACATTATTACATTATAAAAACATTCTTTTTGCATAACACCATACTGTGCTGGAACGCCTATACAACATCTTGGGTATAATGCAACATTACTGAATAATAATGCAACAATAACTACGCCTTAAAAATATATTTGAATGTAATCCATTGAATTTCTTTGTATTGTGCTGTATTGTTAAGTCCACCATCTCACTCTATTCAAATTACTTCTCGTTGCTGGGCCACCTAATCTCTGTAGTTGGGATATACCGTGATATAGAATCTTTATTGTTATCCTACTGTGACATTTTCAGTTGCTGTTAACAGCTTTCCACTAGGACATGGACTAGCCAGCCAGTGTGGAAAAATAGCTGTCTGGGGGGTCCGCGGGCATGCCCCCTGAAGAATTAGTTTTTTCAATAAAAAGCCCAAATTTGGTGGCCTCTCACACATTCTAATGCCACTATTCAATCATATACACTGATCTTAATGATTGCATATTTTCAAGGTTTCAAGGGTTCTATGTTTTTTTTAAGGCATCATATTTTGACAGTCTTTTTGTAAATTCTGTGGTGGATTCTGTTAACACACTGTGCCCTTATCCATAAAGCTGCATGTGTTTAGCGACAGGAAATAATTCAGATCGTTTTTTACAGTTAAGCTTTTTGTGATTAAAGCAACATTAATTGTAAGCTAATGTTAGCTCGCGGCTACCAAACGGCGTATGCAACAGTGTGTTTGGACCTCGGTAAACCAGCTCGGTATATTCAGTGTGTGTGTTAGTGTGTAAATGCGCGTGCATGTCTCGGAGAAGGACGGAGAGGTGGGGCAACACAACGCAGTAGAACTTTATATCGTGAAAAGTGTATATATACAGGTGCTGGTCATATAATTAGAATATCATGGAAAAGTTGATTTATTTCAGTAATTCCATTCAAAAAGTGAAACTTGTATAATGTATACATTCATTCCACACAGACTGATATATTTCAAGTGTTTATTTCTTTTAATTTTGATTATTATAACTGACAACTAATGAAAATCCCAAATTCAGTATCTCAGAAAATTAGAATATTGTGAAAAGGTTCAATATTGAAGACCCCTGGTGCCACACTCTAATCAGCTAATTAACTCAAAACACCTGCAAAGGCCTTTAAATGGTCTCTCAGTCTAGTTCTGTAGGCTACACAATCATGGGGAAGACTGCTGACTTGACAGTTGTCCAAAAGATGACCATTGACACCTTGACAAGGAGGGCAAGACACAAAAGGTGATTGCTAAAGAGGCTGGCTGTTCATAGAGCTCTGTGTCCAAGCACATTAATAGAGAGGCGAAGGGAAGGAAAAGATGTGGT
Source organism: Centropristis striata (assembly GCF_030273125.1). Lineage (NCBI taxonomy): Eukaryota > Metazoa > Chordata > Actinopteri > Perciformes > Serranidae > Centropristis > Centropristis striata. The sequence continues at coordinate 33,010,263 of NC_081519.1, forward strand.
AGAAAAAAGTGTACCAGCAATAGGGATAACCACACCTGGAGAGGATTGTGAAACAAAACCCATTCAAAAATGTGGGGGAGATTCACAAAGAGTGGACTGCAGCTGGAGTCAGTGCTTCAAGAACCACCACGCACAGACGTATGAAGACATGGGTTTCAGCTGTCGCATTCCTTGTGTCAAGCCACTCTTGAACAAGAGACAGCGTCAGAAGCGTCTCGCCTGGGCTAAAGAAAAAAAGGACTGGACTGCTGCTGAGTGGTCCAAAGTTATGTTCTCTGATGGAAGTAAATTTTGCATTTCCTTTGGAAATCAAGGTCCCAGAGTCTGGAGGAAGAGAGGAGAGGCATAAAATCCATGTTGCTTGAGGTCCAATGTAAAGTTTGTTGGTCCACTGTGTTTTCTGAGGTCCAAGATCAACACAGCCATCTACCAGGAAGTTTTAGAGCACTTCCTGCTGCTGACCAACTTTATGGAGATGCAGATATAATTTTCCAACAGGACTTGGCACCTGGACCTGCACACAGTGCCAAAGCTACCAGTACCTGGTTTAAGGACCATGGTATCCCTGTTCTTAATTGGCCAGCAAACTCGCCTGACCTTAACCCCATAGAAAATCTATGGGGTATTGTGAAGAGGAAGATGCGATATGCCAGACCCAACAATGCAGAAGAGCTGAAGGCCAGTATCAGAGCAACCTGGGCTTTCATAACACCTGAGCAGTGCCACAGACTGATCGACTCCATGCCACGCTGCATTACTGCAGTAATTCAGGCAAAAGGAGACCCTACTAAGTATTGAGTGCTGTACATGCTCATACTTTTCATGTTCATACTTTTCATTTGGCCAACATTTTTAAAAATCCTTTTTTTGTATTGGTCTTAAGTAATATTCTAATTTTCTGAGATACTGAATTTGGGATTTTCATTAGTTGTCAGTTATAATAATCAAAATTAAAAGAAATAAACACTTGAAATATATCAGTCTGTGTGGAATGAATGTATACATTATACAAGTTTCACTTTTTGAATGGAATTACTGAAATAAATCAACTTTTTCATGATATTCTGATTATATGACCAGCACCTGTACTTTAAGTAGCTTGAAATGTAGAGACTGAAATGACATGCCGTCGTGTAAATAAAATAAATAACATAAGGCTATTTCGTTTTTTTAATAAAATTACAAAATATAGACCTGTTCTATCAGAAAGATAACCTTAAATTACTTCTGTTGTGATTTGGTGCTCTATAGAAAATAAAATTAACTTGATCTTCAAGGGGCATGGGGGTTGCCGTTGGGGGGCGGGGCGGGAAACACTGGTATTTGTGTAATGTGGAGTATTGAGGATTAATATTATTAGTAAGTAACTTAAGGCAAATAAAAATGAAAAGAATAAATAAAATGCTTCAATGCTGGCACAATGCACATAAAAGATATCTTTTCAGGTATTTCCTGAATGTCTTATCTCGTAGCCCGTAAACCACCGGACTGATGAGTCGAGGCAGAACCTGAACGAATATCGCGATAGTGAACCGAATGGCCAACACTCCTTTTGGGAAAAAATATGTCAGACCTTCTATTATGAAATAAAAAACGTAGGTGAGCATACACAACAGCAGCTGGAAGCCGTGGAGCAACACAGTGTTTCTTGCCTTTTTGGCGTCTGCAGTGGCTGCCTGTGCCGCAAATAGGATCCTGAAGTATGTGTAGAAGAGAGTAAGCCAAACAATTACCAGACACACTGTGTTGGATACATCTCTCTTCTTTGCCAGACCAGGGTTTCTGAAAACATTTTCTCGAAGACAAAAAACTCTGGAACGAAAGAAATCCATAGATTCTGTTGTCAAAGCAACAAATAAATCTGGTAGGATTGAGAGTGAACTTATCACCCATATCAGGCCGATGACAGCATAGGTTTTCCTTACTGTACAGATCTGGGAATGGTGGAGAGGGAAGCAAATAGCGATGTAACATTCTATTGACATAACAGCTAGTGCTAGGGGATTGTTCAAATTTGCAAAGACAGCAATCATTAACATAACTATACATAAGGAGACATTAAGAGTAAACATTATGTAACTCAGGACCTGGACAAGGGTGAACAGGGTCAGCAGGATGATGTCATTGATCACCAGGTGAATGTACAGAATGTAGCGAGGATTCATACTGAAAACCTGCAGGGAAAATCACAAGTGTTTAGGAAATGAGAGAATAGGGGATAAAACAGTGCTATAATACAAACAGTTTATGATGTATTCCCACTTCTAGCAATAAATGTGCTGTTTCCATAGAGGTGCCAGACTTATATGTTTTATATAGTAAAGTGAAAAACAGGGCCACAGTGAGTAAAAATAAAAGGCACCAAAAACGCCTTGAACCTGCTTGTTGGTGTTCAGCAGGTTGAGTACAATGGTGCTGCAGAAATGTCTCAGACTACAAATCAAATTCTGATTACTTTTTGCAAAATAATAAAAACATGGTCATCTTAATATATTGTTCAATTAAAATTTGTATTATAAACAATCATTCACTCCGATATTGTGACTCATATTGCAAATTTGTCAAAAATAATTTCAATTAGATTTTTGTATTTCATCTTTCAGCCCTCATCAGAATATATTGGAACATACTGCTCACTCCTAGAGGGATGACATTAATTTACACTCATACACTTTTTATAGAAATGGACAAGACTCAGACCTTATGTTTTCTGAATGTGTGCACCAGGATACCGTTAACATAGTTGATGGAGATGCAGAGAACCACCGTTGTCATGTTCTTGATTATAGCCGTGCTTAAAGTGTCCCGATAGACGGCTGTTGTGAAATTCTTGCTGTTATTTGAGAGGCTCATGCTCACCTTTTTCACCTGTTGGTTGCATTAGAGTAGAATAGTACACAATATTAGAATATTTTTGATCAGCAGTTCAAACTTTTTGCAACAAACAAACATAAGCATATGGGTAAAACACAACCACAACTACATCAGTAAAAAAAAAAAAAGGAGAGAAAGTTTTTTTGGTCTAGCTCTAAGCCTACTCTTGGACAAGTGGGTTAATGAAGATAATATAGGTATATTAATTGTCTTTGTACATTTAAAACACAATAAATGTAACAAAGAATAAGCAAATAATCACTTTCTGTTGTATTTACATTTCAGACAATGTCCCAATATTTGGGTATAGTGGATTGAAATCAAATAATGGCTGCTTCAATTTAATAATCCAGCTATTGCTCATGCTACCTCACTGCCACAATTTATAGCCTTGATTACACATGTGCTTTGACTACTATGACAATAATAGGAATAAGTCAAAAAGTCTGATGAGAAGAAGGCACATCACATAAACTTTTGTTTCATAGATTTCATATAATGTCTGATCGACACAGATGTTTATCAAATACTGAATTTTGACCTGTCATAGCAGGAAAACATACATGCATGTGTGACGAATAACATTATGTATCCCAGATTAATATCAGCACCATGAAATGAAGCAATTTACTGGAATGCAGTTATTAAATAGTTTTACTGCTATTACATGTAAAAATGTCTTCTGTGAAAAGGGGTTATATTCTGTTGTTGGTAGAGCACCAAAACAGACCATTTGACAGTTTTAAAAATTTTAAATATTCTACACACATATTGGACATTTTGATAACCATGAACAGAGCAAGACTGAAACCATGTTAATGAGAAAAAAATATTGTTCTTATTCCTATTATTGTTATTATTCAATTCTAGAGCAAACAAACACACACACACACACAATAATATGCAAATAAAAATCAAGATAATATCTCAAAAAAGAAAAACGAGAAAAAAAAAGAAAGAGAATATGAGCTCACCTTAGTCAAATGTGGCATAACAAATATCATAAACACAATGAGTAGGATGGTTTTTAAGTTTACTTAATATATACTGCAGCAATAAGAAGCAAATGTCATGGGATCAGACACCGTCACTAGATTAAAGTGTGTGTGTGTGTGTGTGTGTGTGTGTGTGTGTGTGTGTGTATGTGTGTGTGTTTGTGTGGCCTTCAGAAAATGAACATGAGGGAAGGTATGACACTTTTACTGAGAGTGTGTCACATGCTTTGTTAGCTTCATTCTTTTCCAAGTTGTACATTTTATATAGCATTATAATAAATAATATATATGCATTTTTTTGGCAGTTTCTTCTGTATAAAGTGGCTTAATGGAAGAGTTTAACTAACCTTCTCATTGACACCTGCCCTTCAGACAACAATACAACCACAAATATTTTAATGTGTGTGCACAATAAAAAAACTGGAAAACAAAAAAATATCCTTTACAAAAATATCCTTTACAAAAGGATTGACAAACCTGAGGAGGATCTCGACGTTGATGTAGCAAACAAACAATACATGTGCATAATATTTAGGGAACCAGAACGGCAAAGTCCTTTTTAACTCCTAACCACTAAGTTCTTTGCCCTTACTTAAGAGAAGTCATTTTGTGCCGTAGCTGTAAAGAAATGGTAGCATTTCCACGAGACACATTCAATTTGTTTTCAGCAGGCGACCATGGAAGGGATGATAACGACCTTCTCAACCTGCTGGCAGGTAGAGCAAGACCCTACTCGCCCATTTTTATGGGCTGATTATGGCTGATAATGCCCTCAATTGTGCAGTGATATTCACAGGTGAAATTATCATATCAATAATAAGTAAAAGTTGAAGGATTTGGAGATTTTTTACATAGCAGAGGTTGCCATTATTTACTCTTTTGGAAAATTGAACAGACAGCATGTTTACTCCAAAAAACATTTATTCCAAAAGATGGGAGAAGCAAAACAAATATACAATATAACAAGATCTAATTCAAGCAATTATGATAATGTGTGTGTATGTGTGTGTGAGAGAGTGTATATGAACAAAGGAAAGATGGCTTCCTGTGTTCAAAATGGCCACATGGCCTATAACACAAAATTGCGAAATCAAAGAAACTACAAAGATGGCCAAACCAAGATGGCAGTCAGAAATAGATCTACCTGAACACGTGTTGGGGTCAGAACAAAGAACTGTTAATATGTACTCCAAAGATAAAAAAATATCAGTAAAAGCCTGGGAGGTTACAGTTCCCTATGCAGTCCTTGCTGTCATTTGTCCAGATTGGAGCAAACTGGTCGGCTTCTTTTGCTCTCGATGCCTTTAAGTCAGCTGACCTCTGCTGACTCTCATCAGGTGCTGACGTCTTCTGTTCTAGGAAAGTTGTGTGTCTGCTCTGTTAGCCACATGTGGAGCTAGGAGCCCGTGCTGCTGCAAGAGCAGCTTCCCATCTTTTCTTTTTTTTTTTTACAAAATTTTTATCCCACGATTTTGTAACCCATTTTATTCATCACCCAGTTTGTCCTATCGTGACCCTGGGCGCTACCTCGTCCCTGTCGGTCTGGGGAGAGCCCTGAACTGGCCACATGCTTCCTCCGATACATGCGGAGTTAGCAGACCGCTTCTTGACACCTGACAGGGGGAGATTCCCCGGTAGGACGTATCGCGTGGGAGGATTGCGTTATTCCCACCGGTTCCTCTCCCCCCCATCAGGCGCCTGACCGACCAGAGGGAGGCACTATAGTGACCAGGATCTGAAACTGAGTTCCTCTCACATTAATTGGAAATTGTCAAGGATCATGGAGTTCAAGGCATGTTCTTTGTGAGAGCAAAGAAAGTCTTTCAGCTGCCATTTTTAGATGGGCTGAGATTTATTGTTATATTTTCCATTTAAAACATTGAGTTTAAGTTGCACAAATTAACAAAATCCTCTTTTTTTTTTAATTATTTTGGTCTCTGCATAGTTCATCCTTACTTTCACTGTACACAGCAGATATTTTTTGAAATGCTGTCTAAACATCTTGTCTCGCAGTCCATACACAATGGGACTGACAAACCTCGGGAGGATCTGGATGATGATGTAGGAAACAAACATTACTTGTGCATAATGTTTAGGGAACCAGTACGAGAAAGTCCTGTTTAACACGGGTGCTACATAGGTGAGCATACACAACAGTAGCTGAAAGCCATGTAGCAGGATTGTATTTCTGGCCTTCTTTGCATCTCCATTCGCTGATTTAGCTGATTTAGCAGATTTAGCAGCAAAGAAGATCTTGATGTAAGTGTAGAGCAGAATGAGCCAAACGGCAATCTGGTAAATTATGTAGGAAACATCCCTCTTTTCCAAGTGTATAGGATGTCTGAAGAGGTTATCCCTGTGACAAAAAATTGTAGAATAAAAAATCTCTACAGGCTCTGTTGCCAGAAAGACAACCACATCTGGCAGGGTTGAGGCTGCAGTCATTGCCCAAATCCAACCAATCAGAATGTAGGTTCTTTTAATTGTGCAGAACTCAGCGTGCCTCAGTGGTAAACAGATAGCGATGTAGCACTCCACTGCCATCACAGCTAAATTTAATGGAGTGTTGAGGGTGGTGAAGATAGCCAAGATTATAATGAGGCAACATAAAGAAACATTAATTTTGTAGAAGATGTAACTCAAGACAAACAGGGAGATTGTTGCAGTCAGCTGGATCATGTCGTTCATCACCAGGTGGATAAACAGGATGTAACGAGGATTCATATAAAATATCTGAAGGAGGAGAGAAGAAAAGAGAGGAATCAGTCAGTTGAAACACCTAATCTCTCTTCATAACTTTTCTCCATATTTTTATTTCTTCTACTCATAACAAGAACTTAGAATTGTACTATAATGATCCTCATAATAAGATGACATGAGATTAACCGGCATGGTTTCCCAGAGGTTATAAATCAATACGGATGATGAAAGAAATGACATAAAAAGAAATAGTAAATTATATAATAATAAATACAATCCCAATTTAAAAAAAAAACACTTATATGCACTCTATATGAAAACAAATAGAAATTGGACTGTTATATGGTTTTATAAAACTAAAATTATAATAGAAGTACAAAAGGAACAAAAATAATTTAAAAAACAGCAAGGTATTATGAATGTAAACGGCATACAACAGAATAATGAACACCAAGTTCATATGATCGAAATATAATATAGTATGATGAAACTAGAAAATTTCCTCTGGGGAAATTTTGAAAGGGCCACGGGGGCTACTGCCGGTCTGTGTGTGTGTGTGTGTGTGTAATTAAAATCACATAAAGTTACTGTGTGTGTGTGTGTGTGCGTGTGCGTGTGCGTGCATGCGTGCGTGCGTTTGAAGCATGTGTGAGGAGTGTGCGTGCTTATGCGCATGTGTGTGTGTGTGTGTGTGTTTCTGTAACTGTAATCACATCAAAGATCAAAGGCAATCAGATCAAAGCAATCAACAGAATTAACTGACACCTGTTAATGAAAGAGTGACAGCAGCCAAAGGTGGACTGAAATTTCTGGCCTCGAACAGAAAGCATTTTTGGCAAAACCATAATACCTATCATTGATTCGACTTCACTTTGAGCGTCCCGAGTTCTTCCTGAACGTCTACATGTGTTTTTTTTTAAGAAAAATGAAAAAATAGCTTTGTTAGAGCGATCTAAAGCGTTTTTAATATGGGAGCCAATGAGGCTGTTGGTGGTTTTGGTGGCGAATCTATGCGTCGTACGCCCAAACTATAACTCTGACAGCTTTACCAGAGGATTGTGAGTGAGAAGACAAATTTTCCTACGTTTCTATGTATAAATTATTTCTGTAGAGTGGAATTTGCGGCCTGGAGTGCAGTTTTCAAATTTATTTTTTGACATTTTTTTCTCTCCCTCTACACTCTGGCGATGATGTCACACACTGTGACATGAACATTCTGTGCAATACACACCCATTATAATCTCAGAATTTCTCCAAAAATGATCATGGTCATTGAACAGGGATTGATAAAAAACTATATGACCTATCGAAACGCAAATTAATACACCAATACACAAGACTTGTGTCTACTGTTTAAAGTTTAAATGGAGTCTCTAGGTAAAATTATGCCGGAGAAGTAGGTGTTTAAAAATCTCCAATTATTGTTCTTTTTCGCTCATTTTTTGTCGGCCGTCCCATTCATTTCAATGCAAAATTTTGGGCAGTTTTTCACGACTTACGTCGCGAAAAATTCGTATTCTGTAGAGAAAAGTAATAGCACACCGATCCCGATAAAACCGCACGTTTTGATATATAATTTGTCCTGCAACTCTTCAAGTTGTAGGACTAGTAGCGGACGAAATTGCGTCCGGAAGAGGAATAAGAAAAAATCCACAGTATAACAGTAGTGCTCGGTGCGATTGCCCCGAGGCCCTAATAAAACATTACAACATTACTATCATACAGCTTAACATAAGCTGTATCAATATAGTTTAGCATTGTATAATATATAAATTACTTTAACAGAGATTACAACTATTATAATCACTATTGATCAACATTGTACAACAATGTAATATTATTAAAGAATAGAATATCTAATAGCGGCCTGAAGTGACGGATTGCTTTTATAAATCGATACCAACTATGGCAACATTAAAGTGATGGACATATTACAATTTAAACAGTATCTATTAACAAAAATCACCCATAAAGCATTGTTCTTACAGAGAAATAGGACCTGCTGGCCAGCGGTTGCTATGGAGCACACTTTATGTTGCTGCCCTTAGCTTATCCTAACATAGCCTACCGGTTTTGCCTTATCCCCGCAGTCAATCCAATCTTATGACCTGACTGACTGAGGGCCGACACTACATAGTAGTACCCGGTGGTTTTCCCGCGCTAATCTCCCACAGCGGGAACTGTGACTCAGTCTGAGCAAACCAAGCGGAGCAGACGATTCCCAGAACTCCGGGAGCTTCAGAGAAACAGCGTTAGTTGCCATCGCCGTTCCTTATGTCTCTGAAATGTGTCCAGTGGAAAAAGTCAGGGTCACCAATGTGGAAATTGCAATAAATGAAGGTTCAGAGCTGATTCCTCACTTTGATAGCACAGCGGCGTGTCTTTTATTCATTCATTTCAACGTCATGTCTCTCTCCATTTATTTTTGTCCATAATTAGGCTGCCATGGAAGTCGAAGTTGACCATGAATGTTTCCATTTTGTACGCTAGAAAACCAGTTTGATACTAATGGGAGATTAAAGAGACTGCCGCACAAGCTGTTTTGGTTACTTAGTAATGGCAGGAAGTCCCAAGCACTTCGTATAAAAAGATGAAAGCAGAGTGCTATAGAAGTGTGACAAGGAATTGGACCTCATAGCCGTGGTATACGGGTTTATACAACAGCTAGATTGCTTGATTCGAGCCATCCGTTTTATAATAAATCATAAATATAATTTCATATAAGTCAGTCGAACAGAAGCTAAAACAAAAAGTGTTATGAAAGTATTAACAAAAACTACAATAAAGGATTCTGACCTGATGTTTTCTAAAGGTGTGAATCAGGCTACCGTTGATGTAGTTGATAACAAGACCAAGAGCCAGAACAATCACATTTTTGGCTACAGCTGAGCTGTAGGAGTCTCGAGAGCTAAGAACAGTCGACACGTTGTTGCCATAAGATGAGGAATTCATTGAGCTGATTTAAAGAGCCTGCAAGTCTCTGAAACAGAAAAACATATTGTGGTGTTGGTTCACTGCAAAACAAAAATTTAATCTGTTAAAAAACAACCCACAAATGCATAAATACCTTGGTTAAGGATTCAAGGATGTATGCACAGAGAATAAATCTACATTTAATAAATTGATGTTTACTTTTAAAGGACACTCATTTGTCCATAAACACAGGTGTAATATTTACGTGGGTCTTAAATGTGTCACAATACTAACAACATGCTTCATTTTAACACCAGGTGTCAGTTTGGTGTGCTTGATACAGAGAGCAGAGGAGAATCATAAACACACAAACATGTAGAGACAGAAATGACATGTCGTTGTGTAAATAAGATAAATAACATGAGGCTATTTAGTTTGTTTAATAACAGGAGAAGGTATAGACATGTTCTATAGGAATCGTAACGCTAAATGACATCTGTTGTGATCTGGTGCTGTATAGATATTAAATTGATGAAATTAACTTTCAAATGTAATATAATGGTAAGGGAAGCATTGAACTAAATATATGTCACAAAGAATTTGCAAATTAACACATTTTGTGTTTTTCACATTTTAGCCAACGTCCCAAATCTTTGGAGTCAGGTTTTTATTTTCTTTAATAAAATTATTAATGGCTGCTTCAGTTTAAGAATCCAGGTATTACTCATGCTGGCTCACTGCCACATTGTCATGACTTACGAGGAAACAGAATAAAGCCATGATTTACGCCATAGGTAACATCTTTTACTTTTTATGACAAGGACAAGTCAAAAAGTCTGCGTGAATAAGACACATCACATAAACCTTTGTGTTCCATCAGACAATATATAAATCAAACAGACCTTTATCAGGTTAAGAATTTTGACTCATCATTGCAGAAAACATATTTAAGACTAATAACATTAAGTTATTACATCCAAAATGTGTTCTTGAATATAATTATTTTCTGAACATTAACTGTTATTGGTGGAGCACCAAACAGAAACAATAAACAGTTTGAAAGTTATTAAAGAAATAAAAAAAGACTACACAAATATTTTATATCTTGATGATTGGGGCAAGACTGAAACCATGTGATATGATTTTGAATATAGTTTCGTTCCAGAATAAATAACATCTTCCTAAAAATCTGCTATACAAATTGATTGATGCGCGCACACACATGCACGCATGCACACTCACACACACACACACACACACACACACACACACAGGCATACAGAAAGAATATGAGCTCACCTTAGTCCTATATGGCAATAATACACACAGTAAATCGGAGTGCTTTTGAATTAACTTATATATACTTTTGTAATTACATGCAAATGACATGGGATTATAAACAGTCATGGGAGTGTGAAGCATCAGTAAGTGAACATGGGGCAAGGCCTGAAACTATTCCTCAGATTCTGTTGTATGCTTAATATATATTTTTTCCAAGACATACATTTTACATAGAATGATAATAAAATAATTGCATTTATTTGGTATTTTTTTCTGTAGAAAGTGGCTTAATGGAAGACTTGAACCAATCTTTTCATTCCACTTGCCCTTCAGGCAACAATACAACTACAAATAGTAACAAAAAAATAGATTTTCCTTCAAACAAAATTATGAATACTGTAAGAGCAGCATGTGGATGTGGCCTGACAGTCACGCACAGAATGACAGTTATCTTTTTAGTGATACTTTTTCAAATGCTGTCCATACATCTTGTCTCGCAGTCCATACATAATAGGACTGACAAACCTGAGGAGGATCTCAACGATGATATAGCAAACAAAACATGTGCATAATATTTAGTGAACCAGTACAACAAAGTCCTTTTTCACTCCTAACCACTAAGTCCTTGGCCCTAACTTTAGAGAAGCGATTTTGTGCTGTAAACATTTTTTAGCATTTTCACGAGACTTATTCCATTTGTTTTAAGCAGGCGACCATGGAAAGGGATGATAACGACCTTCTCAACCTACCAGCAGGTAGAGCAAGACCCTACTTGCCCATTTTTATGGGCTGATCATCGCTGATAAAGCCCATTCTATCATGCAACGATATTCACAGGTGAAATTATTATATCAGTGAATAGTTGACGGATTTGGGAGTTTTTTACATAGCAGAGGTTTGCGTTATTCACTCTTGTGCAAAACTAGACTTACAGCATGTATCCCAAAAAGCATTTATTCAAAAAGATAGGAGAAGCAAAACAAATTACCGGTACACAATATCAAATCCAAGCAATGATGATACACATGTATTCATGTGTGTGTATGTGAGAGAGAGAGTGTGTATGTTAAAAAAGGAAAGATGGATTCCTGTGTTCAAAATGGCCACATGGCCTACAAAACAAAATTGCTAAATCAAAGAAACTACAAAGATGGCCAAACCAAGATGGCAGACAGAAATAGATCTACCTGAACACGTGTTGCGGTCAGAACAAAGAGCTGTGTTAATATGTACTGTAAAAAAATCCAAAATACAAGTAAACGCCTGGGAGAGGTTACAGTTCTCTATGCAGCCCTTGCTGTCGTTTGTCCAGATTGGAGAAAACTGGCCGGCTCTGTGATAACTTGCTTCTTCTTCTCCCGATGCCTTTAAGTCTGCTGGCAGTCTTTGTGTCCTGACCTCTGGTGTTGCTCACGTCTTCTGTTCTAGGAAAGTTGTGTGTTTGTGTCTGCTCTGTTAGCCACATGTGGAGCTAGGAGCCCGTGCTGCTACAAGAGCAGATTCCCATCTTTTCTCATGAGAGAAAAGAGAGGACAATGCAACTTTTCCCTCTTTTACAACCCTGTGGCAACTTGAAGAGAGATTAAACTGGTCGATGAAGGCTGAAATGGAGTTTCTCTCACATCAGTTTGAAGTTGTCAAGGATCCTGGAATTCAAGGCATGTTCTTTTTGAGAGCAAAGAAAGTTTTTCAGCTGCCATTTGTAGATGGGATGAGCTTTTTATACATTTACCATCCAAACAACCATTTTAAGTTGCACAAATTAACGAGATTCATTTTTTAAATTCCTTTGTTTCCTACACAGTCCATGGTTTTGTGCTTACGTTCACTGAACACAGCAGATACCTTTTCAAATGATGTCTAAACATCTTGTCTCGCAGTCCATACACAATGGGACTGACAAACCTGGGGAGGATCTGAATGATGATGTAGGAAACAAACATTACTTGTAAATAATGTTTAGGGAACCAGTATATCAAAGTCCTGTTTAACACGGGTCCTACATAGGTGAGCATACACAACAGTAGCTGAAAGCCATGCAGCAGGATTGTATTTCTGGCCTTCTTTGCCTCTCTGTTATCTGATTTAGCAGATTTAGCAGCAAAGAAGATCTTGATGTAAGTGTAGAGCAGAATGAGCCAAACGGCAATCTGGTAAATTATGTAGGAAACATCCCTCTTTTCCAAGTGTATAGGATGTCTGAAGAGGTTATCCCTGTGACAAAAAATTGTGGACAAAAAAAACTCTACAGGCTCTGTTGCCAGCAAGACAAACACATCTGGCAGGATTAAAGCTGCAGTCATTGCCCAAATCCAACCAATCAGAATGTAGGTTCTTTTAATTGTGCAGAATTCAGCGTGCCTCAGTGGTAAACAGATAGCGATGTAACACTCCACTGCCATCACAGCTAAATTTAATGGAGTGTTGAGGGTGGTGAAGATAACAAAGGTTATAATGAGGCAACATAAAGAAACATTAATTTTGTAGAAGATGTAACTCAAGAGTAACAGGCTGACTGATGTAGTCAGCTGGATCATGTCGTTCACCACCAGGTGGATAAACAGGATATAACGAGGATTCATATAAAATATCTGAAGGAGGAGAGAAGAAAAGAGAGGAATCAGTCAGTTAAAACACCTTATCCATCTTCATCACTTCAATCCATCCAATAACTGATAATTAAATAGAAATTATCCTTATCATGAGATAAGATGAGATAAACCGGCATTTATACCCATCCAATTCAGGATGAGTGCATATATTTACAATAAAGAAGATTTTCTGATTTTGAAAATTGGATATCTTGTCTTTGTACTGTATTTAATTGAATGCAGGTAGCAATAGATTTACAAATCAGGGCCTTCTGTTTTTAGTATCTTTATTTTAATTACGGCATTCAAAACAATTTGGAAATTAGGTTGTAACTAGAGATTTTACATTTTAATTTAAAATTAAATTTAAAATTAAATTAAAAAAAGAATAAAAGTAAAACTTAAAACCATGAAACAGCATTTAATAAAGGTAGTAAGTTATAGGGAATGTAAACAGCATAGAACAGAACAATAACCATAAAGTTTCACCAATAAATCATACTGTCATTCTCTATTAATATGGATATATGACAGGAATATAATAATGGGTATGACGTTATAAATCAGTTTAATATGTTACCGTTATACATTATAATAAGAGCAGTATAAATAGAGATTAGTAAATTATATATCAAATGATATACTTTGATATATAACTCAGTCCAACAGAGGTTACATCTATAATGATTATGATTTATTAATATAGTACAGCAATGTTACATTGTATACACTATAATATAAAATGTAGTAAATCATCGATATAGTATAGTATAGTATTGATATAGTTTAATATAACTCTGTCCAACAGAAGCTACAACAAAAAGTGTTACGGTAGTATTAACAAAAACAACTATTAAGGATTCTGACCTGATGTTTTCTAAAGGTGTGAATCAGGGTGCCATTGATGTAGTTGATAACAAGACCAAGAGCCAGAACAATCACATTTTTGGCTACAGCCGTGCTGTAGGAGTCTCGAGACCTTAGAACAGTCGACACGTTATTGCTAGATGATGAATTCATTGAGCTGATTTAAAGAGCCTGCAAGTCTCTGAAACAGAGAAACATATTGTAGTGTTGGTTCACTGCATAACTAAAGTTTAATGTGCTACAAAACAACAGCAAACTGCCATTGCATGAATACATTGGTTAAGGACTCATGGATCTATGTACAGAGAATAAATCTACATGTAATTAACTCATGTTTACTTTTCAAGGACAAGCATTCATCAAAAAACACAGGTGTAATATTAACATGGGTCTTAAACGTGTCACAACACTGATTGCAAACAAAATTTTCACAATTCGAGCATTACACCCCTGGTATTTATACTGTATTCAACTGAATATTTGTCTCAAAGAATTAGTAAATTACGGCATTTTGTTTTATTTACATTTTAGACAATGCCACGTTTTGGAATTTGGGTTCTTATATAATTAATAATTCATGCTGGCTCACTGCAAGACTTACGAGGAAACAGAACAAAGCCATATTTTATGCCATAGGTAACATCTTTTACGACTATGACAAGGACGAGTCAAAAGTATTTTTCCTGCTATTACATACAAATTTGTTATTTTAAAAGTATTATTTTCTGAACATGAACTGTTATTGGTTGAGCCGTAAAACAGATAAACAGATACAGTAGACTGCTTGAAAGTTATTTAAAAAATAAATAACTTGACTTCACAAATATTTTACTTCTTGATAGCCATTATTGGAGCAAGACTGAAACCATGTTCATGAGAAAAAAACATTTTTTTAATCATCGTTTAGTACCAGTGTAAACAGCACATCTTTCTTCTCCTGATCTACTGTACACAGCACACACACACACAGTGAAGCAGAAAGAATATGAGCTCACCTTAGTCCTATGTGGAATCATACACACAGTAAGTCGGAAGGGCTTTTGAATGAACTTCATATATACTTTTTGTGATTGAATGCAACTGTCATGGGATTAGAAACAGTGGTGGGTGTGACGTGTGTGTTTGTTTGGCTGAGTGTGAGACATCAGTAAGTGAACATGAGGGAAGGCCTGAAACTATTACTCAGATTGTATTGTATGCTTCAAAAGTTTTTTTTTTTCAAGTCGTACATTTTACATCAAATGATAATAAAATAACTGCATTCATTGGTGTTTTTTTCTGTAGAAAGTACCTTCATGGAAGACTTAAAGCAATCTTGTCATTGACACCTGCCCTACATACAGCAATACCACCGCATTTAGTTTATTGTTTGTGCAGAAAAACAAACAAAAAATATTTTTCCTTCAACAAAAATCTGAATTCTGTAAGAGCAGCAAGTAGTTTGGCCTGACAGTCACGCACAGAATGACAATTAGCCTTTTTTTTGTGATGATGATTGAGTATGATTAGCAGTATAAATTGCGAGCCTTTATTCCTTAATTAGCCCTTTTCAACACATGCTGCAGAGGCTAGCATGTATACACAACAGCATCTGAATGCCATGCAGCAGGATTGTATTCCTGTCCTTCTTTGGTCCATTACATCAAGATTCTCTTTGCTGATATAACAGCCAAATTAACTAATGGAGAAACAAACACCTATTTGGTAAATTATGCTGGCATCATACCTTTTCTGCCTTACCATCAGAGAAGCAGTTTTGTGCTGTTGTTGTAAAGAATCTGCAGCATTTTAACTACATGTAATGTCTTTGTTTTCAGCGAATGGCCATTGAATGGGATGATAATGACTTTCTCAACTTGCCAGCAGGTAGAGCAAGACCCTACTCGCCAATTGTTATGGGCTGATTGCTGCGATCAGTCCCATTCAGTTGTACGATGATTTTCACAGGTGAAATTACCATAGGAGGTCTTTACATAGCAGAGGTTGGTATCAATCTTTTTTTTTTTGCTAAATAAAATTAAATAGACAGTATCAAAACTCCGGAAAAGCATTTATTCAAAAAAGATACCCCAAGCAAAACAAGTAGCAGTATCACTAGGCCAAAACCACAAACACAACAAGAAATTAAGGATATAGGTTAAATAACTAAACTAGTCTATACTGAATACAGTCAAATAAACATTATTATAAAAATTATCATTTCTATTGACTTGAGGGATTAACATCACAACAATAAGTCAAGAACATTGAGCCTCTCCTTTATGTAAGGTTACCTGACTCTCTTCCTCTGGAACCTTTCTCTTCTTTTGAAAATAGTTTAATATACTCATCTGTAAATGTAACCTTTCATTTTTTAATTTTTTTTATTTGATAGGGACAATGCAGTTAACATAGATACAGGGCATGCATCTGATGTGCTGCATATAGAGATATAGCTTCAGCTAATTTTCAACTCCTGTCCCTAGTTGGGCTTTTACAACTACATACAAAATCACAATATTATAAAAATCCAATATAGTAAAGGATAAAAAGAAAAACATTGCAACCTAATCCAAAATAACTACTTAAACTATAACACTTTAAGAATGGGTACAGCTCTGGTTTGCTTTAAGCCAACACTTAGTCTTTTTTGTGAATGTTTCAAGATTAGTGTAGGGGTCACAGCTACTCCACAAGGTTCATTTGGATTAAAGACTGAATGCAGTGAGAATTGTGTCAACAAATTCTCTCCATGCTTCAATATGGAGGTCTCTCTTTGTTCCCCAAACAAAGACAAACGATCCCCACCCCCACAGGTATCTGCAGATACCTAAAGGCGTCTCATTGGCTGATACCAACAGGAAATACAACTTCCAGGTTGAGACACAAAAGTCTCCTGCAGCCATCCCTTCTCCCTCTTCTTCTCCTCGACGCCCTGGGGGACAGCACGTCTGCTGTCCTGATCTTCCAGGAGGAAGACCAGACAGTCTCCGCTCTTCTCTCGACTCCCTGGGGGACAGCCAACCCGTTCTCATTCCCAAAGCGTAATATACCGACGATTTGTCACACCCCTAGACGTATCATACTGGCGCAAAGGGTACCCTTCCACGTCTGTGTGAAACGCTCTGGGTTCTCAATTGACTCCAATATAAACCCGCTCGCGGCGCTGAGAAACGCTTAGAGCAGAGGCTTACAGCCGTCTATTCACTCCAATAATATCCCGACCACGGCCCTCCATTACGCTGCAAGCGACAATCTGAATGGAGAACCGAGGACCCTGTGCACGGAAGTATTTTTCTCCCTATTTTAAGGATTTCTTTTAATGACATCGTCAACATTTCTCAACACAAACACATCAAAGTCTCACTGATAATTCAACAATAAAATAGCTTCATGTTGTGGCTCTCAGTATCATTTTTTTCTCCTTCGATTCTGAGAAATAAACTTTTATTCGTTTGTTTTACGGCATTCCACTGGCGGACATTTCTCTCATTTTTAGTGAAAAAAAAAAATATTTTGACTTTGTTTCTGCATAAAAATGGATTTTGATTACATTTCTAGCGAGAAATATATGTTTTATGTTCTTAATATTCACTCAGTGAATGTACATAATCACTTTGTGGCGAAGATCTCGCCAGAAAAAGACGATCCGCTGTGTTTTATTTTGAAATCTGTTTTATTTTGTAATCTACCGCGATCATAGCGGATGTGGTCCTATCCTCGCGGATGTGCTGTGCGATCTCATTGAATCACGCTTCACTGTAAATGGCCCCGACTCTGCTCTCCTGTTTTAGTTAAAATATCTTCATTAAACAAACATTGTTGTCTTTTTTTAGCATAGATAATATACATACAGTGTAATTATTTATTAGACAGTGTGTGATATTCGATATATTGGGTAGAAATAGGTTTTCACAGCCCTAATAGGGAAGAACTACAAAACGAGAGGTCTAGGGAGTTGTCGTTTTTTTAATAAAACAGGTTTTTCCCTAAAATTTGAAGTTGGAAATACTTAATTAGTGGCTTTCCAGGGGTTTGAGGGGATGACAATCACATTTTTGGCATCAGAATTTAAATATTGTCTTGTTCAATGGGGGATTTGTTGTTTTTTCAGCATATCCTAAAGCCCCCCCACTCCCACCCCTTAGTGACTATGCTCACATTATAGTCCATGTCAACACCTTTCTATAACAGTAGGTCTCATGTCTGTAACCCTTTTTGTCTCTTATTTATAATCATTTAAATATGCCCCAGGGTTAAGGTTCAAAGGTCAATATCTCAAAGCAAGAATATTATAGAACCTTGAAATTGATATATGTTACTCTCCAGGCCAAGACCTTTCCGGTGATGTATTTGGTTTAGCTCTATGACAAAGTTTTATTTTTTCACATCTCGCACTCAGAGCACTCAAAGGGCTGTGGGAATCTAAGTCTGTTAGGGCAGATTTCCAAGTTTTGAAAAAAATAAAACTTTGTCATAGAGCTAAACCAAATACATCACCGGAAAGGTCTTGGCCTGGAGAGTAACATATATCAATTTCAAGGTTCTATAATATTCTTGCTTTGAGATATTGACCTTTGAACCTTAACCCTGGGGCATATTTAAATGATTATAACTAAGAGACAAAAAGGGTTACAGACATGAGACCTACTGTTATAGAAAGGTGTTGACATGGACTATAATGTGAGCATAGTCACTAAGGGGTGGGAGTGGGGGGGCTTTAGGATATGCTGAAAAAACAACAAATCCCCCATTGAACAAGACAATATTTAAATTCTGATGCCAAAAATGTGATTGACATCCCCTCAAACCCCTGGAAAGCCACTAATTAAGTATTTCCAACTTCAAATTTTAGAGAAAAACCTGTTTTATTAAAAAAACTACAACTCCCTAGACCTCTCGTTTTGTAGTTCTTCCCTATTAGGGCTGTGAAAACCTATTTCTACCCAATATATCGAATATCACACACTGTCTAATAAATAATTACACTGTATGTATATTATCTATGCTAAAAAAAGACAACAATGTTTGTTTAATGAAGATATTTTAACTAAAACAGGAGAGCAGAGTCGGGGCCATTTACAGTGAAGCGCGATTCAATGAGATCGCACAGCACATCCGCGAGGATAGGACCACATCCGCTATGATCGCGGTAGATTACAAAATAAAACAGATTTCAAAATAAAACACAGCGGATCGTCTTTTTCTGGCGAGATCTTCACCACAAAGTGATTATGTACATTCACTGAGTGAATATTAAGAACATAAAACATATATTTCTCGCTAGAAATGTAATCAAAATCCATTTTTATGCAGAAACAAAGTCAAAATATTTATTTTTTTTCACTAAAAATGAGAGAAATGTCCGCCAGTGGAATGCCGTAAAACAAACGAATAAAAGTTTATTTCTCAGAATCGAAGGAGAAAAAAATGATACTGAGAGCCACAACATGAAGCTATTTTATTGTTGAATTATCAGTGAGACTTTGATGTGTTTGTGTTGAGAAATGTTGACGATGTCATTAAAAGAAATCCTTAAAATAGGGAGAAAAATACTTCCGTGCACAGGGTCCTCGGTTCTCCATTCAGATTGTCGCTGGCAGCGTAATGGAGGGCCGTGGTCGGGATATTATTGGAGTGAATAGACGGCTGTAAGCCTCTGCTCTAAGCGTTTCTCAGCGCTGCGAGCGGGTTTATATTGGAGTCAATTGAGAACCCAGAGCGTTTCACACAGACGTGGAAGGGTACCCTTTGCGCCAGTATGATACGTCTAGGGGTGTGACAAATCGTCGGTATATTACGCTTTGGGAATGAGAACGGGTTGGGACAGCACGTCTGCTGTCCTGATCTTCCAGGAGGAAGACCAGACAGTCTCCGCTCTTCTCTCCTCGACTCCCTGGGGGACAGCATGCCTGCTGTCCTGGTCTGCACTCCAGAAGACCAGGCTATCCCCCTCTGTCTCCAGCTCTAAGGGAAGGCCGGTGAGGCCCAAACCAAGTGGGCCCACCACAACGCTTCTAAGTTTCCTGCCTGTGATCTATACTGGACATAATCACAGAGACCATCACCAAGCTTCTGGAGCCAACAGCAAACAACGCTACAACCACCAAAACCCAACCAGGAACCAGATTCTTCCTCAAAAGGAGTGCTGCTTTCCCCTTTCAACTCTGGACTCTGTGGTATAGTACTGGGCAGTTAGTAAGCAAGAACAAGTTTGTTAAGCTTTAATGAATGGTGTTGATCTGTTGTGTGTTTAAGTATATTTGTTGGGATATTTTGTGTATCTAGATCACTTGAAGTTGTATGATTAATGTTGCTCTACATATCTCAAGTTGTACATGTAAATTAACTATAACTCATATGATTTGCTCACACAATAATCCACATGAAATATACTTTAATTTGGCTTCCTACAACACATAGACCTTCAAGACCGCATGGTCTATTGTCCTTCAAGAACAAAAGGGCTTCCACCATTTTGATTTATTTAAATGACCGCCTTTCGGCAGCCATTTTGTTACACATTCTTTCTCACCCACATTTCCACTGTAAATAGTCTTTTAGATTAGTAATTGTGTGTTCTGTTTGCTTTGCTTTATTTAGAATAAATATGTTTTTGGATTAATATGCTTCTCCCTTTAATGTTGCACATGAATGAGTGATTTGCTAAACCTCTGCTATGAGAAGAACTCAAAATTCCTTCAACCGTTATTAAATATTAATAAGGTAATTCGATTATAATTATATTCATAATTAATAATCAATGTTCCAAATTGATAATTAGTTAACTTTAAGAGACTGATTAACTATGATTTGCTATCTTTTCCTATTCCTAAGTGAATAGGTGGTGCCCCGAAAATGACTTTAATTCATTTAAAGTATTAAATATTAATTTAGTCAGTTTCTGATAGCAAAATTGACCTAAATTAGCTTTACCTCTAAATATTTTGGTACCCCTGCTGGAGGCAATGTGTATCTGAACCAGATACCCCTACATTAGTCATTGATTTTACTTCAGTTGGTAATGTATTCCAGATTTTGCTACCTTTAAGTGAGTGAGTTGACTGTCCAAAAGTAGTTCTATGGTGTTGAATTCTGCAGTTTACCTCCACTGTGTTTCTTGTTACTCTGTTACTGTCCTGTCTTTGAATATATCTGTGAGGTTCCAACTGAAGGTGCGGCAGCTTTTATTTTGCTGTGGCGGTGCGCCACAATCAATTACATGTAGAGGAAACCCTGCAATAAGCTGACTAAACCGGGATCACAACAAAGCTCAATTAATCACACAATCAAATCAATTTACATCATTTATTGGATTTAATAACAGTCCCGTGCTCAACCATGTGCTGTTACAGACCCAGTTAAATTACTCAGTCAATAAGGGCAAAGTATGGCTTTGTCAAATCGCAAATCTTTCAATAAAAAATTAAGTAAAAGAATGGGAAAGATTGCAGTTCATGATTCAGTTCTTGCTATCGTGTTTCCAGATTGGAGCAAATGGGTTTGCCTGGATTTTTCTTGCTTTGTTTCATCACTCCCTCCGCCAAGAGCAGCTTCTCACCCTTTCCTGAGAGGATAATGGGTCTTCCGTTTTCTCCCCACGGAAAGGGCAACCCGGTGAACAAAGGATATTACTCAGTTACAGTTCCAACTTGTTTGTTTATTTGTTTTCTGAAAAGCAACAGGTAATAAACCTAAAAAATTAAAGAATGCAATGTTTTAATTATTTGCATAATAAAATCATCACAGCTCAATCACCCATTAACAATAAGCAACAATAATACATAACATAACCCATATTTCATAACAAATATCAAAATATCAATCAACTATTTAATTAAATTAAACATAATATGCATTAATCAACATTTTATATTTATATTTTCATATTTTAGAATTTCATGAATATCATAATAATAAATGTAATAATAATAATAATAATAATGAATCCTTTTTTCATGTACACACACCATATTCAAAGCCTAACAAAACGCCTATGCAAAAGCTGCATTAGTCTTTATCTGCACCAAAACTACAACTCCCAAAATGCCCCGCGGCAAACCAGGAAGTAAAGCGCCCGCATCAAAAGCCGGTCCCGGCGATTCATTTCATCAAACACTCATAAAGTCAACAAACAACCATGGATGACACAGATGGGATATCAACCTATGAATACATATTGTTAGCTTTATAGCTTCGCCATTTCTGGAACTTTTAACTTTGATTATTAGCGACCAAACCGTGATTTCTACCAAAGCATTGCATTATTTTATTTTTTTTACGATCAACAAGGGAGAAGACGTAACACAGTGCACCGATGCAGCAAAGCGACAGTAGACAACATGACACGTACAACATGAAAGCTAAACAAGAAACAAGGAATTACAAAAAATGACAATAGCTTACCAAGTGGCTGCATACCGGGTTGAATGTATCTACCCTGTAAACGAATCTACCGCTTCCTTTTCACAGGGTAAAACACCGGTCACATGTACACATAGCACACTCCTCTTTTTAAAGGGCCACAGCACTATTCCCCACTAATCTAACGTAAACATTTGATCAAACATGTAAATAAGAAATAACAATAAACAAATTACAGGAATCCACAGAAAACACAACACCTCCCACTTAAGTTGCTGATCTTAAGATCCAGGCAACTTACCAAATTCCCTCAAAGACCCCGTTTTTTTTTTTTTTTTTTTTTAACCCTACGTTTTGCACAATATCCACGTGAGTGCAAGTGTCCAATGTCAAGTCAATCATATCCTCTGGCAGGTGTGGTGCACTGCCCTGGGATTAGCATGATCATACCTTCTTGAATGTGCAGTGTGATGGGCATGGTGGCAGCGCTAGGCTTGCACCAACCAACAAGGGGTGACTGTGGTTTGGGCAAGGTAGGTGCGTGTATGTGTGTGTGTGACAAGGGGATTGGGCGGTGTGTAGAATGAGCGGGGCTCAGGAAGAGGCGTGTGTCATGGCGGCTGGGGTGGATGACTTTGTTCCTCCACCGGTAGGAGGACCACCAGCCTTCTTACATCTCTTCTGATAACTGCCATAGGCAGTGAAGAACTCTTCTTCCGGCTCCCCGCCAGGGAAACAGGAAGGCCAGCACAAGTTGTGATGTCGGCATCCCTGACGATCCCTTTGCTGTCAGGGTAGACAGTCAGAATCCGGCCCAGACGAAACTGACCCCTTAAAGCATTTGGGTCAGCAATCCAGATGAGGTCGCCGGCCTTGACGTTCCTCTCTGTCCGGTGCCACTTGTGTCTCACGAACAGATTTGGGCCAGCTAGTTCCCTCCACTTCGCCCAGAACCGGTCCACTCCAATTTGAATGGCCCTTAGACGACGCCAGGGATGGGTCTCGAGGTCAAGCCCGCTGGTGTCTCCTCCAATCGATGCTCGACCCAGTATTAGGGAGTTGGGTGTTAGATACTCGACCGAGTCTTCCTGTTCTTGAGCTCTGGCATCGATTGGGCGTTCATTTGTTAGGTTGGCTGCCTGATAGAACAGAGTCTGGAGTTCTCCCCATGTGAGTGACCCTGTAGTTCCTCCAAGGCTAGTGAGCGCCCTCTTCAGAAGCTTTACAGCAGCCTCCGCGGCTCCATTCCTGTGTGGAGCATCTGCAGGGTGAAATTCCCACTTCCATTCAGTCCCATTCTTAGCAACTACGTCTTCCATGGACGCAGCCTGCAGGCAAGCCAGATGTTTATGCAGTTCATGCAGAGCGGGCTTGGCGCCAATAAAGTTGGTGCCTCTATCGGACCATAGTTTTCTTGGATGCCCCCTAAGAGCCACAAATCTGGAGTATGCTTGGAGGAAGCTTTCTGACGACTGGTCATCGACCAGGTCCGCATGGACGGCTCTTGACGCCATACAACAGTAAACAATGCCCCAGACCTTCTTGCTTGTCCTTCTTTTAACAGCATCTTTCACTTCAAAAGGGCTCAAAAGATCGAGGGTTGTATACTCAAATGGGCGTGCTCTTTTGGTACGCTCTTGAGGGAGATCACTCATTACTTGCCGACACCTCTCGGCTCTTTGCTTTCTGCAGGTGACACAGTTGTTCAATACCTTCTTAACTGTTCTTCGTCCCTGCACGATCCAGGCTTTCTTTCTTGTCCGTAGAAGGGTAGAAGCGACACCTTCATGGTTTTCTTCATGTGCCTCTCTAGCCAGTAGAGTTGCTAGCCACGACTGGCATGGGATCAGCGGAACAGCCACTCGGTCCTCATCCCAGCGTTGGATTCTCCCTCCGCAGAGCAAGAGACCTGTCTTTTCCTCCTTTTGAACCACCAAACGATCCAGGGTTGTATCACGGAACTCGACACCGTCTTGTGCAGCAAGAGCTAAATCTTTGAAAGCTGTTGCCCTTTCTTCCACAGACAGGCACGGCCTTGCCTCCCACTTTGACTGAGCTGGGGCCTGGCTGTTGCCACCCAGCCAGACTTTCACTGCTCGTCTCATCCAGGCGATGGTCCCGCACAACCGTGCCAGTGAACTGAATCTTTGGGGGTCCACAAGAAGCACAAGCCCAACGCTGGTTAGGTCCGACCATTTCCTGGGCTGGGATCCTGCTGTGACCAGAGCTGAGAACGCCTTCCTCCGAAGTCCCCCGATTTCTTCGGTGACAGAGGGGATGACCTCTCTAGCGGTTTTCACAGGCCAATCCGATTCAGGCAACTTCAAAAATCCAGGGCCTTCCTGCCAGACTGATCCTTCAGCAAGCTCCTCAGGGGATGCTCCCCTAGTGATGAGATCTGCGATATTCTCTTTTCCTTCGACCCACCTCCAGTTATCCACGGGTCCGGCCTTTTGAATTTCTCCAATCCGGTTTGCAAAAAATGTCTGATAGCCATAACTATCCTTTTGAATGGCTCCCAGGATTGTCTGACTGTCGACAAAATGGGTCCACCAATCAACCTTAATGTAGCAGTGCTTCTCGAAGTATGTCTTCAGACGGGTTGCAAAGACAGCCCCGCACAGCTCTGCTTTGATGACATCACCTTTTTGGTCCAGCGGGGTGAGCTTGGCCTTTGATTCAACCATCTTCACTACAACTCCATCTTGTTTCGTCTCCCACCGGAGGTAAAGAATGGCTCCGTAGGAAGCTTCGCTGCCATCAGAAAATGTGATCCCCATCGGGCGGCCTATGGCTCCATGGGGTGTGAGGCTCCTACTGAATCTGACTTGGCCAAGCCTCACATACTGTTCTAAGAGTTTGATTGCTGCTTCTCGAAGACGTGGTGAGAGAGGATCATCCCAGGTGTCCTTGGAGGGACGGTCTCTTCCTGCTTCCTGAAAGGACTCTCTTATAAGCATCACCCCTCGTTGCTTGGCAGGTGAGGCCAGGCCGATTGGATCATAGAATCCTGCAATTTGACTTAGCAGCATGCGCCGGGTGAGTGGGTTGGGGGTGCTGTCTCTGATCTCATCTTCCCGTAGATCCAGCCCGGTTCTCATTTTTCCTCTCCTTTTTGAAAAATTCACCGACGTCAGCACACGGAGTTTGTCAGATTCAGGTTCATATCCCAATCCCAATGCCTTATTCTCCTCATCCTGCATCTGGTTGGGGAGTATCAGGGTTTTGGGCGTTGCTGGGGTCAGTGAGTTTTTCACTCCTCCCACTTTGGCCTGTCAGGACCCAGGGCTTGAGGGAGAAGCCGCCTGCTTTCAGGATCTCTTCCACTCCTTCGGTCATTTTAATCAGGGTTTGGAGATCATTATTTGATGTCAATATGTCGTCCACATAGCAGTCCTCTGTCAGGATCCGGCGTTCTGCAACCATGGATGAAAACTGGGGCAGGTTTGCCGTCTCTCTCACGGCAACCTGAGCGATACATCCAGCAGGCTTGTCGCCGATGTTGACCCTGACGACGGCAAACTCACCGATTTTATCTTCAGGGTCATCCCTCCAGAGAAACCGATGGAGATGTACCTCCTCGTCCTTCAGCCACACTGAATTGTACATCTTCTTAACATCCCCAATAGCAGCGTACAATCTGCTCCTGAATCTCAGGAGGACACCTCGGATTGGGTTGAGGACATCAGGGCCTTTGTGCAGGAGATTGTTAAGGCTCATCCCTTTAAACTCTTGGCTACTGTTCCAGACTATCCTCACTGGTGTTGAGCTGGAGTGAGGATTCAGGGCGACCAGATGGCTAATGTACCAGATTGGCCCGTTCCAGCCCTTGATGTCTTCCTCCATGAGTTTGATGGCTGCTCCTCTGGATACCATCTCGTGGATCTGCTCTCCATATGCCGCTTTCCATACAGGTTCTCTTGCCAGCCGAGCCTCGGTGTTCCGGAAGGTTGCTTCCACTGCTCGGCGGTTATCTGGCAGAATCGCTGGGTTGGCCTTCCAGGGGTAGGTAGCATCCCAGTGTGGGGCGTCGCTATGCTTGTCTGAGAGCACATAAGAGAGGCAGTCCTTTATTTTCTCCAAGTCCTTTTCTTCTCCAAGGGTCATCTCTTTGCCTCCCGGGGGACACTTGCTGCACTTGCAGCTTCCGCATTTCGGGTCACACGCTGCTCCAATACTATCCCACTTGAACCACTCAAACACCTCCTTATTCGTGGCAGTGGTGCTGCTGAGGGTCACTTCTTTCATCCTTTTTGGGTCCTCCTCACTCAGGTCTATGGTGTCCACAAGGACCTCTTTGTACAGCCTTGAGGAAGTTCTCATGGTCCTGGCAAAGTGAGTTTCGGACTGGTGCAGAGTTAGGTCAACCACCTCGAAGAGATCAGGGTGAGTACCGCCAACGGTTTTGCCCAGTGGGCCGTCCCAGAGGACTAGATCTCCCTCCATTTTGAACGGCTGTGGAACTAGGCGACCTTCTCTATGGCTGATCAGAAGATCAATGTTCTCAGGACGGACCAGCTCTTCTGCAGGAACGTCAGGAAATATATTGTGTAGTTGCTGCGGAGTGACAGGCTGACTTATCTCTGCAATACTCTCCAGGCCGTAGCAGAGCAGTTTATGTTCCATTACCGCCCCCTTGGTGGTCTTCACTCTTAGTCGCAGGGAGTACCTCTTGGTTGTGACCGTCTTTGTCATCCCTCCTATACCATGGACGATTAACTTGATGCTCTCACCAATCAGTCCAAGGCGCTGAGCAGCATTGTTTGTTATATAATTGGTGTCAGAGGCAAGGTCAATAAGAGCACCGATCAGCTGGCCTGAGTTAGTTGTTACTTCCAGCAACATCATTACCACCGAATACTCTTTGAGGCTACCTCCAGTAGTGCAGATTGTAGTTGAGGCTTTGTTGGAAAATGCCTTCCTGAATTCTGCTCTCAGCTCTGGAGTAACTTTCGCCAGAAGCTCTTCTTGCCGGTTGGTCAGACCGAGGCCTTTTCTCTCCACCCTCTTGGGACCTTGCTCCTCGCTCCCAGCGTCTTTTTCTTGAGCGATGAACTTTGGACAGAGCAGATAATGGTGAGACTCTTCTTTGCGGCAGTCTATCTTACTGCAGAGGAACTTTGGGTTGCAACGGCCATCCTTAAGGTGGAAGCACAGGCACCGATTGCATATCCCATGGGTCTTTAGATGGGCCTTTCTCCTCTGGAGATCCATCTCCCTGAAAACTTTGCAGGCAAACAGCCTGCCGGCGTGTGCCTCATCGGCACAGGCAGTGCATGAGCCCAAGCGTGGCTTCGACTGAGACCCTCTTTGGCCTAAGGTGGCTTTGGAGAACGCTTTCTTGACTCCTCTTTCTGGCTTGTCTGCTGGGCTTTTCACTGTGTAGCTCCCCTCTCCAGGGCTTGGCTCCAGTTGATCTAGCTCTTCCAGAATTGCCTCCTGCTTCTTCAGGAAGCGCAGCAAGCAGTCGAAGTGGTTAGGTGGAGCAAAGCCATTCACAGGCTCGGATTTGTGAGCAATCCATTTCTCCTTCAGAGAGCTTGGGAGCTTGCTTTCAAGGGACTGCGCTACCCACCGGTTCTTTATAACATCCTCTTCCCCCAGGATCACAAGGTTGCTAAGGGCCCGCTCCACGGCCTGGATCAGCTCAATTGCTTTTCTAGGATTATTTCCCTTCACGGGGGGTAGGCCTTGCTGCCCTACAAAGCCTAACTGCAGTAACTACGCAAAGGGTGAAACTGAGAAAAACTGCTTTAAAGTTTTTGAACGTTTCTGAACCGGCCAGCCAAATGGGTTATAGGTAGGTAAGTGATATGACACTTATTTCTACATGTATTGATGATGTAATTTTTATGCTCAAAAATCATGATGATTTTTTTACCTTTGACCCCAAAAATGTAGTTACTGCACTCTGGTTTTGCATTGCTGTAAAAGGTTCTCATAGTAATGCAAAAGCAGAGTGCAGTAACTACAATGTTGTTGTCTTCTTTCAGCTTTTATATTTTGTTTTCAGTGAATAAACATTTTCAAATTGATTTTGTTATAAGTGTATTTAAAAGTGTTTAACAACTCTATTCAAAGATTTGTGTATTTTAGACTTGATATTATAAAGTTATGTTATAATTTAGTCTTAATATAATTTTATCTCACTTTTTTACTTAATCACTATATAGTGATAGTTTCCCTATCAAATAGACTTATAATTTCTGTTATTCTTGTCTTCACTATTCAACACAATGACCGTAAGTGAACTTACTGCGGTCTGCTTTGGTTTTATGTTTAAATTCGTATATATATCCAAAGCAGACCGCAGTAAGTGCAATTACTGCGGTCTGCTTTGGTTTTGAGTTGGATTTTGTAGTTACTGCAATTTTTATATCATTATTTCTCTGAAAATAAGCAAAATTGAAATCTAAAATTTTGTCACAAGATAAAACAGACATCAAGGAGTTAATTTTTAGTTATAACTCAATTTCGACCAAAAATGTAGTTACTGCAGTTAGGCTTTGTAGGGCAGCTTGCACTTCCTCAGATATCCTCAGGACGATTTTCGCCTTGTTCCCAAAGCGGTTGTCGAGGCGCCTGAACATCTCACTCGCCGACACGCAGCTGGACAGAACCAAGTCTTTCTTCACGCTCTCGCTGAGACTTGCTAGGAGGTGGAACCTTGTGACACCAGCTGTCCTCTGAGGGTTTCTCAGCTGCTCCAGCTCTTCCCACTCAGCCTTCCACCGGTAGTAGTCGGTCATGTCTCCTGAGAACGTGGGCAGGCGTGTTCTCTCAAGACTGATCTGTGGTCTGAAGCTGTACGCCCCGGGACGCATGCCAGGGATGCTTGGTGGCGGTGCATTTGGGAAGTTCGGAAACGCAGGTGCCTCTCCATCAGCGTCTGCTTCTTCAACCTCTTCCTCCCCGTCAACCTCTTCTTTCCACTTCAACTTTTGCCAGCTCCGCACCCAGTCTTGCAGTCTGTTCTCCAGCTTATATAGCTGTTGCCTGTACACAGTTGTCTTGGCTCCAGAGACAAGACTTTCCCATTCAAGCACCTTCCGCTCAAGCATGTTGGTCCTCTCCACCAGGCTCTCTCTCAGGACTTGACAGTCTTCTTCCGGCAACTTCTTCACATCAGTGTTCTCGACTTCTGCAAACCTCTCCTCTGCGCCGTCGGCGTACAGTTTTATGTCAACATAGGCAAATTTTGACCATAAAGTCTCCTTAGCGAGCTGGAGTGTTTCTGTATATGTGGCAAGGCACTTCGCCATTTTTTCCTCAGCATGAGCCGCTTCTGCTTCTGCCTGTTCATCCTCATTTTCCACTTCTCCCAGAGCATCAACATATTCAAGACAGGCATCGTGCAACTTTCCAAAATCCACACCAAGTGCTCTGATCTCGTCGATAAGCGCCCTTCTTTCTAGGAGATCTATAGTGGAAGACAGCCTCTTGGCTCTCCTGCTGAAGAGGGTTTGTGCTGTTGAGCGCTTTCCTTTCAGGGCCGTTAATTCTGTCGAATCCATTTTCCTTTTCCTGCACAGACCAAGGCACTGCTCCACAGAGGGGTCTATTCGGCCTATTCCTCTTTCTTTGGTGCTCCTTCACTGGTCAATGCTGATAGGGCGGCGGCAGACTTGGCTCTTGACTCGACACTCACAGGCCGTTGGTTTATTACTCTTCCGTTTTCTCCCCACGGAAAGGGCAACCCGGTGCACAAAGGATATTACTCAGTTACAGTTCCAACTTGTTTGTTTATTTGTTTTCTGAAAAGCAACAGGTAATAAACCTAAAAAATTAAAGAATGCAATGTTTTAATTATTTGCATAATAAAATCATCACAGCTCAATCACCCATTAACAATAAGCAACAATAATACATAACATAACCCATATTTCATAACAAATATCAAAATATCAATCAACTATTTAATTAAATTAAACATAATATGCATTAATCAACATTTTATATTTATATTTTCATATTTTAGAATTTCATGAATATCATAATAATAAATGTAATAATAATAATAATAATAATTAATCCTTTTTTCATGTACACACACCATATTCAAAGCCTAACAAAACGCCTATGCAAAAGCTGCATTAGTCTTTATCTGCACCAAAACTACAACTCCCAAAATGCCCCGCGGCAAACCAGGAAGTAAAGCGCCCGCATCAAAAGCCGGTCCCGGCGATTCATTTCATCAAACACTCATAAAGTCAACAAACAACCATGGATGACACAGATGGGATATCAACCTATGAATACATATTGTTAGCTTTATAGCTTCGCCATTTCTGGAACTTTTAACTTTGATTATTAGCGACCAAACCGTGATTTCTACCAAAGCATTGCATTATTTTATTTTTTTTTACGATCAACAAGGGAGAAGACGTAACACAGTGCACCGATGCAGCAAAGCGACAGTAGACAACATGACACGTACAACATGAAAGCTAAACAAGAAACAAGGAATTACAAAAAATGACAATAGCTTACCAAGTGGCTGCATACCGGGTTGAATGTATCTACCCTGTAAACGAATCTACCGCTTCCTTTTCACAGGGTAAAACACCGGTCACATGTACACATAGCACACTCCTCTTTTTAAAGGGCCACAGCACTATTCCCCACTAATCTAACGTAAACATTTGATCAAACATGTAAATAAGAAATAACAATAAACAAATTACAGGAATCCACAGAAAACACAACAATGGGACTTTTCCCTCTTTATAACCCTGTGGCACCCTGAAGTGTCAGAGATTATACTGGCCAATGACAGTTGAAACAGATTTCCTCATACATAGGCTTGATATTATATAGAATATATTAGCAAAGAAAGTATTTCAGCTGCCATTTTAGTTGGGCTGAGGTTGGATACGTTTTTCATTTATACATTTAGTTAAAGGTGCACAAATTAACAACGTCTATCTTTAAATGTCTTTGTTCCCTACACAGTCCATGCTTTGAAGCTTACTTTCACTGTACACAGCAGATATGTCTTCAAATGCTGTCTAAACATCTTGTCTCGCAGTCCATACACAATAGGACTGACAAACCTGGGGAGGATGTAGATGATGATGTAGGAAACAAACATTATTTGTGCATGGTGTTTAGGGAACAAGTATTTCAAAGCACTTTTTATCACATGTCCTACATAGGTGAGCATACACAACAGCAGCTGAAAGCCATGCAACAGGATTGTATTTCTGGCCTTCTTTGTGTCCCCATTAGCTGATTTTGCTGATTTAGCAGCACAGAAAATCTTGATGTAAGTGTAGAGCAGAACGAGCCAAACGGCAATCTGGTAAATTATGTAGGAAACTTGCTTCTTTTCCAAGTGTATAGGATGTCTGAAGAGGTTATCCCTCTGACAAAAAATTGTGGAATAAAAAAACTCTACAGGCTCTGTTGCCAGAAAGACAAACACATTTGGCAGGATTGAGGCTGCAGTCATTGCCCAAATCCAACCAATCAGAATGTAAGTTCTTTTGATTGTGCAGAACTTAGCGTGCCTCAGTGGTAAACAGATAGCGATGTAGCACTCCACTGCCATCACAGCTAAATTTAATGGAGTGTTGTGGGTTGTGACGAGAGCAAAAGTAACAATGAGGCAACACAAAGAAACATTAATTTTGTAGAAGATGTAACTCAAGACAAACAGGGAGATTGTTGCAGTCAGCTGGATCATGTCGTTCACCACCAGGTGGATAAACAGGATGTAACGAGGATTCATATAAAATATCTGAAGGAGGAGAGAAGAAAAGAGAGGAATCAGTCAGTTGAAACACCTTATCCTTCTGTATAATTTTCATCCATCTATTTCTTTCTTTGAATATCAATAATTAGTATTATAAGATAAGATGTGATAAACCTGCATTGATACCAAGAGGAAAGAAATGAATACAAATAGAGATTGAAACAAGATAAAAATAAATACAACCCCAATTACAAAAACGCGCTTTGTAAAACGTCAATAAAAGCAAAATGCGTCCAGTTAAGCATGATTCCATATATTTACAAAAACAATAGGTTCCCAGTTTTAACATAAGATATACTGACTTCATACTGTATTCAGTTAACTTTTCTGTAAATTGAGTTGTAATCAGGTTTTACAAAACTAAAACAACAGTAATATAAGGGTAACAATACAATATACTATCAACATAGTTTATAAAATATATCATAATTGATATAGTATAATTTATAAAAGCATAGTTTAGAATATCTAATATAGTAAAGCATGGATATAGTACAATGTATATTAAATATAATTAATATAAGTCCGACCAACCAACAAACAATAAAAGGATTCTGACCTGATGTTTTCTAAAGGTGTGAATCAGGCTACCGTTGATGTAGTTGATAACAAGACCAAGAGCCAGGACAATCACATTTTTGGCTACAGCTGAGCTGTAGGAGTCTCGAGAGCTAAGAACAGTTGACACGTTGTTGCCATAAGATGAGGAATTCATTGAGCTGATTTAAAGATCCTGAAAAGTCTCTGCAACAGAGAAACATATTGGGTGTTGGTTCACTGCAAAATTAAAGTTTAATGTGTTCAACAACAACAACAAGAACAACCCACAATTTCATGAATATCTTGGTTAAGGATTCAAGGATGTGTATAGAGAATAAATCTACATGAATTAACTCATGTTTACTTTCAAGTGCCAAAACACTAACAACATGCTTTATTTTAACACCAGATATCAGTTTGGTGTAGATTGGTAGTAGATTATTTCAGAATGAGACTTTCAGACTTTCCAAGATAGTGGCAGATGATTTACAAGCCTGATTCCTAAAAAGTTGGCATGTAAAACGTAAATATAAACAGAATGAATCACACATCACAATTAGTTTATATATTTACACGAAACAAAAGTTTCAAAGTTTGAGCATTACACCCCTGATCTTTATACTGTATTTAATTGAATATATGTCATAAATAATTAGTAAATTTTCACATTTTGTTTTATTTAAATTTTAGACGATGCCCCAACTTTTTTTGGAGTCTGGGTTTTTATAAAATGAATAATGGCTGCTTCAGTTTCAGAATCCAGGTATTACTCATGCTGGCTCACTGCCACAATGTCATGACTTACGAGGAAACAGAACAAAGCTATGATTTATGCCATAGGTAACATCTTTTACTACTATGACAAGGACAGATCCCCAAAAGTCTGCCTGAAGAAGGCACATCACATAAACCTTTGTGTTCCATCAGACTTTTATCAGGTTAAGAATTTTGACTTGTCGTAGCAGAATGCATATTTATGACTAATAACATTAAATGTCCCAGTTTAATATCAGCACCATGAAGTGGGACAGCCTATTACACCTGTAGTTTTCCTGCATTTTGCATAGCAAATGTGTTCGGTGAAAAGGGGTTATTTTCTAAACGTTAACGGTTATTGGTGGAGCACCAAAACAAACAATTGATAGTTTGAAAGTTATTTAAAAGTCATAACACAGTCTTTGTACTGTATTCCACTGAATGTTGTCTTCTGATTCACCATCCTGATTTTCTTTCAAAAATCAAGGTTGTACCTGAAAGGGAATCTTTTTGTCTTTCCTAAATACTCAATTTTCAACAAATTTCAAAATCGTCAACAAATGTTAGATGAAATGATATTAATATATTTCATTTAGGAATTTAAGCTCATGTTTCTTTTTTTTTTTCAAATGCATTATTTTCCAGAAAACATGAGAAAACGTTTTGGTATGCATTCAATATACATAATCATATGTCCATATAGTTTGTAATGACTTTAATTCTGTACAACATAATACAGTACTGTACAAATACACTGTGATGCCATCAAAAGTGTTCCTACCTTCAGTTGTACACTTCAGCCTCCACTCTCACCAGTCATGAAATAAGTCTTGAGGTTTTTTCACCTCTTTATATCAAGCAAGATGATGAATTAGAACTGAAGCATATCAGAGAATCGTAACAGGCCCACGGCCTGTCAGTCAAAACAAGAAAAGCACCTCTTTCTACTCCCATCAGTGTTTTTTAACACTTTGACATACAGCCTTTACATTCATGTATCTTCATTCAACTTCCATATTTTAAGATAGCTGCATTTACTTAGACACAAAATAAAAACAAACAAAACATAGCACTTCGAACAGGTATGCTTCTCCTGTTAAAGAAAATGGTAATCTATATACAATGGAGTATCGTTTGTAATTGGTGCAAATTAAAGGACATATATAGAAAAGCAATATGAATCTGACAAGATCGGAATCTGCATTGTCCACAAAGACTAGTTATCCACTTCTTCGTCCGTTAAATCTAAGTCTTTAATGTAGCTGATGAAAGGGCTCCATATGTCCTCAAATACATGCTGTTTAGCCTTTAATATTGTTATTATCTCTAAAAGAAGGCCTGCTAACATCTGTCTTATCCATTGAGTAGTACTTGGTCTATAAATCTTTTTCCACAATAATGCAACACATTCCTTAGCATAGATCAAGCTGAGGACTATAAATGTCTGCTCATTCGTACTATAGTTATGTTTCTTTGGGTATAAGCCAAACAAAAAGTTTAGGGTCCAGTAAAATTTGTTTTGAAATAATCTTCTCGACTATAGCTCTTACCTCTTTCCAGAATATTTAAATCTCTCTGCATTACCAAATGCAGTGAAACAAAGTTCCTCTGGATTCCTTACATTTTGTGCATACATCTGGTACATTTTTATTATATATATATATATATATATTCAAATCCATCAGTGTCACATATGTCCGCATTAACTTACTCTATAAGTTTAAGATGTGTACTTATAGACATAGTGTGAGACTTATGCTACCTATACACCAGAAGACTTTGAAAAGATTTGGAAAGACTCCTGCAAAACTATCAGCTCACACCTGCTCACATCTAAAGACAACTGTTGAGAGTTTTTAGTCCCAGCCTAGTCTCAGACTGAGATTCTACAAAGACTGTGAATCTTGCAGGATCACTATTTACAAGACTACAACTAGATTTCCTTTAGCATTTTTTACCTACCATGCAATTTCTGTGTGTGCAGTGGTTTGTGTTGAAAAAAAAGCAACAAAAAGAAGAGGAGAAGACGCCACAAAATGCCCCTCACAAAGCTGAAAAGGGGTTTCTGTTTTTCTGACATGAAAAGTTGACTATTTTACAGTAAAATAGATATAAGGAAGAATAAAGGAAAGGAAACTGTAGAAAAGAATTCATGATATACATTTATGTCCTATTTAATTATTTGTTTAATTGAATAATTATACTTATCAGCTCTATCAACATCTCAACAAAACACTATCATTTAGTTAATCACACATTCATCATCAATTATTACTTATTTATGTATACATTTATTTATACATTTTAACTGGGTCTGCTTACTGTTCTTTTTACTAAGAAACAGCGCCACCAAAATCCCGCTTGTGGCCATAAATATATTACATCTCTATATTTGTATTTAGGATTGAGTTTTCTGACATTATTGTGATGTTACTTTTTCCTGTCGAAGTGGTTTTTCTGCCGGTCTGGACCTGCTCATCTATTGGCTGTTGATTGTGTTACGTCACTGCGACTCGCGATAATATCAAACACGTTTGATATGATCGCAAACCCAAGACTAGGAAAAGACTGATAAGAAACAGCGCCGATTACTACCTTACACTTAACGATCGGGATGACAGGAGCGCGCTGTGACTCCAGTAAGACTCCTAGATTTACTAAAGACTTTCAGTTTTTAGTCTGGGACTGTGAAAATCGTTTGGTGTAAGCCCAGCATTAGTGTCAGGGCCGGGTTAGGTGGACTCAGGAGCAGGGAAGGAGGCAGAGGCAGTGGTCAGGTAACAAGAGTGTTTATTGTAAATGGTAAGGTGGGGAGATTGGTGTCGGCAGATGCAGGTGGGTAGGAAGCTAGGCAGGGAATGGGATCAGGCTGGAGGTGCAGGCAGGCGTCCGGGCGGAGGATGTTGCTGGGGTGCAAAAAGGAAAAAGGGTTAGGTCTCAAGAGGCAGGACAAAAAACAGGAATAGTTAAATCTTCCCAAAAACAGGGCCCACCGGGCTTGACGAGCATCCAGACGCTTAGCTGTCTGGATGTATGAGAGGTTTTTATGGTCGGTCCACACTATGAACGGATGCTCTGCACCCTCCAGCCAGTGCCGCCATTCCTCCAACGCCAAAACCACAGCCAGCAGCTCCCGATTTCCCATCATAGTTCCTCTCTGGGGGGTCAAGTTTATGGGAGAAAAGGGCACATGGATGCAGCTTGTTATCTTTGGGTGAGCGTTGAGAAAGGACTGCACCTACCCCAGTGTCGGAAGCATCCACCTCAACCACAAACTGCAGTGACCGGTCAGGATGGATGAGGATGGGAGAGGAGATGGACTGGCACTTCAGCTCAGAGAAGGCTGCCTCGGCTTCCGGAGTCCAACAGAACGGAACTGTTGGAGATGTGAGTGCAGATAGGGGGGCAGCTTTGCTCCTGTAATTCTTCACGAACCTTCTGTAGAAGTTGGCGAAACCATTGAAGCGCTGAAGCTGCTTACGGGTGGTGGGAGTTGGCCAGTCAGCGACAGCAGAGACCTTTGATGGGTCCATTCGGAGCTCACCTTCCGAAATGATGAAGCCGAGAAAGGAGGTAGAGGTGGCATGAAACTCACATTTCTCGGCTTTGACGAACAACTTGTTCTCCAGCAGGCGCTGCAGCACAGTGCGGACATGAATCTGGTGTTCCTGGAGAGATTGAGCGTAAATCAGGATATCATCCAGGTAAACGAACACAAACCGGCCAAGCATGTCACGAAGCACGTCATTCACTAAGGCCTGGAAGACTGCTGGGGCGTTGGTCAGGCCAAAAGTCATTACTAAATACTCTAAATGACCTTAAGGGGTGTTGAAAGCAGTCTTCCATTCATCACCCTCTCTTATGCGCAGCAGATGGTATGCATTGCGCAGGTCTAGGGTGGTGAAGACGGTGGCGCCTTGGAGAGGAACAAAAGCAGAGTCAATGAGAGGCAGGGGATATTTGTTCTTGACTGTGATGTTGTTAAGTCCTCTGAAGTCAATACAAGGTGTCAGTGTGCCATCTTTCTTCCCCACAAAAAAAAAAAATCCTGCACCTACCGGGGAGGACGACGGGGGGATGATCCCGGCCGCCAGAGACTCCTGTATGTAACTCTCCATTACTTGCTGTTCTGGATGGGAGAGGTTATACAGTTTGCTACTGGGAAGAGGAGCTCCAGGCAGAAGCTCAGTAGCTCAAGAGCCTGTTCTTTGCTGAAGACTGGGGCCAGGTCATGATAGGCCTCGGGGACAGATGACAGATCTACAGGTTCAATTACAGGCGGGGGGTCAAATGAGGAGGTTAGAGCAGAGCGAAGACAGTGAGAGTGACAGTAAGGACTCCAAGAACGCACTTTACCTGTGGCCCAATCAAAGTGAGGGTTATGGAGCCTTAACCAGGGAAACCCCAAGATCAGGGGAACATGAGAAGAGTCAATAACAAAAAAAGTGATTACCGGACAGCTGTACAGACACAGGAGCTGTCTTGTGGTTGATAGTGGACAGTAGCATACCATTAAGGGCTTTGTTTCCAGTGGAACATCAAACTGTCTTGATGCCCAACTGCTGGCAAACGGCAATGTCAATAAGGCTTACATCAGCCCCTGAGTCAAGTAGCGCGGTGAGGGGAAGGGACTGTCCTCGCCACAGGAGGGCAGCATCGAGCAGGGGCCGGTCTGGGGGAGAAGGGCTGACTACACTGCTCGACAGTATTTCTCCCACTACTGACGAGCCGGACCTTTTGCCGGACGGATGGGACAAGTAGCAATAAAGTGACCAGCTTGGCCACAGTACAGACAGGACTGAGCCCGAATCCTGCGGGCTTTCTCCTCGGGGTACAGGTGGATGCCATCTATTTGCATCGGCTCAGGCTCGGGACTCCTCGGCTTCTCCCGGTGATCCTTGCGAGGGCTCTGCACTTCTCGGCCGGGGCCGTGGAAGGTTCGCTGCTGAGAGCGAAAAGTGGAGGAAGCAGCTGGCTCGGAACGCCACAGGTATAGTTGGTCACTCACTTTGATGGCTGCTTGTATGGCCTCGTCCAATGTAGTGTGTTCCCGCCTGAGTGCAATCTCCCTGACGACATCATAGTTGAGCCCGTTCAGGAAAGCGGTGATGAGCGCTGAGTCGTTCCACCCCGACTCCACTGCAGCACTTTGGAAACGGCTCACAAACTCCCGGACAGACAGCCGTCCTTGGCGGATCCTGGAAAGCTGCAGACCGGCTTGCTGACCCTGCATAGGATGGTCATACACCCGCTTGAGCTCCCCAGCAAAGGCATCAGCGGACATGGCGAAAGGGGAGTTCTGCTCGAAGAGGGCGTTGTAAAAACTCAGCGGGGGACCCTCCAACAGGTTAACGAGGTAAGCCACCTTAGCCACTTCACTGGCAAAACGGAGGGGTTGAGCATTGAAACTCAAGTGGCACTGTGTGAGAAATTGGCGACATGTATTGGGATCACCTGAGTATTTTGCTGGAGGGGGAGTATCGGGTTCGGGACCGGCTGGGG
Source organism: Centropristis striata (assembly GCF_030273125.1). Lineage (NCBI taxonomy): Eukaryota > Metazoa > Chordata > Actinopteri > Perciformes > Serranidae > Centropristis > Centropristis striata. The sequence continues at coordinate 33,049,379 of NC_081519.1, forward strand.
TATTGACTAGAGCTGGTTGGGCTGCTGGAGGTCGTTCATCTGGCGGCGGAATGATGGGGAGAGGGGCAGCATTCAGCCGATCGGTGAGGGCAGCCAAGGCAGCGGAGATCTGAGTCAGCTGGGTTGTGACTTCCCGCAGGCCTGTATCGAGATGCCCCAGATGCGCTCCCTAGATGGCAATTGTCTTCTCGAGTGCCTCCTGCTCTGCAGAGTCCATAGTGGCTGGATTATACTGTCAGGGCCGGGTTAGGTGGACTCAGGAGCAGGGAAGGAGGCAGAGGCAGTGGTCAGGTAACAAGAGTGTTTATTGTAAATGGTAAGGTGGGGAGATTGGCGTCGGCAGATGCAGGTGGGTAGGAAGCTAGGCAGGGAATGGGATCAGGCTGGAGGTGCAGGCAGGCGTCCGGGCGGAGGATGTTGCTGGGGTGCAAAAAGGAAAAAGGGTTAGGTCTCAAAAGGCAGGACAAAAAACAGGAATACAGGTCAGGTAATGTTAAGAGAGCTAGAGACTAACTGTGTAGAGTCTTTAATCCAGCGCTGACTGATTGTGGCCCAGGATCTTAAATAGTGTGGGTGATGATCTGATGAGCAGCAGCTGAGAGGCCCCGGCTCCAGCACAGCAGGCTCCCATCAGCAATCAGGCTTGCACACACAGACTAGGGAGCAGGGGGAGGAGGCATGACACTTAGCACAGGCTGCTTTCCAATCCCCATCCGAAACTTCTGATTGCAAGTCTACCTTCCATGCATTCAACTCATACTGTGCATTTTCTGATGAATAAGATGTCAGCAACCTGTACATTTCTGATATGATACCCTTTTTGAACTGTTCTTCATCATCATTTTTTCCAATGATGAATGTGGAGGTCTAGTAAGTAAATTATTTTGATTTGCTTTAACAAAGCTTCTAAGCTGAAGCTAAAAAAAAGTGTTTCCTGTTGAGGCCAAACTTTTCAAGCACAACTTCTCGAATTACATCATATCTAAGTCTGTCAAGTAAAGGTCTTGGTCCATTTTAAGTCCCTTAGAGTGCCACAATTTAAACATTGCATCCGCTCTCCCTGGTACAAAAAACGATTACCCTATACTGGACTATATTGAGATAATGTATAGCATACATTATCTAAATATAGTCCAGTATAGGGTAATCGTTTTTTTGTAATACATTGTATGCTGTTCCTTTAAGTATTTTTTGAACATCATACCATATCTTTAACATATGCTTTACTATTGGGTTTTTAGATTGTTTCTTTAATCTTTTTACTGTGTCTTGTGTATGTATGAGGGAAGAGGCAATGCCAGACCGTGAGACTCCATTTCAGTCCCATGTGGAGGCATAGTTATATAGAAGATTATCTTCAATTGATTTCAATTTGATATGAATGAAATAACATCATCAGCATATAAGGATATTCTATGTTCTGTCTGCCCAAATGTTATACCACAAAATTGCTGATATGAACACACTCAGATTGCGAGAGGTTCAATTGCTAGTATGAACAATAAAGAGAGAGAAAAAGAGATAGTGGGCAACCTTTTGGCACCCTTTACTTATTTTTTATTGGTTTATTGGTAACTGCATGACTTTTTAAAAACTCAGGTTATATGAGCAAGTCAAGGCGAGTTTATTATATGATTAAAATCACGCATTGAGAAGCCAAATAACAACAAGCCAAGAAAAGTAATGGACGGCAAACATCAATCCATCCATTCGTTTTTGCCACAGATTATTACAGTTTTTGTGCTAATTTAACAATTTTGAATTGACAAAAAAATCGTCATTAACCCCTCATAAATGCTACAGTAACACACCATGACCTTGAGAAACAAAAAAAAAATCCATACTGGGATTTTGTTTGAAAAACTGAATTGCATTTTTTGGTGATCAAATGTCCAGCACGTCTGGTGTGTAAACTGTTGAAAAACCCTCTTATTGTCATTATAGTGTGAAAAGCCATCTATCCTCTGAATGCTCAAGGTCTCTAGTTGGTGGTTGTAAAGTTTCATGAGGCTGTGATTATCCTTGAGGTCACAGCAGCTCATTTTATACACTGAGCTCAAGTTTCTTTGACTAAGATCATCACACATGAATGAAACTGGACTCATCGAATCCACAAGAGTCCAAGTTTTCCAATGATTCCCAATGTGTACAGTTCCAAGACTGTTTAGGGACCCTAGAGATTATACAGATATCACAAGGTGAGAGGTCAAGGGACCCAATTAAAATGGTCTTGTTATGTTTCCCTCACGACAATTTAACCAAACCTTTAAACCATGACAAACCAGCATTCAATACCAACATTAATTTAGTGTTTTTCGTTTTGTTTTTATCAGTTTCATATTTTATTTTAAATTAGATGTCACCCTCATTTTCCAACAACATGGGAATAAACTTTTTTTTTTGGGATGTCATGCCTGGATGGGAGTTTACTTTACAAAGATACCTTTTGATGTACTTCCGGAATGTTTTGTCTCGTAGGCCATAGACAATAGGACTAAAAAGGCGTGGGAGGCGTGGGTGGTTTGTGATAAAGGCAACAAACCTTATGGTTATTACACCTTCTGGTGAGATGTATGATCAATGTGATTATAGTAGATAAAGTAGGACCACATTCTTAACAATTCTGGTCATGAAGAGTAATGACGAAACAAAACACTTAAAAAGTATTTATTCATACTTGAACACCAAAGGTACTTTAAAAGGTGGAATGGCTAGGTAGTCGCACAAACACTCATTTTTATAAGTTCATTTTCCTAAACACCCTCAACTGCAGGATGAGTAATGATAATGATATTTGAAACAGTTTAACCTGGTCTTCCAGAAAGGGGAAAATCAGGGATCGTGATGTAACATAATGTGATACTATTTTAAGTTGATAAATTTGGTGTATGAAGAGATAAATGAACAATTAACACAAGGATGCGGGATTCAATCTAGGGAAAAAGCATTTTTAAAATTCTTTTTTTAAATTATTATTATACTAGGACTTTAATGTGCGCTGTCTTTTACATACCAGACACTGTTTCAGGTATGTCCTGAAAGTTTTGTCTCGCATGCCATAGATAATAGGGCTAATGGATCGTGGCAGGATCTGTACAATAATATAACAGGCAAATAGAGAGTCTGTGTAATTCTGAGGGAACCACTGCAGCAGAGCCTGTTTCAACTGGGGGGCTGCATATGATGTCATACACAGCAGCAGCTGAAGCCCATGTAGAAGGATAGTATTTCTGGCCTTTTTAGTATCTTTGCTAGCTGTTTTTGCAGTGAACAGAATTCTGAAGTACGTGTAAACAATAGTGAACCAGACTATAACTAGAAAGACTGAATATGTGATATCTCTCTTCTTGATGATGAGGGGATTTGGGAAGACAGTTTGTCTGAGGCAGAAGACTCTGGAATGAAAGAAGCCCAGCTGCTCTGTGGCCAAAGTGATGAACAGATCAGAGAGAACAGACAACATGCTCGTTGACCAGATCAAACCAATCAGCATCAACGTTCTCTTGACTGTACAAATCTGCACGTGGCGAAGAGGGAGGCAGATGGCGATGTAGCACTCTACCGCCATGCAGGCCAGGTTCAAAGGGGTGTTTTCAGTGGTGAAAAGAGCAAGTAAGATGAAGGTGGAGCAGAGGGAGACATTTATTTTGTAGATGGTGTAGCTGATGACAAACAGGGTAACGGACAGGGTTACTTGGATCATGTCGTTGATCACCAGGTGAATGAAAAGGATGTATCGAGGATTCCTGTAGAATATCTGGAGAGTGGGAAGAAAAGCACACAGGAGGAGAGTAAAGGTTTGAGCATTAGTCTTGAAAATAGTACATCATGTTGAAAAGGTAAATTGGGGGATTATAACCACTTCTTATTTAGCTAGCTACTAAATACCTTAAACATATTTAAGTTGTGATTTTTATGTAAAGACAGGTTTTGTTTGTTTGCTGCTTCAGTGCTCCAGCTCAGTTCAACCCGTTCCAGATCTTTGAATTGTCCAGTGGTTCCTAATAGGGCTGTAACAATTCATTTATTTGTGATGAACCAACATGGTCTGTTGCTCGCAGCTGCAGGCAGAATGCACACCATCTAGCTTGGTGCTTGCATCAATCTAATTACCAAAATTCAAAAGTACACAAGTAACAGTTTTACCTGGAAACGTTTACCCATAGTCTGCATTATACTTGTAGCTGTACATAAAAGTCATGGTTTGATTTTTACCCCAGTTCAGCAAAGGCCGGTACAGTTTTATTCCTAGATGCATGTTTTATACCTACCAGGATTTTGTCTGTCTTTGAGGCTTGTACGAATGTATGTTCAAAATAAATGAAAATAAATACATTCTTTTGTATTTTTTTTTAAGCTGTACCAAACTCTCACCAAACCGTGAATCGAAACTCTAGTACATATCAAACTGTGACTTCTGTGCATCCTTATGACCCTATCTCCTGATTGGTTCGGACAAAACAAAGCTCCCACACAGCAAGGATTATGAGCATGATGTAAAGCTATATTACTGAAGTGAAAGGAAACAGCAGTTCATTAGAAATGTTTTATAAGCTCCTATAAGTGAAATGAATATCAGACCTGGTGTTTGCAGAAGGTGTGAATAAGGCCTGCATTGATGTGGTTGATGGAGATTCCGACAACCACAACAATCACATTCTTGACCACAGCTTTTGTGAAGGAGTCTCGATATTGTAAAACCACCGTCACATTGGCAGATGAAGCGTTCATCTTTTGCAACTGAAAAGACAAACATTTCTTGAGTTATTAGACAAACTTTACAGCAATTATAGACCATAGAAAAATTACCCAAAAGCACAAATTTAAGGGGACCTGCCTGTGAAAAACCTCCGAGGACCAGATACCCAATGAAGGTCATTTAATTCTGACATTTATAGTTTGAAGTAGTTGATCAGAATGGTGCATTTGCATTGAAGCCAATGGTATGTGTTCTAATGAATTATCCTTTCAATTTTATACACATTATAAGCCCTTTGTAGGTTATGCTAAATTTTAGATAATTATGTTCAAAATACTAAAACATAGAGAGCCTTGTGTACGTATGTTACAGAAAACAAACATATTTGAATACTTAGATCCAGCTTCACACTAAATCAAAAATAAATGTGAGAACTATGGCATTTTAAAAGATGGACGATACATCTGTAATGACATTTATGTCTGGTTTTTAAAGCCCCTGAAAATGTTGTATTCTATTAATTTACCATTTGTACTTGATTAATTAATGCCTGAAGTCATGTTTTTCAAACTGTTTTTTCCCCAGTTTGGAACATATTTCTTTTTTGATTGAAGCTATTTAAAACATTTCAAAAGTGGTCTGCAGATTAAAAAAAAAATCATATTGAACAATCAAAAAAAATAAAGTGAAAAATACACCCCAAACAAGTATTCTGTATACCAAGGTCATAGAGTTCAGTCAGAACACAGTTACAGCTTGAGAGCAAGTTCTTACCTCTGTGAATGGAGGACAGGACATAAAAGATATGCTTCCATGAGGTCTCAAACTTTATATGTTACAAATGTCCCGTGTGTGTGTGTGTGTGTGTGTGTGCGCGCTCGCATGCGTCTTTGTGTGTGTGTTCAGAGATTTGTACAGCTTTTTTACAAATGTGTTTTACTTTTGTGAACATAAAAGTGAATACTTAAACACCTGCAAATCTACACTGGCACAACCATAAATATGAAAAATTAAAAATTAAGTGTCTGCATCTATGTACAAACATTGAATACATGGTGGACAATATTTCGTGATTTAATAGTCATAGGCAATGAAAAAAAAAAGCTGTACATTTATATAGACACACCAAAGGTACAATAGTAGGTCCACTGAAAATGTTATTTCAGTGTTGAAGTAATAGTAAGTGTTGATGATGATAATATTTGAGTTAGTTTGATATATATGAATGTTTTTCTCCATAAACATTTATTTTCTTATTCATTGAACAGATTTATAACCGTTTCCTAGGAGTAAGAGGAAAAATGCAAAATGTTAAAGGATTTTTTTCAAGCTTTTTTGATATGGGGACACATTTCAGTAGTTACAAAAAATATATCCAGCTGTAATGCTTAACACAACATTTGTTTAACATTGTATTTCATAGACTGAACAAAAATGAAAAAAGTCAGTACCAATAACTTAATTCCGACTAGCTCAAAGCTTTAAAGCTGTGTTTGTAATGTTGACACTTACATTTTTAATCAACATTCAAAAGCTGCCTAGACTTTTTTTTTGTATATATGATGTGACTGTATATAAAGATGGACGACATGTCAGCTCCCTGCTAGTGAGGCATAAAAAAGTCAACGTTTATTAGCAGCAACCAGATGAACCATAAATTAAATTTACTCACTCAAATTGATGAAAAACTTTATTCACATTGAATATTTAGTTTGAGGATTTTTTAAATGTCTGATGAAGACGTCATTAAATATTATTACGTTTTTGTATCTGACTCATTGTAAAAGTTCTCAACATTTCTGAAATGATGCTGCATGAACTGATTCTTACTTTGGGCTCATTTTACATACCAGATACCGTTTCAGGTACGTCCTGAAAGTCTTGTCTCGTATGCCATAGATGATTGGGCTAATGGATCGTGGCAGGACCTGTATTATAATATAACAGGCAAATAAAGAGTCTGTGTAATTCTTAGGGAACCACTGCAGCAGAGCCTCTTTCAACTGGGGGGCAATATATGTTGCCATACAAAGCATAACCTGAAACCCATGGAGGAGGATAGTGTTTCTGGCTTTTTTAGCGTCTTTGCTAGCTGTTTTTGCAGTGAAAAGGATTATGAAGTATGTGTAAACAATAGTGATCCAAACTATAACAAGAAACACTGAATATGTGATATCTCTCTTCTTGCTGATGTGGGGATTTGGGAAGACATTTTTCTGGAGACAGAAGACTCTGGAATAAAAGAAGTCCAGCTGCTCTGTGGCCAAAGTGATGAACAGATCAGGAAGAGCAAAACACATGCTCGTCGACCAGATCAAACCAATCAGCATCAACGTTCTCTTGACTGTACAGATCTGAACGTGACGGAGAGGAAGACAGATGGCGATGTAGCACTCTACCGCCATGCAGGCCAGGTTCAGAGGGGTGTTTTGAGTGACAAAAACAGAGAGCAGGATTAAACTGGAGCAGAGGGAGACATTTATTTTAAAGAGGACGTAGCTTATGATGAACATGGTGACAGTCACCGTCACTTGGATCATGTCGTTGACCACCAGATGAATGAAAAGTATATATCGAGGATTCCTGTAGAAGATCTGTAGAGTGGGAAAGAAATCACACAGAAAGGAAGTGAATGTTTGAAACCTGCATGAGATCAGAGTCTTAAAACACTAAAACGTAGATGCACATATATACTGTATAAATGTATATAACTAACTCAGGATGTGAAAATATTTCTGGATTAAATTCAAAACTAACCCACACCATAGGACTGAACATGCTGCTTTTTAAAGCAACATGCGATTAAAGCACTTTTTAAAGCACATTTTTCTATGAAACTGCTGATAACTTCATGATCAGCTTCGACGTGTGACATGAATATCAGACCTGGTGTTTGCAGAAGGTGTGAATGAGGCCTGCATTGATGTAGTTGATGGAGATCCCGAGAACCACAACGATCACATTTTTGACCACAGCTTTAGTGAAGGAGTCCCGATACTGTAAAACCACCGTCACATTGGCAGACGACACGTTCATCTCTTGAAACTGAGAAGAAAAGAAACATTGTCTTTAGTTATCAGTAAATATATATAATAATTATAGACTTTAGCAAATAAAGTAAGACAGAGACAGAAACTTTCTGCAGATCAGAGACACTTTGATCAAAGAAGGTAAAACAATATCTCATTAATAATATATAAATATCCGACATTTTTAGTTAAAGTATGTTCAGAATGTATCTGCCATTGCCATGTTGTTGTTTTTTGCAAAGGTGCATGCATATAAGAGGAGGCCCACTGCTCAGGCCCAGAGGTTGACATTTTTTCTAGCCATGGTTATGCTGTTTCCATACAGGTGCAGGTGTTGTAATCTGCAGTGTAACAGGAGGTCATAGTGAGCAAAATGTGACAGGAGCAAAAAAAATCCCTAAAAGTATTTCAGAGGGCAAAGTTTTGACCAATTTGATGCTACATTCAAGAGGTTTACACTGTGATTGTGATTTCTGTGAATCTTGAAAAACATTTTTTTCCACCAAGTTACTCGTGCAAGACTCATTATTTAAATAATAAATAACAATTCAGTAAGTGCATATTTCTATATTTATTTCTGACATTTTGTTTAACAAAGTCAATGTTTAAGTCAGGCCTGATGTCGTCTTACACATTAAATAATGTCCACAATCACTTCCACACAGTGAGGCTTAAGGCTTATTAATTACACACTGATATGAGTTCTGTACCCAGAGCCCAGGTATCTGTACTGGGACTGAAAAAGCATGAAACAGCTCAACAACAACAACAGCATGAGAAAGAAACTCACTTCATCATCAACTTCAAAACTAACCAAAACCAAACCCTCATAGGGTTTTCGTGTTATAGCTGAGAACAAAATCCAAATACAATATTTAAACACAATTCTCCTACAGCGTTACATATTTTGCTTTTAGAATGAGCTGAAGAGTATTGTCTTTCAAACTGTCCATGTATCAGTATGAGAACCATTTTTCCTTCCTTTAAACTGATTTGAATCAGCACTATGAGGCTCAGGAAACTCAAAATATAAAAGGTTCACACTGAACAATAATAATAAATATGAGATAGTCTGGTCAGAATATGGTTCAAAGCTGTCATGAAGTTCATACCAGGAGGTTCTTACCTCAGTTAAAGCATGTAGAACAGGACACCAACGATTCCAACAGGATATCACATGCTTTATTTGTGGAAAATGTCCCAGAGGTTGTGTGTGTGTGTGTGTGTGTGTGTGTGTGTGTGTGCGTGTGTGTGTGTGTGTGCGTGTGCGCCTAGATTTAGTATTATATGAATGTTTTTGCTTTTTGCAAGTACAAATGTGAATTTTTTTTTAAAAAGTCCTAAATCTGCATTGGCACAATCATGAATGCCAAAAACAAAAGTTAAAAGCACCTCGATGAACAAACACAAATAAAATATTTAGTGATTTAATGGCAATAGGCAATATAAAAAATAATTCATTGAATTCTTATGACAATAACAAATGAAATACCTACATAAAGTGTACAATAAAATAACCCTGAAAGTATTTTATCAGTTTGTTATTTCAAGATATTCTCATGAAGGGTTTCAAGCTGTTGTAATCTTTGTCACACTCGCAGTTTTTAACATCAAAAAAGTTTAAAATAGTTTAAAATGTCACGATTTAAGTTGTTAATGCTATAAAATGGTAGTCTGGCTAACGCCAGACTAATCACAAATGAGATTAGTCTGGAAACCAGCCGTTCATTTCTCCGTAGAGGAGGCGTGGTTTATGATCCTCCAGAGCCGTTTATTGGGCGCTACGAATGTCTATCAAAAGCGTCTGTACGTAGCTCTTAGCCAATCATATCAGTTATACTAGATTACGTAGAGCGACAGAAATTCGAGGAAGCATCGAGCATGAACATGACTGATGTTGACCTAGCCAGACTAGCTCATCTCTACTTTGAGACTAAAATGCTGATTTCTGCTTCCGCAACGTTTTTCTGCAGCATGTTCTGGCTCTGGCTGCTCTGTAGTTTCAGCTCACAGTCTACCGGCAGTGTTGGTGTGTGTGTCTGTGAGAGACTGTTGCTTGCTGCTTTGCTTCTCCAGTTCTCGCTCTCTGCAAGATTTATTTTTACGCCTTATTCCCCCCTCATGTCATTCAGCCACACACATCCACTGATTTTATGGGCAGTAGACAAGCTGCTGCAGGTCTCTCGATGGCTCCGCTGTCCCCCGGCTCGCTGCAAGATCACCGGCGTTACAGCAGCGAGCGGTAGCGGGGCTAGTTGGTAAATTAGGCTTTTGTCAAATCCTGTCGGAAGCAAGACTAAAACATCCTTTTGGTGGTGATAAAGGAGTATAAAGCCAAACGTTGCTCTTCTTTTAAAATGAGCTTTCGCTCTAAACTATTTAAAACGCTTTCTACAGCTAGATCGAAAGAGAGTTTCGCATCTGCTGCAGCCATGTTGGATCCGTAAGAAAACTGCAAAACTACAGGCTTCCATCTGCCGAGTAGTACGCGCCATCGTCTTGCCGTCCCTCCCCATTCTGTGATTGGATCCCTAAAACAGGGCTAAGAAACGGCTGTAGTTTCCAGACCCTTTCGCAGTTTGAAATGAAATCGAGCGTGCAAGGCAGTATGGGTAAACCCAGGCTAATAAAATGGTTGGGTTTAGGCACCAAAACCACTATTTTAAGATTAAGAAATAAGAACATGGTTATAGGGTTGAAAGCAGTACTTCTGGACACACTTTAACTTCCAATAACGGGACATAAACGCAGGTCTCCTGGTTGAAAGGCCGGGGGTTTGTTCCATCCACCACCCCTCCTACCCACCCTAAAGGCCACCTACATGGCTTTTAACATTACTGTGATTCGTCACTGAACAAAATTGTGTGTAGTAAATATACATTCAAGTGCAATTCTTTTTGAAGGAACCATATGAGCCGGTCATGAGGACAGCCTTGTTATTTTAATCAGTGGAAATCTTTGAGTAAAGATCATAGATATAAGAAAAAAAAATGTTTTAATGCCACCTGCTGTACTGCTAGATATTGTACCAGGTACAAAAACAGTATTGAGGCCTGATTTTAACACACTCTTAAACTGTTTTACCAACATTTCATAAATTAAACAACAATGAACTAATTCAGTCTCAGTAACACATTTTGCCCAAACGTGTATTTTCTCTCCATCAGAGTCAAGTCAAAGGTGATGACATTATAAAATAAGACACAGACATTTAAAGATATTTTTGGAAAACCTCAGTAAAAACATTGAACAAAAAAAAAAAAGAAGAGGTACAGCCCAGGCAGTTTTTTATTCAGAGGAAAGTTGTGCAAGTTTTTGTATCTGACTCGTTGTAAAGCTTTTCAACATTTCTGAAATGATTCTGCATGAACTGATTCTTACTTTGGGCTCATTTTACATACCAGATACCGTTTCAGGTACATCCTGAAAGTCTTGTCTCGTATGCCATAGATGATTGGGCTAATGGATCGTGGCAGGACCTGTATAATAATATAACAGGCAAATAAAGTGTCTGTGTAATTCTTTGGGAACCACTGCAGCAGAGCCTCTTTCAACTGGGGGGCAATGTATGTTGCCATACAGAGCATAACCTGAAACCCATGGAGGAGGATAGTGTTTCTGGCTTTTTTAGCGTCTTTGCTAGCTGTTTTTGCAGTGAAAAGGATTATGAAGTATGTGTAAACAATAGTCAACCAGACTATAACTAGAAAGACTGAATATGTGATGTATCTCTTCTTGATGATGACGGGATTTGGGAAGACAGTTTGTCTGAGGCAGAAGACTCTGGAATAAAAGAAGTCCAGCTGCTCTGTGGCCAAAGTGATGAACAGATCAGGAAATACAAAACACGTGCTCGTCAACCAGATCAAACCAATCAGCATCAACGTTCTCTTTACTGTACAGATCTGAACGTGACGGAGAGGAAGACAGATGGCGATGTAGCACTCTACCGCCATGCAGGCCAGGTTCAGAGGGGTGTTTTGAGTGACAAAAACAGAGAGCAGGATTAAACTGGAGCAGAGGGAGACATTTATTTTAAAGAGGACGTAGCTTATGATGAACATGGTGACGGTCACCGTCACTTGGATCATGTCGTTGACCACCAGATGAATGAAAAGTATATATCGAGGATTCCTGTAGAAGATCTGTAGAGTGGGAAAGAAATCACACAGAAAGGAAGTGAATGTTTGAAACCTGCATGAGATCAGAGTCTTAAAACACTAAAACGTAGATGCACATATATACTGTATAAATGTATATAACTAACTCAGGATGTGAAAATATTTCTGGATTAAATTCAAAACTAACCCACACCATAGGACTGAACATGCTGCTTTTTAAAGCAACATGCGATTAAAGCACTTGCACATTTTTCCATGAAACTGCTGATAACTTCATGATTAGCTCCGACGTGTGACATGAATATCAGACCTGGTGTTTGCAGAAGGTGTGAATGAGGCCTGCATTGATGTAGTTGATGGAGATCCCGAGAACCACAACAATCACATTTTTGACCACAGCTTTAGTGAAGGAGTCCCGATACTGTAAAACCACCGTCACATTGGCAGACGACACGTTCATCTCTTGAAACTGAGAAGAAAAGAAACATTGTCTTTAGTTATCAGTAAATATATATAATAATTATAGACTTTAGCAAATAAAGTAAGACAGAGACAGAAACTTTCTGCAGATCAGAGACACTTTGATCAAAGAAGGTAAAACAATATATCAATAATAATATATAAATATCTGACATCTTTAGTTAAAAAAGTATGTTCAGAATTAATTTGCCATTGCCATGTTGTTGTTTTTTGCAAAGGTGCATGCATATAAGAGGAGGCCCACTGCTCAGGCCCAGAGGTTGACATTTTTTCTAGCCATGGTTGTGCTGTTTCCATACAGGTGCAGGTGTTGTAATCTGCAGTGTAACAGGAGGTCATAGTGAGCAAAATGTGACAGGAGCAAAAAAAAATCCCTAAAAGTATTTCAGAGGGCAAAGTTTTGACCAATTTGATGCTACATTCAAGAGGTTTACACTATGATTGTGATTTCTGTGAATCTTGAAAAATGTTGTTTTTTTTTATCAAGTTACTTGTGCAAGACTCATTATTTAAATAATAAATAACAATTCAGTAAGTGCATATTTTTGTATTTATTTCTGACATTTTGTTTAACAAAGTCAGTGTTTAAGTCAGGCCTGATGTCGTCTTACACATTAAATAATGTCCACAATCACTTCCACACAGTGAGGCTTAAGGCTTATTAATTACACACTGATATGAGTTCTGTACCCAGAGCCCAGGTATCTGTACTGGGACTGAAAAAGCATGAAACAGCTCAACAACAACAACAGCATGAGAAAGAAACTCACTTCATCATCAACTTCAAAACTCATCAAAACCAAACCCTCATAAGGTTTTCGTGTTATAGCTGAGAACAAAATCCAAATACAATATTTAAACACAATTCTCCTACAGCGTTACATCTTTTGCTTTTAGAATGAGCTGAAGAGTATTGTCTTTCAAACTATCCATGTATCAGTATGAGAACCATTTTTCCTTCCTTTAAACTGATTTGAATCAGCACTATGAGGCTCAGGAAACTCAAAATATAAAAGGTTCACACTGAACAATAATAATAAATATGAGATAGTCTGGTCAGAATATGGTTCAAAGCTGTCATGAAGTTCATACCAGGAGGTTCTTACCTCAGTTAATGCATGTAGAACAGGACACCAACGATTCCAACAGGATATCACATGCTTTATTTGTGGAAAATGTCCCAAAGGTTGTGTGTGTGTGTGTGTGTGTGTGTGTGTGTGTGTGTGTATGTCTGTGTGTATGTCTGTGTGTGTGTCTCTGTGTGTGTGTGTGCCTAGATTTAGTATTATATGAATGTTTTTGCTTTTTGCGAGTACAAATGTGAATTTTGTTTTGAAAAAGTCCGAAATCTGCATTGGCACAATCATGGATGCCAAAAACAAAAGTTATAAGGACCTTGATGTACAAACACGAGTACAATATGTAGTGATTTAATGGCAATAGGCAATATAAAAAAATAATTTAATGAATTTGTGCGACAGTAACAAATGAAATACCTACATAAAGTGTACAATAAATAACCCTGTAAGTATTTTATCAGTTTGTTATTTCAACATATTCTCATGAAGGGTTTCAAGTTGTTGTATCCTTTGTCACACTCGCAGTTTTTAGCATCACAAAGGTAATTTAAAATGTCACAATTGCAGTTGTTAATGCTATAAAATGGTTGGGTTTAGGCACCAAAACCACTATTTTAAGATTAGGAAATAATAACATGGTTATAGGGTTGAAAGCAGTACTTCTGGACACACTTTAACTTCCAATAACGGGACATGAACGCAGGTCTCCTGGTTGAAAGGCCGGGGGTTTGTCCCATCCACCACCCCTCCTACCCACCCTAAAGGCCACCTACATGGCTTTTAACATTACTGTGATTCGTCACTGAACAAAATTGTGTGTAGTAAATATACATTCAAGTGCAATTCTTTTTGAAGAAACCATATGAGCCGTTCATGAGGATAGCCTTGTTATTTTAATCAGTGGAAATCTTTGAGTAAAGATCGCAGATATAAAAAAAATTTTTTTAATGCCACCTGCTGTACTGCTAGATATTGTATCAGGTACAAAAACAGTTTGAAGGCCTGATTTTAACACACTCTTAAACTGTTTTACCAACATTTCATAAATTAAACAACAATGAACTAATTCAGTCTCAGTAACTCATTTTGACCAAACGTGTATTTTCTCTCCATCAGAGTCAAGTCAAAGGAGATGACATTATAAAATAGGACACAGACATTTGAAGATATTTTTTGGAAAACCTCAGTAGAAACATTGAACAAAAAAAAAGAAGAGGTACAGCCCAGGCAGTTTTTTATTCAGAGGAAAATCGTGTAAGTTTTTGTATCTGACTCGTTGTAAAGCTTCTCAACATTTCTGAAATGATTCTGCATGAACTGATTCTTACTTTGGGCTCATTTTACATACCAGATACCGTTTCAGGTACATCCTGAAAGTCTTGTCTCGTATGCCATAGATGATTGGGCTAATGGATCGTGGCAGGACCTGTATAATAATATAAGTTGCGAATAAAGAGTCTGTGTAATTCTTTGGGAACCACTGCAGCAGAGCCTCTTTCAACTGGGGGGCAATATATGTTGCCATACAGAGCATAACCTGAAACCCATGGAGGAGGATAGTGTTTCTGGCTTTTTTAGCGTCTTTGCTAGCTGTTTTTGCAGTGAAAAGGATTATGAAGTATGTGTAAACAATAGTGATCCAAACTATAACAAGAAACACTGAATATGTGATATCTCTCTTCTTGCTGATGTGGGGATTTGGGAAGACATTTTTCCGGAGACAGAAGACTCTGGAATGAAAGAAGTCCAGCTGCTCTGTGGCCAAAGTGATGAATAGATCAGGAAGAACAGACAACATGCTCGTCGACCAGATCAAACCAATCAGCATCAACGTTCTCTTTACTGTACAGATCTGAACGTGACGGAGAGGAAGACAGATGGCGATGTAGCACTCTACTGCCATGCAGGCCAGGTTCAGAGGGCTGTTTTCATTGGCGAAAAGAGCAAGTAGGATGAAGATGTAGCAGAGGGGGACATTTATTTTAAAGAGGACATAGCTTATGACGAGCATGGTGACAGTCACCGTCACCATGATCATGTCGTTGACCACCAGATGAATGAAAAGTATATATCGAGGATTCCTGTAGAAGATCTGTAGAGTGGGAAGGAAATCACACAGAAAGGAAGTGAATGTTTGAAACCTGCATGAGATCAGAGTCTTAAAACACTAAAACGTAGATGCACATATATACTGTATAAATCTATATAACTAACTCAGGATGTGAAAATATTTCTGAACTAAATTCAAAACTAACCCACACCATAGGACTGAACATGCTGCTTTTTAAAGCAACATGCGATTAAAGCACTTGCACATTTTTCTATGAAACTGCTGATAACTTCATGATCAGCTTCGACGTGTGACATGAATATCAGACCTGGTGTTTGCAGAAGGTGTGAATGAGGCCTGCATTGATGTAGTTGATGGAGATCCCGAGAACCACAACGATCACATTTTTGACCACAGCTTTAGTGAAGGAGTCCCGATACTGTAAAACCACCGTCACATTGGCAGACGACACGTTCATCTCTTGAAACTGAGAAGAAAAGAAACATTGTCTTTAGTTATCAGTAAATATATATAATAATTATAGACTTTAGCAAATAAAGTAAGACAGAGACAGAAACTTTCTGCAGATCAGAGACACTTTGATCAAAGAAGGTAAAACAATGTCTCATTAATAATATATAAATATTCGACATTTTTAGTTAAAAAAGTATGTTCAGAATTAATTTGCCATTGCCATGTTGTTGTTTTTTGCAAAGGCGCATGCATATAAGAGGAGGCCCACTGCTCAGGCCCAGAGGTTGACATTTTTTCTAGCCGTGGTTGTGCTGTTTCCATACAGGTGCAGGTGTTGTAATCTGCAGTGTAACAGGAGGTCATAGTGAGCAAAATGTGACAGGAGCAAAAAAAATCCCTAAAAGTATTTCAAAGGGCAAAGTTTTGACCAATTTGATGCTACATTCAAGGGGTTTACACTATGATTGTGATTTCTATGAATCTTGAAAAACATTTTTTTTACCAAGTTACTCGTGCAAGACTCATTATTTAAATAATAAATAACAATTCAGTAAGTGCATATTTTTGTATTTATTTCTGACATTTTGTTTAACAAAGTCAATGTTTAAGTCAGGCCTGATGTCGTCTTACACATTAAATAATGTCCACAATCACTTCCACACAGTGAGGCTTAAGGCTTATTAATTACACACTGATATGAGTTCTGTACCCAGAGCCCAGGTATCTGTACTGGGACTGAAAAATTGCATAAAGCAGCTCAACAACAACAACAACAACAACAACAACAACAACAGCATGAGAAAGAAACTCACTTTATCATCAACTTCAAAACTAACCAAAACCAAACCCTCATAGGGTTTTCGTGTTATAGCTGAGAACAAAATCCAAATACAATATTTAAACACAATTCTCCTACAGCGTTACATCTTTTGCTTTTAGAATGAGCTGAAAAGTATTGTCTTTCAAACTGTCCATGTATCAGTATGAGAACCATTTTTCCTTCCTTTAAACTGATTTGAATCAGCACTATGAGGCTCAGGAAACTCAAAATATAAAAGGTTCACACTGAACAATAATAATAAATATGAGATAGTCTGGTCAGAACATGGTTCAAAGCTGTCATGAAGTTCATAGCAGGAGGTTCTTACCTCAGTTAAAGCATGTAGAACAGGACACCAACGATTCCAACAGGATATCACATGCTTTATTTGTGGAAAATGTCCCAGAGGTTGTGTGTGTGTGTGTGTGTGTGTGTGTGTGTGTGTGTGTGTGTGTGTGTGTGTGTGTGTGTGGGACAAAGACTCCTCAGTATGACTTTCTGTAGCCGAACCCCCCCACATCCACCTCCATCACCCCTTTCCTGTCTCCCTCACCGAACAACAATCTACTACCATCCTGCTGCTACTGGGCACACACACACATACACACCCACCCACACACACACACACACACACACACACACACACACGCCTCGATTTAGTATTACATGAATCTTTTTGCTTTTTGCGAGTACTCTTTTTAAAAAGTCCTAAATCTGCATTGGCACAATCATGAATGCCAAAAACAAAAGTTAAAAGCACCTCGATGAACAAAAACAAGTAAAATATTTAGTGATTTAATGGCAATAGGCAATTTCAAAAAATAATTCATTGAATTCTTATGACAAAAACAAATGAAATACCTACATAAAGTGTACAATAAAATAACCCTGAAAGTTTTTATCAGTTTGTTATTTCAACATATTCTCATGAAGGGTTTCAAGTTGTTGTACCCTTTGTCACACTCGCAGTTTTTAACATCACAAATGTTTAAAATTGTTTAATTTAATGCTATAAAATGGTTGGGTTTAGGCACTAAAACCCACTATTTTAAGATTAAGAAATAAGAACAGGGTTATAGGGTTGAAAGCAGTACTTCTGGACACACTTTAACTTCCAATAACGGGACATGAACGCAGGTCTCCTGGTTGAAAGGCCGGGGGTTTGTTCCATCCACCACCCCTCCTACCCACCCAAAAGGCGACATACATGGCTTTTAACATTACTGTGATTCGTCAATGAACAAAATTTCGTGTAGTAAATATACATATAAAACACATATAAACATATAAAAAAGAAAGAAAGAGCTACAGCCCAGGCAGTTTTTTATTCAGAGGGCAAGTTTCACTTGTGCAAGTTTTTGAATCTGACTCGTTGTAAAGCTTCTCAACATTTCTGAAATGATTCTGCATGAACTGATTCTTACTTTGGGCTCATTTTACATACCAGATACCGTTTCAGGTACATCCTGAAAGTCTTGTCTCGTATGCCATAAATGATTGGGCTAATGGATCGTGGCAGGACCTGTATAATAATATAAGTTGCGAATAAAGAGTCTGTGTAATTCTTTGGGAACCACTGCAGCAGAGCCTCTTTCAACTGGGGCTCAGCATATGTTGCCATACAGAGCATAACCTGAAGCCCATGGAGGAGGATAGTGTTTCTGGCCTTTTTAGCATCTGTGCTAGCTGTTTTTGCCGTGAACATGATGTTGAAATATGTGTAAAAGATAACAAGCCAAACTATAACCAGATACACTATATAGGTAATATCTCTCTTCTTTAAAATGTGAGGGTTTCGAAAGGCAGTTTCTCTGAGGCAGAAGACTCTGGTTTGAAAGAAGTCCAGCTGCTCTGTGGCCAAAGTGATGAACAGATCAGGAAGAACAGACAACATGCTCGTCGCCCAGATCAAACCAATCAGCAACAACGTTCTCTTTACTGTACAGATCTGAACGTGACGGAGAGGGAGGCAGATGGCGATGTAGCACTCTACCGCCATGCAGGCCAGGTTCAGAGGGGTGTTTTCAGTGGCGAAAAGGGCGATCAAGATGAAGGTGCAACAAACGGAGACATTTATTTTGTAGAGGATGTAGCTGATGATGAACAGCATGATGGTCAGCGTCACTTGGATCATGTCGTTGACCACCAGGTGAATAAAAAGGATGTAGCGAGGATTCATGTAGAAGATCTGGCGTTCGGGGAAAAAAAAAAAAAGAACACATAGATGACTAAAATATCGGGTTAATGATTATCGACTAATCTTTGTTCTGTGCTATGAACCAGAATCTCCTGTATTCCCATTAAAAAGATTGAAAAATTCAAATGTAGTACTAATCCATTTAATGGGCCCCGATATATATTTAGTCAACACTGAACATCTTCTGCTGTTATGTAAATATAAATGACAGATGATTGACTCACTCCTAGATATTAATTTCTCTGATATTTCTTCAGTAAATGTATTATGAATGTTTTTATGTCATTAAAGGAAAGTCCTACCTGGTGTTTTCGAAAGGTGTGAATGAGGCCGGTGTTGATGTAGTTGATGGAGATCCCGAGAACCACAACGATCACATTCTTGGTCACAGCTTTAGTGAAGGAGTCCCGATACATTAAAACCACCGTCACATTGGCAGACGACACGTTCATCGCTTGAAGGCTGAGAATCTAACAAAGGAGAAAATATGGATAACAATTTTATTGAGATAATCCCATTTTGCAACATACACAGTTCTCAAATTTAGCATCAGACATTCCAAGAAAGAAATTTTGTATTATTAGTCATCATATTCATTTTTATTCTTAAAACTAACTTGTTTATAATACTAAACAACAAAAAAAATATAATTAAAAACAACACAACATATGTTACACTGAGGAAAAAGTTGTTAATATTGCTAATAAAAATGGAAGAATTGTTAAAATACATGAAAGTAGAACACACAGTTGTATTCCATCACGTCACAGGACGTTTGACTGTTTGACAACAATATTTGAACACCAATTTGATTATTTTTTCCCTCGATTGCACCTTGATGAAAAACACAAACAGCAGTCTGATTAATATTTATATTCCCTGGGCTACAACAAAACAAAACATTATTTCAGAAAAATGAATCAAATAAAATCAGTTTTTCAAATGATGTCTGTTTCTACCTGTATTAATCCTAGATATTAAATAGTTGTTGTGAGCTACAAGTTGTGAACAATAATTTATATCCAACAGTAACAAAAACACCCACCTTAGACTCGGGGCATCAAATTGGAAGAGAAAAATCAATGTATTATCATTTGGAAAACAAATGAATGCATTATTAATATATCAGTTAACATGTATCACTTAATTTTGTAAGCAAACTGTCATAAAAAACAAGCTGATGAATAAAAAAGTATAGCATATAAATATACATTTGTTAAGAAGTTTATCATTCAATTACATGATCGCTATTTAAAATGTGATCATAGTTGAGACACTGACGGTCTGTTCACAGCAGATATATTCAATCAAGCATTTGACTGTTTTTTCAAATTGTCAATATTTGATTTTGAACTAAACAGCAGTTGTGATGAGAGAAATGTAAATGTTAAAATGTCCTGAAACACAAAAGAAGAATCACATTAAACATAAAACACACCACTGAATCATAATCATACATCAGGCCTGTAGACACGGATAATACACAACCAACCAACCTGCTTCCAACAACTTCATACAGTTACTGTATTTGTCCGGTCAGAACACAGGAACAAGTACAGAACAGTCCCAAGCTTTGATATATAAACAGATAAACAGTTTTTAATCTTTAAACATTTCTGCTGTGACATATTTAATGTCTGGACAGGACTCACCTCCGTTTAGAGCAGGACACCAAAAGTGTTGCCACAGGAAAGTGAAGGCTTTAAAGGAGTTTGGTTGGCAATCACCAAAGGATTCAGGGGTTTGCATATGGATATTCACATATTACATGTTTGTGTGCGTGCGTGCGTGCGTGCGTGCGTGTGTGCGTGCGTAGCCTGGCTAACACCAGACTAATCACAAATGAGATTAGTCTGGAAACCAGCCATTCATTTCTCCGTAGAGGAGTCATGGTTTACGATCCTCCAGAGCCGTTTATTGGGCGCTACGAATGTCTATCAAAAGCGTCTGTACGTAGCTCTTAGCCAATTGTATCAGTTATACCAGATGACGTATGTAGAGCAACAGAAATTGATGTTTACATAGCCAGACGAGTGTGTGCGTGTCTGTGAGAGAGTATTGCTTGCTGCTTCGCTTCTCCACTTCTCGCTTTCTGCAAGATTAATTATTTTTACGCCTTATTCCCCCCTCATGTCATTCAGCCACACACATCCACTGATTTTATGGGGAATAGACGAGCTGCTGGGGGTCTCTGGGTGGCTCCGCTGTCCCCCGGCTCGTAGCGAGATCACCGGTGTTAGAGCAGCGAGCGGTAGCGGGGCTAGTTGGTAGATTAGGCTTTTGCCAAATCCTGTCGGAAGCAAGGCTAAAACATCCTTTTTCGTGGTGAAACAGGAGTGTAAAGTCAAACGTTGTTCTTCTTGTAAAATAAACGTTCGCTCTAAACTATTTAAAACGCCGTCTACAGCTAGATCGAAAGAGAGTTTCGCGTCTGCTGCAGCCATGTTGGATCTGTAAGAAAACTACAAGCTTCCATCTGTCGTATAGTATGCGTCATCGTCTTGCCGTCCCTCCCCGTTCTGTGATTGGATCCCTAAAACATGGCTAAGAAACGGCCATTGTTGCCGGACCGCCTGCAGGTTCGAAATGAAATCGAGCGCGCAAGGCAGTATGGGTATACCCAGGCTAGTGCGTGCGTGCATTTACATGCGAAATTAAAACAACATAATCTCAGTGTACAAACCTTAGACGGTGTAAAGAATGGACAGTCCAATCAGGTGTCCGTCAGATGTCAATCATGGCACAGACCCATTTTTTTAAATCAGTTAATTAATTAAAACCAAACTGATCAGAACAGACCAGCCTCTCCTCAAAAACCTCAATATATGGTGTTTGTACAGGCAGCAAAATACAACTAATTTTTACATTTTAGACTTTCCTCCGCTCCATCTTGCTGATGTAGTAATGATTGACCGTGACATGTAGTTTAAATGGTGGATGTCACACTCAGGAAATCAACACTGTTCTGAAACACTGTTGCAACGGTCCTAAAAAAGCAACACATGCATCCACCTTCAGCTAGCATAGCATAGAAGAGCTCATAACTGAAGTGCTGCACTCTGTTAATGTTAGCTCCATGTTAAAGTATATTTCATCCAACTTGTCTGGATTACAAGTTCAATGTTTAACCACATCTTGCTCAATAAAGCAAATCTAAAACGATTGCATGAGAGTCTATGGAGGAGAGCTGCAGTGTGATGGCCCCTTGTCAGAGTTATTCAGGGTTTTTCCCATTTTATTCTTAAAGAACAGCATAAAAGAAATAATTATTTTAAGTCCATAATGTCACTGCCCCATCAGAGGTCAACACTGTCAGTATAGTTGAACTCGATACATGAGCCCTATTGTGACTGATGGATCCTCAATGATGATTTAATCCAAATGAATGTGAGTCTGTGTGAAGAAAATGCCAGCACAAGTTCACAAAAATTCACGAATAACTGATATGTTGGCCAATATATATTTTTTAGCTGAAATCAAACTAGACCATTTTATGTGAACTGTGAATTGCTTTTGAACCAATATGACAGTGAAAAGGTCCTCAGAGGGTTGCTTTATTTATATTTAACATTATAATATGTTATATATACAATGTATTACATTGTCAACCAATTCTAGGAATAATAACTGAGAAAAAGAAATAAAGAAAAATAAAAATTAAATAAATAGCTAAATAAATATCAAAACTGTATGTTCAGTATCAGTCAATTGCTGTCTATTTAGATAAAGAATAAAAAAAGAAATATCTGACACCATTTCATATTGTGTAGAAACAGTTTTCTGGCTCTACTTAATTATTTTGTTTTGAAATGACTCTGTGCTTCCTAAAACTTTTTCTTTCTCTTGAACAAAACTTGTGAGTACTTCTTTTTAGAGCTCCACACTTCCTCCACTATCACTCGAGTGTTTTGCACGTTTCACAGGAAAGACTTCTGGGACCTTGTGACATTTCCAATAGTCCTCCGTGTATTCAGGAAGTCAGTTTGTGCTGCAGGAGGCAGAACGAGTAATAAGTCATCATCCCTCATTATCAGTAAAGGTCACACACACACTGGGGCAGCTTGTTATGCAGCATCCACACACATGGCATCAAAGGGATTTATTAGAATTGTCTTCGGAGAGAGATTGCCATTAGAAGAGTTATACTCCATTAGCTTTGACATTTAAAATTACTTTGTCGCTAAATGAAAAACAAGTTGCAGCATTCAACAGAGAACATGATGTTACACATGATGTTTAAAAACAAACAGATTATCTCTGTGGACATGGTCTTTGTTAACTACTGATCCACCAGGAGAACATCTTTGTTCCTCACATGTCTGACATGTTTGCTCTTTTTTAAACTTTGACTGTGAAGCTAATTAACAGAAACTTTACTTCAGAGAACTTCGTTTGTTTGTGATGATCACAACTTTACCCTGAAGTTTTCGCATTATGTCACACTCTGTAAGCCTCAAGGAAAGAGTTTATAAAAGATTTATAACTTAAGTTCTCTGCTTTCATCTCACCTGTGTCAAATTTACAGTTTATTTAATTTATATATTTTGGATTTGTGACTGCTGCAAAATCATTTTATTCCCTATAACCTGGGCTCAGGGAGATTGTTGTTGTGGAAATTGCAGATGTTTGACTCAGAGACAATGAAAAAAAACTAGAGAAACACTAGGCTTATTTATAATGTGCATTATAATATAATTAATCCCCAAAATTGTTGTGACGCATTATTTTTTACGACACAGTTGCCCATAAAGTTGGAATAATTTATTTTTCAAACACAATCCTCTGTTAATTGTGGTTTAATTTCCATTGTGATTTCTTATGAAGAGATTGATTAATAAAATTTTGAGAAGATATACATGTTATCTGTCAAGAATAAATCATATTGTCACAATCATTTCATGGAAAGAGGTAAAAAAAAATATGTTTTATTCCAACTTTATGGATGATCGTGTATTTTGTGACATTTTATAGACTGCATGATTAATCAATTATTTGAGGAATTAATTAAAGATGCACCAGTCCGACATTTTCTTTCGTGATTCCACGACATCAGTCTGATTCCTTGACTCGGTCGTAATACCTGTTTTGATTGTTACCAGACGGTTGAATGGGCGTTATGAGCCCAAAAGAACGGGTGCTTTCTCTGCCTGCAGAAGGTTGTTATCAGCATCATTATGTGGCCTTTGCTGGAAAAAAAATGATGATGTTTAGTTAAAGGTAGTGCGTTAGGGCAAAAAACATTCTACCGTTATAAAAGATCATTTAAAAAGAAAAAATAAATGCACATAAATGCCGGAAGTTAAACTGCTCCAAGGTGCATGCAAACACCGGAAGAGACATATTGTAGTTCTGTTGGTCATATATATACATGACATATTGATGTCAGCTGACGTTACATTAAATAAAATACTTGACTTTTGATCTGGGCGGCCCGGTGGTGTGGTGGTTAGCACTTTCGCGTCACAGCAAGAGGGTCACCGGTTTGTGCGGCTCTTCTGTGTGGAGTTTGCATGTACTCCCCGTGTCAGCGTGGGTTCTCACCAGGTACTCCGGCTTCCTCACACACTCCAAGAACATGCAGCTTAGGTTTTATTGATGACTCTAAATTGCCCGTCTCTATGTGTCAGCCCTGCGGTAGTCTGTGACTCGTCCAGGGTGTACCCAGCCTCTCGCCCAATGTCAGCTGCGATCAGCTCCAGACCCCCGCGACCCGAGTTTGGATAAGGGGTTAAGGAGAATGAATCGATAAACCCTGGTTCTCCTGGGTGAAAGTCCTGCTGCCCACCCTAAGAGTGACTTTTGTGCTTTATACTCACCCGAATTTATGGACACCTAACCATGTCAGGACCGTTCAGGACATTCCACCAGAAAGCCAAGCATGTCAGAATGAGCATTCAGCAAACACAGACTGTCTACTGTAAACATGGCAAAGTTAAAGGAAAATTATGTTTAAGAGCTGCATGTTGAACTGTGAAACAGAGAAAAGGTCGTTTTTTTCATTCTATCAACAAAAAAAATGTTGTCGTCAGATCTGCTGATTTCAGCACAAAAATAACAAATCTAAACAATTTCATTAAAACTATTGTTTTTGTTGTTTTTTTTTTTTAAAGGAAGAAAAGAGGGAAGGAATAATTGGAACAAACATGTCTTACATCACAGTCTACTGAGAAAATGTGCAAAAGGTCATCGTCAGTAATGAAAGCAGTAAGTGATCCCTGCGGAGCTGCTCTTTTTGAACACATTCCCAAGGGGTTAGCTTTGTTCCTTCAAGTGATTCCCTCCTTCACGTCTGCTCACCTTTTGAAAAAACAAAACTTATTGTTGAGCCACTGAGAACAAACTTTGGTCATCAGGGTCTCAGATGCAACTTGTGAAGAAATTACACAGCTCAAGTTGAGTTACCTAATTAGTTGTGAACAAAAACATTACAAGTCCTACGAAGAAAAGTTTAGTGGAAATGTTTGCTCTCTTCATTTTTAACCGCTTTTTCACTATAAATAAAAAAGTTTGAACACCCCTTGCACTGACAGACCCTGCCAATGGTGAGAGCAGATCATGTGGTTGTAGATTAGATACATTTTTAATCTCAGAGTTTTGATTGAATGAAATATTAGATCTTTCTGGTAATGCTCCAGCACCTCCGTCACTACCCGATCTGTACCAAAAACTCAATTTGTTCTCCTTCCTGTCACCACTGTCCTTAATAAATTCACATAAATATATATTTACGCTTTAGTAATTGAGTGAATAAGATAATTCAATTTTTTAATTAATGACCTCTGTGAATTATTTTCACATTTCTGTTCATGGATGATGGAATTACCTCCATGTTGAAAATGTTAAACATTCTTTACTGAAACCGGGAACAAATTGTGTTTATTTAATAAGGAAAAATGATTCTTTATTTTATTAGGTCTAAATTTAGACAGTTCAAATCAGCTCCATATATTAGATATTTAAAATTAGGGGAAAGTGTTTAAGGAGAATATTAACTCCATAATTTTAGACATTTTTACAAAATCAAGAAAAGGGTGTATTTAATATTCAAATCATTAATTTCATTACCAATGATAAGGTTATATTATTTAACATTTCACTAAAATACTTTAACATTAGTAAAACACTTTAAATCGGTTTGATGACAGAAGAACTTGACTTAAAGGAAACACAAATTCTGCTTCTTAGACTCCTGTGATCTTCATCTCCAGTGTGAATAGTGTGATACTGACGTTAAGCCACAATTTTTGAAACGTCTACAATCAACATGTTCTTCTCCCAGAAACAACACATCAGTCAAAAGTGAAAAGTTCACTCCTTTATTTCCTTCTGTTGTTATACAGGGATTCATCAGAAAAATACAAAAAGGTATAGCTATTAGAAAATATACAAAAACATACAGGCATTCAAATATAAAGGGGTATACATTTATGGTGGTCTTTTGTTTTTTTTGCTTTTTTATACAAAACAACACGAATGAGACAATCTACCAAAGTTCTGGAGGTCATTAATTTACATGCAGCGCCCATGAGGCCTCGGTACTGTGAACCACTTTATGTTTTACTATTATAATAATAATAATTTTACTATATATAATAATACTCTGACATGTTGAGGGCACTGCAAGACAAAATCTAGAAAGTGCAGAGTGGAGAACAAATTAGATTTATTAAAAGTAAGGCCGTATTTATTCTAAATAAAATACTGACTCCTGTCACATTTTCTGGACAACAGACCACAGCTTTAGTGAACATTTTAAACTTTCCTAACTTCCCTTTTGTTATTTTCCTCTTCAACAGTCCTCACGCTGCAAAGCCAGGCAGACTTGTGATCAAACGGCTAATGATTCTGTACCAAAATGACCCGAGCCAATTTAATATTGGGAGTGGTAACAACACTTTTCTAATTTGCTATTCTACTGTGGTAGAAAAACAAACAATCTGTTATAAATAGATCATATTAAACAAACGGTATAAAACAGATCAAGTATAAACAGGGCACTAACAGACGGATGGTGTGTGTGACAATGATGAACACATAATATTTTGTGCTTATGTCTAATATCTACAGTACTTTGATTACATCTAGTTTACAAAGATGCCAACATGCCTACAATCCCCTTTGTGCATGTGACTGTTGTAACAAATGTTAAACAATCTCTTGATTTACCCCTAATGTATGTACACACACATCCCAGAACTGTTGCTGTGCTCCGGCACGTGTGGGGAAGTGGATGTGGTGTTGTTTCTTTTCTTTTTTTTTAAGACAAAAAGTGTACAAATTAGGTAATTTACATCAATACCAGAAATATGATTCTATATCACAAAGCTTTCAGATAAATTTTGTCTCTAGAAGAGCAACAGACCGACTGAAGGTCACGAAGGCTCTGTGAGAAGACACTTTGGGTTTTTTTGTCCATTGACTGAAGGGTTTTTCCGATGTGCCCTCGTCTTCCTCGCTCTGTTATTCTTCTCCTGTGGCGTCCCGTTGGCTCGCTGTGATGAAGATCAGATCACTTCCTGGAGAGAAGCTGGTTCTCCAGCTGCTCCAGACGAGCAGTCATTCCAGACAGTACACGGCCGGTTAAGGAATAATAATGACAGGTTTTTACAGGCTGATGCAGAATTA
This sequence comes from Centropristis striata, assembly GCF_030273125.1. NCBI lineage: Eukaryota > Metazoa > Chordata > Actinopteri > Perciformes > Serranidae > Centropristis > Centropristis striata. The sequence continues at coordinate 33,076,953 of NC_081519.1, forward strand.
TTGACAGATGTCATATTTCTGGGTTTCAGTTATTGAAGAATAAGGCAGACATTCGATATTTCTTATTATTACAAATTCCATGAATTGATCGGAACCACTGAGTTCTTTAAATGCTCAATGCAAAGAATGCAGAAAGAGTAGTAGTCGTGGGGTCAAAGGGCGTAATATCATTGGTGTACAACACGTATTATTAAAGACATTAAAGACATGCTTCTTATCTTGTGTTGCTGTATCATCCAATGTGTTTTCTGTTGATTTGGGTAGATCGGGAGAGATTAATAGATTTATTTCAAGAAATATCTTGTCATTTATTGAAGAATAAGGCTGTCATTGGTCTATTGTTTTCCTATTGTTATATAAAAATATCTGCCTGTGACCAAGAAGGGTTGAAAGAGAAGTCCCATGGTCAAATGGTGTCATATCAATACAACATGTTGAGTAAATTCTGGCTTGCAGCTACTGAACAGGTGGTGTATGATCATTGAACACCTTGGCTCTGACAAGTGGAGCATCTGAGCAGAAAGCATCCCATCTGCTGTAACCACCGACTGTTTATAAAGATGAACGCTGTGGCTCCACTTCCTCCTGCTGTTAAACATTGAGGTGTTTCTCAAGAGATTTGTTGGCGGTAAGAAAAGTATTACCTGATATGTTGTTTTATTGCAGTATTTGGAACAGTTATTGGAAGAATTTGGGATTGATGTAAGCTCTTGGTTTGCCAATTGATAAAGTCAGTCGAAAAACACAGATGTAACTTTAACCATAGTTTCACATCTGTAACATACATTATGTATTATGCATGACTATTTTTTATTTTAATCACCACTGAATCCAGTGACTCCTGGTTCCACAGAGGGATGAAGCTGTAAAGCAGCTCGCTACCAGGGGGCGCTCCAGATGTTCTGGCCTCACTATTATCATATTATCCTTCTTTATATACAGCAGGGTTCTCAAACTTAAATTATCTGGGGGCCGCTGGAGACAGTGTCAAAATGACCAAAAAAAGACACAAAATGACGAAAAAAATAATCAGAATTACCAAAAAAGAGACAAAATGACCAAAAAAAGACACAGAATTACCAAAAAAGACACAAAATTATTTTTAAAAAGACACAAAATGACCCCAAAAAGACACCAAATGACCAAAAAAAGACACAAAATTACAAAAAAGACACAAAATTATTTTAAAACGACACAAAATTACCAAAAAAGACACAGAATTACCAAAAAAATTAAATAATAATAAAAGGGACCTTCCACACACAACACGGTAAAGTCTCATTCATATAAAACTCACATTAAACTTTCATATCAAGGTGGGGCCCACAAAATGGAGTTTGAGATCCATGATATACAGTTTATTTAAGATATAACTAGAGGCATTCCTGTAATTTTATGTACCATCTTCTGCTTTATTCGCTTTGTGCTTTCTGTTTCTGTCGAGTGTGGAAGTGAAACCTGATCAAGTGCTTAAACTCAAATCTAAAGCCAGGGGTAAACTGAGGAACGTAGAGCTGTTTACCTGTGATTAGATCAGTTAGGACACATGTTAATACCAGATCTGATCAGGGCCTGAGTCTTCTCAAGTGATTTTTTGTTTTAAAGGATATGTTTCTGTGTGAGCTGCTCCAGGCTGCTCATGGTGGCCTGCTGGAACTCCACCAGACTCTCACAGGCACACGGGTCCTTCACCTCGATCTCCCCCTGACTCTCCTCTGCAAACACAAACAAAAGGGTTAGAGAGGAAACACCTTTATCTCATTTATTTTTTACATTATATTTTATTTTGAAACTGCCCTTTCAAAGTGTGTTTTGCTTTAATGTGCCCATGGACCATCTAAAATGTTCACACATTAAAGTCTAATTGACTCTTTTCAGTTTGTTTATGTGTGAAAAGTATTTTTTTCTGTTTGGTTTTACTTTAATATTTTTTTTTTTACTATTTTTCTAATTGTATTTCTTTGCATTTTAGTGTATTTCATACAGCTGTCATGTACTTTTGGAACTTGTGGATCAAATTGTCTGGAAGTAATGATCACCTTGTTTATTCTTGATTTAAATCTAATTTTCTTTCTGTTAGTTTCCAACCTAAATCTTAATTTTCTTATGCTTTTATCTACTCACTATGAAACAAAATTTGCCAAAAAAAGTATGAAGAACAAAATAATGTAAACAAATGTAAATTTCTAAAAGTAATAGAAAAACAATCTAAAAAATAATATATAAATGTATTATTTGTTAGTTTATTTTAATGTTTTATTGTTTATATGGTTTGTTTCTTGCTGTGGAATCTGAAATGTTCTTTATAAATAAACTTGCCTCGGTTTCGTCAGCAGATGGAGCCAAAGAACACAACATTGTCACTGATCAGCAGCATCACATTAAGTCTCATCTTTTTAAGTTTACTTTAGAGAATGTGTTAATAATAATGTGATTAAGGCACTGAAATGAATTATTGTTTAAGTTAAATTTTAATAAACATCCCCCTGCAAGTCGGCCAGCATAGTGTTGTACATTAAGATTTCAGACACCAAACCTCATCTCATGAACCATGATTCATTTTTAAACCCATTGTTGTTTTGTTAATGCAAAATATTTATCTGCACACTGACAACTATTTCTATCCATCAAATACTGTAAATATATGAATAAACTACACAATAGAGAATATTCATCTGCAGATAAAGTGCACAAATGTGAAACTCTCCACTACATCCACTGGCTTTTTTGTTGTAAGATTCCAAACAAATTTGGACGTTGTCTTACATGTAAATGAAACAGAATGCAATAACTTCATCATCCTTTGTGATATTTAATTAAAAACTGTACAAAGTTATTTTATAAACAGATTTTTACAAACAGATAAACTTTTGTTTTTGCAAATAGTCACTCTGAATACTGAATTCAATGCATTTTGCAGAGTTATTTTTTCACTAAGAGGATTTGTGCTTTCTAATGTAAAAGAAATCTAGAGTCAGCTTGTCATTAATGAATGAATGAACCGTGGATGTTACTTCCTACTGAGGCCTGCAGTCAAACACATTTCCCGCCCCGGTTGAAATGTTTGAGATGTTTAGTTTTATTTTAAATTTCAGTCTGAAACATTGTTAGTTACAGTGAAATGGTGAGTGTTGTACCTGGGCAGACGTTGAGTTTGAGGTTCTCAGCGATGGTGCTGATGGCAGTGAAGTCCGTGGTGTAGTAGAAATGTTTCTCCACAGGCTCAGACGCAATCTCACGAAGTTCATCCTCCACAGCTTTTCCTACTCCCACGGCGTACATGGTGATACCTGAACACGTGCACGGAAACGTACGCGTCATTTAGTGTCACCATCAATCTGCAGAGACTTGAATATGGCATTTTTTCCAAGAAAACAATCAGTAAGATAAGGTCGGACCCTCACACAGGCAGTCTTACCGGCTTCTTTGGCCTTCTTGGCGAATTCTGTGATGTCGTCCTGCGAGCGTCCGTCGGTGAAGACCAGGCCGATTCGGGGGATGTTGCGGCTGGCGGGACGGGCGCCCTCCGCCTCAGAGAAGCTGTTCTCCAGCATGTGTTTCAGAGCCAGGCCTGTCATGGTACCTTTCTCCATGTAGTCAACCTGGACGAGGTCAGCAACAACAGTTCAAGTCCTCAGTGTTGGCAACATGAACAACACAAACTGATTTATTTTGAATTCCAACAGATCCTACACCTGTCCACCTGCAGAACTCAGGATAGAGAATCACACTGAAATGACTTCACTGTAATTTATTAAGAGCAAAGTCATTTCAGTGTGCTGTGGCATTTATTCTTTATCCTCAAACAAATATTTGATAGCAGTTATGCAGATGGACAGGCATAGGATTTGCAGCAATTAAAAAAGTCAGGCTGTGAACAGGACATTTTGGTGAAGTTTTTCCAGTATGTTTTAGTGCCATTTTAAGAGCTCTAAGCATATTTTGATGATAAGCGTGATAAAATTATGAATCACAATTATTTTGGCCAGAAGAATTGTGACATGAAATTTTCACATTGTCCTATGATTCTGCAGGAATTATAATAATATAATTAATTTTCAGACTGTATTTCCAGAAAACATTTTCTAGTTCAGGTCCTTTGAAATTAATCAATTCCAACTTTAAATTGTATCTATTTTATGTGATTATTTGGCTTCAGACACCAGTAGCCGGTGGTGCATCTGGCATTAAAACACAAATAGAAAATATTAAAAGCAGTGACTCTACCTTCATGACTGCAGCTTTGATCTCGTCAGCAGTGTGGTACATGTTGAGGGGGAACTCTGTCCGGACCCGGCTGGAGTACTGAACCAGACCCACTCTGGTGCCGTGAGCAGACACGTCCAGAGAGTCGACCACCTGCAACACAGGAGGAGGAGGTGAGGGACACTCACTGACACAGGGGGGGCTGGCTCTTCTTGCAGATAAATCATCAGATTTTAATTTCTTAAATTACAGTCAGTTGTTGTTTTTTTACATAGTGGCATTAGAATACAGTAGCTGTTTATGTAGAAACACACCTGGTTAACAAACTTTTTGACCAACTCAAAGTTTTGTGGACGGACACTCTTGGAGCCATCAATCAGAAGCACCAGGTCGATGTTGGCTGACTTGCAGGCTGAAGAATAGAGAGAGAGGGACAGAGAATTACCTTTTTTTTTGTTATAGAGCCAGACCATCAACTTATCACTGATATGGTATGGGTGATATCTTGGCTGATCAGTTCAGAAGAAATTGAAACACGGAAAAGGTGCAGTGATTTATAAAACTGTGATGCCAAATATGTAAATAATTGACCATAACTTGGTCTCAATGCAAAACATTGAGGAGATTCTCATGAAAAATGTTAGTGGATGAAACAAGTATCTGATACACATAATGGAGGTTTTCCAAATAAAATGGTGTCGATGGCAGCACTCGAGTGAAGGAAAATCCTCTTTGAACAGCTGCATTCTGTAAATACTCTTAATCTTGTGATCAAAGCTAAATTCTTAGTATTTTAAATAATTTTATTTTGAAAAACAAAATAGCAACTTCTTTTTACCCAGTCCATTGAAATACAGGTACAGATAATGGTTACATTTACATTTACATTTGAGGGAATCAGTCCAAAAGAAACTAAAAATATTTCCAACAAAGTTCTTTGCTGTTTTTATGGATGAGCCGTTATGCATATAAACAAAAAATGGCAGCAGGCTGATATATATGTAAATATTCAGATGTAGCACATTTAGAAAGAAAGTTTGATATTGTGCTCACAGGTTTTCATAGCAACAAAAGATATGTTGTAGTTATCTGCAAATATGAATCTTGAATAATGATAAATAAAACTCTGTGTGCTGCCACAAATCTTTCTCTGGAGGTGCTGCAGGAAGGTTCCTGGCAGGCTCAGCCTCCCCGGAGGAAAAGAAAACTCTGAAGAAGATCTCATCTTAGTCCAGACAGTTTCTCTTCCAGACATAACTGAGCTGCTTTTAACATCAATATGGGATTTGGTTTATTTTCACAGAGATCTTTATTTCATCTCCGGATAAATAACTCCCTCTTTTCTTGCTGTATTCTTAATCTCAGCTTTCTTTTCCCTTCTGTGAGGCTCATCATCACCATAAATGTTCCAGGTGTCACGACACGGCTCGACTCCTGATTAATGACAGATTTGTTATGTTTTTATTTATTTTATATATCAGAGCTCAGCAGCTGCTAATGGACCAGAGATGTTAGTTCATTTCCCTTATATTCAGTTTTGACTTTCAGATTGTTTTCTGTGTCTGTTGCTCTGTTGGTTTGGACTGATGGAAGAGAAATGTGGGTGTGATGCTGACCCCCTCCAGCCTTTCAACCTGTGAGGTCCTGCAGGACCTAAAGGACCTTCATGCTGAGTTTCTCCAGAATCAACGTGTTATTTAAAGTTTTGTTTCATGTCTCAGAGTGATGAGTATAATAATCAGGTCAGTGTTAAATGGCAGTGAACCTCTCCTGTGTTTCGTATGATTTTTCAATATTTCAATTCAGTATATTTTTCAATAACACAGATCTTTTTTTAATCAGAGTTTTCTTACTGCCGCAGCTCTTTCCGTCCTCCTGCAGAAGTTGTCCCTCGGGACAGATGCAGTAGTAAGATCCTGGAGTGCTAACACACTGATGCTCACAGCCGTGTGCCACTGTTTTACACATGTCCATGTCTGCAAACACACAATCGTAAATAAATTAAAATCACACCTGCACAGATACATAAATGCAAACCAGTGGTGGAAACTAACTGCGTAACAATCAGGCACTGACTGCTCTGGTTTGACGTTGTGTTATGGTTAAGTCGTTACTTTCAATATGAGTATAAACTCAGAAAATGCTTCTTCATCCTGTAAAGCTCCAGAGAGATTATACACACACCCTTAACAATGGATACACAGCTGGTTCTTCAAAAAACACTGCATGCATTTCCTTTTTTCCAACATTTATGATAACAAAATGAGGTTCACTGACTTGTGCAGGTCCTCTTGTCTTTGTTGAGTTTGAATCCTTTGTTGCAGTCGCAGCTGAAGACTCCAGGAGCACTGATGCAGATCTGCTCACAGTCATGCTTTCCCTCAGCACACAGGTCAATGGCTGAATAACACACACACACACACACACACACACACACACACACACAGAGTTATTCCACATTTGTCATTAATGATACAGAGGAACATTTTCTTGGTTTCTGTGTGTATTTGGTGCTACCGTGAGTGTGCAGGTGAAGCCAAATGATTTGTTATTATTATAAAGTGCTGGAAGAAGAAAAATGCGGCTGACTGCTGACGATTTGAGTGACAGTTACAGCAACAATATTTCACAATTTAATATATCTGTTCAGTACTTTCTCGATTAAATTCAATATTTAACATTCCTTCCAAAATCCAAAGTGATACTGCTTATTTACCCTGAGCAACAGGATTCAGTTGACAGTGACATGAAGCAGAAGCAGCAAGTCTTCACATTTAACCCTCTGAACCCCAACAACCTGGGTTTTAAAATCACCAAAATACTCCATTTATCATAGAAAAAAACTGTATTGTCAGAGTTTCAACTCTGATGGTCCTTGAACAGATCATCAGTTACAAATGTTTCCAAAGAAGTTTTAGAAAAAGTGACCAAAAGTTGTCTTAAAATGTTGATATCTGTGTCAGAATCTCTTTATTCTGCATGTGTCATATAAAATAAAGAGTTTGCACTAACCAGATCCTGTTAAAAACATTCAATTCTGCTCCTCAGAGACACTGTGAAGACATGATTGATTCTGCTGAGACGAACGGTCACGTGACAAATATTCTGAGAAAATCTATTTACACAGAGCAGAGACGAGAGGTCAGGAGAGGCTGGAAACATGACAATACTTCAATTTTTTCCCCAATGTTCGTGACACATAGAAAAGTGTTGTTTATCTAAATTCCATTTTATTCAAATTTTCTAAAACTAATTAATGAGAGAAATTCAACTTTTTTTTCTTTTTTTTAAAATGATTTTTGTCATTATAACTGTGATTGTGCTGACTCCATAGAGCTACAGGACTTGTAGATTTATATAGATTTTATATATTGCAGTGAAATACAAAGTCTCAGTGAGTAAAATAAAAAAAGAGCAAGAAATGCTCTGAAACAGCTTATTGGGGTTCAGAGAATGAAGAAACTATTTTGTTTTTAGTCATGTTGAAGGAGAAATAACAGCCTGCTCTCCTGCTGCAGGATACTGGAGATGCACCAGGAGCGATTTCCTTACATTATCGTGTGTGTGCGTGTGTGTGTGTCTGTTGTTGTGTTTGCAGGTGTTTATGTGCGCGACGGCCCGACTGACGTGTGCAGGTCTTCTTGTCTTCATTCAGTGTGTATCCTTCGTTGCAGTCGCAGGTGAAGACGCCGGGCGCGCTGACGCAGATTTGTTCACAGTCATGTTTCCCCTCAGCACACAGGTCAATGGCTGAATAACACACACACATTTAGTCAAAGTGTGTGGCTTTATATTTACATACATACCCTTAATACTCTTTCTTGTCGAAAGTGAAACGATCCTACTTTAGTCATGCATGTGTGTAAGCGGCTCCAGGCAGGTGAGTTTTGTTGTCATATATGCGTGTTACTCACCCTGGCAGGTCTTGCCGTCGTCCAGCAGCCTGTATCCCTCGTTACAGCGGCAGTGATAGCCATTGAGCACACTCACACACTCATGATCACAACTGTGGTTCCCAAACGAACAGTAGTCGATCACTGAGGGGAGGAAAGCAGCGAGGCCGTAAGCAGCAGAGCGAAGAGCAGCAACACGTGTGGGGCTGCAGCCATGTTCCCTTTGTCTCACAGTCAACCTTAAACTACAGCTCATTCAGTCAGCTGCTTATTATTTCATTTAGTCTCAGTCCTGTGGCAAACATCTTTGTTACAAGCCCAAATCCTAAAAAAGTTTGTACTCTGTGTAAAATGTAAATAAAAACAGAATGAGTGCATATATTTACAAGTACAAGTCTTACTTTTAAAGATTTGTGCAAAAGGGGGTCATCACCATCAGCTGATGCTATTTGGGGTTTGGGAACTTCTTCAAAGTACAGTTCAGTCTCGTCTTTTTTCATCAACAACATATTATGTTGCTGTAGTCACAGTTAGTGTAATGATGCTGTCTCTTCATCGTCTTGTCTTAATCATAGAAGAAAAGGTTGTTAAAAAATGATTTCTTCATGTTTTAAATAACAGTATTTTTGTAAAACAGCTGAGCACATGTCCTGATTGTGTTGAGTTGTACAGAAATAAATGGGATGTCTTTTATTGAGACAGCAGGGGAACATGGTGCAGGCCCACACACAGCTTCATGAATCAGCACATAAATCATGAATTGGTAGCTTGTGAAGCTCAGAATCCATTTCAGCAGGAATGAACATGAATTCAAGCTTAATAAACTCCGTCATATAAAGCCAGGAGCTTTCAGAAGTTAATATCTGATATGATATGTGTGTTTCTACATGTGTTTTCTTATTGTGTGTGTGTGTATGAGAGAGACTGACTTGAGCAGGTCTTCTTGTCATCGTTCAGTGTGTATCCTTTGTTACAGTCGCAGGAGAAAGAACCAGGAGAGCTGACGCAGATCTGCTCACAGTCGTGTTTCCCCTCAGCACACAGGTCAATGGCTGCAACACACACACACACACACAGGTTTGTCTTACAATACTCAAACTCATAACTCAATAGTTGTCTTACTATTCTTTATTTCTCGTCTATGAACTGAAGCTTTTGTTACCTGCACATGTTTTCCCGTCGTCATTCAGAGTGTATCCAGGCAGACAGAGGCAGTGGAAGGAGCCGGGGGAGCTTTCACAGATGTGCTCACAGCCGTGGTCCGACTCCAGACACAGATCCACACCTGCAGGTGAGAGGAGACGACTTCAGGCTCCATAACACACATCAGCTGCAGCATGAGACGCTGCACGGTCTGTATCAGCCTTAAAGTGACTGAAAGCGTATTTACTCAGCTTCTTTCTATGGGGTCCCACAGGAACACATTCGATTTCTGTAATTGTGGGTTTTTTCTGTGTTCTTCTCACTCATTTTATGTGGACTCCGTTGTAAAAACTTTTACTTCTGATACCAATCAGGATTTAGCTAAATTTAAATCAAATATGCTGTCAGGTCACTGTCAAGTGTTTTTAGCATCTGTTTGTCTGTTGTTAAATGCTTGATAAAAAAATACAGATGTTTTCTTTGCTAAATGTATATGCTGTTTCAGTCAAAAGTATTTATTCAACTGAGAATCAGTTCAGAAAAAGCAGAGATATGTGGGTTTTTTTTATCCTAGAGCATACATTACCCACAATGCAACTCTACCACCATCAGTTCAGATTTGATGTGTTATGCAAGCCACAAACTTGAGGTCTAAAAGTGAAGCCTTTCAATGTGCATTCTTTCAAATGTCCAGCAGGGGGAGACTACACTGGCTGCAAAAAGAAGTCACTTTGTACTGAAGTCTATGAGAAAATGATCTTTCTTCTGTATTGATTTGTGACCTCAGTGAACATTCTCAAAATGACTATGGCCTCAGTCATTAGTTTGAAGTCTTCTTCAATGCAGCATGATGATCATTCAGTACATTATGGTCTATTTAGAGTCAAACAGACCATAAACCCTCAATCCTGCAGCAGAGATGAAGTCTGGTCAGCTCACTTCTTTCTAGCACTGACTCAAGTGACATCACTTGAGGAAATTTTCTCTGGAAACACTTAAGTCTTTTTTTTACAATCTTTTAAACTCATGCAAGAATTTCCCAAACACACTCATGTGTAAAAGAGTTTTGCTATTATGTGGAGATATTTTATAAGAATTGATTTGAAACAACACAAGTCTTAACTCCATCAGCTCGTGTCATTGTGATAACCATCATTTTCAGGTTCACTTAGCAGACCAGCTGCAGCGTCGAGAGGATATATCTTCAGTTGCTCTAACTTTTTAAAAAGCTTTGTTTTTGTGCTGGTGTAACGCTCAGAGATGAACTCTGTCTGTCCTTTATGAGAGACACCTGCTGCACCGACTGGGAGTCTGACCTTCACTGAACCTGCCGTCTGCAGCGATGGGTTAGTAGTTTTATCTCTGAATTAAAACCCCTTGGCTACAAACATCATATTTTTATTGATTGCCTTAATATATTCTTTCATAATAATTCACTGTCTCAAAATGAACCTGTCTGCCTTCACTCTCCTCTTCTGTTTCCCACTGAGGAAAGCCAGAGATTTTTTTTACATCAGTCTAGGATAATAGCAGCACGGGGAAATATCTTGCACTTAAAGGATTTATGTAGACTGTTATGAAAAAGTATTAGGTTCTGTGGGGTTAGATGGGCACAGTGATTTTTTTCTCTTCAGGCTAGACATTCAGTGTGTTTAATTACCTAAAGAGCTGGGTGTTGCCCCAACAGCAACAAATTTAAACTCCAGAATCTTGGCTGCAGGTTTTTACTCATCTTATGTTAAATAAAAGTGATCCATTACTGGCATGAAGTTCTTTAGTAGTTTCAGGTTTCACATTTTACAAAATGATGATGTTAAATCCCTAAATAATTTCTCCTCTAATAGATCAGGTATTTTATCATTTATGTTTTTAATCTGTGTTTAATGTGGTCCTGGGAATGAAATTTCTCTCATAAAACACATCTCTTTCTGACAGGAAATAACATAATCAAATCTGAAATTATTCAACCCAATCCAAACCAAGTCAAAGCCAAATGTAATCTGATCTTTGTTGTTTTAAACATTTTATAGGCAAACGTCCTTTACGTCTTTTAAACATCCTGGAGTGATTTCATTTTTTTCCTCCTAATTCAATAAGGAAAATGTAAATATACTTTGGGTGAGGTCTCACCACAGAGCTTGTCCTGGAACTGAAGTCCAAACTGGTGAATAAGGTCGAAGGACTCCACCAGGAAGACATGGTCTTCGAAGGGCGGGGACGCCATGGCCCTCAGGGACGCCATGTCAGCTCTGGCCACGCCCACAGCGTAGATCTCGATGCCTTTCTCTCGGGCCTCTGCTGCCACCTCCGCCACGCGGTCCTGAGGACGTCCGTCTGTTACGATCACAACCACGTTTGGGACCTGAGGAGGACAAAAAATCACAATGAGAGCTCCGGTAACAGCGAGTAGCCTTTAATACACATCACATTATTTCCCTAAATATATAACAGCAGGCAGGAAAAATAACTTATGTTCTAGACATAAAACAAAAAATGCAGATAGATACAAAGTATGAGACATATCTTCACAAAAATACCTAATAAGCCCTTTATATCCTCCTGCATATTCTTCAGAGATGCAAAACTCTTACTTTAATTTGGCCAAATTCATCTACTTCATACTCCAACATCTAAATTAGACAAATACAACATGACCTCTGCCTTGTTGCATCAAGTGTTGCTTGAAGTATGACTGTAGCTGAAGTTATACATTAAAAACAAATGTTACAGGATACCTGGGATTTTGTGCTTCTGCTCCAGAGATAGTCTGACAACTGTCTAATTTTGGGGGAAAATATATAATAATATTAATCCCTAGTGTTGTGTAAATTAATTGAAAGACAGTTGGAAAGTCACAGATTTAAAGAGTTGTCAGCATCAGACCAACAGAATATTTAAAAAAAAAAACTTTATATCATAATATGCGAAATTAAGAGATTTAGGTAAAATATTAAGGTTAGATGTTTAGAAGTTACTTGAGTCTAAGCTACAAAACCAAGACTGTAAACCTTTTTGACCTGTGTGTTGATAGTTTCTGAATAATCGGCTTCCATTCTTTGTCAGAGTATGAAGTAAATACACAAAAAAAGAAGAAGAGACACAAACCAAAGCTAACCCCAGTGTGTTGTGTTGCGTTACCTTGGGCCGGTCTCCCTCCTCGGCGATGAAAGCCGAGTTCATCACGTATCTGATGGCGAGTCCGGTCATGGTGCCCTGAGCGAGGGGGATGATCTGATTGATGCCTTTCACCATGGTGTCCAGTTTGGCGTGCGTCTTCAGTGAGAACTCACTGCGGACCTGAAGACATGATCAGAGAGACAGAAGGTCGTATTCAAGTCTCTTTAAATATTTATTAAGGTAGAGACGAGTTTCATCCTCACCTTTATCATCAAACTTCACCGAATTAGCAGAAGGAAGAAAAATCAGTTAGATTAACACATTAAATTACATGTAAAGAAACCTTTTTGCTAAAAGAGTATGACATTTACCCCGAAGATATTTACAATAAATAAAGTAGCTGGATGAAGATGTGTGTGGAGCTCTGCAGTACCTGGCTGGAATACTGGACCACGCCCACTCTGGTGGCGTTCAGGCCGATGTCCAGGGTGTCCAGGATGTCGATCATGAACTTCCTCATGGTCTCAAACTCGTGGGGCCTGACGCTGCGAGAGCTGTCGATGAGGAACACCAGATCCACCGGGCCGGACTTACATTTCTGCTCAGGACCTGAAAGAAGCCAGAAAACATTCAACTCTGGAGGAAACCAAACATCTGGGGCTAAAAACTGATTCTCATCTGAGAGGTTGAACACAATTAAAAAATAATGATGATAGGGAAACCAGAGAGATTTTTTAGCTACTTCTTAGAAAAAAGAGTTTGTACATGAATCAATTTCTCAATTAAATGTCACAAAAAATGTTTTCCTTTATAATAACCCAACTCCTTTTGATATCATATGAAACACGATTCTTGGAGCATTTCCCAAGGGGAAAGTTATTTGGGAACTTACTCTTCTGACTTTGTTGTACTCATGATCTTTGAGTCGTAATGTGGATACATGGGCGCTACAAAGATGTGTTGTATTTTAAATAATACGTCAGTAGCTGTTTTCACTGTTTCAAATATGACTTACGTATATGTTAAAAACAAGTCATCTTTCAGGGACAGTATGCTTCTGCTCCTGGGTCAGAAAATGTCTAATTTTCTGGACAAATATGAATCTGTAGTGAGGACGGTGGTCTTGTTTATTAAAAGATTGTTCTCTGGGGTTGTTAGAACTGTGAAGAAGCCTAAATAATCCACTGCTGAAAATAGCCCACAACAAATGCTCTATTTCCTCCTGTTTGTTTGATTAAAAACTACAGTGAACTTAAAGAAATTATTCCGTCTTTTTAAGAATTTAAGATATATTTTTATGAGAGCTTTATTGATTTACTTCTCGGAGCCGAGAGCCACCACAGAGTGGAACTAACACACCTCTGGTTTTGGTCTTTTCATGGGATTTGTTTCCAATAAGTTAACATAAATAATGTCAGCTATGTCATTTGAAGAAGTGAAGTGTCTGTTTGATGCTGTGTGAATAATGTGACAGCTTCAGTTTGTGGACAAAGTGTCTTTTACATTACAATACAATATGTGGGAGAGGTTTTTTTTAGTGTGAATTTCTCAGATGCCTGCGTCCTCTCAGGTTTGTGTGTGTGGTTTTCACGTCAGGTCTCTGGTATAACTTTCACCACCTGAACTCCTCCACCGTTCAGACTTCTGTTTTTGTCTTTAATTCTTTCGCCATGGCTGTGAACACACTCCCATGCTGTAACATCAGCCAGCTTCAGAAACAGAGCAGTCCTGGATGAGGTATGAGGTGAGTCTGTGTTTGTGGTGTTTGATTGATGCACATCCAGGGTTTCTCAAGTTTAACTAAAGTCATAGTAGAAGAGTTTCAGTCACAGACATGAGGGACTGTTGTGGAACCTGTCTTCAGTTTCAAACGGACGTGAGCGATGGCTGGTTTTTAACATCTGATAAATATGTCTGTCTCATTGTCTGGACGTATAAATCAACCTTCAGCTGCAGATCTAATGTAAACTACGTCCAAGATTATAAGTCTGATGTGTTCTCAAAAATCAGGGCCTTTAAATATCTCACACTAATGAGAAGAGTCCAGTTCTGTACCGACAGTTATAAAGTTTCTAGTTATATGGGTAAATGTGCAAGGTACATTTTTCAACGTCAATGCAAAAGCCAGTTAGTGTTGAATTCTACCTGCATAGCATAGGCCTGATCGGTCCAAGCTCCATTCAGAAAACAAGCATTTTAAAAGTTGTTTGCTTGTGGTCTTTCAGACAGACCCGACAAAACATAAAATCAGACTCTTTACACATCGACATCATGATGTAGTTTAATCTGCTTCCTTTTGATCTGTTTATTGCAATTAAATCAGAGTAAAATCAGTTTATTTTGGGTTAACACCGTTGTAATAGAGACAGGTGCTGAGATTCACTGAGCTGTGTGCAGCTCCAGATGATATTATCAATCCAGACACATGACAGCTTTTAATTTTCCGAAATATCTGAGACTTCCACTCCAGGTATGAAGCAGATGTAGCTGTTATTTTGGCTGTGGTTGATGACGGAAAGAAATAGCACATGTAGGAATAAAATATGATCTAAAATGTAAAATAAAAAGTTTGTTTTGTTTTGCACTGATGTTTTCAAAAACTGTTGCACCCAGGTAAGTTACTTTTAAAATAGTTTTGTTTTTTTGTTGTCTAGTATTTATATTTCACAAAATGACATTACAAAACAGAGATATATTGTGTGCTCAGTTTCATGATTTCTGTTCTCCTTTATCACTTTTTTTCTCTCACAGTATTAGCGGACTGACCTGCTTTGGGCCTGGCGGCAGCGAGGACGGCCAGGGTCAGCAGAGTGAAGCCACACAGTCTCATCTTCATCCTGATGATACAGATCTTCAGACGGGTCGCTCACAGCTGGACTCAGGAGCTGGAACCGGATCAGACTGTGAGGAGGGGAAGCGGACAGAAAGGTTATTTGTGGTGACTTGAGAGGACCTGTGTTCATGTTATCTCCTGCTGAAGTGCCAGAGGAAGACACAGAATTATTTATTGCTTTATTTCTGATTCCAGACGCCAAGGCTACAAATAATTGTTTTAACAGCTTTTTAATGAAACGGTGCATATGTTAAGTTTCAGCTTGTTGGAGGTTTTAGATATTGGTTTTAAGGAAGGGTATGATCTGACAAATGATACTTTGTCCAAATTCTTATCTTCAAACCTTTTATTTTTTCGTTCTCAAGTGAGAGTAAAGTAGTCTGACTCACTGAATGTGGAAAGTTTTGCTCTCAAACCTTTGAGATGAGTTTATGGTCTCAATCATTAGTTTCAAGTCTTCTTCAACAGAACATGATGTTCATTTAATAAATAATGGTCTTTAGAGTCAAACAGACCATATGATTGACAGGTCACTACCACAGTGCACTGTGTGTTTTCATGCTTGAACCCTTTCACAGTGTGATTTCACTTCATCAAAGTTAACTGGAACATTTTGGCCAATTAAAAACATCATGTTAAGTGTTCAATTGGACTAAAAGACTCTCTGAGAGGTCGGCTGAATGAAGAAAGATTTTGTCCCTTGTTAATTACTCCGTTCTGCATATGAACAGGTTGCAGAAAAAACAATTTGGTGATTGTCAAAAATGAAGATGTATACAGTGAAAATGGCGAACTTGAGACTTCAAAGCAGCAGTCTACAAACCAGTGGGATCACCGTCATCGTGAATACGCCTACTAATAATCTTATACAGTTATACTGGGAAATTCCACGTTATAATTCCACCTTTAAAACCTTTTTTTCATGCATGAAAAATGTGATGTGACCAATAGAAGATAATGCGTACATATAACCCAGAATACTTTATATTTAACCTCCTAATTCTACCAATTCTGTTCCAAGTTTTCTCATTGAGCGCCACATGGCGGCCCATGGAGTTTCTACCTTCTGTAAATTCCTGCCCTGTTGTGTTTGTAAAGTGATTATAATGTCGATGTTGCAGAGGGACATTCCGGTCCGGCCCCGTCGTAAAACATTTGTCTACCACCACCTGGAGAAGGTGTTTGAAGGCTGCAGCTCCTGCTAATGGAGGGCTGCAGATAAACACACACACAGTCTGTAATCTGCCGCGTGTCTGTCAGCGTTCCTGCAGGCGATCAGCTCCGGCAGCTGAGCGATGATGATAATGTCTGTGTTCAGGGCACACGGTCAATTCAAACAGGCTCCATGAAAGCCACCTCAGGTCCACAGAGAGGGGTCCTTCAGGGGTTTATCGCTGTCTGAATGGCGGCCAAAGTCTGTGGTCATCACTGGCTCAGGTCTGAGTCATGAGTCAACAGATGTGGACGAGCACAAAGACTCTTTTCTCTGTTTATGTCTCTGTTTGTCTCGTTGTCTCGCTTTTAGCCCACTTTCTCTCATTTCTTTCACTCTCGTCCGTGTATTTTCATCTCTGCATCTCTGCAGAGAGGGGAGGGTCAGCCAAGCATTTGGTGTAGATTATTCATGCTGCTGCTGTAATGCCTGTTGACCTGGACAGAACGAATTGTCCACGGTCTTAAGTTTAGTCAAACGTCCCGTAAAACACCTATTCTTGCTTCCTCCCACCTGCTTCACATGAACTATAGGTTTGATTTAAGACTATGTAAAAGATGTTAAAGCAACAACTCGTCTGCTCTAAATCCTTCAAACCAGATGAAAACAAAAGCTGACTGTTTGTGTTTTGGCTGTCGTCCCCACCCGTCTATCAGCTCGATCTGTTGAACTAGAGGCACTGATAACACAATTTTTACTTCAAACTCATTGTTCCACATCATGCCAATGCTTGTTCAAGTTTTTTTTCAAGTTGTTTGGTTTTGTTGAGGTATTTGATGCTATAAAATGGTGCTGTAACGTCACTTTCCTTTGTGGTTATGCTGCCCACTGAATATGTAGGGAAGTGTTCCTTTTTTGGCCTGTAGACCATTCATAGTGATGACGTCACAGATTTTTAAACAGCTTTTTGTGGCTTGAGGAAAGTTTCTTCATGTGTAAAACCTCCATGGATTAAAAACTGATAATAGAAAGAGTCTGGGTTTGCAGCGTCAAACAGGCTTTCTTAATATACAAAGCATAAATACATAACTGTTTCAAACCCCATTCTCAAAAAGTTAGGACCCTGTGGAAGATGTTATGATAAACAGAACACACCAAATTCAGAATGTGTGGTTTACCTTTTTGACCAAAACATATATTGTCTTTTCATTTGAATGTCACAAAGCAGTAGGAAATGGTTGCATTCTGTTTCCTCACATTTTTAAGACATTTAAACAATTTTGGAATCAGAGTTGTATACATGTAGGAAAACCCTTCGGCTTGCATTTATTTACTGCACAAACCTTTAGTGAATTACTGTATTTTTTCATAATCACAACTAGACAGATTCTATAAAAGAAAAGAGGAAGGTCTGTGAAACAACGTAAAAAATCTACCAAAACTTATCTTAACACACAGAAGAGACGTTTCAATGAATCGACCGATTCTAGAGTTAGGTCTCACTCCAAACCTTATTAGACTGTGTGTGTGTGTGTGTGCGTGTGTGTGTGTGTGTGTGTGTGTGTGTGTGTGTGTGTGTGTGTAGGACAAAGACTCCTCAGTATGGCTTTCTGTAGCCGAACCCCCCCCACCTCCACCTCCATCACCCCTTTCCTGTCTCCCTCACCGAACAACAATCTACTACCATCCTGCTGCTACTGGGCACACACACACATACATACACACACACACACACACACACACACACCTCCCCTTGGTGTGGGTCACAGACCAACATATGTTCTATAATTATCCACAAAGAGAATCATTCAGCTTGGATATTTTCTTGTTAAACATTTCATTGAGTGGACGGCTCTCAGTGTGTTTCTTACTTAACTGTTAAATATAGAATTGGAGATCCTATTTCCTTCAATTAACACTTAAAACAAATTAAAACCGTGTGGGAAAACACTTTATTCACCCTAAATGAGTGATGCACATTTGAATTTGCAGAGCTTAATTGCGTCACTGCTTCTGCATGAAATTACAGAATAATTACCTGAATGACCTTATTACTTTTGTGTAATCTGGAAGAAAATGTGCTTTAAATGTTAAATCACAAAAGAAAAGCACATCAGGGAGCAGTTTGATGCCACATACAGGAGCAGAATGTAGACCAGGCGCTCAGTTTACAGAGCCGCTTGTTAAAAAAGAGCAGCAGCGGTTGTTGACGTTGGCATGAATGTGAGATCACCACAACAAATGAAACAGTGGCTGTTTCTTAAAAGGTCTTTTCAAGTGCAGGCAGTAAAAATAAACCCGTTAAATTTCCTCCAGTCTGACCTTTGTTGCAGCAGAGATCCAGAGGAGGAAATGTTCAAAGGAAAAATCAGCTTTATTTTAGGTTTGGTGGAAACAGTATTCACATACTTTTGGGTGGAGGTAAAAAGTCAAACATTCAAGTAAAATGTACCTTAAACATTTAAAGTAAAGTACTTGCTAGGCATGTCCATTTCAGAGTGTCATATTACATATTGGAATATTATTACTGATGCATTAATTTGTAATCAGTATTTTAGAATGTAGAGGGTTTTTTTTTTTTTTTTTTACATAATTCATATACTGTCCCTGTGATAATGACTAAACCCTCTCCTGCTTTCTGCTCTATTTTACTGTAAATGGGACCAACATTTACTAAATGAAGATCATGCTGCACTGAAGAAGACTTTTATTTATGTAACAGACAAATATATAGGGCTTCCAATAGATGATGAAACAATTAGGTCAATTAATTAACTGATAGAAAGTCTCTTAATTCAAGCTTGTTAAATGAGAGGATTTGCAGCTTCTTTTGTGACAAGATAATAAATAGAAAATGTTTAAGTTTAAGACTGAAAACAGGCATTTTTTTATGTAGTTAATTGAGAAAATAATCAGCAGATAGATCAATAATAGAATATTCCTTACTTACAGCTCCTCTAAAAACATGTTTAGGCTGATGAACTGTTGCATCTCACCTGATGTATCTTAAACGTGTTGTACTCTATAATGTGTTTTGCAGAAACCTCGGAGTGATGTCGGGGTCAGGTGAGAGGGACATCAAGGGCAGATTCACAGGAAGTCTGCAGAAGACATTAACAAGTCCTGCTCCACACATGAGATTGTATACAAAGGTGGGCGCAATGTGCAAGTGTCTTCAACCTGTATTCTCTCTAATGTCCAGCAGGGGGCGACTACACTGGCTGCAGAAAGAAGTACGTTTGTATGAAAATCAATGAGAAATTCATTTCTGACCTCAGTAATGATTCTCATAATGAGTTTATGGTCTCAAAAGTACGTTTCAAGGCTTCTTTAATACAGCATTAAGTTAATTTAGTAAATGATGGCTCATTTAGACAATAAAGAAGGGGAGGGTTTAGGGTGGGGCTACAAGCCATTTGGTAATATCATAACTAATTGGGTTAATGATCAGTTAACGAGGGTCAGGGAAGAAAACATTCAAACAAAAATCCCAAGTCCTGTTTATGATCACCTCTCCATTCTTTAAAAGCAGAAGTGAATCATCTCTCTTCTCATATAGATACAGAAACTAAAGAGTAGAGAAGTAAATACCTTATCTGTGAACTGTATTTGAACTTCAGATTCAGTTATGAATACAATGTTTCTCCTCTGGCTTCTCTGTCTTTCCCAGGACTTATCTCCACTTTTGCACAATTAAATTTGCTGTGAAACAAATTTGATTGGACACAAGAATGAAACATTTGGAGGTTCGATCTGTGCTGGCGCTGCTCAGTGAGCACGCAGAGCTCGAAGCTCCACATATTTCAATCAAAACATTTTACGGTCCATCTTATTTTGGATCGATGCGGTTCTAATCCTTCCAGTGTCTTTCCATGACTGCTTGCTTGAATTTGACTGATGTGACTTCAAACTGTTTCTCTGATACAAAACAAATGTATTTCACAGAATTTCTGAAATATCCAGAAACTCCACAGTTGGAAGTAAATAACTCAAACTGTACAGTGTTGCAGGTATGTAGTTTTGGATTGATAACCACTGTTATGTTGTTTTCCTCCCTGCAGTCTGATAGGAAACACAGGCCGACTGTTTGTTTTCAGATCATAATGTTTCTAACAGCCTCAGAGACGCTGCAGGACACATAAAGGATGAAGGTAAACACGAGTATCTGTTTCTCTCATGATATAAACCTAATCCACCTTGTTGCTTGTGACAGAAAGGGGTGGATAATATTAGATTACTGGTGATTTTTTCTGTTTTTAAAATGTAATTTGCATGTTAAAGAAATTTCTCCACATTGTGAGATATACTGGAGTTAGATGTGAAGATTGACTAGTCCCTCTCATATCTGTCTGCTCCTTATGAAGCTGCCACTAGCAGACAATTAGCTTATCTTAGCATAAAGACTGCAAACAGTTAGTCTGGCTCCGTACAAACATAACAGACTTCACCTACCAGCACCTCTAAAGCTCACTGCATTTGGCCACTTTGGTGAACTATTTTAATTATTAAAATAGGAAACATTAAAAAACATTTTTGACTGAAAAGCATATTTTATGTTGTGATACTGAAAATACAAAACCAGTAGCATAATAAAAAATGAAACCTGTGCCTTAGGAGGAGTTTTTTTAAAAATTGGTTCCACCTTGGTTAGTAGCCAATATATGCATCAGAATGCTTTTATAGCATAGTACTATAGTATAGTTCTGGTTTTTGATTCTAAAGGTTTCCTGAAAGCAGCAAGGATAAAAAGTTGGGTCGTGGTTTGTTTTTTTTATGTTCCGGTGATCAGCACATCTGGATGAAGCCCTTGACTGTGTGATCGCATGTCAGACGACGTTACTCTACATCGGTGGAGTAACGTGGACACATCGTCCTTATTTTATACTCCTCTCTCTCTGTCTTTGTTGCTGTTGTTGCAGCTGAAGGGAACCTGCAGGCGAGTTTTCAAGCTCCGACATTTCATTTGCGCTCGCCGTAGTGTGACTGACTCACACACTTCACTACTTCTAATGAGGTACAGCTGAAAGTTTCAGGGCGGATCTCTCTTTTGTGTTCCACATTAGCTGAATCACTCAGTGTATCAGACTGTGACCACGAACAGCCCCAACTCTCACTTTAAAGCCCCTCTGTGTAGAATTAGAATGTGATTATTGCATTTCTCAAATGACTGTGATGGCATAAACATAAAATATTAGAGAATCCTGGTAAAATTGGTGCAGTTTATGTGTTATTATGGTGACATTTATTTGTGGTGTTAACTGAGTAATTCATGTAGCAGCTTTAAGTAACTCTAATCATTAACTACTGCAGACTGATAACCATGTCTGAAGGCCGTTTGTGAGGAATTATCTCATATCTACAGTATTCTGCATTATACTTAGAGGGGACTTCTGCAATGACCTCAGCATTGTAAAGTCATTTAGAGCTACTGGAATCAATTACAGCATTAGGTCACTGTTCATCCAGAGCCAGACTTCACTCTCAGTAAACAAAAATTATCTTTTATGCATGTATATACTCAAACTGTACGCAAACTGTTTTTAGGTATACAAAAACAAACAGGAAAGCTCAGTGGTCACCCACAGGATCAGATAAGTTGATGAACACTAAATGTAACAGAAAAAGCAGCACGTCTCTGCAGTGTTTGCCAAAGAGGAAAAGGTGTGTGAGAAACCTGCAGTCCGACAACAGGTGATTATCTCCTTATCCACACAGACTGTACACACACACACACACACACACACACACACACACACACACACACAGAGCAGTGGTCAGATAACAGATCCGGGAGTGCAAACATGAACACACACACGTTTTTCACTGAAGCCTCTCTTACTGTAGATCGACTGTACATTGGGGTGGAAACACGCTGACTGATGGACATTTGTCACTTTTTAACTAAAATAACTTTCACTGCAGTCAGGACGGTGGAACTGAGATAATTGTTGCAACACCTGGAACATCCGGACGGACAGAACCTGAACCTGCAGCACAGAGAACCAGAATGAGAAGAACAACAGGATCTTAAGCATCGACTTGATTTCAGGTGAAAAACAGGGAGAGGAACTCATCATTTGTTATTAATTCTTTTGTTATTGTGAGACTGAGATCATTAATGATGATTTCATGTTGTCACAGTCTGTTTTTGGTTCTGTAAGACATTTAAAGCCACGATGATCATCTTCAGTGAGATAGATTTGTTTACACTGGTCGAGTTTACACAGATATCAACATTTCAGCAGACCATCAAGCTGCAACACAAAGCCAACCTGATGTTCAGTCAACAGCTGCAGCTCTCAGACCTGCTGATGGACACTGAAGTCATTGTTTTATTTCTCCACAATAATATCTGCCAACCTTGCATTTGTTTGTCCAACTGAGTCCACGTCAGTCATGCTTTAACTCTGCAGTTCTCTTAACCAGCAGAGTGCCGATGGACCTGAGGAACGCCCCCTCTTAGTGTCAGCAGCATGGACGCGTTTGACATCAGAGAAGATGCCAACAAAGGTGAGCAGGACATGATTTTGCCATTGTCTCAATATTACAGTTTTTTGTGACGTCAAGCAACTAGGAACAGTTCAGGCAAATTAAGTATGGAATACTTAGTCCCACACCAATGTGGGATTTTTTTTTTTTTTTTCAAAAGCTGGAGAATCAATAACACTATTACAGTTCATCCAGAGGACATCATGAATATCTGAACCACATTTTATCACAATCCATCCAATATTTGTTGATATTTTTAAATCTGGAGAAAGAGGTGAACAAACTGAGAATCAGGGTTCGAATACAGGCTGCTATATGGAGTTTTGTTCCCTTTGAAAAGTCGTGAGCTTGACGCAAAAATTATTATTTGTGACATTTTTGGTGGCACTATTTTAATGTGCAAATTAATATTTTCCTGTATATTTTCAGGAAAGTTTCTGTCTGTTTCCTCATACATTTCATATGGTATCTTACAAAAACATCCACAACAGTACAACATTTGTATTATATGTTGCAAAATATGGATGTTTTATTTAAAGTTGTGAAACAAGTGATCAAAGTTTTAAACTTTTGGTCACGTTAAGAAACAGAACTACGTTTAGACTAAAGACCATGATTAGGGGTTAAATAGTCTCCACAGGGTTCTAGTGGAGCAGCCCCCTTACTAATCCATACACGCCTCTGAGAATGATGACCAGTGATAACGGCCATTCACTCACTTTATAACATCTGAAACGGTGTTCTGCCCCGGTGTTCTGGTGTTAACACAGGAAACAACAAACAAACATGATGACAGGGTTGTTTAATCTCAAATGATAAAAGATTTGTGTGTGTGGATATTAACTTCAGATAATGTTGACAATCAGCACGTTTAAAGGACTGTGTTAAAAAGCATACCTTGAAAGCTTAATGGATAAAAGTAAGCATTTTCCAAAAGATTAAGACTTAAGAAACCCTGTTATCTTCTACATTCTGTCAGTCGTCCGACCCATGACCCCTGATAACCATCCCGTGACCCCCTGCTGGGGGCGTGACCCTGAGGTTGAGAAACAGTGACAGGTGACGGATATTTGAGCTTGTTGTTGACGTCCTGTTGGAAATTTTCTGCTCCTCAGTTTGTCAGAGGCAGAACAACTGTATTTTCAGCACAGCAGTTTCTCCCGCAGCAGATATTAGTCTTATCCACCGTTGTTGGTGTTTTACTGCTTGTTGCTCTGACGCAGTTTCTGTTTGCAGACAATAAGCTTCTGTTTAATCTGCCAGTTCTGTATTTGGACTGCATGCTATACAACATTAAACACCTTGAACACAAATGCTTTTCTATGTATGTGTGATTATCAAGTGGAAACAGTGACGCCAATGCAGAAGTACATTAAACCTGCATTCTTTCTAACAGCCAGCAGGGAGCGACTCACTGGCTGCAGAAAGAAATCCATTTATATGTAAATGAGCCTACGTCTGACTTAATTTCTGACCTCAGTAAACATTCTCATAATGAGTTTATGGTCTCAATCTTTAGTTTCAGCTCTTCTTCAGTACAGCATGATGATCATTTAGTTACGGTCCATGTAGAGTTAAATAAACCATAAAGCTCTGTATAATCTAGGGCATGGCTATCGTCTGATTGACCATAAGCTATCACTATCTCAGTGCACTCAGTGGGCATTATTTTTAAAAATTGTAATTTGTTTCTCAGATACACTATGTCATGTTCATCCTTCAGACCTCTTAAAATATTAAAATAAAAATATTTTTTTTTGTTTTTGTTTTAATAGTCCTCATATGGTAGAAAAAGTGTTTGTTATTTTGTTACCTCCTGTGATCACGTCTGACATGTGACATAAGAGGTTCAGTGATGGAGACGACCTCCTCAGACATTTAATATTAAAGCAGCAGGTGAACGAGTGACAGTGTGAGTTACATATATGAAGCAGTTTCTCTGTGAGTTTGATTGACAGTCTGGATTCACACTGAGATGATAACATCAACTGCGGTTCAGATATTAGAGAGAGAAGAAGAAGAAAAGATGGAGACCAGATGTTAACACAGACTGGAGCAGCACAGAGAGAGAGAGAGACAGGTTGTAGAGACAGACAGGGAAACAGAGACATGGCTGGGTGTGCGCAGTGAGACAGAAAGTGTGCAGTCAGACAGGTTTGTGCAGTGAGACAGGGCTGCAGTGAGACAAGATGTGTGCAGTAAGACAGGATTTGTGTGAAACAAGGCTGCAGTGAGACAGGATGAGTGCAGTAAGACAGGGGGTGTGCAGTGAGACAGTGTGTGTGCTGTGAGACAGTATGTGTGCTGTGAGACAGGCTGGTGGTGGTTTGAGTGACAGCTGCAGCCCACACTGAGATGAACACACAGCACTTCTTGTTAGAAACTTTAAATTGGAACCAGATGTGACTCTGCTACTGTTAGCAGTTTCACTCACTGCCTGACTGTTTTACTGTCTACCTGCCCGCCCGCCCGCCTGTCTCACTGCCTGACTGTTTTACTGTCTACCTGCCCGCCCGCCCGCCTGTCTCACTGCCTGACTGTATTACTGTCTACCTGCCCAAATGTCTGTCTCACTGCCTGACTTCCTGTTTGACTGACTGACTCGCTCTCTGTTTGACTGCCTGGTTATCTGTCTGACTGTAGACACACTGAGTAGCCTCGCCTCCTAAAAATTTAATTCCCAAACAAAGAAGCTGCATCGTTAATTATTTCTCAAGAGAAACATTATTATTATTATCATATTACTATGGAACCTCTGGAGTTCACTTTTTATTTCCAAGGTGTTATTAACAGGCAACGACCGGCAACCAATCAACCAATCAGAACAACAAAACGTGACCCCAGCCAATCAGAGCATTGAATCGTGTGACTCATCGTGAGTGACACATGCAGGTTTGGGCGTTACTCTGACAATTTTTAAGCAGGAAAAACATGGCCGCCTGGTCTCAAATGTTCTCAAATTTTAGCTGAACAGTCACTAAATGTTTTTCTGAAAACACTTGAGAAGAGAAATAACAGAATCTAGATATTTGATCAGTGCTGTTGAGTTTAATTGGCCAGTTTGATCTGAGCTCCACTGGACGTCATTGTGTAAAAATGTCCCATTTGACAGCTGTAAATTATGCTGCATTCATGTGGTTTTTGGAATAATAGAAAAAAAAAGTTTTTCTGAATCAACTGTCCACAAGTTGCAGAGTTGATGTAAGATAACACAGAAACATGGCACACGAGAACAAATGTTGGGTTTTGACTTTTAAATTGGACTATTTGGAAATTAATTCTGGTTAAATTAACACTTGGCTGAACTCCCTTTATAAAAAAAGTTTCTGTAAAAAAGATATGAAGCCATTTTACTGGAAAATTTCACTGAAGCACAAAAAAAACCTTTCTGTAGCATAAAATCTGTGCAGACCTGTAGCTCAGCTGAGATGTCTTGGTGTAAAAACGGAGCAGTACCAAAACTGAAATCATGAGGGCAGCGTAGCTAACAGCTCAAGCAACACATTCACATATGACATGACAAAGACATTTTGAAAGTTATAAAAAGCATTACACATGTTTGCGAAATTAGTGAAACAAATTCTCCACCCACATTGTAACACATTAAATGTTCACTGTCTTCAACGCTGTCTCTGCTTTTGCCTCCAGAGTCACATTATTACGATCTCCATGTCGCCATGTTTATTGTTGTCAGAATCGTGTAACTATGTGCTGCCCTCTAGTGGATATATTATATATTACCTAACATCCATGACAACATAAAGGATGCATGGAAGTAAGTGAGGCCTTGTTTGAAATGGACATAACTAATTTTACATGTTATGGGAGCATAAATGAGGCTTTAAACTTCCACCGATGAGCTGAAAACATAAAACAAACATGTTTTCCACTGTTTGAAGTCTGACAGGAGCTCTGTTAACTGTCTCATATCCTTATGTCATCTTATTGTTCAAAGATTTCGGAGCAACAACTGAAGAATTTGTTTTAAGGAAGATGTAATTACCTTTTCCTATTAAAAATATACAATTTCACATTTTTTTGGACCACAATTATTATTACATGTGTGTACAAACATCTGGAAAATCTCAAGCACATAATAAACATCACTTTAAAAACTTGAAGACAAACTTTTTTTAAAGACGTCCACTGGGGATAAACTGCAACCTATAACCAGATCTGGAAAAAGTCAATACGTTAAGTTTGATGCTCTCTAGATTTTACATTCATTCGGCTTAGATGGTGCCAAAAACAGCCTGGGTGCAGAACCTCATAATAGTAAGAAAAACTTTTTTGTTTCCCCAATTTTCTGGAAAATGGTTTCTAATTTTGCACTAAATTTGGAAAAATAATTTACTCTAGTTTGGCGTTATACTGGTGTTTGGTTGCTCATTTTTTAAGCTGAAGATAAGTTATTATTAAATTATTTTTCTTTGTTTTTATTAAACTTGTACCAGACAAATGTCACAGTTAAATGAAGAATCAACACCGCAGAGCAAAATATGTCGAAAATATGTTTGTGAAACCTGGTCTGCTCTCAGTTCTTGTCTGACTATATGTCAATCAGTCTCACTGTCCAGCAGCCTGCTTGCATGTCTGCCTGCCTGCCTGCCTGCCTGCCTGTCTGTCTGCTCACTGGTCTGAATGCACAGAGCATCACCTCCAGGCAACCAGTGTGAACCCACAGCATTACCTCTCTCTCTCTCTCTCTCTCTCTCTCTCTCTCTCTCTCTCTCTCTATCAGATCTATTTTTAAACCTGCCAGCTCCTCTGATTTCTCTCATTTGATTCTTATTAGAATCAGATGACTAAAATGTATTATTGTATCTTTCCTTTATTGAAACCAAAACCTTTTGTTCTATAACATTAAACCAAGACTCATCAGAGACGCAACATAAATACTTTTACAACAACTCAAACCTGTTCACCAGAGCTCTACATCAAATATATATTATTAATACTTCAATTTTGTCACGGATACACTTTTAAAGTTTGGTTTGAAAGCTTCTGCTCTGACCTAAAAGCTGCAGTTAGAGATGATTTCCTCCAGTAATGAGTTAATTGTCTATAAAGAGTCAGAGAACAGAGGAGATGCTGATCACAATTTCTGAAAGGTGACGTGCGAATCCGAAGAAGTTACGTTCATTAATTTAAGAAGATCATTAAGAAAACAGCAAATTTCACACTTTAGAAGCGAAAAGAAATTATTGTTTCATATTTGGTTTGAGAAGTGACTGATTAATGTTGAATCGAATCAGTAGCGGATTGATTTGCTCTGCTGGTATCCTGCTGCACTGATCAGAAGAAGCTGCAGCAGAAAGTCACTCTGCAGACATCTCATTCTGCTTCTGCTGCTCGTTCGTGTTAATTAAATTGAGCTTCACTTCTTAATCAAACCCTTTTCGTCTATTATAATGTGACAGAAACATCGTGCACCCAGCCCGGGTTCTCCCAGGCGGACCCGGCTCTGTTGTACCCCCCTCCTCTGTCCCCGGATCCGGTCAGCCCGCTGACTCACCTGGGGACGCTGCTGGCGGGACACGACGCACCGAGGACCGGCGGATGGGACAGGTAAGACCGGGCGAACCAGCTTCAACCTCCGCGACAAAAAAGTCCCGTAACACACACACACTGTCCCGAGTTAGAGAGGTGAGGTCTCTCTGCTGTAGTTTATCCCAAACTTCTTCACCGTGTCGTGAGGAATGAGGAGCTCCGACGTTCACTGGTGGAATGAGGCGGTGTAGGGATGGTGTGGAGGTATTAAAACGGCAGGAGGAGAAGTATTTGTGGAGGCAGAGACCCCACCCCCCTGCCCTCTGAAATCCGAACAACGGGGAGTGAGAATCTGGGTCTGAGAGGTCTGGAGAGGTTTGGAGAGGTGCGGTGGCGCACGGAGCGCAGCGTGGCGCACGAGACAGGGTGGTATCACCGACGAGTCACTTTAATTGCCTCAATCTTGAAGTCGTTAAACATCCTCAAATATGTGTGTTGAAATGTCATTTTAATGCTTGACTGACCTTTTTCAGTAAGATCAGCCAAAGTATCTGAAAAAACTTTGATTTCTTGTAGTCTCCAGTAAAATCAATATTAAACTTACATTTAAAATAAATATATAAATGTCCAATTTTCACTTTAATCCCTCCAGAAGCAGCTGCATTTAGAGAAGTGAGCAAGCTTCAAATTTGCTTTGTTCCACAAGTTCTCTTAACCTTAAGTCTAATAAATAAACCACTCTGTTACATAATCATACAAACAGAGGTAAAATAGACATTAAAATCATACTGCAGACATTTCTATGCTTGATTATTTATCACAAGTTTATGCCGCAATGATTGGGTTGATACCATACAGATGGTGCTAAATTTGACAATTTTTTAACCACTCAAGAATGGATAAAATTGGTCAAAATTCCCTCCAAAGTATCACATTCAGACACCAAGACCCTTGAATTAACAGGGAAAATCCATGCTGTGCTTTGGTTTCAAAAACTTTTGACATGTTGGAGATTTCTGAAAAGTTCTGCAGATTATTGGACGAGCACTTGTGTTGTGTTGCCTGCTGTTATTGTGAATCTAGTGTTTCAGCCATCCATCCTCTGAATGCTCTAGGTCTCTAGTTTGTGGTTGTAAAGTTTCATGAGGCTGTGATTATCCTAGAGGTCACAGCAGCTCATTTTATAGCTCAATTTACACTGACTAAAATCATCACACTTGAAGGAAATTGGGTTCATTCAAACATAGATACACTCCTGGTTTATTTGTGTGCTTAGCAACATTTAAAGTATTTGTCACAATTAATTTTTCCCAATTTGTCTTTCCTTTGTGACTCTCTTGACTAAATTTATATTTATTTGATTTATTAATTGATGTTGACTATTTCAGGTGCATGTATTGACATTAGTATCTCTTTAATACGATCAAGAATAGATTAATAGACCATACTCACCTATGGTCACGAACTTTGGGTAGTGACCGAAAGAGCAAGATCGCGGATACAAGCGGCTGAAATGAGCTTCCTCCGTAGGGTGGCTGGGCTCAGCCTTAGAGATAGGGTGAGGAGCTCAGACATCCGGAGGGAGCTTGGAGTAGAGTCGCTGCTCCTTCGCGTCGAAAGGAGTCAGCTGAGGTGGTTTGGGCATCTGGTAAGGATGCCTCCCGGGCGCCTCCCGTTAGAGGTGTTCCGGGCACGTCCAACTGGTAGGAGGCCCCGGGGAAGACCCAGAACACGGTGGAGGGATTATATCTCTCTCCTGGCCTGGGAACGCCTCGGGGTCCCCCAGGAAGAGCTGGACGTTGTGGCTGGGGAGAGGGACGTCTGGAATGCCCTGATTAGCCTGCTGCCCCCGCGACCCGGCCCCGGATAAGCGGACGAGAATGGATGGATGGATGGAAGAATAGATTGTACCAGTTTCTGTTTAATATTGTTAATATATATAAAGTGTAGTAATCTAGAGCTTCCTCATTTTACATTCAATGCAAAGCTGCAGAAACACTTTCCTCTGATAAAACTGGTTGCTTTTCATCAAGTTTCCAGTTGAGATTGAACATGTTTTGTTTGATTCTGGCAGTTTGAGATCTAATAGAAACAATGATCTGCATGTCTGGAGTCAGACTTCTCCTTTATGTCCCAGTGTTAATCATTATTATAACTCACCATCATTCTTCTTCTCTAACACCTGCTTCAGTTGATGATTTGTATCGTTAACATGTCAGATAATGATTTAAAGTCCACTGCGTCCCAGTTTCTGCTGGAGAAGCAGGTTTCTCAAAACCTGATAAAGGGCTCATCCAGGTCTCAGGGTGTTTATTTTGCAGGATCAGAACCAGGATATTAATGTGAGAGAAGAGAAACTTTTCCTTGATAACTTGAACTTGCAGCTGTTAGGTGAACATGAATGTAACAAACACCTTCATCTGAACAAGTTCAACAGAAGAACTGAACGATGTTTCATATGTCTGAAAAAAGTGGGGGAAAATGCACAAAGAGCAGCTTTAAAGTTGTGTTATTATTCTAGAGAGATCAGGTTGGATCACATGGTGACTTTGTGTCTTTTTCAGTGGTGGAATTTTTCACCAATGGCCTATGTGATGTATTTTGTTGATAGTGTACCTATTTCATCCAAATGTATGATATAATATAAGTATAATTGTGCATTTAATTTGGTCACTTGGCTTCATATCCTTTTTATGAATATCTTAGCGTTGTGTTTGTCTGCCAGTAGCTTCATAAATTGACTTTTTATCATTTTTTAGACACTTTTTAATACACTTTTTAGATCTCGTGGTTTTTAACCAAATGAAGGAGTTCTTGATTTTAAGTTAGAAACACGCTGAACATGAGCAGCAGCTTGACTCGCAGCTCCTCCAGGACCATCAGAGATACATGATTTTTTTAGGTGAAACTGCTAAATATTCATAATTTGTTCCCAATTTTAATCAAAGGGTCAGTTTGTTTTGAGAGACGGAGATTATAGAACAGAGAGAGACTCTTGATTATAGAACATTGAGGAAATCCTTAGTGAGAGAAAATGATCCGACTGTTTTTATTGTTTTGACGCCCAGCGTAAAAATAAATGACATATTGTATGTTTAGGTAAAAATTCAACATACTTGTGAATTATTTTTGTAAAGTATAGTAGTAAATGGAGTGTTTCCATTATACATTATTAGTATTTTGAGTAAATTCTCCTTCTTTCTCAGCTAAATTAACTGTTTAAAAACCTTCTTGGATCAGCTGGAAAAGTCCTTGTCACAAAGCTGAAAGCAGCTGTTTTTTCGGACTCTTTAGAGATACGTGGTTCTCACAATACAGCCACGCTACAAATATAATGATGATCTGATAGAATATGATGAAACTACCCCACAGGATATAAAGGAGGTAAAATGAACCTGAAACATCTACAGCAGGAAAATGCAGCAGGAATATTAATCCAGAAACATGTAATAATAAAACGCTGACAGGGAACATTTTATTGCAATATTAATACTTTAAGTATATTTTGCTGATTAATACTTTTACCTGAGTGAGTTTTTGAGTGCAGGACTTGTAGTGGAGTGTTTTTACAGTGTTATTAATACTTCAGTAAGGGATCTGAATTCTTCCTCCTGCTCTCAGGTTGAAGTTTCCTCTAAACGACTTTGTTAAAGCGACACCTGTTGCTCACTAACAAACCTAATGATGATTGTAGTCGTTACAACAGAACAACCCCGGACCTGAAGACGTACTTTTCTGGAGGTGAAAGTGCGTTCTTCTCCTCCCCCTCTTCTGCTTCTTCTTCTTTCTTTTTTTTCTCCCATTCTGTGTTCACGGTGTGAAATGCCAGAGGGCCTGAGCTCCTGACACACTGACCTTTGACCTTTAAAGAGGGGAAGGTCTAATTTAGACGACTGCTGGCACCCTGGTGACTGAGCACACACACACACACACACACACACACACACAGAGCCAGTCAAGTGTGATCCCTGAACTGTGGTGTACTGGGTCAGTGGGATCCCCCTCAGATATGAACAGAACATTCAGTATGCAGACTCTCCTCTCGATACATGAAGCATTGTGTGAAGCAGGAGCCAGAAAAAACTCTATTTACCAGCTTCAGTTTGGAAACACAACCCAAATTACAAAAAATAGGGACATTGTGTAAAATGTAACTAAAACAGAATTTTCTAATTCCCTTTTTGACATATTCTAAACTGAAAACTATACAAAGACAATATATTGAATGTTTTACCTCATCAGCTTCATGATTTTTGTAAATATATCCTTATTCTGAATCTGATGCCTGCAACACATTTCAAAAAAAGTTGTGACAGAGGCAACAAAAGACTGGGAAAGTTGGCAAACACATAAAAAAAACACCTGTTTGGAAAATTCCACAGGTAAACAGATTAACTGGTTATAAAAGGGACATCCTCAGAAGTCTCAGCTGTTCATAAGAAAGGATGACTGACCACTTAAAAAATATAATCCAATAGTTAAACTCTCTGAACCCCACCGGCAGGTTCGAAAAGTATGTTTTCATTTTTAAAAAGCGCCCAAAAATCCACTATTAAAGAAAAAAACTGCAAAAACAGGCATTATCGTGTTAGACCTTGAACAGATCATCGGTTACAAAAAGTTTCCGTTATAAAAAGTAACCAAAACTTGTCTTAAAATGTTGATATTTCTTTCAGAATCTCTTTATTCTACATGTAATTAAAAAATAAAGTCCAGATCCTGTTAAAAAAGTTAAATCTGCTCCTCAGAGACACTGTGAAGACATGATGATTCTGTTGAGATGAACGGCCACGGGACAAATATTCACTGAAAATCTGTTTACACAGAGCAGAGAGGAGAGGACAGGAGAGGCTGTTTACATAGAGCAGAGAGGAGAGGACAGGAGAGGCTGTTTACACAGAGCAGAGAGGAGAGGACAGGAGAGGCTGTTTACACAGAGCAGAGAGGAGAGGACAGGAGAGGCTGTTTACACAGAGCAGAGAGGAGAGGACAGGAGAGGCTGGAAACATGATAAAACTTCAATCTTCAATTTCTTTTGCCAATATTCCTGACACAGGGAACTCGGAAAAGTGTTTTTATATAGATTCCATTTCATTCCAATTTCAAAACGAATAATTTATCAGAGAAAATAACTCATACAACCACACAAATAAATTCAAACTATCCCTTGAAGCCTATTGATCCAAACCTCAATGAAATAAGTCTTATTCATGAAAAACAAGACTTCAGTTAAATTCTGTTCACTTGATTCTGAAGCTTCGTCTTTGTTGTTGTTGTGATTTTACGGTCAGAGGAGAACGTGGAGCCATGTTGTTCAGTTCTGACCCAGTTGTGCTGTGAATGTTCTCTGTGTGCTGTGACTGTGTGACTGTGGTGTTATTGGCTTGTCCTCGTTAAAGAAAAGCCCCCCGCTGCTTTAAAGAGTCGCTCTGTGTTTCTCTCCCTCACGCTGCAGACTGAACTCACCAACACTTATTGAACAAGTAGCAAACATTATTCTGCTACAGTTTGGTTTCGTCATGCAGTCATTTCCTTTTTCTTGCACGACTGTTTCAGTTTTTATTTATTATTATTTATTCATGGGCCATTGGTCCAACATCCTGCAGAGGGCTTCGATTTTATGTGGTTCTTTGCAAATGAATATCATAGGATGGATGCTTCATCCTCCTCCTCCTTCTCTCCTCCTCTCTCCTCTTCCTCCTTCACTTCCTCCTCTCTCCTCCTCCTCCTCATCTCCTTCCTCCTCTCCCTCCTCTCTCCTCTTCCTCCTCCACTTCTTCCTTCTCCTCCTCTTCTTCCTCCTCTTCCTCTCCCTCCTCCTCTCCTTCCTCCTCCTTCTCTTCCTCCTCCATTGCTTCCTTCTCTTCCTCTCCCTCCTTCTCCTATTCTTCTTCCTCTCTTCTCCTCCTCCTCTTCTTCCTCCTCCTCCTCTTCCTCCTCCACTTCTTCCTTCTCCTCTCCTTCCTCCTCCCCCTCTACCTTCTCTCCCTACTCTCTCCTCTTCTTCCTCCACTTCTTCCTCCTCCTCCTCCTCCACTTCTCCCCTCTCCTCATCCTCTTCCTCCTCTTCCTCCTCTGTCCTCTCTCCTCCTCCTCCTCCTCCTCCTCCTCCACCTCTCTCGTGTCAACAGTCTTCATTATGAGGAGCATTCCTGCTCCGGGCCCCGGGGTTGTGGCTCCTCATGACGTCGTTGTTAATGTGACAGCTGCTATTGTTAGCGTAGCAGCACGGGGCCGCTGGCTGCGCTCAGGTTTCTGCTCCTTCACTCACCGTCCTGCTGTTCACCTGAACCTCCACTGAAATCTAATCACACAGATGAGTTTGCACAACATGTTTCTGTTTCAGTCTAATTGCCAACAAACAAGATCAGAGTAATTGCTCAAACTGAGGCAATAATTAATTCGATTTTAACCACATTTCCACAAATGTTAGAACTCCATATTTCTTTCTGTCATTTAAGTTTATTTTGTTGAGGTTGTAACATGTCAGGCTGCTCTTCACTTTGTCTCTATAAAAGTGAATTATTGGAAATATAATTAATTGTTCTGCTGCACACACAATCGTACCAACAGGTGCATTTAAAACCATGATTACAAACTATTCTGTCTTGACTGTAACTGTTTGTTTTGATTTGTTGTTACTTTACCCTCGGCATCATTAAAATGATGGCTTGCCCTCGATGATTTCTCGAAATTAAACAAAGTTAAAATGAAAATATACAGAAGGAATTAAAATTTGTTGCTATTTTGTGTAAGAATGGCACCGTTATAAATAATGTTAAATATTCTTTAATAAAGTAACTTCTGCAGTCATATCGGTGCATATTACACATAGAAAAGTTTTTATCCACATAATGAATTTTTCCCACAAAACTTTTGAACTTATGGAAAATATATACAATATTCTTTATCACACCAAAAATACAATCAAACTCTGCAATACTATCTTTTCCAACATTATTTTGATTTTCTTTATGCTTTTATCTCCTTATTTATCTTGTTATTTATTGAAATTTTGCTACTATCAGTTACTCGACTGCAACCGTACACACAAACACAATAAATCTGCTGTTGTTTGTGGCTGGCGGCTCTCTCGTCCCATCAGGAGGCTGGATCTCGGCTTCCCAGGCTGTCAGTTACTGGGATCAGCAAGGGATCCGGGTAGAGAAGCTCACGCAGACCAGAGCGTCACCATCCTGCACGCCAAGGTTGCTCAAAAGTCCTACGGCAACGAGAAAAGGTTTCATACACATCCAACAAACTCACACAGCTCAGCGGCACATTCAGTCCTTACATGAGGGAAGAAGTATTCAGACTATAATATCACCTTATAATAAACCTTATTTCAGTAAAAAAGTTTTACCAGCAACATACATTTCAAGGTTGTGCTCATTTGTACTCCTTTATATCCTGTTGGGAAGTTTAAATATTCTATTAGATTATCATGTGTGTGCGTGGCTGTCCTGTGAGAACCACATATCTCTAAAAAGTCTTGTCTTTAGTCCATAATCCTTCTATTTTCTATAGAAGTGTCTTCTGCACCCACAAAATTTTTTCTCACCTTTTTTGAGACAGTTGTACATCAAGTATACTTGTGTACACAATTGAAGTCTACAGTTAAAAACACAGCAGGGGAAATAAAGGTTGTAGTAAACACACAAAGAAACACAAAGTTAAATTACAGTTGTTATTTTAACAGATATTTGTTCAGATAGAGAGGAAGTTTTGTCACTTTGCCTGAAAAATTGGTAATAATGAGTCAAATGAATAAGCACATTACTCTTATTATATTATTGGTGGCTCTAAGATGTGAGGAGAGGAGGTGAGGATGTAGAAACTGGGGGATGGGAAAGGTCACTGCTTTTTACTGGACAGGAATAAGATGAAAAACTGAGGCTGTGCACAATGTGTTCCTCTCAGATGTGGTGGATAGCAAGTAAAACTGATGTTTGCAATGAAAATACTCAAGTTTGTACATTTGTAACAAAGTAGAGAACTTTAGCAAATGTACTTTGTTATACTCCCCCACTGGAGGAGCACAGATATACAGTATTAAGAGGCTTTTATGTCTGATCTTTAAAGTTAATCTAAACATTTCAACAATAAACAGCTTATGTTTACGTCTCATGTCTTATCACCTGCAGGTTCTTCTGCCCTCCTCCGTGTGTTTACATCAGTGGACATGGATGGAGAGTCATGCAGGACCATCTGAAAGGTAACCAAACAAACAAATACATCTAGAAGAAAACGTTGACTCACACCTTCCTCTTTCTCCTCCTTCATCCCTCCTTCATTTCTCTCTCCTCTCCTCCCTCCAGCAGCTGGTTACGGAGACTCTGTGTACCGGCTGTATGGTTACATGTGTCTGGACAGCTCCAGTCAGTGTCAGGCCGACTCCTTCAAACTGGTGTTCGATGAGCAACCCAACTCCAGGGTGAGAAGACTGTGTGTGTGTGTGTGTGTGTGTGTGTGTGTGTGTGTGTGTGTGTGTGTGTGTGTGTGTGTGTGTGTGTGTGTGTGTGTGCAGACCTGTCTCCGTCCGTCTGTCAGATTCCTTTAATGACAGCAATTTTCCTGAAGTTTAAACTGGCCTCTGTCAGGCTCAGTTAGCCCCGACATTCCTCTCCTGACATCAGGAGGAATCTGCTGGATCCATATCTATCCAGATCCTGACCTGTCACAACTTATCGTACATTATATGGCTATAACCTTTACATTAATATTTGCAGACCTCTATATCTGTGTATGGTGTGTTTTCAAAAGTGTCACATTACTTAAGAACGTCCCCAACATTTTAGCTGACACGATGCAGAATAAAGTGCAGTTTTTCTTCTGAACATTCTAAATGAAAAATGAAAAGTGTTTTTTCGCAGCGCCTAAAGTTAAATTAACAGAAAAAACACTGCTGAGACTTTTAGATATCTGTCATTCTCTGTGGCGCTCTCGTCTGCTGTCTGTTGGGTAATATTAGTGAAGGGAGGGGCCGAGGCTTCACACACACACTCACAGCTCCAGTGTGGAGTTGTTGGCCTATATATAACACTTAAAAAATGTTGGTATCGTTTTTTTCAGCATAAACTCACCTACAGTATATGACCTGATCAGTATTGTTTCACTTTGACTTATTGGATCAACATTTTGAACAGAAAAAACATAAAATCTGATTTTGAGTTTTTTTACTTTCAGAACATTTCCTGCTCAGTGAAGAATTTCAAATGTTTGTTACAAATCTAACGTCTCAGAGGTAAAATGAGGAGAACATCTAGATCTATATTTTATACTAAATATATTTGACCTTATCTCCAGTTTTACTTGTTCTATCATCATTAAACACACAAACCGGCCTCATGAAGTTTGAAGACAGAACTTTAGAGGGAAGCTGACGGCAGAAACATGCTGATGAAGGTTTTTGACGTTGTTGATGTGATCTGATCATCGTGATCAGCGACTCTAGAGGGTTAAAAAAAGACAATAATATTGTTTATCACAATTATTTCAAGGATAATTTATCATCCATCGGAATGAGCCGACCTCTGCTTCATCCTTCCACTGAGTTTGATGAAACCAGACCTGTATTTTATCTGTGATCCTGCTGACAAACAAACAAACAGCTAAAAACACATGTTCCTTGGTGGAAGTTATGATTTAATCTTTGATTGGTGTTGATTTAGAGTCGGACCACCGGCTGCAGAGGAAACGTCGGCCGACTGCAGCTTGCTGAGTCTGTTTGTCCAGACGAGACAATCGCCTCTTTTATTACAGAGCTGTTGACTCGACAAACAGTCAAGTCTGACACAAGAACTACGCTGCTGTAAACACACCGTGTGTGTTCACCGGCCTCCAACTGATTTACTGGGAGAGAGAGAGAGGACACGAGAAGCCGCTGAGAAATCACCAGGACGCTTATTGTTATAGAAAAAAAAAGGTTAAAAAAAAGTTTTTTTACAGAGGTGGAAGTACATTTACTCAAGTAGTGTACTTAAGGACACTTTTGAGGTACTTTACTTGATTATTATCGTTTATGTAACTTTCTACTTCTACTACTCCACGACATTTAGCTGACAGCTTTAGTTACTTTTCATGTTGAGATTAAACATAAAAACATGATGATTTTTTGATAGCTTAAACCTCATAACAGTATATTAAGCAGTTAAAATGGGCTCTACCTTGACATCAATAAAATGCTGCTTACATAAATGCATCAATAATAATAATCTAATAATATATTTGGAATATATTAAACAATCTGATTTGGGCCATTCTGCATAACAAGTTCTTTTTTGATGCTGATACTTTTGTACTTCAGTAAGTTTTGAATGCAGGGCTTTTACTGTAGTGGAGTAATTTCACAGTGTGGTATTAGTACTTTTACTGCAGTAAAGGATCTGAATACTTCTTACACCTCTGGCTATTTATCGGAATCACAAAATTTTTGTTACAAATAATTTGAACTCCTGAAGACTCGTCATCTTCTGAACAGACATATTAAACGTGTTTCATCTCCTTTCTGTGTTTGAATAAGTCTGAAGTTTTCCTCACACACATGTTTCCCTCTCTCCGTCTGTATCAGATGTTTGCTTCTGCCAAGTCGCTGTTCATCTCCGATCAGGACAAGAGGAAACATTTCTGCCTGCTGCTGCGACTCTTCCTGGGCAACAGACAGGAAGTGGGCTCGTTTCAGAGCCGGCTGATCAAAGTCATCTCCAAACCGTCGCAGAAGAGACAGTCCATGAAGAACGCAGACCGTGAGTCACGTCTTATACAGTTTGAACTTGACAGAACTTTGATATTTGATATTTAACCTCTTCCACTCCACCCTTCACTACATATTTGTATTTCTTTTTGTCATAGGGTTAGGGCCATTATGATTTTAGTATACGAGGATCATTCTTGTCCTCATTAATTTCTCATAAGTTGCTGCAGCAATTTTTTGTTTCAGTCATATTAAAATGTTTTTAAGACTTTAATGTCCTGGTGTTCAGTTTCTTCTTCTTCTTATAACTTTCTCTGGTCATTTCTAACATCCTCAAACCTCAGAGACTCTCAGGTTTTACTCACTGACTGACAGCTGGCTGTGATGGGTCATGGGTCACTGCAGCCCACAGGGTCACACACACACACACACACACCCACACGCACACACACACACACACACACACACACACACACACACACACACACAGCGAGGAGACATCAGCTGATCTGATATCTCAGCTGTCAGCTCAAAGTGACGTCTCTTTTTAGTTTGTCTATGTTTATTTTTTGTTAGTGAGGACATTTTGATTCCCTCTGGGTCAGAGCTTCAGAGGTTACGGTTCAGGTAAGAGTTATCTTTAGGGAAGTGTGATGTATTTTGTGTATTACTTGAAGCCTGACAAGATGGATTTGTGATCTTGTTATCTGCGATTCTCATGTTATCTCATGACATCGCCTTGAAGGTAACTCAATGATAGGCTGCCTTCCTAAATTGGCTCACAGTCATCAACACTTCCAGCCCCCCTGGGGGAAGGGTTAGGCTGGTGTGAGGCATTTAGGCATTTAGTTATGATGGTTAAGTTTAGGGTAAGTGGCTGGGGATAGCATTATGTAAATGGTGTCCTCACAAGTATAGAAAGACAAACAAATGAAGCATCAGCCAATAAAACTCACATTCCTACAAACAGAAAGGGACTTTAAGCCCGAGTCTGTTCTGTGTCTTTACAGTGTGTGTGTGTGTGTGTGTGTGTGTGTGTGTGTGTTTCAGTGTGTATCTCGTCCTGCTCCAGAGTAGCTTTGTTTAACCGGTTGCGCTCCCAGACGGTCAGCACTCGTTACCTCTCAGTGGACAGAGGAGCTTTCATCGCCAGCGCCCGACAGTGGACGGCCTTCACCATTACCCTGGGTAGGGGTGTGTGTGTGTGTGTGTGTGTGTATGTGTGTGTGTGTGTGTGTGTGTGTGTGTGTGTGTGTGTGTGTGTGTGTGTGCGTGTGAGAGTTCACTGTATGTTCTTCCCACATCGACTTTTTCCATCCTGTAAAGTCACGATGTGATCTTAAATAACCAAACTGATCAGGAAAACGAACAGTTGAGCAAACTGTTTTTTGTTTATTTGAGCTCCACTTATACTGCAGTCTTTTAATTGACACAAACAGTGTTGAACACGGGTCAGACAAAGAGCCCTTAAACTCCCAATAGAAAAGATCCTTCAAAACTGTTTGGGCCGAAAACGCATTATGTTTCTATGAATGAAAAAATAAAATAAAAAATCACAGGATTTCTTTTCCAGCAACCCTGGTTATTGGTGTGAAAGAGGTAACAGTGATGTCAGGTAGATTTGCTCAGCCCTACAAGATATCAAATCACTGTAGACAAGACAAGTATATAACTCTCTTTAGGCCTGTTTATTAAAATCCTGCATTATAAACCCTGTGACGGACTGAAGATCTGTTCAGTGTGTACCTCACCTCAGCTCACCTCTAGGAAACACTGCAGCTCCTGAAACAAGAGAAGCTGCCAACAGCATTAATGGACGGGTGTATGAAGACGAGACAATTTCAGACACGTCTGAGTGTTTTTTTCTGCATTCCTTCAGTCAGAGTCACGGCAAACCACATCTAAAAACATGCTCATTCTTCATATACCTGATATGTATACATCTGTGCAGTGAGCAGCAGGAGCTCAGAGCCAAAGACACTGAAATAGAGATGAACAGAGGTATCAAACCTGTGACGCTGCAGTCACAGTACGGTCAGTGTGTGAGCGGTTCGTCCCTCACACACGTCTGGAAACTCCGAAGATCTGTGGGGTTATTTATTTAACACAGACCTCCCAGCACCAAAACATAAACCTCAGTCATTCATCCATCTACACGCACACACACACACACACACACACACACACACTCTCACACACACGCTTGTCTTTGTTCATCTGTTGGTATGAAAGTAGGAAAAAGTTTTTACGGGAAACATTTAATAAGACTGTAATGATTCTGAATGCATGTATGAATATTCATGTGTGTCTGTGTGCGTGTGTGTGTGTGTGTGTGTGTGTGCAGTGGAGGAGCAGCGTGCAGACGAAGGGGACTTTGTTCTGAGCGAAGGCTTCATCTGTTACGGCCGTGTGGTGCAGTTAGTGTGCACCGAGTCTGGAGTCGCACTGCCACCTCTGGTAACACACACACACACACACACACAAACACACACACACACACACACACATTGAAACACACAGCCTTGTTGACTATACTTGAGCACAAAAAAGGCTATTTTCATTCCAGCTCATAAATTCAGCCGCTATATTAATAATCTGTGATTTTTTCCCCCTTTAGTCTCTAAAATGCAACATTGTTTGGGCTCTAGTACATAGTCCAGAGTCTTCTAGTCTCTCAGGTATTTACTCCTGATGTCTTCCAAACAACAGTTTCAGAAAATATGAACTGAATGTGTGTTTCATTACATTCTTTATTGTTACATTTATGTGCAAAACATGTGATGAAGCGCTGAGATAGAATAACTCAGAAAAGGTCAGCAGAGATAAAATGTCCTCATAGCAGCTCAAAGTTTAAAGATTAAATATCCTTTGTAGCTCAGCTCAGGAAATGAAAACAAAGACAATGAGGAGTTTAGAAAAGCCTCCTGATTTACTGAAAGTATGTGATTAAACCCTGTAACTCTCTACTGAAGTGCCACCTCCAGGGTACAGTGGAAAACATCTTCACCACCATCACCAGAGGTACTTCAGTATCTGGTCATAAATGTTCCAAAACACATCAGAAGAACAGACAGACAGATCCTCCAGGCTGCTGAAGATTATTTGTTTATTCATT
The DNA here is from genome assembly GCF_030273125.1 of Centropristis striata. Classification (NCBI taxonomy): domain Eukaryota; kingdom Metazoa; phylum Chordata; class Actinopteri; order Perciformes; family Serranidae; genus Centropristis; species Centropristis striata. Next base: position 33,119,085 of record NC_081519.1, read on the forward strand.
TTAATTGTGTGCATCACTCTTAAGGTTTCTTGTTTGTGTTTTGGGTATTTGCAGCGCTGTCGTCGAAATGATTAAATGTTTCCTTGGCACCGTACAGGGACAACTGAGGTTTTCATCCTTTTTGAAGAGAAATCCTGTGATTTTTTTACATTATTTTTTCATTCATAGAAACATAAGGCGTTTTCGGCCCAAACAGTTTTGAAGGATCTATTCTATTGGGAGTTTAAGGGCTCTTTGTCTGTTTGCTCTCTCAAAGTAGTTATATAAGTTGGGAGTTCGTAAATTTTAAGTTACGAGTCAAAAAAAAAGTGTTTCCCCATCAGTAATGCCTGGACATCACTGTCGTTCCATTTGTCCCTTTATTTCTTCCTTTTTATTTGTTACGAGCTGCAGTTTGTGGTGTTTTCTGTGTACACGACTGACAGATTTTCTTAAAATTATGGTTGCAAGTTCTGCATCAGCTGTGTTCGCACAGTCAACATGCACTTACATCTCTGGATGAAACGTCAGAGCGAAAGAGAGCAACGTTTCATATTCTGAAGACATATTCTGGATTTCTGCCGTTTTATCGGCTTATAATAACTCTGCAACCCTGTTGGTAGAACATCTCACCACATGGCAGCTTTTAGACAGTTTTCTGTTTAATGCTAACAGACAGAATTGAAGAGGAGGCTCCTTCATTCAATACAATGTCAACAGGGAGAGATGATTGTTTGGGGGCGTGGCTTAAATGCACTCTGTCACTATGCGTACCTACTCTGAAACAGGAGATAAAAAGTTCCTCAAAATGAGGTTCTGGGAATTCTGATCGCTCCTCGTTCTTGCTGTGCAGACACAATAAAAAAGAGAGTTCTGAAAAAGTTCCTACGTTGCAGAAACGCCTCCCTGTGTCTGTCGTGCAGCACTGATGGAGGCTGGTTGATCTTTCTTCATAAAATAATAAAAACATTTATAACTGCATGTTTAACCACAGGAGAGTGAAAAAAGATGCCTGTCCTGTCTGATTATTCAGTGTTTCAGCCACAGAGTTAAACTATAATCACCACTCAGACAGATGTGAGTGTGTGCAGGTGTTACATAACCTGCTAATCCCAGAAACTCTGTTATTGTTGAGCTGGACCTCCACTTTAGGTTAAACTTAGACAAACCTCTCAGCAGAGTCCTTCACATTTCGCTGAGCAGACAGTTTCTCCTCAGCTGCAGCCGGGTGGTGAAGGTATATCTGCACCTCTATATGTTTTCATAGTGGAGACCTTTTACTTCACGGTTTGTTTGAAGACGGAGAAATTCTTCCTGCTGGATCCTGTTTTTTTGCGTGACGAGCAGCTCGACTCTCCGTGAGCTCGGCTGTGGTCGACGTTTAGGAGCTGAGACCGAAACGTTGAGCTGCATCAGCAGACGTGAGAGACTTAAATATAAGAGTGTTGATGCTCTGTGTGGGGCAGTGAGGGTGTGTGTGTGTTAGAGCTCAAGGTCTGCAGATACCAGGAGTAGCTCATGTGGAGTCAGCTGGTTTTTGTAGATACACACCTTTTTAAAATCAGTTTGAGAGCTTTGTCAGCTTCCTGTCTGCACCTGAGTCAAGTTTAATTTAAAGCTTTTGCCTTCTTCACGCTGTACATTTACAATAGTTGACTATAACCAAGTACATTTACTCAAGTACTGTACTTAGGGACACTTTTGAGGTATCTTCACTTGATTATTTCCATTTATATAACTTTATACTTCCACTCCAGTATATTTCAGAGGCACATATTCTACATTTAGCTAACAGCTTCAGATTTAACATAAAAACATGATCAATTAAAAATGTTTTTATTTTTTGCACATATAAATTTCCCCTCATATATTTGTACCGACAAAGAAAATATATGAGTCAAGCACTATTCAGAATTACTGAATTTAGACAGGTGCAAACAGAGCAGGTATACAGAGGCTCGGCACATTTAGAGAAGCTTTTCACTTGTTGTACCGTACATGCTTTAAGAAAGACATGCTTGTTTTTGTTATTTTGTCTCACTTGTTGTTAAAATAAACTTAAATACACACTAAAAGTCCTGTGAGTAAAGATCCAAGTCTGTAAGGGAACAAACTGTTTTTTTCTCCCATTACATGATTAAACATTCATGAAAAATATCATAAAATATCATCTGGATTCTTCAGAAGAAATTATATTTGTCCCATAAACATTTCTTAGATTCTTGCTGACTTTAGCTTTCCCCTCGTCTCTTCTGTGTCTCCAGGTGATCCGTAAGGTCAACAAGCAGCACGCCATCTTAGATGTGGACGAGCCGGTTTCTCAGCTCCACAAGTGTGCCTTCCAGTTCAGAGACAATCCACTCGCCTTCCTGTGTCTATCCAACGACTCCATCATACAGTACCAGGTCAGACGCCTCCCTCCCTGTTCCCTCTCTTCTTCTTCTTCTCCTCCTCTTCTAATGTCTCCTCCGTCGTCTCCGTCCCTCCAGGCGCCGTCCAGCAGCAGAGACCCCAGCAGGGTGGTGCTGAACGACGGGTCCTGCTGGACCATCATTGGGGTGGAAGCAGTGGAGTTCACCTTCAATCAGGGTCCCGCCTGCATCCAGACACCTGTCACTCCTTTTCCTGTCATCACGGGGTTAGAGGTGAGTCACAGCAGCAGACCGGCAGAGAAGAGCTTCACACAGAAAAAGCACAGCTGATGCAGTGAATTAGAAGTCCACATCAAAACTCAGATCCTGATCCTTTCAATCCATAAGAACTCAGAGGATTAATTGTCTTCCACAGAAAGTTACAAAACAAAAACAAGTTTTAAAGTTGTATGTTTAAGGAGTACACAGGAAGAAAACAGCTTTTATTTATGGGTCATTGAGGCTGTAGTGAAAACAGAAAGCTCACAGCGACACTGAGGAAAAGTTATAATAGATATCCTTAATAACTTCAGAAGGTAAACTACAGGATTTATTTGTACAGCACTTTTTTCACAAGGTTACAAAGTGCTTTACATAAAAAACAGATAAAAAAAAAAGTACAAACAACAGCGGGATCATACAAACATTAAACACTGGGGAATTATAGCAGACAAAACAGGAATTTTTTGCTTGAGCAATAATAGAGTGTGTGTGTGTGTGTGTGTGTGTGTTTCTGCAGGTGAATGGTGGAGGTCATGTTGCCATGTTGGAGATCCACGGAGAAAACTTCAGCCCTCATCTCAAAGTCTGGTTTGGAAACAGTGAAGCTGAGACCATGTTCAAGTGAGTGAACAGCAGCAGTGAGAGGAGATTTACTAAAGTCAGCAGACAGTTAAAGTGAGTACAGGTGAGACGGAGAGAAGAGGTAAGAAAGAAGTGACAGTACAGGTCTTTTTAGACTGCAGGAACTTTCCCACGGACGAGGCAAAGTTCTGTGTAGCACCAGGGGTTAAAGTACTTTCTGGGACCATTTTACCCCCCAAAGCTACCTGGTCAGTGGGTAGAACTTTGTGAAAGTACAGGACCTTTCAGGGTGAAGGTGTGACTGTAGTGAACACACAAAGCACGGCAGCTTCATCTTGTGTACTGTTCCACAAAGGAATTACTCTAGTATTGATTAAGGACCCTTTTAGTACAAGGAGAGAATATTTGTCTTTGTTCTCTAACAAATAAAGGTAAAGTTTCTGCCGACTTTCTGTCTCATTTAAAAAAAAGAAAATGATAGATAGAGAGAAAAAGTATGATCAAGAAATGTTATTTTCTATTTTATTGTGGTTACGTTCCAAATATCTGCACTTCATTGATTCAATCCAACGTGCATTATTCTCTACAATGCAGCAGCAGCAGCAAGAAAAAAACCAAGCAGCAAAAAGTAGGAAAAAGTATAAACACAGGTCTATAAACAGGCGTACAGTACAATATTACCTGCAGACGCTGGTAACAAGAGATGTCATTATATGTTTATTGGCTGGCTGCTCTGCTGTCTGTCGTCTTTATTAGCTGCTGGAGAGTCGGAGGAACACACAAATACCTGTCGGACAATTTTACACGTCCTGCTCCAGATCTGAAAGAAAGAATGCTGCTTCAGGATAAAAAATGCACGATTTTTATCAGTTACGCTTCAGGACTTCCTGTGTTGGAGGGTTTCTGCTCTAACAATCACTTTGGGAGGCCCTCTTGTTTAATTTATGGCTGTTTCGTGCCGTCAGATCTCATGCAGCTTCACCTCAGAGACTCCAGGTGTAGAGCCGAACGGCACAAAGAGCAAATTAAAGTTTCAGTCAGCTCTGTGAAGCCGGCTGCTCATAAAAGTTTGTTTTATGGCAGATTGAGTGGCACTTCCACACCAAATATTACATAACAAAACAGGTTCAACCCAAATTATATTTCATCTGACCTACTTATTGAAAGCAGTTATTTTCTGTTTGTTGTGGAATTTATGAGGATTTATGTCTGTCGTCCTGAAAACTCAAGTATGTTCAAGGAAAATATGTCTGACTGTCAGTTAGAGACGTTTCTCTAATAACTGTTCTAAAACTTATTGAAATGTGTTAATTTTTTGATTTTCAAGAGCATGACTTTACACAGAAATCTAAAAGCAGCAGCCATTTAAATAACAAAAGTATTTTTTTTAAAAAGATGACACTGTGTAGAAAACATTGCCAGTTAATTTCAGTAAAAATCCAGGCAAAAAAACTACATGTTATATATGATTTTGTGAAACAGATTCAAAGTAAAATGTAATATCTTTAAGTAAAGGTGCACTAAGCAGCCAAACTCTAATCTAAATATGCAACAAACAGATATTTTTACTAAAAGACAGATGGATAAACTCCTCTGCTCCATAATAAATCATAATAACAGCGGCCACTAGAGGTCGCTGCCACAATAATTAACATAAATATGGGCTGTAATCATAGACAAAGTAAAAACAGTGGATGTGATCATGTTGACGTCATCTATCGGTTTGTGCAGTCTGCTTTTACAGCCTCGAATTTGGCATTTTGGCCGTCACCATCTTGGTTTTTTGCAACCAATGCATGCAAGGAACAGAGTGGGAGCTGTAATGATGCGTCTTCATCAGCTAACATAAGTGCTAGCTTGGTAAGAAATCGTTCCAACAATGAACATTAAACTCCTCAGAGGGTCTTTTAGTCCAACACCCAACACTGGACAAGACTTTTATAAGAGACCAAAATGTTCCAGTTAACTCTGAGGAAGTGAAAACAGGGTCAAAGGTCAAACACACAGTCCACTGACAGTGGACTCGGCCCTAAACCCTCCCTGCTTAAGCATCTGTTTTACTTGAGACCATAAACTCATGATGAGAATGTTTACGGAGTCTTTTTTTGTCACACAGTCTTCTTGCAGCCAGTGTAGTCGCCCCCTGCTGGTCGTTAGAAAGAATGCAGTCGTCTTCACTGTTCAAGCTTCAGAGGTTGATCTCTGGTCGCAGCTGCTTGTACAAACAAGTTGTTTTGTTGGGAGGACAGTCTCCTTCATCATCCGTTAATGAGCTGATTCTTTTCTTGATCAGTTGATTAATCTGTTGGTCTTTAAAGTATTGTGAAATAGTGATAAATGTATTTCCCAGTTTCCAGAGTCCAAGGTGATCTTTAAATGTTTTTATTTGTCCGACCAATCGTACAAATAAACCAAAACCGTTTTCAATACTTAATTAATTGAGTTTTTACATATATATTTTTTTTCTCAGCTGTTCGACTAATAGATTAACTGACTAATTGTTTCAGAATCTTTATTCAGTTATATATATCAGTTTCAGAGTTTTTTTGTGGATTTGTTCGGTGAAAGAGTCTCCTTTTCTGGGACTGAATCCTGGACCCCCTCTGAAGAAAAGAAGGCAGTTTTCCCAACAAGTTTGACTAAAAAAATCCTCGACAGTCCTGACATTAAATTTACTGAACGTTCCAGCTGAACTTATACCTGTATTCATGCGTTTGGAGAGTCTGAGCCAAGCCTGGACCTGAGGGGCATAAAGGGGCTTATGTTATATTCAAACATCAGCAGGAGGAGCTGGGCTCAGCTTTTGGGGAACAATCCTCTCTCTAACTCTTGTGCGGGAGTCTGGGAGCTACAGAAGAAACTTCAGCAGAAACTTGACATTCAGGCGTCGCCTCGCAGGGTCTCATGTGACGCATCCCGAAAGAAAACAAGCTGTCTGACGTCAGAGTCCACCTCAGACCCCACACCTGAAAGTGCTGAGGCATCGTAAGTCAGGGTCTCTGGCTGCGAGCGGCTCGCCACCAGCTTCTGCAAATATTCCCCCCATCAGCAGAGGCTCGGCGGCGACCAGGAGAGCCGTATTTATATAACTCCGTCACCCACAATGTGCTGTTTGTACGAGAAGCTGCAGCCAATTAGGAACAGGATCCCCCGCCGCCATTCAGCCCGAGGTGTCCAGTACACCCCAATCAAACGCCTTCTTTATAAAAGGGCATTCAAGATTTCTGCAGCTCCACAGAGTTTCATATCAACCACAGAATGATGTTTAGTCTGTCACATAATCATGTGATTATCTACTTCCAGAGTTTATTTTCAGTATTTTCACTATTGTTGTTGTTGCTCATTGAAACCGACTCCTGCAAAGATTGTTAAAAATAATCATGAACACTGTTTTTATGTTTTTCTCTGTGAGAGGAGATGTGCTTACAGCTGCATTTGAGAGTTTTTTTAATTATAATTTATGTATAAATGTATCTTTTAAGTTGTCCTTGGCTAAGAATTATGTTTGATTTAGAGCATTTAAATCATTTTTGATTTCTCCTCAGTCATTAAGATTTTTCTGGTTTCTCATTTTTAATTAAAAGAGTGCAAATAGCTGTTTATTCACACACAGGCTTTGTTTTAAGCCATTATTTTTAGCTCTGGTTTGGTTTCCACCAACTCATGAGAAAAAATATCTGTCAGTTTATCTGGAATGCTCCACTATGGTCACCAGCTGGCCTCTAACTTTGCCTGGCTGCTGTTTTTCTGTGAGCATCAGCATTTTGTCCCTTAAAATGAAACCAAAACGATTAAAAAAAAAAAAAAACAATGAGCTAAAAGACACAAAGATGCACTCTGTTGGTTTGTCAGAATTAGAAACTTTCACCTTTCACGTACAGGCAGTCATGTGATCCATTGTCTTTATAGAATGTTTGAGAATCGCAGCTTTTAATCGCACTGTATTAACTTGATTTTAAACATTAAAATTCAATCATTCTCCTCGGCTGATAAATTATTGTAGTTAGTGTCATTATGGGGCTGTTTTGTCAGTTTTTTACTCATTTTCATCCTGCCTGTATATACATTTAAAAAATGTTCACCGTGCCATGTTGGTGTCATTGTTTTCAGCACAACCTCACCTATATGACCTGAACACTATTTTTTACTTTGATTTACTGGATCGACATTTTGAACCCAAAAAAACCCATAAAAATCACATTAAAAAACGAATGCTGTTTTTTTAACTTTCAGAACATCATGCTCTGAAGAATTTGTTGGTTACACATCTAACATCTAAGAGGTAAAATCAGGTTCTAGTTCCTTATTTTCATACTAAATGTATTTGACCTTATCTCTGGTTTTACTTGGCTGATCATCATCAAACACAAACTGGCCTCATGGAGTCTGAATGCAGAACTTTACAGGTTTTTACAGTGGGACGTTGTGAAGAAGTCATGTGATCTGATCACGCCGCAGTGATCTGTGACTCCACAGGGTTTAAAGTAGAAGCTGACAGTTAAATCCTAACAGCCAGTGAGTGTTTAAGGGAACAATAGAAGATCATTTAACAATGACCAGTTTAACCTTCATTTTGTCAGTTGAGATGAAAGAAGTTTTCCACGTTTTATTTGATCGTCTTGTTTCTTCCTCTCAGGTCTCCCAAGTCTCTGCTCTGCGTCGTCCCTGACATCTCCGTCTTCAGTGACGGCTGGTGCTGTCTGCGGCGCGTCATCACCGTCCCGCTGTCTCTGATCCGACTGGACGGCCTAATCTACCGCACCACCTTCAGCTTCACCTACACCCCCGAGCTCCAGCCGCCGCCCGCCGTCAGAGGAGCGGCAGGAGGCGGGAGGAGAGAGGGCGGGACGGAGGGAGGCGAGCAGGACGACGTCCTGCTAGAGACCATCCATCAGGAGTTCACCAGAGCAAACTTCCACCTCTTCATGCAGAGTTAGAGCTCCTGCTGACGGAGGTGGAGCCTCTGGTCTCATCAGGAGGACATCACAGCAGGAACTCATGTTCTGGTTTTGGATCAGTGCTGGTCCACGTCAGTGAACTAAAATACTCCCTCTTTGTCCTCTTTAGCTTCTTGTTTTCAAGTTAATTGGACCAGAATTTCACATTTATATGAGAGAGATTCAACAAGATAATTACGACAATGTCATGCAAAAAAATACGTATTTGTCCAACATAGTGAAGAAGGCCATATATATCAAAATAAAAGTGGCTGTGCACCACAATAAAACACTAAGACAGCAGTAACTATTTACTAAGTGAAGGAATGGTGTCACTGATCAGTTTCTCTGTTCATTATTGACAACAAACAACAAATAATTGTTGTGGTAGGCTGCTTGCCTGTCAGTGTCTCTGTCCCATCCGTTGCTGGTTTTAGTGCTGTTACCTGCTCGCTGCCTCAGCCGCCGCCATAATGAGAGCCGTATGCAGGCAGTCGACCAGCTCTGAATTCTGTTCACAGCCGCTTTAACTCTAGTTCATGACAGCTCCTCCAAAAAGTTTTTGTTTTATTACAGAATCTCAAATTAATAAGACAAATATAAGCAAAATATAAAGTGTATGCCAATGTTTTTTATATGTTTTGTGGTATTTTTGAGTTTTCCACAACGTCACTCTGCAGACACTCAGTGTTCATGTGGACATGAATCATTGGATTCATTATTAGAGGATATCAACACAATTTGAAAGTGTGAAACAGATTTAAATAAAAGCCTCAAGAACTTGAGGAAATCAACCCAGAACTTCAGAACTTTTTACAGAGTTGTTTTTACAGAGACTGTTGGGTGCACTTGTGGTTTCTGACTGTTTTTCACCAGCAGAGATTCTGCTGCAGAGTAAATCAACTTCCTCTCTGAAGAGCCGTTGAGCTGGACACGGACTCCTCACCACGCCCGACCTTTGACCTCTGAGACAGCAGGCAAGTCAAAGAAACTTTCGCTCCAGAGAGTAGTCAATCAAGTACTGCACTTAAATACACATATAACACACACATACACACACATCCCCCCTTTTTGTGCGTGTGAGATATCTCTGCTGGTTTGAGGTTTTCGTACTTTAAAGGCACAGTGTGTCATAACGGGATTGTTTTTGTATGACATCATTGTGATCTAAGTAGATTTAATGATAATACTTTGACATAAATTAGGTTTGAATGCAGGACTTTTACTAAAGTTAAGGTTCTGAATTCTTCCTCCTCCACTCATCATCTGTCATTGATTATAAAAAGTGTTCAAAAACGTTTTCCCTGTTGAACATTGAGTTTACCTCCGCCCTGATCTGATCCCCAACAGAGACGTTTAAACGATGTGTTCAGTGGCGATAGAACAGCTCAGAGAGGAAAATGAAGCGTGAACGCCTCAAAGATAAAAACACAAAGACAAGTACAGAGAGTTATCGGCTGAATGAGTGGGAGGAAGTTTTCCTGGAGAACGGACACGCGAGCCGAGGGCCGAGTGTTGTGAGAGAAAGCAGCAGTGAAACGCAGTCTGCTTCCTACTTGATCCTTCAAGGAGCTTTCAACTCTGTCGGGAGACTGAAGCCCAGTGTAATCTGAGTGTGTGTGAGTGTGTGAATGGCACTTTGTTTCTCTACTGTAACTGTAATAATTCACGTGTGTGACAGCAGTAGTTTGTCCCAGAGGAGCTCTGAATGTTTTCAATTATTTCACCGTCAGGCCTTTGTTCAGTGATGTCAGAACGAGCAAACAGAGCGGAGGAGAAAGAGCAAAGAAACAGAATATACCTGGCCTCAAAGTCCCATTTTTTTAGTTTTTAAAGGAAGTTTAATTTCCTCAATTTTAGGCTATAGAAAATATATCTTATAAACCGAGAATACCAAGGAATCCAACCACCAACCACACCAGGATAACACGCCAAACCTAACAGCCCTCTGACCTCAACACTGCAAAAAAGGTGTGTCTAAAAACAAGATAAAAGCACTAAGTCTAAGGGAAATTATCATGCTCACTTTATGCTGATAGTCTGTGAGCTGCATAAATCGGGTCTGACTGGAGAACTAAGACTCTTGTGGATTCAATGAGCCCAATTTTCTTAATGTGTGATGATGTTAGTGAGTGAAACTTGAGCTCAGTGTATAAAATGAGCTGCTGTGACCTCTAGGATAATCACAGCCTCATGAAACTTTACAACCACAAATTAGAGACATAGAGCATTCAGGCTGAAACACTAGATTCACAATAAGAGGGTTTCTCAGCAGGCAACACAACACAAGTGCTGCCATACAATCACACCTGTAGCTCATTTGGACCAGTTACTTCTGAACGGAGTGTTTCACTGCCAGGTTTTCTACTTTTGGACGGATTTGAAGACAAAAAACACACTTGTATACTAAGCAAAACAGCATTACAACAGCTGACCGCGCAATGTCACAGGTTTATTTCGTCCACATCTCCATGATCGCCTCCCATCTAAGTCATGAACTGCTCTGCTTTTCTAGCATCTAACTTCCTGTCAAGCTCTTTATTTCAGCATGCTGCTGCTCTGATGACACGTTAACAGCGACTAACAACTTCTGCCGAGTTGATGGTCACTCTCCTGTATTCGTGCATGTGTAACTGCAGCCTGGAGCAAACCTCATGGTAAAAAAGTAAAAAATGTTTAGGATAAGAATCTAGAAATGTTCTTGCATAAGCCTCAGTGTGTTTGAGTAGTTTATCATCAGTTCAGGACACTGAAGGACGTTTCCTTCAGGCGCTGCTTGACCTTTTGCTTTGTGTTCCCCCCCAACATATCTAATCTGACCTTTTCTCTCGGGAATAAGGAGCTTCTTTGTCCTCTGTGATCTCCTGCTGTACGACACATTTGATCAACAGAACACAGCGAGGACAGAAATCCTTCGGCTCGGGTCCAACGCGTCCACGCTGCCTCACATTTTGTCCCTTTGTCCCCTAAAGCCCTCGTCCTTATTATGTTAATCCAATTAATCAGTGTCCTGCATCAGCCGACTCCGTCTGCACTTTGTTCCTACTGTACGTTTGATCTCCAGGAGTTAACTTATGAGTTGTTGAGTTTGTGTAGATCTTTTGTTCCAAACAAGTGAAGCAGGAGATAATCACAGAGGCGTGACGGGACCTCCCACGTGGCCGCGTTGCTCCATCAGAAACCCAAAATTCACTCTCTTTTCATCCGTCACATATTTGTCATTCTTAACATTTCTCATCAGCTCAGAAACAATGAGAACAAGTCCTTTTCTTCTTTTTCACAGTAGCTGCAAAAAGTTAATCAGACGCTCTCTGCAGACAGAGCGCTCACTCCACCTGTTTCTGCTGACAGATGTTGAGTTAATGACCTGAGATGAACTCGGCACGCTGCGGGTGAGTGTCTGAGAGATAAAGAGATCTACGAGCCTGGAGAAGTACTTCACTCCATGTTTGTGTCGGCTTTTAACAACTAACCTGCAAATGTCACATCTGAATCCTGCAGCAGAATGTTTTATTACATGCCACTTTCAGAGTTTTGTTTCTCTCACCTACAGTGACCAGATACAAACAAAAAAACACATTTAGAACAAAAAAACATGTTTCTGTGGGATTTACTACGACTAAGTAGTTTTTAATTATCTTTTGTTTCCTGGCGGCAAAATGTGTGTTTTCTCTTTTTCCCCCAAAATTCTGTTAAAATTTGTGATACATTTGGAGGGAAACGTGGCTACTTTAAAAAAACAGTTTGGTTAGGTAAAAAAAGAAAGCATGAACATACCTCCAGTGTTGGAGCTGGAGCTTTGTTCATTCCTATGAAAGCTGCTCAGTGGACCATGAAGCAAAAAGAGTTCGACTTCCGTGGATAAAAAATATCTTCTGCTGCTCTGAATGTGAATAAAATTATTTAATCTTACGGCTCTTCTAGACTTTCAAATGTTATCAGACTGAACGGATCAAATTCTGATTTTAAAAAATGATCATCTGATTTAAGATGTTTCTTTAACAATGTAAGTTTGTGGGCAAAGTCTTTCTGGGGCAACGGCAACACGTGATGAACCTGGAAATGATCATTTCTGACACGGAGGGAAACCCAGGAATAGGACTCGGATGCAGAGTAGTTGAGAAAAACAAGGTCTTTATTTGTGTCCAAGAAATACGGAGCTTCAGGTAACAAAAGGCGCCTCTAAAAACGAGGGAGTTACTAAGAAAAAACCAAAACTAAACTGAGGAGATCTCTAGGCAAAAAGGGGCAAAAGGCCAACAAAAAATCACTCTTTACGAGGGCTAAGGAAAAACAACAAAATAACTTTACTAATCACTCTTTACGAGGGCTAAGGAAAAACAACAAAATAACTTTACTATGACTGTGGCAATACTGTGGTTCAGAGCTAGTGGTACGGACAAAAGACATGACACACTGGCACAGGACAAAGGGGAGACACAGACTATAAGCACATGATGGTAATGGGGAACAGGTGGACACAATCAGGGAATCAGGGAAGACAATCAGACTGGAGACACATGAGGAAGGGCAAGTGACCGCGGTGTGACAATTTCACCGTTTCACCGCTTTGTAAAATCGCCCGGCGCTCTTGGATGCTTGACTAGAAACTAGAGACTGTTAACTTAGCATAGCACAAACCAAAGTGTTTTCAAAACGTTCAATATAGCAATTGTTTCATGTTTGCAACTGTTGCGGTCATCAAATGTCACAATGAGAATAATAATAACAATAACTGTATATATATATATATATATAGCACTTAAAGAGAAGCAAGTTACAAAGTGCTTTACAAAGACAAAAAAACAGGAATATAATAAATAAAAGAACTGAATCACTTATAATGACAAGAAAGTTATGATTTACTAAAACAGAGTAAACAAGTAAATTAATGAATAACCGATTTCAGCATTCTGAAATAGTTTGTTTTTAACATTTAAAGTAGAGATGGAGCGAGTCTGTCTGATCTGATCTCTTTGTGCTTTGAAAATGTAACATTCAACGTATTTTTAATTTGGAGAATATAAAACACCAACATTTATTAATTTATTAAGTATTATTGCTTGATAAGGCCAAAGTCTTTGATAAAGGTCATTTGTTATCTCAATAACCAGGATTTAGTATGTTTTCTGCTTATTTAATAGAGAAATAGTCAAACATAACACACTTCAACTGCTGTTTTGATTCAAACAACATAGAAAAATATATAGGAAAGACATTTTTATACAGTTTTGACGCTTTATATCATCACATGGCCCGGCCCACACATATACAGTGAGTATATATATACGTTAGCTCGTCCATCACACAGCTGTGAGGCCTCCAGCTTCCCTCCAAACCTCACGTGTCAAATATTCTGAGGGGAGCTGAACGGCATGTGTCTCTCTTCCTCCTCCTCCTCCTCCTCCTCCTCATTAGCAAGACAAACATGTGTGAGGAGGAAGGAGACGGGCAGAAACACAAGACCGTTCGCTCTCAGGGCTCCTAATCTCTATCATGTGGGAGAAACTTCAAACTGAGAGATTCACGTGCCCAAAACACTGACGCCCGCCACGTTTCCCCTCCGTCCTTCCATCCTCCTGCTGATGAATGAGGAGCCGTATGAAAGGGCCCATTCTTAGGTCCTCATCTGCAGGAACACACCTTCATTCTTCATTCAAACCCTCCACCTCCTTAACCATGTTACATAAAGAGCTCGGCGGCTTTAAACCATCTGTAGGTTAAGGACAGTTCGCCATCGAGTCTCTTTACCACCTAAAAACAGGAAGAACAGCACGACATTTACTGTGTTTCATGATTGTTTTCACTCAATAATTAATCAGAAAACAGCCTTTTCACTGAAATCTTAGACGTAATTCTTCTTTTAATGCTTGAAGATGGAGAGATTCAAATCAGGATGGAATCCTTTCTTTTATGTTTTTGGATTTACGATTAATTTCCCGCTTCTGCTATAAGACATTCCTGGTGTAACTGTAGCAGCTGTTTATATCCTCATTCAGTACAAATAATTTTCTCTCGTCCTGTTGTCACCATGTGGTGCCGCCCACTGTGACAGCTCGTCAGTTTCTCTGTACAGAAGCTCCATCTTTTAGTTGTCTTAATATCTCAATGTTTGATCCTCTGACACGTAGGCCTGACACGATAACTATTTCTGTTAGACGATGTCTTGTCCCAGAAGTTATTGCCATAAAGGATATTGTAATGGAGTCAGATTATAATGCAAGTAGACCTTGTCAAAGACCAATGAGCTTTTAATTCTTAAGAATACTCATACATAAAGATATTAAAATCTAAATCTAATAAATAAAAGCAGAGAGCAGAAGTTATGTTATATTTCTGTTCACTGTGTCCAGCTCTAATAACAGTCGGTAAAACCTGTTTGTCAAACATCATGTTGGATAAAGTGATAAACAGACACAGTGATCCTGCTCATGTCCTTATATCATACCATAAATCCAGATTGTTATTACAGTGACAGGCCGAGATGTACCAACCGTTCTTAGGAAGAAATTTCTTCTTAAAACCCACTTTCTCATTCAAATTTTTCTTATTTGGGATTTGTTCTTAAAGCTCTAAGGAGCACATGTTAACATGTTTGTGCAAAATATTTGGTGTTTGCATTTTCTTCAATCATACAGTTATACAATATTATGGCAATAACATTAAATTTATGATTTTTAACATTTTTTACCCCTTTTTAATTTTACAAATTGTGCCACGGATTGGACTCTGCAGTAAGAATTAGAAATCAGATTTTTTTTTTTTTTACTAGAAATAAATACAGCATTGAAAATTGGCTGAGAAAACATTTCACACACTTGCAGAGCTCTGAGCTCTTATACATGAAAAGTGGCGATGAATGAGACCTGGATCCCCCGCAGTATTCTTCTCCAGTCACCAGAATAAATATTGGCATTGGATGTTTCTGAAGAACTAAAAGATATGATGTATCTCTACATTTTTTTAACCAGAATTATGTTGAATTTGAACATTTCTGAACCTCTAAACACATGATGTTTTCTGTTTATACATGCTGCAAACACAGTGTGTTTCCCTCCAGCTGTTTGCATGTTTTCAATATGTGCATGAAAAAAAATATGAGTGGAAATTTAAAATAAGGAAACTTGAAATATAGTAACAACAAAAAAGGTTTTGCTTGAATGTGATTTTTTCGGTTAACATTTGTGATACATTTGGATGGAGATCTTTTAAAAAACACATAAAAAACACAGGATTAGGCTTAAAAAACAGTAATTGAGGAGATACCTTTCAACAACTGATAGAAATGCATCCTGGACTCGTCCGGCTGCAGTCAGAGGTGAAGAGGTTGAAGTCAGGATTAGTTTAATATGAAGGTTCAGAATATGTTGAGATCAGTGTTTGTTGAAGGGAAATTGGATTAGAATAAAGTTTTGAATCCTGACAGGGGAAACACACGTGTGTGTGTGTGTGTGTGTGTGTGTGTGTGTGTGTGTGTGTGTGTGTGTGTGTGTGTGTGTGTGTGTGTGTGTGCAGCAGTATGATGGCGGGGCCCTCACAGTGTGGTCGAGGGGCCCCGTCTCTCTGGACTCTCTTTGTGTATTACAGTGGGATAAAGGAGCCTACTGTCCGACCTGCTCCGCTTTACCACAATCCTCTTCCTGTATGTCATCACCTCGACATCACTGTGACGGACAGGCAGCCGGGCGAGGAGAGACGGGAAACATGAGAAAATGCAGACAGGTCAGAAAATAAAGAGGACAAGAAGAGAGAAGAGAGGTTCAATAAAGGGCAGAAAAGAAGACTTGAGGAGGAAAAGATTTGGATCAGAGAAGTAAAGGCTGGTCATTAAACCATTTAAGCCTGATGTTGTAAAGTAGCATGCATCATCACAGTCAGTTTCTCTTGATTCCTTTACTGTTCATCATTTCAGGTTTTAAACAGGAGCAGAATTCTCCACATAATTCTCCTGTACAAAACATTTATTTGCTGATTAAAACCAACCTGCAAGTCGAGCTGCTGCTAACTTTTGTTTCTCTCATAACTTCAGATCCAGACGCCCCATGACTCGAATCCTTCATCTGGTTAAAAGAGTTAAAAACCACAATATAAAAAGAACATATCATAAAAAATGTGGCTTATAAAACTATAAAAACTCAGCTTATGACCACTTCTGACTCATTGGCAGGCGAGTAAATGAAACGCACCTTTACTTTGGTTTTGACAGATTTCTCTAGACGCAGGTCTGGTTTCATATCAATAAATCACACTGATTCATTGATATGAAACCAGATGAAATCAGTGAGATGAGCTGCCACGTGAACATTTGTTCAGCTTTAGACCCAGACATTCAGGAGGTTTTTACCAGAGCAGAATTATCCCCAGAGGTCTCCTCCTCCAAAACAAACCGAGTGAACAAAGCCGCTGATTAAAAACACTGAATAAGGAAGTTTCACATTAAAAATCTGTTTCTCTGATGCTGTCTGGGGGACACAGAACGTCCTGGAGGGGCTGCGAAACAAGCTGCCACTAAAAAGTTTCTCTAATAACTTGAGATCCAGACTGGGAGCCGAATTATCCGCAGAGGTCTCCTCCTCTCCATGACAAATGGTTTCTCAGATGCGGTTCAACAAAGGTTTGCTCAGTTTGTTTCTCTGATAAGTTAACTCAGAGTCTGTACCGCAAACGCCATGTCAGTGACGACAATATTCAAAAGACACAGAAGCAACTTCCTATTCCAGTTCTGTATTGCGCACAAATTTAAAGGCGTAGAGCAACAAAGATGCAGCCAAATTTTGGTTCCAGAGTGTGGCAGTGTAGGTTACAGTTTGAATAAAAGCTGCAGCTCCTCAAGGCCAAAGAAGTTTCTGTGTCTTGCTTCCGGAGCAAAAGTGAAGGTGGAGACTGTAGATTACAAACCGGACCTCTGCTTCTGTGCAGAGATGATTGCAAAATGTAGATAAATATGTTAATTGAGTGTCTTTTTATGCCTTTTTATTTAGCATCAACCTCACGTTCACATGTGTATTGTCAAAAAATAGACTTGAAGTATAAAGAATCCCTGCAGAGAGATGCATGGGTTAAAATAAGCGTGAATCTGCTGCGTGTACGTGATAAACGATTATAATGCTTGCAGTCTAGACAAGAGTAAGATCTGCGTGTCCGGTGTCTAAAATCCAGGGATCTAAAAAGTGTATTGTAAAAATACGGCTAAAACTTGATGAAAACTCAGTTTATGACAACTTCTGTCAGACAAAAGCAACGACGAATGCGCCATTAACAGGCGACCAAATAAAACACACCGTTACCTTAAAATGACAGATTTCACTGGTTTGAGGTTTTGGAAACATTTGGGATAATTTCAGTGTAAAACTCTAAGTATACAACGCAGCTCGTTTTTTTTAGACAGTTTAATGCAGAAAAGTTACATATTTTACCTGAAAAGGGAGAAAAGGGCTCAGGCTAAAACACAAGTGGGGACAATAGATGACACTTCTTGTACTTCCATCGGTGGATCTGACATTAGGACAGTGTCCGCCTGTCCTCAGAGCAGAAGACAGAGACGATCAGTGGACGTCCTCTCCTGTGGCTCACAGCTGTTGGGTTGCCGGTGGTGACAGGAGCTCTCAGTGAGGAATCTTCCTGTCAGAGCACTTGGAGAAATATGAGCAGAATGCTAATTGTCAGAAGCTAACAGAGCATGGGAAATATGGGAGGAATGCTAATGATGGTTAATGGAGATTATACCCAGGTGCTGCTGGTGGTCGTGTCCTGGAACAGAGCGGGATTCGGGGAAGATTATGTTTACGCAGACTACCAGCTTCTTCCAGGAAACGCTCTGTGATTGAGAGATTCCTGCAGCTCTTCAGCAGAGCTCAGCTGGACGAGTCATCCCTCATTCATTCCTCAAAGAAATTGGTCAATCGCGTTTTTCTGCCCTGATTATCATGTGAGGGATTTACCGATCAGATCTTAATCTTCATCAGAGAGAGATGTTGATATTCAGGAGTTATGTCGGTGCAGCTCGGGGTAGAGGATGTGGCGGCTCGTCATCCTCCAAATCCTCCAAATCATCAGCCTCACAAGCTCCTTTTCAGACGCCGTTTCAAGCCGCGATATTTTCCTACAATCAGTATTCACCTTCAATCTCAACATCTCAGAGTCCTGTGCCTTATAGGGGACCAAGTGATCCGGCTCTGTACCATCTTCAGAGCAGGCGGCAACCTCCCGCTCTGAGCAGGGAGGCAAACCAGGAAGTGCCTTAAGCTGCATTCTACCGAATATTCCATTAGGGGGCGCTTAGTTTGGCTGCAAAAACATTTCTGTCCATTAATTTCAATGCAAAATGAGAAAACTTCTCACTTGATTTATTACCTCAGAATTTTATGACCCCATTTAGAAGAAAATAGACAATAAAGAATCATATGATTTGGGGCGTGGCTACCTTTGATAAACAGGTCACTAACAAGGCGATACGTCATCAGGAGAGAAGCAGAACAATGCGTATCCATGGCAACGTGTCAATAAAGTTATATATAACCCTATATAGATTAAAAAAACTTTGACCCTTTCACTGTATTTTCACTTAATGACAGTTTATTTGAACGTTTTGTTCATTAAATGTCTTGTTCAGCGTTTGGTTGGACTAACAGACACTCAAAGGAGTCGCTGTTCATTTTTCTGAGGTAAGTAACATACATTTTGTTTTTGTTTTCTGCGAGCCAAAACTAACATCCCAGTTAATGCTCCAATTAATGCTAACATGAATTAGCAGCGGCTTCTCTCAGTCAGGTTGAGGTGTAGAGAGGCTGTAGTCAGTGATTAGAGCCCTCTCCTCCTCCACAGTCCAGATATGGTCTGCTCCGCGTATCGGAAACAAGATGGCGATGAGTGTAACGCTGAACTCGATGCTTCCAACGGGCCACAAACCAATGGGTGACGTCACAGTGACTATGTCCATTATTTATATACAGTCTATGCTTCAGAGATAACAGAGGACTAAAATTGGCGAGACTGTTTGGTCGAATGTGAACCGGCAAGACATTAAATATGTGACGTATGGTATTTGGTAATAAGAAAGGAAGTGGAGCGTCTCATCAGAAACAGCCTTTCACTGAGTCCGACAGAAATCAAATCATGTTCAGCAAAATGTAGAGTCTCTCAAGAGAGACACAGTTCTTCACCATCATTGATTTGAATCCACTTACTGCTGCCGTCACTTATTGTACCAGACTGTGTGTCAAAACATAAATAAAGGTCATATGTACAGGCAGCGAAATACAACCTATAGTTGCTTATCACAACGTGTCCGTCGCCATTGTTGTTAACCTACCTGTTGTTTACGTAAGTTGCGTGAATCCAATTTTGAACGTTGCTCTTGTGGCTCACGTCACCCTCGTAACTACTTCACTTCCAGCATTTCCAGCAATTATTTCCTGTTTAGAATCTAACCAGTGAGGTTTCTGCCCTGAACCTAGCTCAGTGGTTTTGTGGCATAAATTCACAGAAACTGCAGCCTTTTTTTTTTAAACCACAAACCATACGTTTCTATATAATGTGCTATTTTTAGAACGCGCTGCTGTACCTCGAGCAGCCGAACGCTCATAGGAGTCTATGGGTGGTGCTGACACTATAGACCTATTCTGTCATTTAGGTTGGAGATCTTTTTGATTGCTCACGTACTGCTGCTCTGTTACAGCCTGTACCGTCTCCTCTTACTTCGTTCTGCGATGTGGATTCACAGACTGGAGACTCCGACACGCTGTTACAGAATCAGTATGAATGTCCGAAGGCGAAATGACAGCAGAGTTTCTTTACAGTACTTTTGCAGAAGCGCAGTATGAAAAGGCTTCTGTTTCTGTGTGTCTGTGTCGTTGGAGAAGGCAGGGCTCTTCAACGGCAGAAACTCCACTTTCAAGCTGCTAATTATAGATATATCTGACGAGATGAGGTACACAGACTCAGTTGCTTCTTTTAAATCACCTCTTAAAACGCACTTTTATAGACTTGCTTATTGTTTTTTATTATATTTTATTCTGTTCTTCTGCCCTCAATTGCGTTCACATTATAGTAGTCCTTTTACCTTTTATTTCTGTTCTTTCTAGCAAAGGACTTTCCCCTTGGTGTCTTGTAATTTTCTGTTGGTGTTTAGTTAAGTTAATAATAAAAGAATATTATATTCTTCGGTGTCGCTTAGCTCGCATACGTTAGCTCTAACCTCAACCTGCTCTCACGAGACGAGAGTTAGTTAAAGAAAATATCTTTATTTTCATTTTTTGCAAGTAAAATGTATCATTACAGGTATAAAAAAGATTTTTAAAGTGTACATATTAATCTATAGAGACTTATTTTTAAAATATATGTCTTTAAGTCCTGTAAGTTAAAGAAACCAAAATTAGGAAGCGTGATGTAACCAGACTTCCTCAAATACAGATTCACAGTGGCCTGGATTTTTTCGGGGCCGTAACAACGGTAACCAGGGCGCCGTTTGTCCCGCCATCCGTCTTCTGGACAGTTTGTGTCCATCTGTCTCGCTCTGAACATCCAACATACAAACAAGCCTTCAGCCCGTCCTGACAAGAACAAATACAGATGTACATTCCTTCTGTTCACTGCCACATGGGGAATACCTGCGTACGTGTGTGTGTGTGTGTGTGTGTGTGTGTGTGTGTGTGTGTGTGTTCGTTATATAATGAAAGGGTTTATTTGATTTCAAAGACTTTCTAACCATTTATCTGTGGAGTGTTTTTATCCAACATCAAAGGATGATGACTCACTATCAGTGGATTGTGTGTGTGTGTGTGTGTGTGTGTGTACTACAGTATGTCTGTTTGAGTAACTGTGCACATGGAGGAAGTTACCCCAGATACCCGGGGTCACATGTAGAGCAGGACTGAAAGAATTTACGAGGCTCTGCAGACATGAAGCGCCTGGTATCGCGGTGCGAACATCGTTTTACGAGCGAACAGCGAATATCATCCGTCATCATCAAATACTCAAACAAGTCTGAAACAGCCGACACGCTGAAAATCACCTGGATGTGGAAATACCACCGGGGAGGAAACACGTTAATCGACAGGTCACTTTACGAGTCGACGTGTCATTATGTAATTTTGTGTCTCTTGTAGGTGAGCTGCATCTGAAAACTGTTTACAGTGTGAATTCACTGTCAGGCTCGTGTTTTGACTGCAGATCCAGTTTAGTTTTCCTCTCAGCAGGCAGAAGGTCTGAGAGGTCGTCTGGCAAACACATGTCTCACAGGAGCAGATTTTTATTACAATAATATGAAGCTAAGTGCTGTTTCACACTGTTTGGGTGGTGGAAAAAGTATTCAGATCCTTTTTTAATGCAGTAAAAGTACTAATAGCACACTGTGAGATGACTCCACTACAAGTTCAAGAAAATACAAAAGTATCAGCATCAAAATACAAAAGTATCAAAAGAAAAAGTACTCGTTATGCAGATTGTTTTATATATTCCAAGTATATTATTGGATTATTGTTATTGATGCATTTATGTAAGCAGCGTTTTAATGCAGTCAAAGTCATTTTAACAACTTAATTTACTGTTATGTGCTTTAATTTATTAAAAAAAAATATATATATATATATAACATGACAATTTATCATATTGATGGATACAATTAAATATTATGTAACTTTGTGACTATAAAGTTTTTTTAATGAATGTAAATTTAATGGAAAAATAAAACTGGTGCCGCTGGTTCACTTCTGCACAAACATTTGATCAAATTTTCCCTGTTGGCTTTTATCTGTCTCTTTAATCCATATTGTTTGGGGATTAAATAGGAAAAAACTGAATTTTTAACAATAATAATAATAGATGTCGGCAGTTTTCATAACATCAGCTGCTAAAACATCTCTCATATACCGACCACTGTGAGACGAAACTGGACACGTAACTCTGTGTGTGTTTGTTCTTCTACTTCGTACATAGTGAAGCCCGTAAAAAGTGTTTAACCAACAGAGCGAGGAAATATCGGCCGGTCCTCACTTTGTAAACGGCGTATTTGAAGGTGAAGACTTGGTTCTAAGGTGCAGGTTAGGGTTAGGCGTTAAATTTAGATGGTTAGGGTGAAGGTAAGGGGCTAGATAATGCATTATATCAGTGGTCCTCACAAAGATAGAAGTAAAAGGGTGTGTGTGTGTGTGTGTGTGTCAGTGGTGTAATTTGTGTTTTAATGACTGTTGACCTGCAGTGGAGCTTCTTGACCTTCACATCCTCCTGCCAACATGTGAACTGAATGCCACAGGACCCCTGGGAGGACTCACACACACACACACACACACCAAAGAAAACACAAAGACACACGTGGATACAGGCATCTACAAGTGGACAAACAGCATGAACCCCAAAACACATTTAGGCAGAAATGGTGGAACACACACACGCACAGAGTTTGTGCAGATCTCCTCCTTATAAGGACTTTGCATTGACGCCCATTCATTGTGGACAGCCTGACTCTGACCTCTGACCTTCACCAGAACCTCAGAAATTATGTTTTGTCTCCTTTGGTCCCCATGACGTCTACTGGTCCCAAGAAGGTTGGTGGTTATACACAAAAAGGTCCCCAGAAGGTAACAAAAACACACATATGAACAGAGTGTATCTGGCTGACCAGCTGGAAAGTAACGAACCAGTGTCAGCGGTGTCAGTGTTCAGGTCAGTGGAAAGTGGACGTTAAACTCTGTTTCAGATTCTCTCACCAAACTGACCTGAGACGAGTAAACACAACAACAGAGCGAGTGTTTTATAGAGATTAAAGTGAGTCTGTAAAGTTTAAAATGAAAGAAATGTCTCTTCTGGGGATGTTAGAGGGCAGTTCAACAAGTAGAAAACACATTCTGTCAGCATCAAAGAATTGAAAACTCACAATGAGTGACGTGACGGGTCATTATGGTTCAACATCAGTCAGTGTAAAGTTAGTATTGCTCCAACTGTGTGTGTGTGTTTGTGCGCTGACTCGACTCTGAAAGTGAACCTATTTCCTGACAGGAAGTGTTTACCCACAGGGATGCAGCCAGGAAGGTTAGTGACACACACACACACACACACACACCCTCACTAACACTTTTATGCATGAAATGTGCCGTGTGTGTGTGTGAGAGAGATTAAAAGTTGTTGTTTATATGTTCAAGATGACTCTTCGCCTTACACTGAGATTTTTTGGTAATAGATTTAAACATTATATATTTGATTGTTTTGTATTTGTTTTCATGATTTTGATAATTTTTTAATTGTTTAGATTTTTTGTGTTGGGTTTTTCTTATTTGAATGTTTTTCGGATGTGGTTTTCATATAAGCCTTTACAGGTTTCTGCTGGTATCTTTTGACTTCATTAGACAGTGGCAGAGACACAGAGTGAACCTGCAGGAAAGAGGTCCAAGCCAGAATCGAACCCGGCCCACTGCACCAGGACTCAGCCTGACCGGTATGCACTGTACCTTTGACCCACTGGGACGCCCCGTTGCTTTAACTTCTTTTCCTGCAGCTCCACTTCTGTAAACTGTTTCTTTCTTATAGAGCTGATACTTTGGTTTGACTGTTTTGGTTAAAATTATGTGAAATATTCGACTCAACATGACCGAAACACAACTAGATTTCAGGGAATACCTCCCCCTTGAATTGGCTTTTTGTATATTGATCACTCACCCTGGGTTGCCTTGAATTAATGATACAAAATACTGTTTTTCTCACATGCCTGCACAGTGAACGAAGAAAAGGAGAAAAAGAGAAAAGTCTTGATGAACCAATGAAGTAAATGGAGGCCATGTTTGGTGGTCGTGGATCTGTTTCTTGGCAGGAAGCGTTTACCCACAGGGAAACAGCCCAGGAAGGTTAGTCTCACACACACACACACACACACACACACACACACACACACACGTGTCACTTCTTTTCACCCTCTTACGCTCTTTCTTTTTTTGGATACAAAGTTTTCTCTTGAATGGATTTGTATGATTTCTAACAAATACGGCAGGATGAACGCTGTTTTAAACACATTCATGTAAAAACAGTTAGGGACCAAAACTTGGTTAAGGTTAGTGGAAATAAGAACAGTGTTAGGCTTAAAACACATACACACACACACACACACACACACACACACACACACAACTTCAGGCCAAAACTTCCATCAACAGGAACACAAACACTGACCTCCTGGCTCAAAGTCAGCATGACAGAATGCATACATTTGGATAAAGGAAACAAAGCCATTATTTTTACTCTAGGAAATTATTGTTTTAATTTGCACAAGTGAGCTTAGTTATGGAGAAGAAGGAGTGGAGGAGCAGTGAGAGGAGGAGCAGCAGGAGGAGGAGGAGGAGCAGAGAGCAGTGGAGGGTTGTGGCTCAGAGGAGGGAGAGGCCTGTCAGGAGGTGCCTGTGTGGAGGGTACCACCTCAGACCAGTTTGTTTCTGACTGACAGTTTCTCTGCTGGAACTTTACTTCTTCTTTACTTGTTTCTGAATATTAAGATGTTTGTAAATAATACAAAACTACAGACAACATATTGATCTGCCAGGTTGATTCAGTTTAAATGATACTGATGACCTGATAATAATAATAATAATAATAAATAAAAAATAAATAATAATAATAATAATAATAATAATAATAATAATAATAATTTTATGTATAAACAATGTTTATAAAGTGATTTGACTAACAAAGTTGAGCAAGAGCAGAAAGCAACAAGAAAAGACTAAACAAAAGCGAGACACAATCATGGTCAAATAATAAGGGAAGACAAAAACGCTGAACGTGAAATAAAATGCACAAAAAAGCAAAACACAAAGAAGGACTGCGCAACATTTGCCACAAAGTTTAGTTTTGAATCAAATAAAACTCCCAGAGCACTGAGGCTTCACTCTGTCTTCATGTTAAGGCGATTTAATAGAATGATTTCTGATTTGAGTTCGTAAGTTGAAGAAAAGTTTGTCACTGGGACAATCTGAAGAAGCTCTCACAACACAAGTCGGTTACAATCAGACTGAAATGGAAACTTTTGGGGGGTGTAGAATTGCCGTAAAGTGTTTTGTTTTCTCTTTCCAATCCTCCGATACAGGGACGCAGGTACAGATCCTGCAAGGCTGGTTTTCTGCCAGGAGACGGTAAGGGGGTGAAATTTGCACCAACATAGGTAATTTAACCATCACAATGATTTCTAAACTGTTTTATTAAGTTGCATAGTTCTGCTTTAATCTCCACATCACCGTCAATCATCCCAACTACGTCTGAAAGATGTAGCAGAGGAAAGTCTAAATCATAAAAATGAGTCGTATTCTGCTGCCTGAACAAACAACTTATATTGTTTTTGAGGGGAGATTTTTTATTATTTTTTGTGATGTAGCGCTTCAACAGTTTCAGAGTTTAATTCCTACAATTCTACAATGTCATCTAGCAGACGCTTTCATCCAAAGCAACGTACAAATGAGAGTTTATACAACACAGGCAAGGATGAAGTCAAGAAACAGCAAGAGTAAGTGTCGTTGGTTCAGTTTGAGTCCATTAGGACACCAGTGCTTTATAGGTCGCAAGAGTGGTCATTGCGATACTTGTTGTAGTCGTCAGTGTAGATCAAGAGTGAAGGTGTTCAGAGTTGGTCTTCAGTCTCTTCTTAAAGATTGAGAGGGACTCAGCAGAACGGATGGAGTTTGGAAGTTGGTTCCACCACCGGGGCACAAAGAGGAGAAGAGTCTGGTTTGAGACGTAGAGGCCTTCAGCGGTGGAGGAGCCAGATGTCTTTCACTAGAAGAGCATAGTGGACGGGAGGGTTTGTGAATCTGAACAAAGGAGTTCAGATAAGAAGGGGCTGTGCTCGTTGCTATTTTGTAAGCAAGAGACAAGGCTTTGAATTTGATGCTGCTATGACCGGATGGGAGCCAGTGCAGAGAGATGAGGAGCGGAGTGACATGTGCTCTCCTGGGCTGGTTGAAGACCAGACGGATCATCTACAGAGGCTTGGTGGTGCGGCAGGAAGACCTGCCAGTAGAGAGTTGCAGTAGTCTAAACGTGATAACACGAGGGCCTGAACCAGGAGTTGTGTCGATAGCTCGGTCAGATAGGGTCTGATCTTCCTGATGTTGTACAGGGAGAATCGACACGATCGGGCAATTGAGGACACATGAACCTTGAAGGTCAGTTGGTCATCAGTCATGACACCCAAGTTTCGTGCAGACCTTGTGGGTACAAGTTGCACTGATCCAAGCTGAAGATTGATAGGCTGATATGAGGTGGGACGGGGTAGGATGACAAGGAGCTCCGTGTTTGAGAGGTTGAGCTGAAGGTGGTGTTCTGTCATCCATGTGGAGATGTCTACAAGACAAGCAGAGAAGCAGAGAATTGAGACGAGAAGGGGGCCTAGCACTGATCCATGAGGCACCCCAGTGGAAATTCCCTTCCACAAACAGCTGTGCGAGCGTTCGCTATCATTATATTTGACTTGTGTTCAGAAACTTGTTGATGACTTTGTATCTATACTATTCTATCCCAAAAAGTTTCAAACTCAGGGAAATCTGTCATTTAAACCAAAATAAAGCATTTCATTTATTCACCAGAAGTCATACACTGATATCTTTTATCCAGTTTCAAGCCCAGTTTTTCTAATATGTTCTTTAGATCTTGGTGGTTTTTATAAATGTACTTGTTTGTCGTTTATGTTATTGTTTATGTATTATATTATGGAATATTGTTATAGATGCTTGAAGCAACCTTTAACTATTTCATATACTGTTGGCCAGTTTAATCTGGGGAACAGCATCATATTTAATAAACAAATCACATTTTTATTAATTCATCTGTCAGCTTAAGTTACTTTTCAGATTAAGATATAATAAAGAAAACAAGTAAAAAAGTACAATATTTACATTTGTTTAGTCGGAAGGTATGAACTTTTTTTTTTTCATCTCAAGTACTAGTAACTCAAAAGCTGTCCTTTAATACAGTATTTGATTAAATTACTGGCTCAGTGAAGTCTGAGCAGCATGAGTCATTGGACATTTTATATTATTTATCTTAAAGTGTTTTAAGTGTTTTATGAGCAGAGAGATGAGTTCCACATGACGCAGCGATCTGTCCGGTACAGATCTCTCTGATGATTAAATGTCTCAGCTTGTTGAAGGAGAGAGTAAATAAAGCTGAGTGCGAGTCGTTACAGTCACATCTTTCAAAGAGCTCTTTTACTTTGGTCGTGGCTCCGGTGAGAGTCTGAGGTGGTCCGGTCCAGGAACACCAGCCGCTGTTTGTGTTTGGCTTCTAATATTTAAACTAGCTGAGGTGATTTATTGGATGACATTAGACACATAAAAGTGCTCAAAAGTAGTTTGTTACATCCAAATATCAACCATAACTCAGAGATGTTTCAGGATTATGGCAAAAATCATTATCACCCTTATTTATGTCAATATTGAGATCATGATTTAACATTTTTACTCATTAACTTTGGAAACATGACCAAAAAAAATGTATAATAATAAATAATAAATGTTAGAAAAATAGTTACACTATATAAATGAGTTTACATTGAAATAAATAATTAAAAAAATAATAAATAAAAATAAATTAGATAAAATCAACTTACTGCACTTCCACAACCTATTGAAAAAAATACAGAATATATATTCAACATTCAAAATAAATAAATAAAAATGCAGTGCACTGCCAGAACTTAGTGAAAATTGCTGAATATATATTCAATATTCAAAAAGTAGTAAATAAAAATAAATAGGACCAAAATAGATAAGATAAAATGAGTTGAGTTGCTACAAATTACTTAAGACTGCTGAATATATATTCAACATATAATAAATGAATGAAAAATAATAATTTATAATAATAAATTAAATTACATAAGTTGTTGTGCAGTGCTGCAAAATATGTCATAAACATCTTGGTAAACGATATTCAACATATTTCAGTAACTCAGCAAAAATAGACAAAATTTTATAACTGAAGACAAAAACAAAACGAGCCTAACTGTGCGGTTAACTTATTTGTTTAATCTTGATGATCTTGTTTTCATTTTTTATTTTATTACAGCTGGTAAAGGTGGACACATACTGGTGCATAATACCTCATAATTTCTTGATTTATTTATATTTTGTATTAATAAATCAATCTGTATGTAAACAAAAGTTATTAAATTAGTTAAAACATGACATATCCCTCTGAGATGTGACAAGGTGGAAGTTTAAAGTGACATGAATAAAAATACTAAGGACAAGGACCTAGTAGTTGAATGGTACTCTTTATAGTTATAGAGCTCATAATTCTTACTGTATCTGTGTTAAATCACATGAGCACCAATAATTCAACGGACCTTTATAACTCCCAGAGGTAGACTACGTCACACAAACAGATGTCTCACAGCGTCCTGCTCACACTGAAGTCTCACTCTGTGTTTCCACTCCGGCCGCCAGCAGAGGTGTGAAGAGTTGTGATGTGATTTCCTGACGAGCATCAGCTGCTGACGGCTCACAGAGAACGGAGACGGGACGATTCTGTTTCAGAGCAACAGAGTGTTTGATGCTGGATCCACCTCAGACTCTGACACACATGCATGCACGCATAAACACACATATATACACACACATACACATGTACACACACACATGCATGCACGTACACGTACACGTACACACACACAATCAGACAGACACAGACACACACAAACATACACAAACATTAACACACACACACACACACACACTCACACTCTCTCTCTTACACACGCACACACACATACACTCACACATACACCACACACACACACACACACACACACTCACACACACACACACACTCTGGCTGCCTGCAGGAGATTTGGCTCACATGACCACCCTGGTGTTGCTCCATCTGACCGAACTAAAGGGTTGGGTAAATTTATGTGACCGAGTTGAAGGGCCAACAGATCGGCCATCGTGTGTGTGTGTGTGTGTGTGTGTGTGTGTGTGTGTGTGTAATAATCAGCTGTTGCTCTTCTTCTTCCGATGTTTCCTGTAAAAGAATGAATGTCTTGCTTTGACTTTCCTGCAGCTCCACATCTGTTTCTTTCAGCACTGAAACTATAAATATAACTATATTAGATACAGATAATTACTAAGTAGATTAATTAACTGTATTGTTAAATAACTGTGAAATGACTCAATAACACAAACTAACAGTTGTTTACTGTTATTTGACAGTTTGTGTTTGGCAATTTTTTACTGTTTTTTTTTAGGATTTTATTTTTAAAATCTAATCTTTGTTGAAGCTCAGCAGATGATGGACAGTTTTCCTGTTTTTAAGCAATGCAGGAAAATCTGAAGCAGTCTTGTCTGTGGATTAACCACAGAAACCAGAACATTGTCTCTGGAAAGACTCTAAAAGGTTTCAAACATCATTTTTCTATCCAGCACAAACACACTTCACCTCTGCTTTACTGATTAGGGAGCAGGAATCTTTCTCAAACCCTCAGTAAACAAAATCTGTGTGGCTTCATATCATAAAATATGTCTCTGTCCTCTCTCAGTCGATTAGTGCGAAGTTTAATCAAATCCAAAACAGAGAACGATTTCAGACAAAACAAAGACTTTGAGGCTGTAAGTTCAGCTCCACCTGCTGCCGGCGCTGCTGTTTCTATATCACATCATCTCATTACACAATAACGTATGGTCCAGTTGTGCCTGTTCCTGCCATGATCTCACCACCTGCTGTGATGGAGGTCACAGGGTGGAGGAAATGTTTCTGCTCACGCTACAGCAAACTCTCCAACAGCGAAGGCCTCAATTAACAAAAAAGACGAGTTTGAAGACGGAGAGAACGGGTTAGTTTAGGATACGCCACACACACAGGTTACAGGAACATTTCCCAGAGCTTCTGCAGGATTTAGTATTTAATATTTATGAGCGAGAACAAAGTGGAAAGTCAGGGTGACACTTTTCATTTTATTATTTAGTCATTAAAACATTTTCATACTATTAAACAGAGAGTCAGTGTCTGAAAATGGTCTGAAAACCCTGCCAACACCGACTCTGTATGAACAATTTTCATCGAGAGCATCGAGAGAGAGAGAGACAGAGAGAGAGAGAGAGAGGGAGGGAGAGACAGACAGAGAGGGGGAGAGAGAGAGTTGGCCTTTCACCTGATGAGAGCACAGTGACAGATGTGAAGTTTATCTGCTGTCTCTAATAACATAATAATAATAATAATAATAATAATACAGGTTAGAATGACAATGCATGCAGATTTTCCTTTTGTTTTGTTTTTTCAGAAATGTTTCTGTCACACTAGTCGTGTTTGCATCAATGAATTTCTCTGCATAATTGGCAGATTCTCATGACAAAATCTTGATGGAAAAAACAAAAACTCCATAAAATAAAAGTTTTTACACAGCAACTGGCACAGCTGAGGCCTACCTGAGCTCCTTGGTTCGGGTCCACACACCCTCCCGCCCACACCTGCTGAGTCTGGCCCTCTACTGAACACCTGCACACATAATCTACACAGATAATAATTAATAAAAAAAACAAGCACCGTTTGGACTTAGATTGTTGGACTATTTGTTTGTGTTGTATTAACTCTCAAATGTACGTCCCTTTGGATAAAGCATCTGCTAAATCTATCTATAAAGCAAGAAGCGTCTGTGTGTGTGTGTGTGTGTGTGTGTGTGTGTGTGTGTGGATGTGTGTCTAGGGCATATCTCGCTGACCGTGACTTAGATTTTTGAATTCATTTTTCAAAATATCATTATTTACATAGGACGTGTTGCGGCATTGCACTGTTTCTGATCGGACGCCTTTTAGGGGAGCTCCGCCCCATTGTGTGATAGGCCTACACCTGGTCAGTAACACAATTCACTCTGGATTTCCACCCTGACTCGTCTCATCTGTAAGCTACAAGGTTTTGCGTTATAAGTGTTTTATAGAGTTGCAGACGTTGTAGTGGTCTGCATGTAAGGTGCAAATTCTGTGATTCGTGATTAGCATGCTAAGCGGAGATTTAGCTTTATTCACTTCTTATGTTGCATTACTATGTAATTCAGGAATGACATTCATGTTGCTTAGCGTAATGCCCATAATCATTTGATATAAGATACTTACATACAATATTGTATAGTAATATAGTAATATATAGTAATATAGTATATCAACTAATTGGGTTCATGTTAATGTACTTTTAGTGCAGCATACTGCGTAATGTGCTATCTCATGATTAGCATGCTAAGCAGAGATTTAAGCCCTTTCTTCCGCATCAGTTTGATCCATTGAAAACAGTAAAAACAAAACTTTATTAACTGACAGCTAGGCATAATACTGACGGAAAGATAGCGTTTCTGTGTTATTTAAGGTGACACTAGCAAGAGGCATTAGCCAACACTATCGCTGCATGGACCTGGACCTGTAGGCTACTTGCATGCGCAACACACCTAATAACCCTTACTCACATTATTCACATCCATCTTTGTTTGTGCTAAATGTTGTGCTACATGTAAAATTATTTCTGTGTCTCTTTATATCTCAATATACATCCATGTATTACCCAATATAAACTTCATGTATTAACACTACGCAATAGTATTACACCTCATTGTACATCCCACTTTCATCCACTGCCTCATTTGGCCATAAATGAAAAATCTACTTAATCTCCCACTATATGAACACATACTTCCTACGGGCATTGCACTAGTGACTTTAATTGTAACCTGGAGTCTGTTGGCTCAGTGTTTGATCAGTAATTGGACCAACAGGTCAGAGTGAAGCAGGTTAGCAGCAGCTCCTCTGCCTCGGTGTGGCAGGGTGTTGTGTTTGGCTGCAGCTGCTCTCCCTGCAGGTCTGAGCAGAGACTCTGGGAGACGGAGCTGCTGACAATGCAGCGAGTGTCCCCGGCTGACCAGAGGGACCAGCAGATGTTATGTAAGCAGTCCGACCATCACACTGAGAGCAGGGCGCACAGTGGACGGCCACATCAGCCTTTAATTCAATCTGCCTGCTGAAGCCAAAACCAACCGCTCATGTTTCAGACCCACTCGGTCTTTTTTTTATTTTTTACTGAATAATCCAAAAGTTTATTCACAAGTTTAACTGAAGAGTCTGACAGTGAATCTTACAACCAGACGGAGAAAAAGTGCACGAAACACCACAAATAAACTGGATTCAGCTGTTTTCACAATATATATATTCGTATATTATATCATGTGACATTTATTCTGAGGCCGACGGGTTTCACTCTGTTGTTTTGCCTCTGTTTACGCGCCTTTTGTCTCATTTCACATACATTTCAAACGTGATTTATGCACAAATTTA
This sequence comes from Centropristis striata, assembly GCF_030273125.1. Taxonomy (NCBI): domain Eukaryota; kingdom Metazoa; phylum Chordata; class Actinopteri; order Perciformes; family Serranidae; genus Centropristis; species Centropristis striata. Next base: position 33,151,503 of record NC_081519.1, read on the forward strand.
CACTCTTTTATAGCCTAATATCACTAATTAAAAAATGTCTGCTGGTGGCTTTACAGAGGAAGAAGTATTCAGATATTTTACTGCAGTAAAAGTACTCATACAACACGTTGAAATTATTCGACGACAAGTAAAAGTCCTGCATTCAAAACTTACTGAATTAAAAGACCAAAAGTGTCAAAATGTACTTGAAGTATCAAAAGTAAAAGTACTCGTTACACCGACACACAGCTGCATCTTACTGTTGTCAATGTATTTAATATACTGTTATGTGGTTTAATTTATAAAAATACATAATCATTTTAAATTTAAATTTAAATTTTATTTTAAATATTTAATTGAAAAGTAACTAAAGCCGTCAGATAAATCTAATGGAGTTCAATATTTACCTCTAATGCTGTACTCAAAGGGTAAGTAAATATTTATTCTTTGCCTATTTATTAACTTTTTGTATTTGCTTTTTTCATATTTGTTGTATTTTTTTCTTTTTGATGTGAGACTTATTTTCTTTAAGCCTTTAGGTTTAACTTTCTTTGCTTTTTTCCTGTTGTGTCTCTGGTGCTGGTTTTGTTGTGATCCAGCACAACACAGCTTACCAAAAAAAAACCCAACCTCAAGATAAAATGTAAAGATTAAGAGTCAGTTGTTCCTGAGTGTTTTATTTCCTCTGATCACTGTTTTCTGTTCAGGTCATTTATTGAGACTCGATTCTTAACACTGTGGCGCCCTCTGCTGGCCAACAGCCAACACTTCTCTTCACTAAGAGCTCAGTTAATGTTTCTATGGCGCAGATGTGAGTTTTTACTGCTCACTAAAGTTTAACTCTGTGGACAAAGTTATTCCCAGAAACTGGAAAACCAACACGGTGACAGGATATAAGCAGCACTACAAGGATAAAACCAGAATAAATCCTTGATGCAGCATTGTAGTAGTAGTCAGGCAGCTTTGGACCAGATTTGAGAAGAATGGGGACACGTTGGATAAAAGCACCACATTTTTTCCACATGCTCTCCATCACCATAGGTTTCAATTTTTGATGGGAGCCACTTCATCAAGATTGCAGATTGGAGATGGCAGCCATATAAAATCTATGAGAACCAATATATCTTCCAAGCCACTTAGAAGGTCAATCTCGGTGTCAAAATAAACATTTTCTGGGTCAAGAAATCATTTAAAGCTATTGAGAATAGCATTAGATGATTATTTGATCAAATAGATATGATCATTTTGGCCATGTATTTACGCAATTCCCAAGTTCCAAAGCGGTCGAACATATATTAATGTAGGTCATATACAGCACATGTATTCTGAAAAATGAATAACATGCAGACATTTAATTTAACTGTATTAGCTTCACTTGTATTATTTATTACATTTACAACTGACATCACAGGTTGACACCGTGATTGACCTTCCAAGTGGCTTGGAAGACATATTGGTTCTCATAGATTTTATATGGCTGCCACCTCCGATCCACAATCTTGATGAAGTGGCTCCCATCAAAAATTTAAACTGATTATGATCGAGAGTATCTGAAAAAAATGTGGTGCTATTGTCCGGCATGTCCCCTTTATTTAGCTAATCCGCCTGACTATAGGAAGAAAGTGTGAACATAGAAATGTAATTGTATCAAAAACTGAAGGCGACTCCCTTGATAACAACTGAAGAATTAATCCACAGCAGGAAGCTTCTTCTGGACCGGCTGAGCTTTTGTCTTCTGTGTTTGGTGAAAACGGTAAGAATCACTAACACTATTTTTATTTTTTAGTTTGCAGATAAGAATATAGAAACCAATATATAATATATAGCAGATAGATGGTTGATAAATTATATTTTGCAGGACATATTTTGTTTTATTATTTATTTATTTATTTATTTATTCATAAATTATGATTAAATAAGGAAGCCGATGCTGACTGATTAGATGTGTTGAACACAAAACACAAACACAAAAAGTTTTAATGTTTCATCTTCCACATTACTAAAGATATAAGGGGCAACCTCAGATTTTAATATTTTTAAGTAATCCCTGAGACAGGATAATTCTTTACTATTTGACGTTTTGTCTCTTCAACCTTTGTCTCTTCAACCTTCAGGTATGTGGGCCATTTAATACATTTAGAAGTGGGTTTAGTTCCTGCCACGCCCCTTTAGGAGTCCAGAGGCAGATATGAATCTTTTATTCTTATATATTATATTTAAGCTTCTGTTTTTAGCTATTTCTATTCATTTCTCTGTGTCTAATGATCTTTAAATGCCCTTTTTTCATGTGTTTTCTGCCCTTTGAATTGCCTTACTGAGATACTTGAGATGTGATAATGTCTCAGCAACTCACTCTCACGAGATCTGGTTAAAAAAAGGATTGCGTAGTTACACAAGATCTCGCGAGATGTGTTCGAAACTTTTATAAACGTCCTAGTTAACTCAGTTTTCCAACTCTAAATGTAACTGCAGCTGTGTAGATATCGCATGTTAGCAAAAGAAAATAATATGAAATTATTGTTGACGTTCACAAAACTTCTAAACGAGGAGCGTGAGAGGCGACCACGCTCACAGAGGAAACAGGAAGTGGCGTCATCTTTCTATCGTAACGTTAGTTTTATCTTTATTTTATTTGACCTGTCCATTAGGTATTTCAACCCTCTGAGAACAACATGGTGCCACTTTTGTATTTTTTATCAAGGGGATTGCAGATTGTCTTTAGGGGGAGACAGCAGGTCAACAGTAGATGTCTCATAGAAGTGATGAACATCATCTGAAAGCTGGAACCTGAAGATTCATCTGAGATGCAGCTCAGCACTGTGTGTCAAGTTGTTCTGGTCATGAATCTGAAACAAACATTGTCTTTTGGTTAGGCTCCTAATAAAACTTAACAACAGCGTTTAGCATACTATGATTTAAATATATGAAGGCCAGTCTCTTTTTGCAGCAATGTATAGATTCATACCATTTGTTCAACACTTGTGCTAATTTTAACCATTTAACATGTTTGACCGCTTGAGAGGTGAGAAAAAAAGAGAAAAAACAATCCTTCAACATACCACTAGACCTTTAGTAACACCATTGAATCCACAAGAGTCTCAGCTTTACAGTCATACCCGATTTATGCTGTTTACGGACCCCAGTATGTAGAAATATTCCCAGACAATAAGTGAGAATAACATTTTTCTACCACCAGATGAGATTCCTTTCGTCTTCTAGTTTCATATGACATCAATATCTTTACTGTAGCCTTCAGACTGAGCCGGCTACAGCCTCTGAAAGACAAAAAGTCAGTCATGTAAAACAAACAAAGAAGTATGAAGAGTAACTGTGGAGCCATTTCTCTAACCTGTAAATGTACTAATTAAAATACAATTTTTATTTTGTATCTTTCCCAACCAGGAGTCATCCACGTGAAAGAGGACAGTGATGTTGTTTTACCGTGTTCCCTCAGCACCAAGGAGAACATCGAGTTCAAGCTGTTTGACTGGAAGAAAGCTGCTCAGAAAGATGAACCTATGAAGGAGGTGTTCTACTACGATGCAGGCATCCATTACAACAATGGACGTGAAGGTCAGAGTGAGGAGTTCAAAGGTCGAGTCTTTTTTTCTCTAGAAGACCTGAAACAAGGAAAAGCCTCCATAACCATCAAAAACACAACGGTGACTGACAGTGGAGACTACACCTGTGTTTTTCCTCATCTTCAGCCACGTCAGACATTCCAGATTGAACTTATTGTTGGTGAGTACTTTTATAAAACAGTTATAAAGACTCCTCCTCATTTACAGACAAGACTGGTTCAAGAGCCCCAGACGGGCTCACGTTAAGTTGTCCACAAACCGTCCTCTAATGTGGGACAGAATTTGGGTCATTATCACGACGTGTTTGATCAGAGGAGATGTTGTGTTGCTCAGGATCAGCGTGTCGAGGACCCTCTCACAGCGAGGAGACCCTGCCAGATCTGTTTTCTGACTCTTTGACTGCATCCAGGACCGACACAACCAGTCTCCTCTATAAATGTTGTAATAAAGTTTGTAAATCTGAAACAGTGGCTTCTTTTTTAGCTTTATTCAGTAATTAAATCAATTTAACAAACAAGAGTATACTTGTATTACAATCATTCTGACATAATTCTGTTTTCTTTTGTCTTTCAGCTCCCATCTTAAAAGACAGAGAAGTACCAGGTGAGTCCTCATTTTAATGATGTCACTCTCTACCTGTCTGTTGGTGTCAAACAGAAGAAAAAACTACTAGAGAGAAGCTACAGGATCTTCTGAATGGACTTTAGGGTGAAAGAGGAATTTAAATTCAGAAATCTTGACCGTACCTGTTGTTTCACAGCACAATAAATCATCAAACTTTTAAACATTTTCCAAAAATCAAAAGTCAATTTCAGATTATTTTCTTTGTAAATGTGTGTTGAGGGATCTGAAAAAGTTTCTCACTCTAAACTACATGATGTGTTATTATTATAAAATTGAGGCGGCTGTGGCTCAGTTGGTAGAGCGTCCATCCAGTAACCGGAAGGTTGGTGGTTTGATCCACGACCATGGCAGCTACATGTCGAATTATCCTTGAGCAAGATACTGAACCCCAAATTGCTCCTGATGCTACGTTCATCGGTGTGTGAATGAATTCCCAATGGTGGCAGGTGGCACCAGTTTGCCCTGGCAGCCTCTGCCACCAGTATGAATGGGTGAATGAGCGTAGTGTGTAGTGTAAAGCGCTTTGGATAAAAGCGCTATATAAGTGCACTCCATTTAAAAAGTATTTATTGTCAGTTATTCTGCAGCTTGTGATGCTGAAATAATTTCCATGTTTGTTTTGTTGATTTTTTCAGATCTGTGTTGTTGTTTTTAAGGTTAGACTCAGTAGAGAGAAAAATTGATTACTATTTTAAGATTACCTAGAATGAATCATCTTCAAAATGCTTTTCTTGCGATAACAAGATTACTAATGAATAATTACTAAACATCTGGACAAACATACATACATTCTCTGTAACTCTGGCAAAGAGAAAAAATCTCATAATTTCATCCATTCTACACAAAACCACCAGAGATACTCAGGTTGTTTCCCCTGGGGGCCACTTTTGTAAAATGACAGGAGGCCAGCAGCCAGTTAATAAACAAACATAAATATTTACCAGATAAAATGAATAATTATTAGTTTTAATTGTTTTGTATGGTTTGTGTGCTGTAGTTTTATTTGAGTGTTGTATTTGTTTTTTGTCCTGTTGCAGAGAAGAGCTTCTTCACATGGCTATTCGGATAATGAGATTCTCAGATAATGAGAATATGTCGCAAAAAAGGTAAGTTTATACAGAGAGCTGCCGACTTGTAAAAGTAAGTTACCGTCAGAGTTCAGGCTGTTGTTGTTCGGGGCGATCTCAGGGTTCGTCTGTAAAAACCATTCAGACAGAATCTTTTGTCAACCTTCACTGTTAACGGTTTGACAACAGACTTATGAAAGATGAAACAAAAATAAAGCTTTTATTGTGTGGGCCACAAAAATAATTTCTGTGTATTTAAAGTTGACTGTATCTAATGTCAAGACTTTTATTATTTATCTTTATTTGTAGCTCTAAATAATTATTTAAGGGTTTTGTGCCTCTCCGTTTTATTTTGAAAAGTCTGTGTTGCTTCCTGTGTTGCATCCTGTGTTACTTCCTGTGTTATGGATTGCAGCAGTTGCATCCAGGGTTTTGACAGGAGCACATAGCCCATTGGTAAGCTGCATTTAGCTAAGGAATAGACTGCTAATAATGTGTGTCTTATAAATATAATGTACTGTTGATGTGTACTGCACTGTTAGGCAGGCTTGAAAGTGTTATTTAGCGCTCGCGGTTAGCGTTAGCATCGCCGCTAGCTCGCGTTAGCATCGCCGCTAGCTCGCGTTAGCATTGTCGCTAAATCCCGTTAGCATAGGGCTAACTTCGTTAGCTTTCAGGCTAGCACCTAGTTAGGTGTTGCTAGCAGTTAACCGCTAATGTTTAGCTAAGACACTGTGTATTAGTTTTGGGTTACTATGTTACTGCAGTTCATTACTTTAGTTCATAAGAAGACGTTTGATTATATTTAAAAAAGAGTAAATGCTTGTTTAATGTAAAAAGTAAGAATAGCTATTTTAAAGCTACAATTTCATTAATATTATTGTATGTAACTTGTTGTTTTTGTATTAATCATTTCAGGTTTATGACCTGTGGTCACCTGTGGTCAGTTTGTAATAAATAAAAGAAGACCAAGGATAAAACACGAGTTATTGCTTCAGTGTGCTTCCTGTCAAGCCTTTTCGGAGGGCGGAATTTTAAAAATCCGAACATCTAATATTTTATTTTCTTTGCAGCAGGTCCTCATCATGAAGAAAATGATTCAGGTGACCCAGAAACTGCCATGCCCCTAAGAGGTGAGCTATGAGGATGATACCCAGCTCTTCCTGTCCTTCCTGCTGGTCCAAGGAATTCAGATCCACACACCTTCAGATAAAAGTCAAAATAATGAGATAAAAAAGTCAATATAATGAGATAAAAGTCAAAATAATGATACAAAAAGTAAAAATTATGATATAAAAGTCAAAACTATGAGATTTTTGTGCAGCGCTATTTAAAATGTAAGAAAAATAAAATATTAAATGTGTTTTGGGGAGTTAATTTGTATTACTGCCTTCCCATTCTGAGGATTTTGTTTCTATTTTTTTTAAACAAATAATCTGTTTGTTTCTGCTAAATAATCTGATGATTGTGGCCTTTTGAATGTGTTCATTATTTGTGCTCATATATCATGTTGACAATAAAGGCTTTAAAATGTCATGTTTGTTTCTTCATATTCGACATTTACAATAAAACAAACATTTTCATTAATAGTGTGAGTGGAGTTTTTTTTATATCTTGAAGAAAAATTTTAAAAGTGATTCTATTGTAATTATTCTGATTTACATCTTTAAAGTCTTACTAAGACTCTTTGAAGTCAAATGTACTGAAATTAATATTTTATTGTTACTATTATGAGAGCCATTTTGGTTTGTTTGGTTTGGTCTAACATAAGAAACTGGTTATTACTGAAGATTACCGATATACCAACTATCTCTCTTTTATATGGATAATCTTAATAAATCTGTTTCTCACATGATAAATATTATTTTACTTTTGCAAGTGATGAAATAGTAAACCCTCCTTTAACTGTTTAAAAATATATATTTTAAGTTGTTTTTCTTGTCAATGGAGAAGATGCACTGTAGCAGGATTGCAAAAAAAGACAAGTACAGATTTTTTGTTTTTTGTTGTTTTAAATGATGAAATGCCTTTTACTTGGATCTCAATGTCCTCGCTCCGTATTGTACATTTTGATGAGCTTGATGTTTTATTTAGAAGACTATGGTTTTATGGATTTAACTTACTTTTACTTAAATTCCCCCTTTTGCTTTTTTATTTAAAAAATCTTGAAATATTGTTGTTTAGTTTCTTGTATATATCTTGTGGTGGAAAGTGTTTGTTAGTAGAGCGGACAAGTTGGCGAAGGAGGCAGTTAAGAGCGAAGATGTAGAAATAAAGGTCAAACTTTCAAAATCAGAGGGAAAAAGCATGATCTGGATGGAATTGGAGGGAAATGGCAATACTGGGATGGAGAAACTAAGGGAAGGCACCTGCATGAAATTCAGAACGCAATAGGAAGAACGGTAAACAGAGGAAACATCAGCAAAGAACAAATGACTTTGAGCAGAATGAGAATATGGCACAGTAAACTCAATAGCAGCCTATTTATAATAGGAAAACATCCAACAGGAAACTGTCGGTGTGGGAGAAAGAAACAGTAAATCAAGTGTTAACTGAATGCAGGAAATATGAAACAGAAAGGAGAATTATGATGACTGAACTTCAGAGGAAAAGACGAATATCAATCAATATTTTGGAAGCTGAAGGGAGGAAGGAGATCTTCTGGTTTTTGACAGAGATGGGACTAATCAATAAACTAATCAACAGACTGCGACTAAAAACAACCAGGGGAAGAAGAAGTAATGACTGTTTAAATCCTGAGGGAGGCAGTAATGCAAAACAAGGATGCCAACTGCCATAAAACCCCAAAGAAGAAGAAGAAGACAGAACGCAAAAAACATCAACTCAACATCGTTTTGGCCTGTCCTCTCTTAAAAACAGCTCCCAGCTTGTCAGCTTTGTTACGTTGTGACACCATGGAGACACACCTGACGTCTGTTTGCTGCTTTCTGATCCTGTCAGGGATAACACAAGGTAAGAATACAGTCTATGGATAAGAAGCTAACCTAGCATAAAGCTATCTGACAGCTAGGCCGCAGTTTGTGAAATTACAGAACTGTGTGTCTGATCGTCTGATCAGTGACATCCAGGGTTAGGGTTAGTGTCCCCCTTCCTCTTCACCACATACACTACTGACCATCAGTAGTCCAATGAGTCGTGTCATCTGCAGGAATTCTCTGATGACACGGTCATTGTGGGGTGTGTTGAGGGTGGGTGGGAGGCTGAGTACAGGGACCTGGTGGACCGCTTTGTGAAGTGATGGAGAACCACCTGCAGCCGAATGTGACAAAGACAAAAGAGACGGTGGTGGACTTCAGGAGGAACAAGCCCCTGTCCTGTCCTGTCAGCATCGGTGGGACGGATGTGGAGGTGCATACCTGCACATAACCTGCATATAAGTACCAGGGTATAAGTACCAGGGTATAAGTACCAGGGTGTCACACTGGACAACAAACTGGGCCGGTCCACCAACACAGAGGCGGTGGACAAGAAGGACCTGAGCCGGCTTTTCTTCCTGAGGAGGCTCAGGTCCTTTAATGTCTGCAACAAGATGCTGCAGATGTTCAATCAGTCTGTGGCGAGCATCATCACCTTTGCTGCGGTGTCCTGGGGGGTGGGCATCAAAGCAAAGGACGCCAACAGACTGAACAAAATGATCAGGAAAGCAGGGTTTGTTGTTGGCTCGAAGCTTGTCACCCTGCAGGAGGTGGTGGAGGAGAGGATGCTGGCAAAACCACTGGCAATCATGGACGATCCCTCTCACCCCCTCCACAAAACACTGGACAAACTAAAAAACAGCTTCAGCAACAGACAGTCAACAGTCATTGAACCCCGCTGCGGTTTTCAACGCGACCCCCAATTTAACCCCCCCTCCTTTCTTGAAAAAGAACAACAATAAGTATAAAAAATAAGAATAACATTCTCACAAATCTAACACTGTCAACTCACTCATTCGGCCTCTTTCCCTGTCAAAGCAGTTTACGTTTTGTTAACAAAAACTCCTAAGTCTATTTCATGTCTTCTTTTGCAACTGCAACTACTAGGCCTATTTAATGTGATGGCTGAGCCTGCTTGTTTGAACAGAGCAGTTCCATTCTTGGCTTTATGTTAGACACGGCCAGGCGAAGATTACTCTCAACAGTTGTGATCTGTATTTGTTTTTCATATATACTACAGGCCAAAAGTTTGGAAGCAACTTAAATTTTCTGTTCACAATGGTTTTCTTAAAAACCAGTATGGATTCTTTGGATTTTGGATGTGTTTACTGCATGATCAGACTTTACTTTGATTGACTGTAGATGCCATGCTGTTGTTAAAGCCAGAGGAGGTTACTTTAGAGAAAGCAGAGTCTAAGCAATAAAAACCTAAAGACCTGATAATTATAGTTTAAATGTATTCTGAAAAGTGACTGTTTTTATAACAATCATGTTTTTTTGTTGTTGAAAAGTATACAAATGAAACTATGATCTTTTTTGTACAAATTTGATCTTGCTTCCAAACTTCTGGTCTGTAGTGTATGTCAGTGCAGAAAAGGTCTTTTCGCACAGATATGTGGATGCAAATGGAAACAGTACATTGGTTGCAGCTTTTGACAACGCTGCATATTCTGTAGCTACTGACAACCAGAACTCTTCCAGTGTGCATGCTGAGCAAGCAGTCTAATGTTCGGTCAGAGCAGAGATCCAGCAGGGCGTCCTGCAGCTTTGATGCAGGTGATGCGCGGTGGAGTTGGTGAAAGGCTGGCGTATCCAGTCATACTTCTCCGGGGTGTCATCGTTTGGGAAGTACTTATTGAAACTTTCAAGCAGGCTCCTGAGGTGAGAGGCAATAATTCCTTTAATAGTTTGAATGGTTATTTTGTAACTGTCCATAAAGTCATTCAGCTCAGGGAACATTTCAACATTCCCCCTTCCACTCTCGCAGCCCACCGCTCCAGCTTTCTCTTAAATGCTGTGACCTTATCAGAGAGAATAAGGATATTTGTGTTTGGGCCTTGTAGGGACAAGTTTAAGCTGTTTAGTTCGGCAAAATGCTGGCTAAATATGCAAGGCTCGTAACCCACTTTTGGTCAGTCAGATAGTCAGCAAGGGAGAACTACAGTCTGATAAAAATATGCACACTTCTTCACGCAGTTCAAAGAGTCTTGGTAAAACTTTACCATGAGAAAGCCACCTGACCTCTGTGTGAAAGAGAAGTGCTTCGTGGTCTGATCCCATTCACAGCAGATTGTGGCAAACAGTCTGCTTTGCAGTGGCCAAGATTTAAAGAACAACCTGTGGATTATTCATTCATTCATTATCCCGGGTTGCGGGCTGGGTGAGAGGCGGGGTACACCTGGACAGGTCGCCAGACTATCACAGGGCTGACATATAGTTATAGACATTCACGCTCTCATTCACACCTACGGGCAATTTAGAGTCACCAGTTAAACCTAAGTGAATGTTTTTGGACTGTGGGAGGAAGCCGGAGTACCCGGTGAGAACCCACGCTGGCACGAGGAGAACATGCAAACTCCACACAGAAGAGCCGCAGGCGGGAGGTGAACCGGCGACCCTCTTGCTGTGAGGCAATGCAGAAATTTCACATGGGCAGCTACCTCATACACGGAGGCTCTTAAACCTTTTCTTGCCCCCTGCATAGCTCCAGCTCCATCTGTGCACACAGATACACAGGGACCCCGCTGCTGCTGCTGCTGACCCAAGTCTGGAGCTTTTCTTTGCAGCCACTGCTCCATTTTCCAGCATCAGTTATAGCTAGTAAACTGCAGCTGCGGTAAAGCAACAACGCGCCAGGTTTTTTTTGTGTGTGTTTATTTTCTCGGCTGTGCTCACTGAACAGAGTCTCACGCGCACATTTCAGATCAAACAAACTCAATTGATACGACAAATTTTGGACAAATAATGAAGCAGACAACAACTAAAACATCTCCCTGTCTGAAATTATGTAATTTTTATATTCATTTTGTGCATTTATTTTTTCCAAAATGATTTGGCGACCCCCAGAAATCATCTCAACCTCAATTGGGGTCGGGACCCCAAGGTTGAGAATGGCTGCTCTAAGGAACGATACAGGAACGATACAGGAAATGGTTCTTTCCCACTGCAAAAAGACTTTACAAGTCATCTACCTCTGTCAGAGCCACTATCACAGAAATGCACTAAATCGACCTGTTAACCGAATTGATATTGTATATTGTATTTATACAATATTCTGCCTTTTTGCACATTCTATCTACATATTCTTATTTTATACCTTTAAGATATATAATGTTATATCATATCTTGTGAGCATATATTTAGGTATATGTATTATTACTATTATATATTATTATATCATATACCATACATACTGTACTGTTATTATTTATGGTATCATTATATACTGTTTATACTGTTCAGTAACAATAACACTACCATCATATCATCAGTATCATTACCACCATCCTGTCACTGCCCCTTATTTACCTAGTTGGAGGATTTTGAATGTGATTATTGTTTGACGGTCCCTCCAAGTCCTAACATTCCCTCAGTTTGGAGGCGCTCATGCTCAACTTGTTGCTGGTGATAGTTTTTGTTGCGACAATAAAACTGTCGTAAAGTAGCAGTGTGATGTGACTCATTGGGTATCTTGCATACATGTAAGCAAGTTCAATTATTCCTAAATATGCAAGTATGGAAAAAAATTGTTCAAACATGTTTTTCTGATTTTCTCTCTTAATTTATTCATAATGATTGAAATATGTTTTGTCTTTTAGGGACAGGAGGGCAAAAAGTGGTCGTGACAGAAGGCAAAGATGTCATTTTACCGTGTTCCCTCAGCACCAAGTTCAGCTACTTTGACTGGACGAAAGCTGCTCAGAAAGATGAACCTAGGAAGGAGGTGTTCAAGTACGACGCAGGCAGACATTACAACAACGGACAAGACGGTCAGAGTGAGGAGTTCAAAGGTCGAGTCTCTCATTTTCCAGAAGAGCTGAAACAAGGAAATGCCTCCATAACCATCAGAAACACAAAGGTGACTGACAGTGGAGAGTACACCTGTGTTTTTCCTCGTCTGCAGCCACCTCAGAGATTCCAGATGGAGCTTATCGTCTGTGAGTACTTTCATAAACGGTTCATTCTTAATTTATTTACTTTTAGGATCTTCAGCTGTTATTTTAGGTTTGATGTGACCCTCTACTGTTTGTCTTTGCCCCTTCAGACTACTGTTTGAACCACTTAAAATGAGTAACACCTTGAATGTAGGACTAAATATCCCAAGATGTCAGCGGTGGATTGTTTAAACACATCACTGTCTCAGTGGCTGACATGTTCCTGCATCATCATAAACTTTATTCTGACTCCATCTCTCACACACAGTCCTGCTGCTCTCAGTTGTACGCCTCTTTGGATAAAAGAGTCTGCTAAATGAAATTGTAAATAGTTCCCAACAAATGCACTTTTTCCTCCGGACAATTCAAAGTAATATGCTGAGTTCAGACTATCCGTCTATCAAAGGGTCACACGACACCACTCGTCTTGGGATCGTGACTCTCAAAGACGTAGTTTTCCCACTACGTGACTGACCAGCGTAGTGAGGTCACACACGACAAGATAGGATTTGCCAATGAGTATTTATGGTGACGAGTGGGTCAACTGCAGAGAAATGGGTCAAGCTTTATAAAGTTTGGGATTCAAGCTTGCCAGAAAATGTTACTTTTTGGATCGGCAGCAGTATCATGGAAATTGACAGCAGCCTCATCTTGTCAGGTCTGGTTTCATGTCTCCATGAGACAGTCTCAGATCACAGATCACACATAATCCTGGTTAAAAATATTGTTTTCCTATTGGTTTCCTGTGTTCCACTCTGCCTCTTGCTGCTGTTTGCTCTAACTCCTAACTCTTTTGTGTGCTGCCTCAGACAAGTCAAAAGTTATGTGTTTCCTTTCTCATCAAGTATTTGCCAAACCAAATGTTTACATCCAAGCAGTCTTCTTCTCCAGTCTTTGGTGCATGTCCTAACTGTCCTGACCTGTTTATAGTGCTAAACTAAGCTAACTGTTTGCAGTTTATCAATGAGCCTCATTCACCAACCGTTCTTAGGAAGAAACATGTTCTTAAAACCAACAAACGCATTTTTTTGACATTCACTAACAGTTTTAAATATTATTTTAATTTTTTTCCAATGCAATATGGTGTTTTAGACAAAAATAAACTAGTTAAACACTACAGTCACACTTAAATTCACATTAGTTATATTAATTGAGAAGCCATCCAACAGTTAGCTGCTGCAGGTCAGAACTGACCTCATCAGACTTTTGTTTGACTTGAAATTTCTGAACTTTTCTTGTTAGTTTCTGTGTGTGACTGTGCAGGCAGCATTTACCTGCTCATTAGGTTACACAGGCACGCCCTGTTAACTTACAAGAAGATTGGATTCATCAGTCGAAGAACACAGATATGAACAATTCAGCAGTTTACATTTTTTATGTATTATATAGTATATTGAATGAGACTCAATTTTATTTAACTCTCTTTCTCTTTCTGCTTCTGTGATAACAAAGTGAACGAATAAGAAGCAGGTAAGTGGCGTTCTGCCTGCCGAGCTCCGTTTAGTTACTAGATGGCTGACTGAGTCTGAACACGTAGTTTCCTCCTCTGTGTGTGAATTTGTGCGGCTGCTCGTGTTTTCCCTTTTACATGTTGAAGCTCCTTTACTAGACTGTGAATGGTTGACCACTCAGTGATATCACATGAATGCTTTTATTTCTCTTTCAGCACCGACCATGAAAAACAGACGGGGAGAAAACAAAGGTGATGATGTGATGATGTGTGCTGCGGCTCTGTAGAGCTCAGTGTCATTAAAATCTTTGGATACAATACCTTTATGTTAATGTTGTTGTTGTCAATCAGCATTTGGACAGTAAATAATGAACTAAGGCTAATAAGATCACTCTCCTTCAATCTGCATACAGTCAACATTAGTTCTCTATCAGGTCCCCAGTAATGTCTGATTAGACATTTTTTACCAAGTTGAACTCCTAGACAGACAACCTTAGAATTATAAGATTATAAGATCAATATCATATTTCTTTTTAAATCTACAGTGCTCTATCTCAAAACACAGATGAGGTGAGTCCAGATGTTGATGTCACTGGTCCTCATTCTCTGACACATGCACAGTGTTGCTCACCCCTAAACTAAACTAAACCCCTCCACAATATTACATTAATACACCAAGACCTTAAAGAAGACCTGAGTAAACCCATGCTGTGATTTTTTTTTTTTAAACTTTCTGCATTTAGTAGATTTTGTGCATGTATGGCAGCACTTGTGTTGTGTGTGAGGTCACAGCAGCTCATTTTATACTCGAAGCTCAAGTTTCACTCACTAACATCATCACACATGCAGAACATTGAGTCTCAGCTTTCCAGTCAGACCCGATTTATGCAGCTCACAGACTGTTTAGGGACCCCAGGATGCACAAATATTCACATACAGTAGGACAAAATAACACATTTTAATGCATGGGAAAACTGTGTTTTCTGCATTAAACTGCATGTTAGCATCATGAAGTGGGCATGACTGTAAAGAGGAGACTTCAGTACACATCGAGACAACTTTCATCCATTTACTTTGGCACATTACTTCACCCCCTATCATTAGGCCCAGTGTATTTAACTGAAGGTATTGTGTCTAAATCTTTAAATATTAATAATAATTCACAGTCTCTGGGTGACAGAGTCATAGCACATAGCTCAGTGACATCATCAGCCAATGTTTTCTCCTCATCTGTGTTTTAAGGTCGGACTCTAGTGAAACCAGGATTTAAAATGACCTTCAGCTACTAAACTGGACCCACATCTAGTGGCAAAGTGCATAAATCTATTGAACTTTTCACTCAGTCACATTAATTTTACAAACCTTACACAGTGTTTTCATGCAGGTGTTTAAATGACACGTCTCACCTCTTTTATCTCCAATGGTAGCACTTGTGTTTTTGATTTATGTTGCTTTGCACTATTATTATAGTTTGTCTACTGCTGCTGTGACATTTTTGATAATTTCTCATGATATTTCTCAGCAACAAATTAAACTTTGAGTTATATTTGAATTCAGCTTGATGGAACTAAAGATTGTACTTGTTAGCTGCGACCCTACAGTAATCTCTTAATTATTTTAAAGGTGGATTAGCTGTTGATTGCTATTAGCTGCTATTTATTCTAAAGAAGATGACAAAAATAAGTTGGACTTCCAATGTTTGCGTTTACTAAATGTCAAATTATTAATCAGTAATAACAATGGTTGTTGATTGATTAGTTAATCTACAAAAAATAATTCTTTAGCTTATAGTTTCTGCTCTAACCAAGCAACATAGAAATTGTTTCATAGACGTGAATAAAATCTATTTATAGAAGAGTCAGAATCTGCTTTCGATGTTTCTCAAAGTCTGTTGAAATATCATGAAACACTCCTGGGTGTTTAGTTAGGACTCACGTTTGCCTTTTCCGTTTCTATGCATTTCTTTTGGACACAGTGTATTGCATTATTACATTTCCACAGCTTAATGATCTTTTACTTATATATTTTTTATTGTGTTCTCAGCTGCAACTCCAGAGCCGTGCATCCGTACTCTGAAAGGCCCAGCAGGCTCGGCTCTGCTGCAGTGTGAGGTTCAAGGTGCTTTTCCAAAACCTGCATTAGAGTGGCGGGACAGTGCTGGAAACAAACTTCCTGCTGAGAAGACTCAGGACTTAGAAAGAGACGGTCGTTTCTACATCACCCTCCAGACGACTGTGACCAAAGCTGACAACTATCACTGCAACGTCACACAGGAAGAAATCTTCCATCAGACATCTGCTGAGACCTTTGTGCCTCTCAGTGGTGAGATTTATTTTTCAAACCATTCCAATTGTTCATGTATTATTAGTTTCAATGATCTTTAATTGTTGTTTTGTGTGGTCTGTGTGCTGTAGTTTTATTTGAGTGTTGTATTTGTTTTTTGTTCAGTTGCAGTGCCTGAGGACACATCCCACAAAGTGGCATCTGGTTTCTTTGTTGGATTGGCTGTGGGAGCTTTAATTGTTCTAGCTTGGTTCAAACGTCGAGAGATAATCAAAATATGTCGCAAAAAAGGTAAGTTTATAGAGAGAGCCACCGACTTTTAAAAGTAAGTTACCGTCAGAGTTCAGGCTGTTCAGGATGAATGTTCAGGCGATCTCAGGGTTTGTCTGTAAAAACCATTCAGACAGAATCTTTAGTCAACCTTCACTGTTAACGGTTTGACAACAGACTTTTGAAAGATGAAACAAAATGAAGCTTTTACTGTGTGGGCCACAAAAATATTTTTTGTGTTTGTAAAGTTGACTGTATCTTATATTTCCTTTTTTTTCTCTTTGCTGCAGGTCCTAAAGAAAATGTGTCAGATGACCTAGAACCTGGCAAGGCCCCAAATGGTCACCCGTTATGATGCTACCCATCTCTTCCTGTCCTTCCTGCTCTCCTATCACAGCCGAGATCTCTTCATGGATGATAGAACACTACCTTCAGCTTTACCTCTCTATGACTTAGCTCCTTGCCATCCCTCCTCTATACACCAAAAAATCAAAAGACTGCTCGGATCAACACAACTTGTGTCCGCAAGTTCTGCATAAAGCTGAGATGAGCATCATTGATGAGCATCTGATGGGGTGAGCTGACAGTCCAAGGAACTCATTCATTCAGATCCACACACACTTCTCACTAACTCTTCCAGTGAAACTGTCTGTCTCCTCCGTCCTGAGTCTCCAGCTACACTCTCCTCTGTAGCTCCTCTGTGGTGGAACCAGTTACCAAACCTGATCTGCTGAGTCCCTCTCAACCTTTAAGAAGAGACTAAAGACCCAGAGGCCTGTTGCATGAAGTATCATAAGTTTTCTCCTGAAATATGACAGAGCTAATAGTTTAGCTTTTCCTTCACTGAGGAACTTACTTCAGGCTGTTGAACAGACGACCGTTAGTTTGCTCGTCGGCTAGCCCACCGTTATCCTTTCTCACAGTCGGCCTGATAAGTCTGAGGAAATACATTTTTATTTTTCAGTATTTTGTAATTTCGTCAGGAATATCTATCGCAAAATACCCTGAAATAATGTTTTGTTAAAGTTAACTTAGTTACAGTTAAACATCAGGTTAGAAATCTTTGTAGCTACAGGAGATATTTATGATATTCTTACGTGACTATTACTTTATTGTTTGCCATAAAAAAAGCCATGTCCCCAACAGGTTCAACAGGTTTTTTTCTGTAGGTGTTAACGTCCTCTGTGCAATGTTTAACACACCTTAACCTCCTTTAGTATCGGACCAAGATAAGGAGGAAAACTAAAAGACTTTTTTAAGATTTTTTTTTAACTATGATTTAGAGGAAAATCCTAAATGAATGAGCTTTGTGCAGGCGGATCCTGCTCTTTACTGATCACCTTCACACATCATCCTTGTGGGAAGAAAAAAAACCTTATGCACTTTTTGCGCTGTCCGAGTACTCCACCCGACTGCACTGACAGCACCCTGTTGGACTCAAGCTAAAACTCAGGTACCACAGTGCTCTTTATCCCATAGGAAATCATTGTGAAGCTTTAAATGGTAAGTTGCTGGTTAAACTTGCTGACAAAAAATATTTATATATTGTAATATAAGGCAGCTCGGCTTGGTCTGTATTACAGAATACCAGGATATTTGGTATGACATCATGCTGTTTTTATGTGTGATGTACAGCAGCTACCACCAGAGGCCAGTCTAGAGTTAAAAGTTAAAAAAAACCCTGAAATTTCACAAAGGTCAGAGTTGTTACTTTTTTTTCTATTCATTAGTTTGCTGTAATGACATGAATGTTGAGATATCTGCATCATGATTCCTAATATTTTATTTGTTGTATTTTAACTATTTATCTCTATCATGTTCTCTTTGTGGTCATGTTGTCCCTGTGAATTCAAAATGTAACTCTCCACTGGACTGTTGGTAAAAACATCATAGCACTTGTTGAACAAAGTTGAGCAATAATCATGTCAGTAAGTTGGTACCAAGTATTTTGGCTAGCAAAAAACAAAAATGAGATGTATGTTACTTACCTTAGAAAAGTGAACAGCTCTGTTAGTCCAACCAAACACTGAACAAGACATTTTTAATGAACTAAACATTAAGTGAAAATACAGTATGAAGGGTCAAAGTTATGAGACCAAACCGGTAAATGGCCTTTTTTATATGTATATATAACGTAATATATAACGTAATTGACACGTTGCCATGGATACGCATTGTTCTGCTTCTCTCCTGATGATGGCTGCCTTGTTAGTGACCTGTCAATCAAAGCTAGCCACGCCCCAAATCAAACAATTCTTTATCTTCTATTTTCTTCTAAATGGGTCCATTATTTACACTATTAACATGAAATTGTCTTGAAGAAGATTTTTTACTAGCGATTGAGACCATAGTGTTGTCCTAAAAAAAATTCTGAGGTAATAAATCAAGTGAGAAGTTTTCTCATTTTGTATTGAAATTAATGGACAGAAATCTTTCTGCAGCCAAACGTAGCGCCCTCTGCTGGAATTTTTGGTAGAATGCAGCTTAAGGCACTTCCTGGTTTGCCTCCCTGCTCAGACCAGGAGGTTGCTGCCTGGATTCTTCTTAATCAATGTAGCTTGTAGATGATGAATGTAGAATGAATGTAGATTGAATGAATGTAGATATGAATGTAGATTCATGGAACAATGACTGCGTTACTTATTACAAAGAGAATACCTTTATTCAAATAGATGTGCCACATCAGTGAACTTGAGCTTTATGTAAATATTTTAATGCTTGTGTGTGAATATTTTGTGTGTTTTTTTTTTTTTTATTTAAAATACAATAAAAAGGACATCAAATGCCTTTTTTTTTTACTTGTTGGAAGTAACTTGTTTCAGAGATGTTTTTAGTCTGAGTCTTTTTTACTGATGTCACAAGTTTCCTCTCTGTGCACTAAATAACTGTTGTAATGATTATTGGTGCTGACTGTAACTGTGCAGGATAAACCAGCCTGTATAGATTATGTAACTGGAGAAGCCAAAGACTGCCTCTTACACTACAGGCCTGTAATTTGTGATGAAAGAAAATTGAATTGAAAGGAATTGAGTTAAAGGGACGTGGATTTGTATTTGCATCGTATTGTACGATGACAAAGAATAAAAAATATTTCAAGTTTTTTCTGAATGTTTTTGTCTTTAATTAAAGGATTGAATGGGAACGACATACTATACTACAATTTTTTAAAAATAGATCTTGAACATCATACTATACTATGATTTTTTTTTAACGGGAATTTTAACAACATACTAGTATGACTTTTTGTGGGGGTCATTTTTGACATCCCATAATATGGTGTTTTTCTGTCATTTCTGGCCATATCATGCTCTGATATGTATCAACAGAGTAATTGACCCATTTTGAGCATTTTTAGGCATTTTAAAATATGAGCATTTATGACAAAAATCGACATATAGTATGACTTTTCTTTTAGGGGGTCATTTTTGGACACCCCATAATGTTTTTTTATGGCTATTTGGACAAACTATACTGCTACATTTTTGTCAAAAATGGTCAAATTTTAAAATGCCTAAAAATGCTTAAAATGGGTTAATTATAGTCTGTTGATACATGTAGAAGTTTAGTTTGTCCACATTATGGGATGTCCAAAAATAACCCCTTAAAAGAAAAATCGTACTATTGTATGGCAATTTTTGTCCCACAATGGGGAAATTCAACCAATCCTTTTTCTTTTACACACAAGTGAACACACCATGCAAGGTGGGCTGTACATTACTGCACCTGGCGAGCTGCGTTGGGTGTTCGGTGCCTTGCTCAAAGGAACTTCAGTCCTTGAGCTGGCAGTCTTGGGATTCGGACCGCAATCACTGAGCAGAAATCCCCATCACATCTGCAATAACATCTACTGCAAAAGAGCAGATTTCAACTCTTGTTTTTGCAGTGGCTCGTGTCTCATTCCTGACCTCGAGAACATATGGGAAAATTACATGTTACATGCAGTAGTATAGTTTGTCCAAAAATAGCGAGAAAACACCATAAAACACCAGAAATGACCCCCTAAAAGAAAGTCATACTATAGCATGTCGATTTTTGGTCAAATTTTAAAATGCCTAAAAATACTTAAAATGGGTTCATTATACTCTGTTGATATATGTAGTAGTATCGTTTGTCTGAAAATAGCGAGAAAACACCATATATTGGGATGTCAAAAAATGACCCCTAAAAGAAAAAGTCATACTATATATAGCATGTCGATTTTTGTCAGAAATGGTCAAATTTTGAAATGCCTAAAAATGCTTAAAATGGTTTAATTATAGTCTGTTGATACATGTAGTAATATAGTTTGTCCAAAAATAGCGAGTAAAGACCATATTATGGGATGTCCAAAAATGACCCCCGAAAAGAAAGTCAGTCAAATTTAAAATGCCTGAAAATGCTTAAGATTGGTCAAATGTAGCCCATTGTTACATATTAGAGCATAATATGGCCAGAAATTACAGAAAAACACGATATTATGGGATGTCCAAAAATGATCTTGAACATCACATTTTTTGTGAACACGTCTTCCACCACTGTGTTCGCAGTTAAATATATATTTAATATGTGAAATGAATACAG
This sequence comes from Centropristis striata, assembly GCF_030273125.1. Lineage (NCBI taxonomy): Eukaryota > Metazoa > Chordata > Actinopteri > Perciformes > Serranidae > Centropristis > Centropristis striata. Next base: position 33,172,407 of record NC_081519.1, read on the forward strand.
TCTGAATCAGATATGAGTCAATAAAACATTATTGTTTAATGTTTGTAATTAATCATGAATCCACAACACAGCAGTTTGTTTAGTGAGTAGGAAAAAAATGTGAGTATTTACATCTACTGTCATACACGTCACAGTTTATACCCATGCTAACACAATAAAGACTTTTATATACAAGAAATACTTATTAGCATCATTGTACAAAGGAATACCATATTCACTATCTGGATTTGTCGTTGATGCAAAATACACAAAATAATAATAAACCTCCCACAGCTGCCCTGAAATCATCAGAATAATTAGACCAAAGGAACTTGTATTGTTTGCTGTTGTCTAGGTTTAAAAACAGTTTTACAACAGAAAGTACAGACAATCACAATCTACATGTATACAAGATTTGCCCTTTATGATCAGTATAAATACACTCTCTGCTTGTTAATGTACACAGAAATCAACCCGTCTCCTCCGTGCACTGAATATCTGTGTTCCCTTCACATTCCTCCTCTTTTATCCATTACGAAGAAATACAAACAAGTGTTTTCAGTGGTTTTTGTTTCACAACATGCAAATCTAACCAGTGCATTGCTCAGTGAGAAACATCTTTCCACAGAATAAATATATATATATATATATATATCAAGCTGTGCACTTCAGCTGGCACATACAATTAGCTCCATAAGTTTTTCTCTTCTATTAACTTCTCCACTAAAAAAGGTCTGTTTGCACTCAGCAGCAGGCATGCAGGAAGAAAAACTGCAATGAAAAAAGGAATTCATTAAAATTCAAACCGGACATTGAATAGAAAGAAGAACAATCTGATCTGAACAGGCTTTGCATAGTTTTTTTCTCTTGCCACAGACGTGTGAACATGTATATTTAGATAAATGGTATATTGGTTTATGAGGATTGAGTCTATTTATTCTAAATGCAGAGATTAAACTAACAGTCCTGTAATTAATCCTCTATAATGAAGGTTATCTTGTTCAGGTTTTGTTGAACCTGTTATGGAGAGGAGCTGATTCAACTGTCTAACAACCTCAAAGGATGTAGATTCTTCATGAAGGAGGATAAGTATGCATTAGCTCAACTGGTCACTAGAGTTGTGAATCAGCCGATTGGCCCCACGATACGATTTTACCCCATTACTTGAGTCACGATTCGATATTGTTGTGATTTTAAGCATTTTGCGATATGGTGAGGATTGTGATACAATATGTTGCGATTTAACTGTTTAACTGCATTTTGTGTCCACAAAATTCAATTCAATCAAGAATTGTTTTTTCAAATAAGAGAAAATTCTCAGTGTATTCATCTCACTTCAGTCTTTTTATTTCTCCACAGTGAGTCCACAGAAACCCACAGACTGACCAACAAAGTATTCAGTCAAACTGAACTCAACTCATATCAAACATGTATGGACGACAACAACTGCAGCATTTTCTCAAACTTTCAAAAACTTTAAGCTCCACTGCTCTCAATTTTTAAAAATAAAATATAAAAAAAGCGGAACTTTGCAGCGTTATTTGGACAACTTCCCGACACGATATCCTGACACACATGCCTCTAGATTCCTTAGATCTTCTAGTTTATTTTTTTTAAAACAACTAACTCAAACTAAACTTTCCAGGCTGCAATTCAAAAAGTGTTTAATTGCAGGTAAAAAAAAATCAATTTGTGATTTAAAAAAAAGTATTAATGCAAATCAGAAACTTTTGATTGCAAACCCAGAAGTATTAACTACAAACTAAACTTTCAGATTTGCAAAGAAACAAAAAAAACTACACAAAACTAGATTTTCTTGCAATAAAACATTTTTTTAAGTGCAGCGTTGATTATTTTCTGATTAATTGATTAATAAAGACACCAAAGTGATGCCATACTTTACATAACATGTCATTTGTCTTACTTTTGTTCATCTGCACTGAATTACGTCCCAACAGGAAACCCGAGCTGCTTAACGTTAACGTGTCAGAATAAACAATAAAACACTGAAACACTCTCCTGCTGCACAGCTCCTAACAAACCAACGGCTACACAGCATCCTGCACTAAACTTCAGCAAAACTTTCACAATAAAAGCCCTCAGAACAATTCTTAGCTGTTCATTTTCTCCCTCACTTAGAATCATTTCTTATCATTTTTGTGGTGAATAATCAGGCTAAAGTACACGCTCACACATTTACACAACAAGAGACGCAAAAGTGGAAGTGATAACAGTGGCTGCGTTACATTTAGTGTCCCAGTAAGCCCGGACAGTGAGCCAGCATGCACACAGAAACCGAATGGGACGCAGCCGTCGTAATGACGTCACCAATCACACCTGATGATTTTCCTACTGAGCAGAAAAATCAGTTTCACATGACAGAGAGCAGCAGAGTGTTTCTCTCTCTGGACATTTCATTTGAAGCAGAAAATAAAGATATTTAAAGCCACTTTAAGGAACCTTCATTTTGTGTTGATTTTGGCGCCCCCTTGTGGACAAAACAATGCAGCAGCACCACCTCGTGTAAAGATCAAGACTTATTGCAACGTTTCTGTTGTGTTTTTTTGTTTCTGTGTGAAAGTGAACGGGGAAGCAAGGAAACAGACTTCAGGCAGGTGAGAGGAGAACAAACTCAGGAGTTTCATGTCCCCGTGGGAAAACAAAAGTAAACAATAAATTAATGTCATTTAACATGAGTGTATCATGTTTTTACTTAACCAACGTAACTATGTCACATCTTCACTTCCAGCACTAACATGCTTCTTCTACCCTCTGAACACCAACAAGCCATTTCTGGGCGCTTTTTTGTTGTCTTTTTTATTTTTTACATTTTCCTCTCTGTGTCGTTTTATTTCTCTGCAATATATAAAATCTATATAAATCTATAAATCCTGCAGCTCTGTAGAATCAGCACAATCATGGTGGGAACAACTCAAACGATTCTTTGTGCAGACTTTCTTTCTTTTTGACAGAAATCAGAAAAAAGAAAAAAAGAAAAAATTTTCTCCACATATTCTACATTTTGAAGTATTGACATGTTTCCAGCCTCTTCTGTCCTCTCCTCTCCTGTCCTCTCCTCTCTGCTCTGTGTAAACAGCCTCTCCTCTCCTGTCCTCTCCTCTCTGGTCTGTGTAAACAGATTTTCAGTGAATATTTGTCATGTGACCGTTGGTCTGAGCAGAATCAATCATGTCTTCACAGTGTCTGAGGAGCAGAATTTAATGTTTTTAACAGGATCTGGTTAGTGCAAACACTTTATTTTAAATGAAACATAGAATAAAGAGAAGAAGAATAAAGTGATACTGACAGAAATTCAATTTAAACTTTGTTTTGGTCTGATGGTTTTTCTGATGGAAACGTTCATGACCTATTACTTATTCAAGGACTGTCAGAATGTTCAACATTTGATGATAATGCCTGTTTTTACAGTTTCTTTCTACCATAAACGCTGTATTTTTGCCGATCTTTAAGAGAAAACATGTTTCAGGGTTGAGAGGATTAGTAATCAGGGTCTTTTTTGCTCCAATTTTAGAGAAGTAGCTTTATAGTGTCACAGCTGATCACTAAAGTTTATTCTTAGCAAACGAGCAGGAGTATTTGTTAGGGACTATTTTTAGCTGCGGATTAATCCAAAATTTCTCGTATTTATGGAAACAGGAGAGTCAAAATAAAATAACAGTGCAGAGTATCAGCAGCCTTATCTTTTAACATTTCTTTCAGAGGCTAAGACTTTGTGATTCAGGTCTGTGCACATAAACTGTTCTTCACACAGTAAGGATCTGATCCAGCATCAGGCAGGAAACACTGACCATGTTTGGTACTTCAGAAGCTAAACCAGGCGAGCTAACAGCTGTTCACAGTTCAGGTTTGTTCTTTACAAACAGAAAAGAGGGGAGTGATTGGACACGTGACAGTATGTACATCATCTGAGCTGTTGGCTAAAAAGTTTTTCACAAAACAAACAAAAGCATTATCCGTCACAGTTCGTTTTCTCTGAGATAAATCTTGCAGATTGAACATTGTTGGTGATTCTAATCTATAAAGACATCAGTGCACAGAAGTTCTCCAGTGCTTCACCGTTTCTGTTTAACTGCCAGTAAATCAACATGCATACAAAACCGTTTCCTGATTAAAAAATGTACAGTCATTACAGTTCATAAAAAAATGGCAAAAAGTGTATATTTATTTTAGTTAATATTCTCTATAAACGTCCTCCGTCTGATGCCTCCAGAGCTAGAACAGAGTCCCTCACAGGGGAACAAGGCCTTTAACATCACAGATCTGTGGGATGCAACATTTTCAAAACACCTGCGAGTGTGAGTGTGTGTGTGTGTGTGTGTGTGTGTGTGTGTACATCTTGTCTCATCAAGCAGCTACTGGCGGCTCGGGGAGTCGCTCGTCTTGCATATTTCTACATAAGTTTCACCTTCAAAAGTACAAGGATTAAATATAAATTATATATATATATACTTCTATATATTGTATTACATTTATCTACATACTGTGATGTTTTTGTTGGAAAATATAAATACTTTTCGCCGGATGTTTGTTGTTGTTTCAGCTGATTATCTGATGAATAACATGAAGGATTCGTTTGATTGGTCTTCATTTTATAATTTCTCTGTTTTTATGTTCTTTCTCATAATGAGATCATCAATTAATCTTCATGTAGCATCTAAATAATTAATCTGACATATTTTGGCACCCTGTTTCTCTATTAAAGTGCTGCTTGTCTAAACGTCTCCGGAGCGAGGTAACCACAGGGTGTAACTTCTTTCATCTCAAATCTTTAAACTTCTGAATGTTAAATGTTTTAATGCTCTCAGTGAAAATAAAGTCTAACATGAGATAAGTGCGTGTCTGTGCAATCTGAGTTCAGCCGTGAGAGATTATCATGATGGATTTAGTGATTAAATATTATTTCTTGATTTAACTGAACAGATGAAGCTCATACAGGGATGCAGTGAAAGGAGAAAAGGGATTTGGTTAGAAGGAAAACACGTTGTGGATACGGAGCTGCTGAGGCCGAGCTGAGAGTCCTTTAGTTTGGTTATTGGAGCAGGACGACAGCAGTGGTCTGTTTCTCATCATCTCTCAGCTTCAGTTTGCCTCACTTCTTTCTCTCTTCTTCCAAGAGTTTATATTCTGTTTATTTAAATCCCACGTTAAATGTCATGTGGACGCCTCACTCCTCGCTGATGCCGTGCTCCCACGCCACCTTCGCCTGCTCATCCTTGGTCGCTGCGATTATGGGCTGGGAGATCTTGCGCGGCATGGGCCGGGGGGCGGGAGGAGTAGGGGTGGACTGGGTGTTCAGGGGGTCCTCTTCGGGGATACAGCCCTCTCTGAGGTAGGGTTTGGGGGGCAGGGCTGGAGGAGGCTCGTGGAGGTGGTAGAGAGGCGGGTGGTGGGGGATGTAGTGCGGGTGGAAGTGGTGGTGGTGGTAGTAGAGGTGTTGGGGGTGCTGCACCCCGTCCTGCTGCTGTGAAGCTCCGGTGGGGGCCGAACCCGGAGCCTGGGGCTGGATCTGACCCCCCGCCTGGGCCGGGGTGACCCCCCCCGGGGCGGAGTGGCTGCGGCAGGGCGGGGGCTTGACTCCGTCCAGGACGTCAGGCTCGGAGACGCTGTACCTGACGGGCTGGTAAGGAGAGTCCAGGTCCTCCTGGTCGGTGGTCCAGGCCTGGCTGCTGGGGGCCGACTCCAGGGTGTCTGTGCGGCTGGCGGGGGGGTCGGAGGAGGAGGTGGGGCCCCCGAAGTTGCTCTCGCTGAGGGAGGAGACTCCGGAGCTGGCGCTGCCTGACAGGGTGGAGTTACTGCCATCCAGGATGGACTGTGGACTGGTGGGCGAGGCAGGTATAGGGTGCAGGGGAGACTAGAGAGAGAGAGAGAGAGAGAGAGAGAGAGTTAAAACAGACAGTAAGTTCAGAAACATTTCAGCTTTAAGTGAGTGATATGAGCTGCCTCCTGATTGTTTTCCTTTCTTTTTATTTTGTTAATAAATACAAAACAGAGTAAAGTATTTTTGGTTCGATATGATCCAGGAACTTTGGTAACAACATTAAGAGCCAAACATGATGAGACTTTTATATGTTATAAATGTTTTTTCTCTTGAACAGAGCAGATGTTGTTGAAGATTATTTATTAACTCTATTATTCTAGAGTGTGTTATTTTTTTCGGCAACCAGAATAGTTTCTCATGATCTGTCTCACTATGTTTCAACGTACTGCAGATTTATTTTTTTTATGTAGGTGAACACAATGGGTATATAGTGTTTTACACCAAACACACAAGCCAAATGAAATGATATTACTGAATCTGATCCAGATGTGACCCATCAGATCATAGAATAAAGATAAATCAGATATACCTTATAATTCCTAAAACACACACCATGTTGTCCTGGGGAGTGCAGTGAGACAGACAATCATCCAGACCAACAGCAGGAGGAAGAGGAGGAGGAGGAGGAGGAGGAGGAGGAGGAGGGTACCAGCTTAGTGTTCATTTTTAAACTGTGGACTGTGTTGAGGATCAGAACTTTTAAATGTCGTATTTGGAAAGCACACAGCAGAATGATGCCATTCACATTTATTCAGGTATTTTTATCCTTCAACTTGTACTTTGTGATAAAATTCTTAATGAAAGTCACCTCTTTGTTGCACAAGAGCTTTTCTTTCCTGTCATCATGTTGATGACACTCAGTCGCAAAGAAATGAACTCAGATCGTAATGTGCTTGTCCTGGGGAGTGCAGACAGACCAATAGCAGGAGTGAGGAGGAGGAGGGAGAGGAGGAAGAGGAGGAGGAGGAGAGGAAGAGGAGGAGGAGGAGGTGGAGGAGGAGGGTACCTTTCTTAAGGAGCGCGCAGGGAGAGCTGGAGGGAGGTCGCTGACCTGGTGGTGGAAAGCGTCAAAGTGCATCGACAGGTGTTGGCCTACAGGGGGAGACACAGCAGGACTGACTGAGAGAGATACACGCACGCAGGCACGCACGCACGCACGCACGCACGCACGCACTCACACACACACACACACACACACACACACACACACACCTCAGACCAGAGAGAAGAAGGAGAAGGAGGTGAGAGACAGAAAGGCAAGGAAGAAGAAGAGAAAGAGGACAGAAAGAAATGAGGAGAGAGAGGGAGGAAGTGGAGGAGTGTGAGGAGGAGGAGGGAGGTGTTTGAAGGAGTTCTCTCAAACTTTAAGGTCCTTTGAGTCCTCACTCCAGATTGTGAAATAAAGAGCTGAGAGACATCTGATAACTCACATGCAGGTCAGACAGTAACAGCTGCAGTTTCTTTCTGCCTGTGATTGTGCTTTTTACTCTCACACACACACACACACACACAGTGAAAGTACTTAAAAACATCAGCTTTCAGCTCTCTCTGCAGGAACTGGAGTTAATTTGATGTTTATTATTTTTAAATGCTACATTTATCACATCTATAGGATGTTCACATGAGCAATATTACTTATGGTGTAATTGTTTTTAGTTATTCCGTGGACACTTTATATTTATATCCATATTTTTAGTGTTTTAATTTACTGTATTTTTATTGTATTTTTGGAGCAACCTGCCACATGAATTTCCTTCGCGATCTTATCTGATCTTATCATTAGTCAGACTCGCCTGTAATTCAAACACAGGTTTAAATGTGAAGATTACTTCAGTAGAAAGAAGTGGCACCAACAGCAACAATCCTGACTAGAATATAAACACAACGATGTCCCACAACTACAAAATGACAGCAGACTCTCCGAAATATAAACACACACACACACACACACACACACACACACACACACACACACAGTTAACAGGAGTGTCGTAGTACCATGAGGCAGGTTGCGTGGGGGGACAGGAGGCGCCATCACACTGCCGACATGAGCAGAGAGGAAGGGGAGGGCTTCCCTCGTACCGCTGTCCAAACTCCAGCTGCTGGGAGTCGTCAGGACTGAGGAGAGGAGAGGAGAGGAGAAGAGAGGAGAGGAGAGAAAAAAGGATAAGGAAGAAAGACGAAGAGAGGAGAGGAGCAGAGACAGAAAAGAGGAAAGAAGGAAAAAAGGGGAGAAGAAGAATGGAGGACAGGAGAAAAGAGAAGGAGAGGAGAGGAGAGGAGAGGAGAAGTTAGATGGAATGCATATTTCAGATAATTGTGCTCGCTGAATAAGTGTGTGTGCTCTCACCTTTCTCAGCCACAGAGAGGTTGGGGTCACTGCAGGGTTTACAGGGACCGATCACCTGATGGAACAACGCCCGCTGGAAGTTCGTCGGCTGATGACAAAGAAAAAACATCAAACATTAACATTGCAAAGTAACTTCCAGGAGCAAAAACACAAAGTTCTTTCATCAGATGAAGTACATCCAGCCAGCTCAGCGAGAGGATAATATCTCTACACTGTGAACAGTGCTGTACTAAAGTAAAACACAAAAAGTGAAAATTCAAGGTATAAAAATGGTGTTTTGGAATATAATTTGGTAAGGTGTTCTGACATACTGTACAGGTATTTACAAGGTGCACCTGAATGCACCATGAAGTCCGTCAGCTAAATAAGTGAGTTTCCATCAGCTGATTCAGAGCAAATAAACAAAGCTGCAGTAACGTACTTTGGTCAGCAGGTGGCAGTGTAATGTGTTGCTGTAGACTAATCCGTCAGTAAACAGGAGAAGAAGAAGAGATAGAGCAAGAGAGGAAAAATTATAATAAATCGGTTGCTGATCAGAGACTTAGGCCCAACGAGAGAAAATGTATCTTCAGGAATTAGATTCAACTGGACAACTAATAATAGTTCTTTCATGTCAGAGGAAACAGCTGATCAGTCATGTGATTAAATGTTTGCTCGGTCAGAACTTATTCAGAAAAAGTGTTTCCAACTCCTGTTTAGAGCATTAACTATTTTTAAAAAAAGACAAAAACACCTCAAGCCAACATGAAAACTTTTATGCGCATTTTCGAAAGTTTTATCAAATTTTGGTGTTTCCATCAAGCTTTTCTCAAGAGAATCTTCACAATGTGCAGAGAAACGAATTGATGGAAACGCCTCCACACCTGTCCGTTCTCGGTGATGTTGGTGTACATGGCGCTGCTCGGCCTCTCTCTGTGTGGCGGCAGCAGCATCAGCATCTCTCTGTTGTGTCTGTATTTGTCCGGCAGAGATGGAGAGCCGACTGCAGATAAAGACAAAGTTTATCGTTAAATATTAACATTTGCATGCGTTTAAACACCTCCTGATGCTGAAAACAGACTGAACCTGAGTGGCTTACCTCTGATGGTGGAGGGGGCGGAGTTGATCATCTGAGAGGGCGCAGAGTGGGTGGAGCTAAGGCTGGAGGAGGAGGGGCTTGCCTGCAGCAAGAAAAGTGATGTAAGTTAAAACATACTAGTAATATTTAAGCTCCTCAGTCCCCAGCATCAGAGCAGTGATGGTAAAATAAATAAAAGTTGGATTAATAGCTTTCTTAAAATCTGTTTATATACAAAGACCTTCCCTTACCTTTATCTAGTTGATTATTTTGCTTCTTTTTTATTATTTTTTATCCACTTTTTCTCATCAGTAGCTCCTCTGCTCAGTGTTGCATAACTTTTAAACAGTTTTTGAATTATTCTATCATTGTTTTCCATTTTAAGACACTTTGTAGATTTGTACTATGTAAATAAAGTTTATTATTATTTTTAATGCCATTTAGATTTAATTTCCAATTAGCCTACAGTATCTGTTGTATTTTAAAGTTTTAATATAGATCAATCTGTGTCTGAGATTTAAAGACGTGTTTCTGATATTTTTTAACTGTTTATTTTTAAGTAATCTTCTGTTTTCCTCGTCTCTTCTTTTCCTCGTGTTTTGTATCTGATGCATCGTTTTTTTTTTTTTTTAAATCCTGCTGTGTGTTTTCTAATGCATATATCCAGATATTTTAAGCAGTTAAACACAGATTGTCAGTAGTGAGTCATTTGCAAGGTGATGACTTCATGTTTTATGTTTCATTTAAAGCTGATGAGCTTCACAAACTTTCTGAACAACTGTTTAAATTTTGATTATGAAGTGAATGGAAAATAATTTTATGCCGCTCAAAGGTAAATACAATTGACAGGCTTGCAGCTGTTCTCCTTGTATATTTTATCTGGTGATTTATTCAATTTTACTTATTTTATTTATTCGACTGTGAAGCTCTTTGTGTCTGTGAAAGGTGCTATGTGAATAAAGAGATCTCTACATTTTTCTGAACAATAATCATTTAATTCCTGTAGTCCTTCTGTTGGTTTGCTAGCTGTGCACGAATCATGTATATGTTATATATGTATTCTAAATGTAATTTACTTGCTTTCTTGTTGTCTTTTCTGTGTGAATTGGTCTTTCTCTCTTTCCTACCTCTTCAAACTGTTTCATGTAACACGTGTATTTTCTCTCTGGGGATAAATAGTCTTATTTCACTGACCTGCATGCGGTAGAAGTCCTCGGGGTGCTCCACCACCATGCCATCAGCCAGGATCAGCAGGCTGCCGACGTTTCCTGTCTCACTGGAGTTATGAGAGGAGAGAGAGGAGGAGGAGTTGCGCACAGGAGTCAAAACAGCTATGGGACTGGGAGGAAGGAACCAAGGATAGGAGAAAGGAGGAGAGAGGTGGAAGTAGAGGGACAGGAGGAAGGAGGAATAAAAGGGCAGCGAGAGGAGGCATGCAGATACAACCGAGAATAGCAAACAACCAAAAACGTGCATGAAGTGATTCGGTAGAAATTAAAGTGATGCAGGAGTGTGCAGCCAGAATCATGCAAGAAGCAAACAGTGGGGAGGTGACAGAGAGAAAGAGAGAGAAAAATGGTAGAATTTCAGAAAGCATGACGTGTGCAGATGAAACACAGATGCAGTGAAGAAACTAGGGTTGCACATCTCTTGATTCGATTCGCATCTAGATACACAGGTCACGATACGATTAAAAAACAATATACTTTTATTACAAACCAATTCGATTCGAATTGATACAGTGTAAGAACGATACGATTTAGTTTGATTCCACGGTTAATATTTGTTGTGTCACTCACAAGTTTTATATTTCATTCATCTTTTGATTCGCCATGGAGTAAAAATCTGTTTTATTGTGGATCTGACCAACAAAAAGACCACAAACACGACATCATCATTTATAATAAATTAGAAGAAAGATCGTTCTAGAAGCTTTTTTGTCATTTTCATTCGGTCCCACGTGAGACTGATCATTCCTGAGTGTAGTATTGATCTGAGTGACATCATTTACATTTTCCCTTAATCATCTAACCTAATAAAACATTGGTCGGTGTTCAGCGCACAAAATCCTGTTCTGGGATATTAAAGTAATATTAAATTTATCATCAGGATCAGGATATACAGATGCAAATAATAGGCCAATAAATAAATAATATAATATAAAGGCATTCCTGTGTCCCTGAGCAGGACACAGTTCACATATAAATACAGAATGCAGGTTGTAATTCATGTGCAGCTGTTTGTTAAACAGAGAAAACACTTTATTATTATTATTATTATTATTATTATTATTATTTTTATAAGTGCATGTCTACAGCTGTTATAGTGACTGACAGCTGATCCAGCTGTGATCCGCTGCCGCCGTCAGTAGAAACGGACGTCGCTTCACGTGACGCTTCGGAGGGAATAAAGGACGTCTCATGACTCTTAAAACGTTCGTGATGCAAGTGAACGGCACAAGTGAGGGAAGCGGGGAGGCAAAATAAGAGACTTGTGAGAGACCGGAGAGACCCGTGGAGTAACGCAAACCCGTTTCGTGAGCAGCTTCAGCTCTCGCGTTGTTTTAGAGACGCTGACGCAAACTGTAAGTGTGTGAAGCTGCCAACTGATTCCAAGTCTGGCGATACCCGATCCATGACTCTGCAGCCATCTATGAATTCATGGCTGATCTGTATCGACTGAGGAGGCTGCTACCGCTGAGCCGTATCTCTCACTTGTTAAACAGAATATCCGGTCGCATCGGTTTATCGTTCACAACCCTAGAAGAAACCAGCAGAGATCATTAATGAGCGACGCAGCAGATGAAACCAGAGATGGAGAAGATGGTGAGAAGATGTGTGTGTGTGGTGAGGATGTGAGGTCTGAAGTGAGACTTGTGTGTGTTGCTGACCTGTGTCGGTGCATGAGCTTGAAGCTCTCGGGGCTCATGGGGCTGTGGGAGGCCAGGATCCCTCTGGGAGTGTTGGCTCCTGAGCCGGCCTTCTCTAACCCAGGCAGACCCTGCAGCGCCACATAGAAACACTGCTCTGAATATTTACACCGCCCACGCACGACTGTCACCGTGCTGCTCGGACATGCTCACATGCAGTATTGTTAAAATAAAAAGGTGAAATGTTCAGAGTTGAAAACAGTTCAGATTCATAGCAGTGACACACTTCTCGTAGCCGGGAGCAGATTACATCGTCTTTGAAGAAGCTGCTAATGAGCTTCTTCACTGTGATCAAGCAGCCTTCAGCGTGTTTACTGGAGAAAGAATCCTCTTACAGACTCAACATTGGTTTAGCTTTAGTTTAAAATCATTTCTGGACAACATTTGTGTGTCTCATTATTTCCCCCCCTGAGTTGTGCAGTTTAAAAATGTTGGAATAAAAAGAAGTGAATGTTTTCCTGCACTCACATGGCAAAGGCTGCTCCTCATCATCTGGAACTGATCGATCAGCTTCTTGTGCAGGGGACGCATTTCTGGGTGCACCAGCTTCTCGTGCACGGCCAGGCCGACTCCTAGGATGTGAACCTGTGAGCAAACAACACAACGTTATCATTAACATTAAATTGTGCAGAGAGTCCTCGTGAAAAATCTTTACGGTGCTGATAACTCTGCTTTTGTCTGCAGATGAACTTCACTGTAGATATTCCTCAAGGCATTAATGACGCATGTATGGTGTCCTCTTTTGGCACAATCAGGAATCTTTTGGGTATTCATCCTACTATGCTGATAAAAAAAAAAGTGTTTTAACAGACTTTGCTCAAGAAATGTACTTATTTTTGACAAAGTGCTTAAAGATTTTTAGATTTTAGTTTCTGGCCACATTGAAGTTTTTCTTCAGTGGGTTATTGTTGGTGACTGGAGGATGATTCATAGAGATTGTGGAGATCTCCTGAAGTTCTGTCTGGTGCCAAATTACTGCTTGTTAATGAAAACACATGTACTATGGAGACAATAGTTGTTAGTATAAAGTCTCACCTGCTCCTGCATCAGGTCTTTGAGCTGTGTGATCTTCTCTGTGTCCTCAGGGTGGCTGGTGATGTACTCCTTATCAAAGAAAGCCTGGAGACAAACAGAAACAGAAAAAATAACTAATTATGTTTACAAAGGTCCTTTAACCCTCTGAACCTCAACATCCTGTTGGGACTGAAACGTATGTTCTTTTTTGAAAGATCACCAAAAATACACAGTTTATCATAGAAAGAAACTGTAAAAACAGGCATTACTGTCAGAGTTTGAACTTTCAGACGGTCCTTTAACGGCTCATAGGTTACAACATTTTTGTTAGAAAAAGTGCCCAAAACTTGTCTTAAAATGTTGATGTTTGTGTCAGAATCTCTTTATTCTACATGTGTCATTTATAATAAAGCGTTTGCACTAACCAGATCCTGTTAAAAACATTAAATTCTGCTCCTCAGAGACACTGTGAAGACATGATTGATTCTGTTGAGACCAGCGGTCACGTGACAAATATTCACTGAAAATCTGTTTACACAGAGCAGAGAGGAGAGGACAGGAGAGGCTGTTTTCACAGAGCAGAGAGGAGAGGACAGGAGAGGCTGTTTACACAGAGCAGAGAGGAGAGGACAGGAGAGGCTGGAAACATGACAATACTTCATTGTCATTTCACATATTTTTGGTAATTTTATGTCTTTTTTGGTGAATTTCGTCTCAACATTCGTGACACTTGTGGGCACTTGGAAAAGTGTTTATATATAAATTCCATTTTATTCTATTAAAAAAACTGTGTCATTCTGCACAAAGACATTTTTGAGATCCCACTTCTAGCCATGATTGTACTGATTCCAGCTGCAGAACTTAAAGATTCATATAGATGTTATATATCGCAGAGAAATACAAGGACACAGTGAGGAAAATGAAAATGAAACAGCTTGTTGTAGTTCAGAGGGTTAATATTGGGGTGAGAACACTATTATTACTAATAAATATTAATTAATAACAATCTTTGTGTGTATGAAGAATGAAACAGAAACATCTTTAACTGAACAACTCTCTTCCACATCAGTAAAATTGTGAATACAGCGACAGGACTTCTGCTACTCTCTCAGGTTTCACACATGGAGCTGAACAGTTGGTGTCTGACCTCCTGGTATCTGGCGATGCCTCCGTTGACGGCGGCGTCGATGACTCCATTCAGCGTCATGCTGAGCAGGTTGATGTTTCCGTGCAGCTGCTTGTGTTGGTACTGGCTGATCAGAGTCCGCAGCTCCTGGTTCTTGTTCTCCACCACAGAGATGGCGTTCTCTAACGGACTCACCTCCACCTGAGAGACAGACAGACAGACAGACAGACAGAGAGAGAGACATGAAGCCAGGAACACACAGAGGACATGCTTTATATTTGTCTTCTTCACTCACCAGCTCTCTCTTCTCCACCTCGAACCAGCGTGAGATCCCGGGCAGCGGGTGAGTGAGGATCAGCGTCGTCCTCTCGATCCAGAGACTCTGAGAGGGGACACAAGAGTTCAACTCAACAGCTCAGATTGAGTGCAAATTGTGCTTTTACTCTCAATAAATCATCTTAAAGAAGTTTACTGATTGCTCTCTACAGTATTGTTTGAGCTGAAGTTTCTTTTCATTGGCACATTGAAAAAAATGCAGTTTTATAGATTTCAATTTCCCCCAAAAATATCAAAGTAATTAGAGCTTGTGTGATTTTTTCTTTTTCAAAAGACAAAGGTATTATTATTATAATTGTCTGATAATGTACTAAAGATATTTTTGTGTTCTTTCTGCTTCTACTCATGCTTGTGCTGTATATGCTATACTTATATGTTTCATATATATGTGTGTGTGTTTGAGATGTCGATCTGTGCCGTGTGTCTTCTCACCTTGAACTCGTTGTCTCTGTCTTTGGGGCCTTTGTGGAACGGTCTGTCGTACCGGAAACGCCGGACGTTGTTGACGCGGTAGAAGCTCTTGATGCGGTCGGGGACTCTGTCCATCTGCAGGACGGTGACGCTCTCCGGCACCGGAGTCACCGCGTAGATCTGCAGGTCTGAGCCGAGCGGGGCGGAGTCAAAGAACACAACGGCCCACTGCCACCTGACGCTCAGATACAACATGATTCTCCTAATCTATCTATAAAGGCAAGAAGCGTGTGTGTGTGTGTGTGTGTGTGTGTGTGTGTGTGTGTGTGTGTGTGCTTCTGTGTGTGTGTGTGTGTGTGTGTGTGTGTGTGTGTGTGTGTGTGTGTGTGTGTGTGTGTGTGTGTGTGTGTGTGTCTATGGCATATCTCACTGACCATTAGTCAGACTGACCTCAGATTTCCTATGTGGCTTGCGCATGGCACGAAGGTGTGCATCCTCGATTTTGAAGATTTGTGAATTATTTTTTAAAATATCATTATTTACGTAGGACGTGTTGCGGCATTGCACTGTTTCTGATCAGACGCCTTTTAGGGGAGCTCCACCCCATTGTGTGATAGGCCTACACCTGGTCAGTAACACAATTCACTCTGGATTTACACCCTGACTCATCTCATCTGTAAGTCTATTTAGCCTACCTATCTTTCAGAGTTTTAAAGTGCGCTACAAGGTTTGATTTTCCAATAATATTCAAATAGTTTCCAGTGAAAATCAATGTTCAATGTGTGTGTGCTGGATGGTGTCCGTACCTTATGAAAAGTAAGTGTTTTATAGAGTTGCAGACATTGTTGTGGTCTGCATGTAACGTACGAATACATACTTCCTGCGGGCACTGCACTAGTAATCAGTAATTCACTGTGTTTCTGTGGAGGATACACTGAGCGTCACACTGCAGGATCGCCTCGTCGGGCTGGTTGGGATGCTGCATGGCGATGGCCTGCGGAAATTCTCCCAGCATCCTTTGTTGGAAGGCCTCTAACCTTTCATAGTCATGGCCGCGACACACAAACTCCTTGTTCTGGTGTAGACAATAAAAATAAACAAAAACAAACACAGTGGAAGAACTATTTTAATATTTTTGCCTTTTTGATTTAACTAGCAAGGTATCCTGACATTTGTAGCCTTTTAAAAGAAACTACAACAACTTATTTTAAAGGAAACTTACTGTGATCATTTACAGGTGCAAGTGCAAACGCCATAAAGAAAAAAATGACTATAACTATAAAATGGAAGCTGAAATCTGTAAAATAATATAATGGAACATTATAGATTATTGTTTTACAGTATTATTCAATGTTCGGTCTTAAATGCTAAATTACAGTGAATTATATGTACAAACACAAAATAATACACATCAGAAACGATAAGAAGTTTGCCAAACACACATCATATTAAAGTAAGAGAAAAAGAATTTTTAAGAAATTATCTGTAAAATAACTTACTTACTGTTATTTGACGGTAAGTAAAAGTTGCAACTTTTGCTGCCAAACTTTTCACATTTTCGCGACTTGTTTTCTCGTGTAAAACATGAAGGTGTCACTCACTCTGAGGAAGAACGGGAACTTCCTGCCATAGAATCCGACTCTGAAGAACTCCGGCTCCAGACGCTGCTGCTCCATGATGTTGTCATAATATGCTGCCTCCATTTTCTACACACACACACACACACACACACACACACACACGAACAAGGTCTCACAGGGGAACTGGTGTGTTTTGTGGTTTGTGGTTGAACAGAAAGTGTGCTGCGGCTCACCCTGATCCAGCTGAGACTCTGGTAGTCGTACAGTGACTCATACTGGAAGGCCAGCTCCCTGCACAGGGGGATCCCAAACTCCCAGCACTGGTGCACACACACACACACACACACACACACACACACACACACACACAGACTTCTTTAGTGCGGTAAAAGCAGAAACATTGCTCATGACATCACAGTGCATGAGTCTGACCCTAACAGCTGTGTGTTTGTTGCACCAGGTTTCCATCCAATTTAACCAAGTTTTGAGAAAAATCTGCGAAAGAAAACGTGACTGAAAGCTTGTTTCCATCTACTATACTTATTATATGCGATAAGAAGCCCATTATAGCGTGCAAGTTTTTCACCAGTAGAAGTATAAACTGGATGGAAATGTGACACATCATGTCTGAATGTGTGAGGAAGGTTACGTCAGATCCGTGCACAGTGACGAGGAGACTGTTTTAATCTGACATGTATTTATTCTGACTATTTCTCGTCTCTTCAGCAGAGCAAAAGCTTCAGTGGCTGCATCACTCATTTGTTAAATCTGTTTCCACTGCGCTTTGTCACATTTTGTTTTTTATCGATACACAAACATCTCCACCTCAGCCAATAGTAAAAACTTTTTGGCATTATGTCAGATTTTTAAAGTGTCCACTCTGTTTTTTCGCCTTTTTTTCACCACGATCTCAGATCTTAAAGCTCCATCGATTTTAAAACACACTGTCTGATCGAGATGGATAGTTACAACATGCAATAAAAAGCATTCTTCCTGCATCTGAAACATTTCTGTGTGTGTTAGCTTCATGGTCTCACCTTCCCCTTGTTGAAGTAATGGATTACTTTCCGGCAGAGCCCCTCTTTGCGGTGCCACTCAGTCTGAGCGGGATAATGCAGGAACTCCTTCAGAGGACGCTCGTCCCAGTGCAGCAGCTCCCAGTAGAGGAGCAGCGTGAAGGCAGCCTCTGAACACACACACACACACACACACACACACACACACACACACACACACAAATACACACACACACACACACACACACGCCAAGTTCAGCAGTCAAACATCTACCACACAGTGTGCGTATTTGCGTATATGTGTGTGTGTGTGCCTGTGTGTGTATCTGTGTGTGTATGTTAGTGTGTATTTATGTATGCTAGTGTGTGTGTGTGTGTCTGTGTGTGTATGTTAGTGCATGTGTGTGTCTGTATGTGTATGTTAGTGTGTGTATGTTAATGTGTGTGTGTGTGTGTGTGTGTGTGTGTGAGTGTGTACCTGTGTAGTTTTCAGCCTGCAGGTGCATGTCACACAGTTTGTGGATGTAGCGGATGTACATCTCCTCCTTGTTGATCTCTGACTTGTAGAAATTCTTAGAAGACACAAAACACATAATCACATTAAACTTCTCAACCATCTTTAAATCTTTAAACCTGCAGCAACAGTGTTTTATACTGAACAATAACTGAATTATTTAAGATCTGTGAGTAAATAAATCTCACCAGCAGGTTTACGGTGCAGCCGATCTTCTTGTTCTCCGTCTCATCTCCCTTCATGCAGTCCCTGAAGACAACATTGATCAAATCAATCAATCAATAAATAATTAATAATAACAGGCCTCCACCCTTCCCCAGTTCATGGAGAGATTTCTTTCATTTCAGGCCACAGAAACACGTCAGTCCCATTCAAGAGCACACACTATTTACTATTTATTTATGGACATTTTTTCACTGGTGGAAGTCTTGAACTGTTTAAAGCTGTGAGATGATGCTGCCTTCTCTTTGTTGATTGTTTGTCTGTTTATTTGTTGTGTATTTTGTTTTTTTTAATGACATTAAATTATGAACCTTGTATACTCTCAAGTTTTTACACAGTTTAAGTTCCAAACGGAGTTATCGGAGTTGCTTTCGTCTCTCTGAAACTCTGAAGCCTAAAAGCTTTTCTGTCCATATTTTAAGATAAATTTGTGCCTTTACATTTTATTCAGCACAATTATCGTGTTAGTATTTATTCACAACATCAGATCTCAGCAGCCAAAAGTCAGAGTGTCATGCTGTACAAAATATATATTTTTTCATTTTTGCAAAATTACATTTTATGTTGTCAACAAAAAAAAAGGAAAAAAACAAAAAATC
Source organism: Centropristis striata (assembly GCF_030273125.1). Taxonomy (NCBI): domain Eukaryota; kingdom Metazoa; phylum Chordata; class Actinopteri; order Perciformes; family Serranidae; genus Centropristis; species Centropristis striata. Next base: position 33,191,379 of record NC_081519.1, read on the forward strand.
TTGTCTTTTGTGTCTTGTGAGTGTGTGTGTGTGTGTGTGTGTGTGTGTGTGTGTGTGTGTGTGAGTGTGTGTGTGTTTGTGTGTGTGTGTGTTACCGGTAGTCGAGCAGCCGCTCCATCAGTCGAGTGACCGAGGTGACGAAGGAGATGCCCGTCTCTCTCCACGTCTCCTGCTCGATCTTCTCCAGCAGACTTTAACAGAAAACAGACCACAAACTCTTTTTATTTGAAGAAAATCTAACGCTGTGACTCACATGTGAAAACTGTGGTCATTTACAGTCATAAACCTGCAACTGACATGTATGTAATAACCAGAAAAAAGCCTC